>NC_064435.1:30291690-31491690 GCF_023343835.1 Lagopus muta
TTGCTCCAATTTTATACAAAAAACCCCAACCCATTCAAAATGACAAAACGTGTTTGGATAGAAATTTAAAAAATTCAAGGACGTTTGAACGTTAGCTGTCATTATGGTCCAGTTCACTGTTTATTTCTTTGGTATGCATCTCCTGACCTGTATATAAAATTCATAGTTTCAGAAGTGACATGTGCAAGCCTTGGACAACTGGGGAAAAGGCATATTTCCTGACCTTGTAACCATAGCAACCACTTGCTGATTGGTAGCAGGCAGCCTTTCCATCCTTTACCACTGAAGGCAAGTATGTGAGATTGCTGGCTTTGTTTGTGGCTCTTGCTTTATTTACATGCAAACATGAATGTCAGTCTTAAAATCCCTCCTTTTTTTTTTTTATCATTTGTATGTTTTGGTTGAACATTATGTTGGGAGAGCAGAAAATGAAAGACTCTGTTGCATAGTTTTGTAATCGATTTATTTCAAATATTAAAGCGATAAGTGATTCCACTTTAACATATACATGCACACTTTGAACAAAGTTAGCAAGATCAACGAATTTGTGCCATTTGCTCCACTAATGTGTACTCAAAGCAGATGAAAATATTTAATAATTGATTTCAGATTGCTGAAAAAAAAAAACCATATTTATTTAATGCACTTCAATAGGTAACTCAAAAGATAGCATTTCATCCTTTTTTTACCTTTTTTCTTCTCCTTGTCATTAAGGAATAGATTGAAGAAAATGTTAATTATAAAATACATACATGAGGATATTGTATGGTTAGAGGACTAAGATCAGCATCATATTAAGTGGGTTGGAGATTCTCTATTTAACTGAATTCTTTGTTAATATTAACCAAAAGCACTGCCCCAAAGCTTCAACAACAATTAGTTTTCCCTATTGAAAAAAAAAATATTCCAGTATAATTCAGCTTGATATAATCTGTTCAAGACTGGCACAGACTAAGTATGCATGGACACACTTTCTTCTTATCCCGAAAGAGGCTCTATTTCCAGGTCAGGACTGTTGATAATGATAGGGAGGTAAAAGGGAAGACCATTTAGACAATGTTTTTCTTGCACTATAGTAGTGTTCTCTGAAGAAAGAAATTGCTTCATGATGTTCCATTTTACTATCCAAGAAAAAAGGATAATTAAATTTCTTTTAATTTATAGTTTTACTTTAATAAGTAACGTTAGCACAATTTTTACATGATTATTTTGCACTTACATAGCATTTTTTAAGGTGTCTTAAAACCACATTAATAATTACCGTAAGATTATTTGCAATCTTTTGTATTCTTTGTATTAATAAGGTTGCCCTTTTTAGCATTTCTTCACAGAAATAATTTCAGAAATCGTTATTCATAATTAACAAAATATTAGTAGTGATATTAATGCCATCAGAACATTAAGATCACTATTACAGGATAGTTTATCTCATGCACATGTATCGCTATAGAATGTTCAAAAGTTTGCATGACTTAATAGGTTTTCCATTTCCTATCTAACATGATTAGATGCATGCAAACAATTCACGTTTTTTACATACATATGCATACGTATATATGCAATTTACATTCATACACTATGCAATTCATTTGTATATGCATGTTAATAATGCTAGACAGAACATGTTATGGCTATAACTTTTTCCAAAATGTTCAGGGATTCCATCTGCAAATCCGATTTCTAAGGAGTGTTAATACATCCGCTGTTTTTATGCTTTTTATTATTCAATTCTGCAAATATATGTTAGCTTTCTTACAGTAGTCAAATTTAAGTCAATGGATATTTTGTCAATTTCAATTATTCATTTGAATACACCTTTCTAAAATCAGATCTTTACATTTGAAATGAGAAATTTTAACTTTCATTTTGCAATCAACTGTAATGTATGAAGATTCATTTCAAGTGTACTAGACTCTCTCTGGGACCTATTTAAAAATCCTCCTATTTAAACTCATCCTTACTTATTTTCTTTCACATGTAAAGGTCATATTCTACTGCACTTAAAAATAACGCTTCCCAAAGAAGCCAAGCTCAAGGAAAATATCATTGAATTCTTAAATAGATTAGCTTGTAGCATATTTAATATTTAAAATAATTAAATTATTTTAATAACATTTTATCAGAGTATAATGATTTACTCTAACCTGGCACAGACATCCAAGCTGAGGACCCAAGTTGTAAATTACAACTCCCCAGTAGAATGTAAGTGAGGGAGAAAAAAAAAAAAGCTTTGTTAATTTTTCAATCCTTTCTTAATGTAAACATTGAAAATCACAGGATTTTGAAAGAACAAGTCGCTTAGGTTAGTGAAAGATTTTTCTTTTTTTACATAATGGTCATACTCAGAAGCGATTTGCTTTTACTAGAATGCTGTAAAGTTCTCTCTTAGCCCTGACGTACTGTATAAAACATTTCTTAACTCATTAATGTCAAATATAAATTAGTTTTATATTTGAATTTTAACAAATCAGACTCTACGGGCAAAATAAAAAGCTAGAGCATTGTCAGAAATAGTGTAAAGCCAAATGCAAATTTAAACCAGGTGTCATTTATCATAAAAGATATACACACATATACACAAGGAAGATGCATTACACTTTCTTGGATATCCTGAAAATATTGCTGAATAGTACACAACACTAGCTGGAATTTTTTTAAACAAACAAACAAAAAAAACAACACAAACCCAACAGTTTTAATTGGGCCAATGCAAAATGATTGCACACATGTTATTAAAATACTTTACTTGCATATGACAATTCTGGACTATAACTAATATTCAGTATTGGAGTGTCCTGAATATGATTTCTCCCCATGTACGTTCTTTGAATATCTGAGCAAGCATGTTGTATTGTATTAATATCATAATTCAAAAGGAAATTTATTAAACCTCTCCCTTCCAGTATTCCCATCATAGCTAAAAGTTGCAAATTCTATATGGCAGAGCCTAGGCAGTAATATCAAATTTTAATAACAATTTCTCTTCTTCAGTCACTGCTATACTGAAGAAAAGCATAAATTGCTGTGACTGACCGTTAGTTGTTAGAGAAGCAATCTGACTTCTCCACACCCTTATTTCAGTGTATCTGCTCTGTCCCTCAGCTGTATTAATGATAGCGTGAAAGGTCACATGATAAACGAGTGACAAAAATATCAAAACATATTAGCCTGTAGCTTTGTTATCAGTGTATGGCAGAGATGACAGAAAATTGTATTTTTCCCCTGAATAATTTTGTGTTACATTTTGCTGGCTAGGCAGAGTGAATTAGGGAGAAATTTCTGCCTCTGACTGTTTGTCTCTCTTTCTGACATACTTGAAGTAATAATATACATTAATAATAGGTAGTAGGCAGAGAGAAGAGGTAAGAATTCAGGAGCAGACTGTCTATTTCAATTCTACAAGGTGCTATCCTTGTTTCTTTCACAATACAAATTTTGTTGAAAAATATGCACAGCATTGAATGTTATTAACGGTACGGATAATGATCTGCTGTATATTAGGAGTACAGCTACTGAAAGACACATGAAAAAGAGAAATAGAAAAATAATGCAAGGAGGTTATATTTACACCCAATTCTACTTCTCACCACTATAAATTCACATGCTTACTAATTAAATAAAGGCAAGCACCAACAATGCTTTATCCAGCTCATTGTGATGGAGCCCTAGTAATTATGAATTAGAGACAGATATTCTTCCTGCTGGTTTAAAGGCTGGCAGGAGTTGCAGACCCTGGGGAGATGAGGTTAGCAATCTTTGAAAGAGAAAATAGAAATTGGCGGGAGCTTAATATCTTATGGCCTATCAGTCTCTATGGTCAGGAGTTAAAGTATACCATATCCAAGCTTCCTTTTGCTGCTGGCAAACAGCATCAGTGGCAACTCAGTGCTTAAGCTCCCAGCAGATCAAAAGATGTTGAATAGAAGCATTCTGAAGGGTAAGAAGAGAGTATCATAAGCCAAACATGAAAAGTTATATAATTAAAACCTTTATAAACTGATAGCATGTACATATAGATGGAGTGTTAGTGATCTTGCAAAATATGTGAAATATGAATAAAGATGAGAGTGCATTGCTTTCAATTAGTAAGCTGCACTGGGAAAAAGGAGAAAGATTCTGAATCTGAAGGTTTACCAGAATTTAAAAATGATCTTTAAAAACTTTCTAAAATGCTTGATTAACTTTTTATCTCCACTATTATTCTTTTTCATTCATTTCCATGCTTCCTATTTCCATCTAAGAAGTGCAGAAAAACTTCAGGAAAAAATGGAAAGAAAAAGTTCTTGCAGTATTTATGATCTGTGTCAGAGAAGAAAATACCAGAAATCTCTTGTGAGGACATTGTTCTCATGAGATTTCCACCGAATTGTATAGACCAACAAAATCTGAATAGTTTGAATCTATTCCCAGTATCCAAACCTTTTGAGATATATAACTTAGCACACAAATGCCTTTTTATATCATGCAGAAGCTGTGAGTGAATACAACCTTCATGAGTTGTGAGTAAGGAGATAATATAGCCTGGAATTCTATATAAATTGTCCAATTTATCAGTTAGTCTCTCTCTCTTATTTTTTCTTTTTTTTTTTTTAAGTTATTACATACATATGTGCATATATTTATTTAAGCATATATATATACATATGCATATAAATCTGGAAAGAAACTACTGATAACATTTGCATTCAAAGATAAGTGTGTATTAGTCAAGGCACTGTAGAAACAGGTAAGAAGAATCAACCTTTGCCCTGAAGAATTTACAGCCTAATAATTCTTACTTGTTGTTTCAATATTCTCCCTCATATTTTATATTCCAGAAAGTGACTACTTTGTGTGGAACAAAACAACAAAAAAAGAAGGAAAATAGACCATAACAGAAAAAAATATATATCATACCTGTCTCTACATTAATGTTTTTCAGCGAGTGCTCAAGTTCCTTTTTTCTTACTTCTTTTTCTTTTGACATTTTTCATACTCAAAAATTCGTATTCATTGTTCCACTATTCATTCAGGTTCTATACTCACAGATAATCCAAAGTTGGAGTTTTCTTTGTGATAATTTAGTGAGTTTATGTTTAACCTCTGCACATATGTCTACTGTCTTTCTCCAATTTTGCTTTCCAATTACTCTTTCTCTAGAGTAAAGCTGGAATAACTAAAATAAATAATAAGATTTAAATAACTAAAATATTTAATTTCTGTTCTAGAATAGTTTCACCCTTCTACACATCCCAAGTGTCTGTTTCTCTCTCTCTACGTATATATATATGTATATTTCTGATTTGTATTAATTACCTATGTTCAAGCATATCCAAAATTGATATTGCTGATGCCCTCTGCTTCAAAGTTTATGGTTTCACAAAATCTGTAAGGTTTTATAGTGCAAACAAAGTTCAAATCTTATGAAAGAATTTTCCTTTTAATTTTTGTTTAATTCACCACTATCTGTTTCAATTTTGAATTGAAGTCCTTCAGCATTCTCAGGCAACGTCTATATAAAATACAGTATGAGTATACTTCTTGAACTACTACACTAATTTTTGTTCTTAACTTCGCACAATAGCTTTCAAATTGTTGTGCATCTAAAATTAGATACTTGGCTTTTACTAGAAAATTACTTAACAATTTAACTCAAAAAAAAAAAATATATATATATATATATATGTATAATTATCAGAAAGCACCTGATTCTGCCCTCCTGAGGTGCATACTCTATGCTGGCAGAAATGTCATTTAACGTGTGGGAGCTGAAGTAGTGCTTATGAAATAGGCATCGGCATAAGAGACTGAAGACCTGGGATTCAACAAGTGCATAGTCTGAGAACATAATTATCTATTTCTAGGTTGTATTGAAAATGGAAAAAAATGATACTTCCAAGCTGCTATCCACCAAATCCCTATTGTCATTATCTAAACTATGTGAGACAAATCACACCCCTAAAAGTTTCTATTATCGTCAGGTCCTTACAGGGGGATGAACAGGATGAACAACTAAAAATCTAAGATCTAGCATAAGATGAAACAAATACTTAGACTATGTAGCCTTTGTTTGCTATTAGTTTTCTCATATTTGTGATGGGAACAAAACCAAACAAAACTCTCAATACTGAAGATTAACTTTTTTTCCTAGCAGTATGAAGAAAATATTCAAGCCATATTCATCAAATAAATTTCTCTCTTAAATTGGTTCCATCAATGAATTCTGAAATTTTGTCAAGTTTTCTTGTTCATACATTTGGCTAATCAAAAACTGAATTAGTGTTGAATGAACACATTATGAAACTCACTATTCCTTAGTTGAAATAAATGGCAAGAAAAACGATATATTTTCTAAGCAAATAATTTGGAACTTGATATCTCAATCTTCTTACTGAAAGTGTTTCTCAGCAAAAGTAGTATTTATTGTAGCAGAAGTAAATAAAGCTGCTTGTGTGATCACATGACCTCACAGTGAGTTGGAAGCCTAACCAATCCTCAAGGACTTACTTTACATAAATTCCAAATGTTTCTTCTCTCACAAATATCCTTTGACCTCACTCTCCAGGCCACTTAAAAACTGACACATATTACCACTTTTTACTTAGAGAATTACTGAATTTTGTTTAAATGCTTTATTAATACACTTAGTGTCTTCCTTAGAAATATATTTTGTCTAAAACATGAGCTTAGCTATCAAAATTACTATATATAGTAATACATATGCATATCCTCTTTTATGAATATTTTTGAATTTTCAGTACTAATCTCACATAGGAATAATCCATGTTTGCTATTCACTGTCTAGATTATCATCTTTTCAATCTCTTTAGTTGAATACTGAGCTTATTCTACATTGGCTTTCCCTTCCCTTCCCTTCCCTTCCCTTCCCTTCCCTTCCCTTCCCTTCCCTTCCCTTCCCTCCCCTCCCCTCCCCTTTCTTTTTTTTCTTTTTTTTCCTCTCCTCTCCTCTCCTCTCCTCTCCTCTCCTCTCCTCTCCTCTCCTCTCCTCTCCTCTCCTCTCCTCTCCTCTCCTCTCCTCTCCTCTCCTCTCCTCTCCTCTCCTCTCCTCTCCTCTCCTCTCCTCTCCTCTCCTTTTTTAATGGATACGTCTAGTGTTTCATAAATACATTCTGAATTTTATACTGAGAAATAATATGAGCCCATGCTTGGGCTGAGGAATTTTCTGATTAATACAGGATTTTACCAAATGATTTCAAAATTTGTAGGATTCTTCCTCTCATTCTGATATTTGTATTCTGGAAGAAAATTATGTATGCTTATCAAAAATTCTCAAATATGCAGTCTGCCATATTCTTCCCTTTTTCTCCTCACATGTCCAAACAAATAAAAAATCTATTAGAATATGACTTTGCATTTTGTATCTGTCTTTTTTTATGCTAGTAGAGAATTTGAATATATTCATATGTATTTGATTATAATATATTCACCTTTCAGTTTTCACTTAAAACTAACTTGCTTTAATCATCCTATCTTCTCTTTTTTCAATCTCTTAAGCTGATACGAAATCTTCCAATCATATCATTTATGTAATACTTTTGTTCTTGACATTTTATGCTAAAGAATTCATTAAAATTACACTATCTAGTCTAAAACAAATTCTATTTTTCATTTTATTTTAACAAACTTGCTTACATTATCCTAAAAAACTTCCTGAGCAAAAGATTAAGTTCTTCTTCAATTTCTATTGAATCCACAGATATCAGTTACAATCAAATCTTTCTTTAGGCCAAAAGATGACTCTTTTCTCCAATTCTTTTAAACTTTTCTAAAACATTTTTTTAACAATTCTTTTTCCCTGATTCTGTTTTCCATTTAACAGAAGATCACAGAGAATAAGAGCTAACTTTCTTGGCTGAAATAAAATTTCCTTAGTAATACTTAAGTTATAATTACTCTTTTTTTTTTTTTTTTAATTTGATTATTACAGTAGAGGAGCCAGTACCTTATGACTGTTAACAGTTCTTAGCATAAACAATTCATATGTATACTTTTAATCTTGAATATCATTCACTTTTTTAGCTAGCCTTTGAGATCTGGTGAAGGTATTCACTGAATGAAAGATCTATCCAAGCTGCTGTGTTCTTTGTGAGATAGCTTACCTCACTTAATGAGTTAATTTCTATATCAGTAGATATAGCTTTCTGGCACCAGAACTCGTGCCTGAATCAGCGTGTTCAAAGTTGTGGGGCTACTCAGTGCAGGATCACTTTACTGAGTTCAATATCTGGTATAATGTGTTATACTATGCAAGAAAATATTCTCTACAGTCGTGTACCATCCTGTGAAGTGTCTCCAAATCTGTGATTCTATCAGGTGAAACTATAATCTCCTCCTTCCTCACATCTGGACATATTTACTTTTGGCACACTCTGAATCTTACACAAAGTATTCAAAAAACACTACCTGAACCTGTCTGTTGCAAGAATTTCTTCAGGAATATATCTACATATTTAGACATATGCAAGAGTTTTCCCCAGTCTATTTACAGTCCATATCCTGTTCTGAAGCATGTAAGACTTAATTAAATTTGCACCATGGAGAGCTTAATATGAAATACATTAATTTCAGTTCATTTTCCCCTTTTCCATTCCTGGGACACTGGGTGTGAGCAGCCAGATAAAACAGTTAAAAGCAGCTGTTCATTCTAGATCAAACTAAGGTTACCTCTGTAGCTCTATTAGAGTATCAGAGTTCTTTTAAGTGCATGACATTTCCTGAAACTGTCCTATCAGCTGTAAATCAGTGCACGTGCTGTAACAGCAAACTGAGATCCCAACTACTGCATATGGCGTTCCAGAACAGCCTAATCTGGCATTGTGTCTTCAGCTACTATACACCAAAAATAACTAATGCTTTATATGCCCATGCCTATTTGAAGGAAGACTCTGTATAACCAGAATGTAACACATCATATGGGCAAATCTACTGGAAATTAACCACTCAGTAGAAAGAGACTAGATCCTGCTTTTTCTCTTCTGCTTACTGTTGTTTCCAGCCACCTGAAGTTTTTGTGATAGTTTCAGAATATCATTATCTTGGTCACCATCTGGAGTGGAGCATAAAGCCTGGGAATCTATCAACTACCTAATTAAATACCCACTTAAGTGGTAAGCACAGAAGACAGAGGTGATGTAAAGCCTACATGTCAGACTATACCATCTTTGGGATATAGTTTTATTTAAATTCAGTTATGAATTTAAAGAAAGCATTGGATGCAGCCAAATGTCTCACAAGCTTATTAGCAATGGCTCTTAATATGCAGTTCTCTTGCAAGGTTAGATATTCAAGTAGAAAGTGTTTTCTGGGGCAGTATGTTTGTCAAATCAACATCTGACCTTTTGAAGCTTACAGAAGCACAGTCCTTCACTTCCCACACAAACAAGCAACGTCTCTCACACATAACTCTGTCTTCTTCAGTACTAAATTATACAATGTCAAATTTTTAAAAAGGCAATTGTCACCAAGTAGGACTGTTAAAAGTCAGCATTAGAACTATTATGTATGTATTAACTGCCCACAAATACATTTTGCAATGTCAAGTTAATGTGCAAACACTTCCTGAGCTCTCAATTTACTCACATTTTCCTAAATGAGTCTTGGGTGAGTTGTACCCATAAGGATCAGAAAACAAAATCCAGCACTTCAGCTATGGAAACAACTTCTTTGAGGTAATATGCTATTATATTTTGTAAGGTGCGGTTTACAAAGGAAAAACACTTTCTCACTGCATTATGTATCTGTTTATGAATGAGCCTAAGGATTGGTAGCAGTATTTCCAATTCAAGAAGGAAAGCCAGCTAGGGTCACTCACAGCGACCCAAAAGAAACAGAACCCATGGGTAAAAGGGGAATGGATATTTCTGTTGAGGCAATTACAGATCCATACACTTCTGTGCATTGTCTAACTACCAGAGATCAAATTGTGATACTCCAATCTGTACTTTATGGAAGTACAGAGTTTCATCAATTTTGTGAAATGGGTGAATAGCGGAGAGACAAGGTCAAGAAGCACTTTGGATTTGTCATAATAAGGGCCCGAGTTCTTTTATAACTTGGGGAACATTAAATCTTCTGAGACTTCAATGTGTAAACTTGAATGGATGGGTGTCACTTTTCCGGATAAGAAAGTTTAAGATGTAATCTTTAAGGAAATTTACATAACAGAACATCTAATATAACAATTTTGTAGCATATTAGTTCACTTTTCTGGGCAAGTAGACATGGACACTTAAAGATGTCTACTATCCTTGAAACTCTTCAAGAATCTTATGTACAAGAAACACAGAAATTAAGTTCTGTACACATTTGGTACATTTCATTCAAATCAAGACCAAGAAAATATTTTTATGTGTGCTATTATTTTATAGACTCTGACTTTAGTACATAGTTTCTAACTGAGGAACAGTTCTCAAGTTGACATGGAAGTGGCAAGAATGTTAGCCCAGTAAAGATACCCGTAAACCTTGAATTGTTGCTTGCAAACTTTCTAAGACTGGGTTTTCTATCATTAAGGGGAATAAGGCAGTAAAAGGAAGTTCATAGTCACCAGTGGCAATTCTTAATTTTACACTACCTTAAAACCTCTTATTAACCTTTATTTCTATTATAATTTTGTTCAAATCTATTAAAAATTCAAACTCATGAAACAACAAAGCAATAATTTTAAATAATGAATGCCTTCATGCTTTCCTCTGAACAATGTACAATTATTTTGAAGATCAGCGTTTTTCAATTAAAATCTGGGTCCTCAACCTCCTTACGGCGAAAATATATGACCATTATTGGTCATGTTCAATGTTGATGAAATTCTAATATGCATATAGTATATCAACAATTTTAATTTTTCTAGCTGTTATTGTTCCAGCTATTTCATAAATATAGAGAAATTAATCTAAAGGATAAAAGGAATTTATTTGCATTTGTATTCTGAACTTCTGGAGATGGTTTTTACAGAACTTTAGGAGACAAAGCTCAGAGCTTAGACATCCAAGACAGATATCTGCAGTATACAGTGTAAATATTCCTATATAGATAAATTAAGGTTAATATTATTCATTACTTCAAATGATTTCTATTTGACACTGGTGAGGCCACACCTAAAGTGCTGCGTTCAGTTTTGGGTCCCTCACTACAAGAAAGACACTGAGGCCCTGGAGTGTGTTCAGAGATCACCAGAGCTGTGAAGGGTCTGGAGCACAAGCCTATGATGAGTGGTGAGAGAACATGGACTGTTTAGTCTGAAGGAGGATTGGGGTTGATTTTACTACTCTCTAAAATGACCTGAAAGGAGGTTGTAATGAGGGCAAGATTAGCCTCTTTTCCCAAGTAATTATGATAGGACAAGAAGTAATGGCTTTCAGTTGTGTCATAGGAGGTACAGGTTGGACATAACGAAAAAATTCTCTCTCTCTCTCTCTCACACACACACACACACACAAAATAAAATAAAATAAAATAAAAAAGCTCAAGTATTGCAACAGAATGTCCAGAAAGATGTCGGAGTCACTGTCCCTGGAGGTTTCCAAGAAAACGGTAGATGTCGTGATGAATAACATGGTGACTTGGTTTAGTTAGCATAGTAGTGATGGTTGATGCTTGGACTAGATGATCTTAGTGGCCTTTTCCAACCTTAAAGATTGCATGGAGTCTAATACAGTAGTTCATAATCTCTTTTACGTGATGCTGCAGAATACGCTTATCCAACACTATTCCTAGATTGTTGTTTTTTTCTTTTTTTTACAGAAAAATCTCCTGCCATCTTGATAATCAAATTTCATGTGATGTTTTATTCTTGATGGTTTTCAATACACTAAATGACTAAATGTATCCAAAAATGCAGTTGTATAAAGAAGGTACTTAAATACAGCTACTTAAGCCAAAATCAGAATTTAGTCCTAAATACCTAAGTGGTATTTTCATTGTTTCTTGACTCTAGCATCATGTGACAAGTTGAATTACAATATGTATTACTCATTTTGGTAAATGATCTCTATATTTACATATTCCTTCCTTACACATGATCATGAGAGTTTTCAACATTGCTTACCAGTCTATTTACTCTCCAGTTTTAGAATACAGTTCCTCTGATTTATAGCCACTACATTCAAAAAGTGGGAAGAAAAATATTGACAGTGAAATACACTATAAAAAGGGTCAGTGAGTTTCTGTACAAATTCAACTCCGCACCAATTAAATGCAGAAGTTCACAGATAACTTTGCAAGAATTACCTTAAAAGTCAAAGCTATTTACAACTCTTTAAAAATGTTTTTAGAACTTTATTTATATACTGTAGGAAACAAAATAAATGTGAAAATTCATGAAGGCCACATAGTCAGCTCTAGCATATTCTATAACCTCTAAATGCTCATATTCCAACAGCCATTTAATGAACACACTCATATATATATAAATACATATCAGAAGTTGAAGATTTTTGTGGCTTTGTTTTTTTCTTTTCCATGATTAGGACCATGGTCATATTTAATATTTTCTCCTCCATAATTGTTTATGTACAAAGTATTGACTATATACTAGCAACAGCATCAGTAACAATCACCTTATTATCCATGGCGTAACCAGACAAAACAAGAGAAGCACAACTGCTCTCAGTCCTTTTTTATGTCTCAGGACATAAAAAATAGTTTGGAAACATACAAAACTTTTCAGGTAGGCAGTTTTCTCTATGTTTCTTCCAACTCCATCACTTAATGTCTTTTTCATTATCAGACACTACCAACCTTAAATTCATTTTGTGAACACATCCAGAATGTTATTACAAAAACTTTTCTGATGCATAATTATTTAGGACCTTAAACACAGGCACAGATGTTGAACAGCTAGAGGATCCAAAATTCTCAGAAAGAAATTTATTTGCAATGGGTGACGTTTGATAAGATTTCTAAGGTCCAACTAAGGGTGCACCATGAACAAACAAAACAGTTAATTGGAAATAATTAGGTAATTAAATGAAAATGACTCATTTAAGCTCCTAAAAATAAGGATTGGTTTAGGCACAAATTTTTTATGATTGAGCAGGATTCACTGGGAATTTATCTCAGGTGATATACAAGAGGCCAGATTAGATGATCTGAACCTCTTGGTCTTAAACTCTATGAAACAATAGGAGTGTTTATTATATCCAGCCTTGTTCATCCCTCTCTAACTGCGACATTATAAATTACTAAACGTATAATAATTATGAGATACTTTGTGTTTTTTTAGAACATGAAAAAAATAGCTCTGGAAAATGACAGTACAGTTTATATTACAGTATGTTTTCATATCAATGAACAAATTGCCTGTTTAAGTTATAGGTATAATTAAAAAAATAAAAATCATTGTCCTTATAATTTAATGGTTGGTTGAAAGTTATGCTATTTATATATTAAAAAAAAAAAAAATCAGTGTGACATGATTCAAATGCATTTCTACTTTTAAAGGTACAAAATTACCTTATCTCACTCAGAAATTACATGTAAACATTTCATTCTAATGTTCTCAGTGATTGAACTGAAGATGCACTACAGCAAACATAGTTTCTGAATAAAATTCTTCTGTTTATCAAGATTTTTTTAAGTACACCAACTAATTCTAATGCTTTAAGTTCTTAAGCATTCTACGGCAATAATAAAAATTTTTCTGTGCGACAGATGTGATTAAATTAATCTATTATACCGTCTCAACTTTTACTATTTACTCATGTTTATTGTCTGTTTCTGTAGTTTACTGCCAGTTATGTAATAAAAACAATCTATATTGAATTTTTTTACGTCTAGTTTCATATCCTGAAATCAATTTGCAATTAGACTACTATTTTTATTTTATTTTGGTTTTTGAGTGGGTGGAATTTTAGGTGAGACATTCAGGAAGATACTTCAGTGTACTTTGGCATGCATTCAGTTTATCATTGTCAGTAGTTAGGTGCTGAATAGCATTTAAATGAACTAATGTGTAATGCTGGACTCATATTCATATAACTTCAGATCAGAAAGGGCCATTACTTATTATCTAGTCTAACATAAGGTACACTAAAGCTTTAGTTTTCATCATGCTAATTGTATTGTAAGATTAATTGCAACTTTAAATTACAAGTTTAGTTTTGCCTCATCACACATTTCAGAAAAAAAAAAAATTGCATGTTTATTGCTCTTATTTACTTTACACTCATTTCCATTTATTCTTCCAAATTAAGCATTTTTCTCTAGATTTAAGTTTATAAACACAAATTCTCTGCAAAATTGGTGCCTGTCTTAGGGAATGTAGACAAAACATATAGCCCATAAAAATCTTTCCTTCCTATTATACAGAATAAAAAAGGCTTTCTTCAGTTACATGTACCTGAAGTGTTTATGGTTGAAGGCTTTTATCTCATCTGATGAAAAACTGGAACTGTTTGCACACATACAGAGTTTTGAGTAATTAAAAGGGAACAGTGTTCTCTTCTCCCTCTAGGCCTTGTCAAAGATGGGAAGAGTTTATCTGACTCTTATTAAAACAACTTCTAATTTGAATTTGCATTTGTAAGTATGAATACAGGCACAATTTAAAAGCGGGAGAGAAGAAATGCACAGTTCACCTTTCTGGCCTAAATGAAAAACAGTAAATCTGAAAACTTTTTCCTGTTCTTAATGCCTCACAGGGGAGCTTCTCTGTATCAGTCTTTCTGTACTATTGCATGTATGCGCAGTAGGAAGCTATTGTAATGAACTTGGTTGAGTCCATCAAATCTAAAGTAAGGTTTATTTGAATTTATATAATGAATTACATCTATTCATGAGAATCTTTTGAGTAGCTTACTTAATATCAAAATGGCTATTATTTACTTACAAGATTTCAGGAAATGAGTTTCCTACATAATCACATTGCTGTATAATATTATAGCCACAAGCAATCAGGTGTATGACATATAGTAAGTTCACTCTTCAGTTTTGCTTTGTAATGATCAGTTACTCTAATAAAGTTTCCTGCAATGGAAACAAAACATAAAAAGGTAAAGCTTTCCCTCCCATACATTTAGATATATTAACAGCATCTGTCATTCTTTATAATTCTGGGGGAAGAAGTCTCATGTAGATATATGAAGAAATATAATTTTACACACAGAAAAATATTTCAGCATGAATCCAATTTCAATCTTGTAGGAGCTAGGAAATGATTCTGATATTTTTTTTTCTTTGTTTTACTTTTTTTATAATCTTGTCCTATTCACAAGAATGTTGAACTTCATGGACGCTAATATAGCAATGAAGAAGAGCAAAAACAAATGTTTAGTCATGTTTTAATTATGCTAACATTACTGTCAGGAGAGATTTTTATTACAATTTTTTTTTGCATTATGCATTATGCATTATGTCTTCAAAATCAGTTCCTGAAAAGGTAGTGCTATATTAATCAATACTTCGGAAAAATGTACATTTTGCAAGGATGAAATAATGAAAGCCTCCAGATTTATGACAGAAGAAAGAAGATTAGTAATGGGCTTTAATGACTAAAACATGAGTAGTAAATGGCAAATTGTCTCTTGATTTTGTGATAGCTTGTGTGTGTATGAACTGTAAGTTTATCAGAGCATAAAGGACCAAAATGAAGTGGAGACCAGTAATCTGCTAAGATAGGACAATATACAACAACATGTAATGAAATATTTCATAAATTCTAACAAATTATCCATAACTTCCACCATTTTCTCACATTTCCTTCTTGGCTAATGACACCAAACAGAAGAGTTATGATCCATTTTGTTCTTACTGATCATCTTCCTCAATAGACATGAGAATGAATTCTGTGAACTGCAATTCAAGAGGAACATGCATCACTGTCATGCACCTCAGATGTGGCCTTATGCGATTCCTGGAATGTAAAAGCAGGGCAGCAGGAATTTGGAAAGCGATTTTCTTATGTGTACAGTTATGATTAGAGGAATATGAAAACATGATATCATTGAAACAGAAAATTTTGGGGGTTGGAGAAAGTACATTAAAAGAATTTTAGATTGGGGAGAAAAACTTTTAAGGGATTAAATAAAGCATGAAAACAGTTTAACTTATGGAAAAAATGTTAATAGGGAGAGGATGTCATGATAATTTGTAAATATCTTCATTCTCAGGAAATGAGTTAAGCGTTTTCTGAATTTTTTCAGGAGATAAGAATGGAGAAAGTGCAGAACAAGCCAAAGTCAGTCAAACATGAACCCCAAAGATTTCAACCTATTTTCATTCCAAAGCAAAAAAAAAAAAAAAAAAAACGGAAAATAATAATTTTAAAACCTGGTGCACAATACACATTTTCTAGTTCATTTAAGAATATTTTTTGTTCATACTTTGCTGTAACATGCGAAGTGCAAATGTGCAAGTATGCAGCCAAATATACAAAATTTTCATGAAGTTACAGGCTAACACTGTAAGAACAGAACAAATGCTGGCATGGCTTACAGGCCTGAATCCATAGTTGATGTATAGTAGACTGTGCACAGAAGGAACGCATAATGAGTAGCATTTATATGTTATGGAGGGTGTGAAAATTTTCAACATGCTGATAATTAGAAACAGCATTGTAGGTTACAAGTAGTTGACTGTCTGATGTGAACGCTGGAAGACACCACACTAACACTGATATCAAGCCACAAATCTAATTCATAAAGCACAACAATCAGACAAATCAAAACCAGATTTTTTTCAAAAATTAGTCCTTCGTTTTCCCTCAATAGGTTTTTGTAAAAGAGGTTTAAAATGAAATGTTTGCCTTTGAGCAGCCAAACACTGCCTAAGGCAAAGGCTTTTCTGTTTTGTGGTCAGCAAATCTCACCTTCAGTAATGTAGTGTGCATTGGGGGTGGAGTGCTTTGTAAGCTTTTGTTATGCTTCACAGAATAATCAGGAGACAGTTGGTAAAACTAAAGCCAATGTAATAAAATGAGAGAAAACAATCTAAATCTCAACTTGAGTTCACATTGAGTGTGGTTTTAGAAAACAATATTTATTTATTTATTTCTCTATTATTTATTTATTTATTTGTTTGTTTCCAACATCATAGAACCTTAGAGTGGTTTGGGTTGGAAGGGACATTTAAGAACATCTAGTTCCAGCCCCGCTGCAATAGGCAGGGACACCTCCCACTAGATCATGTTACTCGAAGCCTCACTCAGTCTCGCCTTGAATGCTTCCAGGGTGGGAGATCCACAGCCTTACTGGGCAAACGCTTCCAGTGTCTCACCACCCTTACAGTAAAGAATTTCTTTCTAATATGTAGCCTAAATCTATCCTCACTCAGTTTAAAACAATTTTCACTTGTCCTGTTGCTGCATGCCCTTATAAAAACAAGAGGAGTTCAAAACAAAATATTTGATTGATACTTGAAGTAGATGGTCATCTGACAAGTACAGATGGGAAAAACACAGGAATTTAATTTTGCTTCAGCATTTAAGAGTAACAACAGATCCTTGGACCGCCCAGTCCTTAGAGTTGGCAGGCCATGACTGAAGGAGCAATGACTTTCAATCACTGGTCTCCCAAATTACAAAGGAACATTTGTATCAGCTCAATGTTCACAAGTCTGTATGACCCAAGGGGATTTATCTGAGAGTGCTGAAGAATTTAGCAAATATTATAGCTGATCCCTCTCAATAATTTGCGAAAAGTTTGTTTGAATCTGGTGAGGTCCCTGCTGACTGCAAGCTATTCAATGTTATCTACAAAAAGTTGTGATAAAAAACCCTGGAAACTGCAGACCAGTCTAACCTCAGTCTTTGGAAAAGTTATGAAGAAGATCAGCTTGGAGAATGCTGATGGGTCTTTAAATAATTAAGTTATCACGCATAGTCAGCATGGGCTCATCAAGGGAAAGTTCTGCCTTAGTACTTTAAGCTGTTTCTGGGATAAGAAAAGTAATGCCTGTTTAGTGGATGAAGGGAAAGCAGTGCATGTGTACTTCCTGGATTTCTATAAGGTCTTTTGACATTGATCTTCATAGCAACCTTCTAGACAGATTATGCAGATTTGAAAAAAAAAAAATTCTTCTACACTGGGTAGTGAACAGGCTTATGGTAAAGCTCAAAGTGTGGTAGTGAAGAGGCTGTGTCTGGCTTGCAAGTGGTCACTAGCAGTGTTTCCCAGGGCTCAGTTCTAGGGTGAGCTCCACTCAATATTTTTTGGCAATGATCTGGATACAGGAGTGTAATGCATCCTTAGCAAGTTTGATAGTGAAACTAAACTGTGAGGTGCTGTTGACTTTATGAGGGGCCAAGAAGCCTTGCAGAGAAATTCAGATAGGTTAGAACACTGGCAATCATCAATTGCATGGAATTGATAAAGAACAATGTCAAGTTTGGATTTCGGAAGGAGTAACGCTGGTCATAGATTCTGGGTGGGAGATGTGTAGTTGGAGAGCAGCTCAGAAACACAGGGAGCTGCGGGTGCTGGTGGCAGCAAGATCATCGTGAACTGGCAGTGTTCCCTGGCATGCAAACTCTTGGGTTTTTTAAAACCAACATAGCCGCTCTGTCAAAAGATGTGATTCTGCTATACTTGGAGCTGGGACAGCCTCATCTTGAATCTTGTGCACAACTCTGGTTTCCACTTGGTTTGTCAAGAATAGGAAGCTGACAAGTACCCTCATTTCTCTATGAAGAGAGGAAGTGCAGAGAGAGGTTCTAGTCTCTTTTCCCTCATAACAGATAGAAGGATGTGTGGAAACAGTACAAAGTTGCATCAGAGGAGCGTCAGACTGGACGTTAGGAAGATTTTATTTACTGTGAGCAAGGTCAGACACTGCAAGAGACTTCCTAGAGAAGTGGTTGGTTCCCCACAGCTGTCAGTGTTCAAGATGCGTTTGGACAATGTCTTCAGTAATTTTCTTTAACGTTTGGTTAGCCTTAAAGATGTCAGGCAGTCCCTTTCAACTGAACAATTCTGAAACAACTGAACCAGTTGTACAAATTACTACTTTTCCCATTGCATTTGAGATGATTGAAAACAACATTTCTGGACTTCATTTGAATCTATCCTTGTTAGCAACCTGAGAGAAAATACTAAGGACCTTTGTATAGTTTCTATTATATGTAGGAAACTAATGTATCCTGGAATTAATGAGCCTTATGTTGTTTTGTGGTTCAGAAATAAAACATTGTAAATAGTGTCCATAGGTCTTTAGACCTCACCAAGGCAATTGGTATAACATATTAAAGTGAGGTAGTTTCTACTCATTCTTATAACTGGTTTTGATAACTCTCACTTAACATAGGACGGTACTCCCAAGCGGAAAATTTTCTTCACGGAGAAGTTTGTCTTCCTCTAAGTTGTACAATGGCCTAACTCAAACAAAAAAGCAACTTTACTTTATGATCTTAGGGCAGTGTGAACTTTGTATTTTACAAAGCAAATGAAATTTATCTTCAGAATTTAGTTACTTACAAATTTTACAATCCTTTAAATGTAATACAAAGAAATAAATGAATGCTGAGAACCATCTTCTGTAGTCCAGTGTAAAGTGTAGAAATATCTTATTCTGTCAATGTGATTTCATAGCAGGATGAAAAATGTCAAAAGTAGGGATGACAAATCAGTCTAGTGAGGAAAAATGACTCTCAGACAAGAGATGTCATTTGTCATGATTGCCATTTGACTGCACTTTCTCCTGTCTTCTCTTTCAGATGAATGTTACTTTGCCATTAATTTAAAATTATCTTAAATCAACGATGGGTTGAACATGAAAAGCAAAGGTACTTGTCTTTTAAAGTTTTGCAATATGTAGAGATCTATTCAAATGTAAACTTACTGAAGACTGACATACACATAATAAAAGAGGTTATCATCATTAATTGTTAACTTAGAAAATACTATAGTTCTTTAATTCAAAAGTCCATTTTTCCTAAATGCAGGCAACAGCATGGCTTTTGTTCAAAACTGACACAGCTGAGCACAGCTCTCCAAGCCACTGCATAATATGGGTGGTAATTAAGCCACAGCTTCAAGGTTGCATGGGCACAAGACAATTCAGCCTAATGAAGTATCGATTGGCTGCAGTCGAGGTAAAACAAGTTGACATTCATTTAGAGGTAGCAATGTGAATATACCACAAAGCCACCAAAGAAATAAGTGAAAAAAACAATGGGACTGAATTTTAATCTTGCAAACACAATTAAGAATCTTATTTACAGCATGTTGCTATCACTTAAACTAAAGGTAATTGCGTAGTTACTGCCCTGACATCAGATTCTTAAATCAGCAGAAATTATATTCATAGGCTAGTTGCAAAAAGCATATGAAGTTCAGTGCTTCAATTAGAACCTATCCTAACACTTCAGAAGTCAACTGCAAAAAAAAAAAAAAAAAAAAAAAAAAAAAAAAGTTGCAATCAAATTTCCAGTTTAGTTATTCATACAGCTTAATTTATTTTAGAAAGCTTTAAAATGCTGTGATAAACTCTGCAGTAACAAAGCTTTAAATTATGTAACCTCTGTATTCTATCAACAGAATACCTGCAGTTAGGTTTCTATACATTGTCACATTATGCAAATACTCAACACAAGCTTATTTTTTTCTTTAGTTTTACAAAGCTGTATTTATGTTTATGTATATTTATCTCATGCCCACATATATAGATATAAAATTACCATATTCAAATAATGCATAGAGTAATGTATAGATGTGCATGCGTGAAGCAACTCTTGTAAGCATTTTGCTCCTGATCAGC
The DNA here is from genome assembly GCF_023343835.1 of Lagopus muta. Classification (NCBI taxonomy): domain Eukaryota; kingdom Metazoa; phylum Chordata; class Aves; order Galliformes; family Phasianidae; genus Lagopus; species Lagopus muta. Next base: position 30,312,379 of record NC_064435.1, read on the forward strand.
AAAGCCATTTTTCTCAGTAGATATTCACAACAGCCACAGCAAGAGTCAGAATTTTCACCATTAATTTCCAGTAGAAACAAAAGGATTACTTTTTGATTCTATTACAAAATATTCAGGACACATGAGATGTGGAAACAAATGTGAAATTACTGAATTATTGCTGTGTATTAATATCTTTGATTAAAAGTTTGAAAATTCTACTTATGTATTTTAACTATGGTATTGAAATAATATCCAATAAAATATGTCTCAGATAACATTCAACAGCAACAAAAAAAGAACCTTTAAAATCAAAGTAATTGATTCCATTTCAAATTTTTTTTTTTCTGGTCACAAAAACACTCTGAAGATGTTTCCATGGTTCTCAAAAATTTCCTTACATTTGAATAAATGATTTTAATTTTAAACAATTCATTAGTAGCATATATACTCAAAACTGTTTTTATTATTAATCACAATGTTTTCCCTGAGGTTGTCACTGAAAAACTTTTAGCAAAAGGAGACCATAACTCTTTATATTGTAATATTGTAGATAGCTAAGCATTTAAGTCTACTTACTTATTGCAAACAGATACTCAGAAACCACACCAAATGTACTACATGACACCATTCTAACAAAACTCTCCTTATATAGCTGAAATGCAAATATATGCCCATTTTTCATCTTTCAAAAGTGCAAACATTTTACAGCTTGCACCAATCACAATTTCTCTTAAAAAAATAGCCCCAAATGTCTGAGAAAGTGCTAATGTGTCTAATTGCATTATAGACCCCTCCGGCAGACAGACACTTCTTTAAAAAGTAACTCATTAGAGCACTCTGATTGCCAGATGTTGGGATTCACATCAATTGCCCTGCTTGTGTAGTGAATTAAGCAGTATGAACACTGAAGTAAGTCTTAAGCAATTTTAGTAATTAAAGTATTACCCTAAAAGTCAGAAAATTGAGATTTGTAAAGAATATGTTTATTGTATATGAATTCTGACAGGCATAAATATTTTTTAATCACATACGTAAACTGATTCCCAATCTCTTAAAGTAATTCCAGAGTATTAAATAATGAATTATACATAAAATGAAAGGATTTTCAAAACAAAACAAACAAAAAACTTTTAGCATAGCAGCATTATACACTTGCAACAGCAACTGTATTACTGTCCAGACATTATGAAAAGAAACCTCATAGGATTCCCATGTGGTCTAGTGAAAGAAGATCATCACACTACATAATGAGAGAAGGAATAATTCTCCAGAGCAGAAACCAAACTTGTCTATAACTATTCCCCCCTCTGCTTTCATCAGGTCTAACCACTTCCCCATTTCATTTGTGAGGCCTGTAGAGTAGGTGGAAGTGGCAGAAACAATTTGTGACTAATCATACTTTTGTTAAATACTTTCTTTATCATATGCATTACTGTCAAATATTATATTTTGTTAAATATTAATCTTGATGAAGGGATAATAAAAGGGATTCAACCCAGTGTCAGTGAAATGGGGACTCCAGTTAGAAATGTTCAGACCAGCACATTTCAATCTCTTTACCAAACTGACCTCAGAAGGAATCTCTGTCCAATGAAGATAAGCATTTTGGAATTAATGGCAACTTAAAAATGTTTTCTTTTTGGCAGACTACCTGTCAGACCACTAGGAAAGTAGCTGTGTGTCAGTGAAGGGATAAGGGGAAAGCACCAACCACTCTTGAGAGATCTCATCAAACTAGTTGCTATGATTGTGCTGGACAAATTGTACACTTCACGTGTAAAAATGAGACATATTCATGTAACATCTTAAGGCTAAAATTGTTCTTACAAAAAGATTTATTTAATCTTTAGAAAACAACTTTGCTTGTCATATTGAGTATTCAAATTCTTTATTACTCATCAATGGCAATGGGTACAGGATTTGTTCAAGCGTTCACTCCAATGCTAGTAGCATGGTTTTGATCATATTTCTTCAAAGTGGTTAAACATTTACTATCATTGTTTTGATTAAGATAGAGCTATTTTTTTAATTATTTATTTATAATTTACTTACAGAGGCTCATGTAATGCTGTGTTTTGGAGTTCTGGTGAAAACGGAGGTGATAACACACTGAAGTTGCTGAGCAGTACTGCACAGAGCCAAGGACATTTCAGATTCTCACACTGCCCTGTCAGTGAGGAGGCGGGGGGGGGCAAAAGAAGGAGGGAGAGAACAGAACCAGCACAGCTGACTCAGTCTGGTCAAAGGGATATGGCATCATATAACATCATGCTGGACAGTAAAAGCTGTGGTAAAGAAGAAGGAAGGGGAAGGAGGTTTGGAGTGATGGAGTTTGTCTTTCCAATAAATTGTTAAGTGCTATGAGCCTGGCTTTTAGGTGAACATCTGCCTACATATGGGAAATAGTGAATGAATGTCTTGATTTTCTTTGCTTGCATGCACAGTTTTTGTGTTAACTAGTAAACGAGTTCTCCCACATTGATTTTTCCAATTTTCTCTCTCCTTTTACATTGGCAGAGTAAGTGGTGAGCAGCAGCATGGTACATAGCTGCCTGTCAGAGTTAAACAACTTTGACTCAAAATTTTATCATTGCTGCATTATTCAAATTAAAAAAAATATATATGGACAAAAGGTTATTAATCCATTCAAAATTATAAAATTTAAGTTCAACATATCAGTTGTTTACTTCTGTATTTTAAGTAACTACTGCTTATATCAACAATGCATCAGTAATCTTATATTTCCAGTTAAATTTCTTTTCCAATAAAGGCAAAGTAACTTATTTTTTGAAGGGAAGTTTAACATTTTCTAGTGCAAGAATGTGTTCTTGCAACATTCTTGTACAATGCTATATTGTGTTGCAATGTTCCTTGTTTATGAAAAAAGTATAAAAGGAAAAAAATATATATTGCTGCTGGTATGTCAGTCAATTTTCTGAACTTCATCTGAATAATTAGAAACAGTCCCCAGGAAGCCCACAGACTCTAACATTCTCTCTCTAGAACTTTGTCAACTCAGAGATCCTTTACACTCATTTTTACTTGTTACTTTGAATATCAGTATACTTCGCTTTACAATAAAATGAAATAAAGCACACAATCACTTCACAGAAATGTGACAACAAAATAATTCTGATGTCATTTAAGAAAAGAGATTTGCTTCGATACAGGAAGAGTCTATTCAAAGGAAGTGTTACTTCATCTGAAAACTGAGTGTAAAATTTTTTGATAAAAATGTCAATTTTTTATTATTCATTTTTCAATAGAAATATGATTCATTGAAAAAAAAATTATCCCCTCCAAATGTCTTTAAAATACACTTAGTGCATATAATGCATTTAAATACAATTATTGCATTTATACTCTTCCAATTAACTTATAAAAATTTCTAAACCTGTTTCATTTATTGTGTTTTAAATGTTATTTATATATTTATGTATATATATTTATTTGTATTTGTTTATATTTATGTAAACATATATTTATAATGTTTACCTTGGAAAGATAAATAATGATTATTCTCAGGAGAAAGGTGATTTTCAGTTCACATAAATGCAATCAGGTGTCTTCATACCCATTTTAACTGTGATGTTTGAAGCCTTATTACCTATATATACCTATACTTATATACCTACAATTATACCTAACATAAATAAAGCACAGAAGAGAACTGAAAATATTTTTTGTAAGGATATAAACTGTCAAAAAAACAAAAACAAAAACAAAAACAAAAACACAGCAAACACTTTATGTGTTTTAACAAATAAAAGGCTATAGTCATGGCTACTGATGCATAGTGTTTCTTATTTTTATTTTTATTTTTAATAATCCAGAGAACTGTTCTCAAATAAAGTGACCCAGGTGTTTTGTGTTCTTCTGCAACCAAATCAAACAGCTTTTGCCATTCTAAACTGTATTTCAACTACAATCAAAGGGACTTCTTTATAGAGCTTGGTCTGGACTTTCTAACTTCATAGTTCTAAAAACGTAACTTGCTTGTCTGACTGTAGCTTTGCATCACTTGATGTATTATCTATTCACTCCTACGAGAAAAAGAGGAAATTCGTAGAAGTGAAGTGAACATAAAAAAAAAAAAAAAAAAAAAAAAAAAAAACCAAAACCAAAAAGGCTGGTTGTTAAAGATAAATTACTGACATCTGCATCTTATTCCAGTTCCACCTGTAAACACTCTAGAAAAGATGTACAATTTTGTTCAAAAACTGAGGAGATCAGAGCTCCATGGTCTCAGTCTGTCTAGCACCATGGTTATAATCTTGAGATAGTAGCTTTTATTTATTTTTAAATATTTGTTGTTGCCTATATTACAGAAGAATATTAGGAGTATACTTACAAGAAAATGCTTTAATTAAAGATTACAGGTGATGTAAGTATCTCAAAGGTCTAATAATAAGATAAGCATATTTTTCCAAAGGATCATCAATTCAGATTCCACCAAAAACAACAATGCTTTGTCTTTTCAAAAATGTCATTCTGATTCACTTCAGACTGTTGACTAATTTAAAAGCATCAGAATCACTGTTTAAAGCAGTCTGTTACTATGCTTATCAACCCTAAAACTGAAGGTAAGGAATCAGTTGGACCTGCACCTGACTTTTTATTCCAAGGGACAAGCTTTTTGTAAAATGATATCTATGTTGTAGATAATATGATATTTTCAGTGGAGTTTTAAAAATTAAAAATTCATTGCTTTGTAGGTAGAAAAGTTATAAGCATCAGTTATAAGCATTATTGCATTGTAAACTCATTAACTTTAAATCTTATTACTATGCTACTCAAAGAAGTACATGTCTCAGAAGATAAACAAAACTGGAAGTCACATATTCTAAGCAAGTGAACAGCACAAACTGTATGTTCTCTTGCATGAATTGAAAAATCTTCATCTGAAAAGTGATTAGTCTATTCACTTCATCAATAAAAGACCTGCTCCAGATTTTCATTCCTTAGATGGAGAGACAATATCTTCTAATTTTTAATAAAAATGTAACTGTGACTACATATAGATATTTATAATCATTTGTTCATCATGCATAAAACTGTACTTCAAATTTTTTATTCCATAGTACTTGCTTCATTCATACAGAGTTAGCATTGCCACAATCTCATCACAATGTCAAATGAAGACTATGGAGATTGCATTATGATGTCAAAATGCAATTGTAAGGAATTTTTATTACTATCTATGGTCACCACATTTACAATATCAAATTATGATGAAAAGTGTTTCAGTATTTCTGTGGAGATGAAATTATAATGTCAGGCTGATGACACAATGAGGTCAGTACAAATCTTCATAGAACCAACTGCAATGTTCATGCAATGGGAAATGCATGAAGACTGTTATGTAAAAACTATAGAGAAACAGAATGGACAAAAACTCCTGAAAGCTTTAGTAAGCAGTAAGAATAAGTTGGCATAAGCTTTAGAAAACATTTCTCAGCATGAAAAGAATTATAAAAGTTCGTAGGAAATGTCAGACTAACATTTAAAAATTATTTACCTTAATAGCCACTGTCTTCTAGGAAGATGCTCGTTTTTGCTCTTGCTCCAATTTCTGTTTTAAACCCATTCCTACTCCTATGGAAAAAGGCCACAACAATCTGTATTTCTTTATAGAAGACAGTATGCAATATCATCTTTCAACATTCCAGTCCATGCAAGGTCTTGTTACATTCTTAATGGATGGACATATGATATAGTAAAATTTCTCCTTTCTCACTTTTATCAATATAAATGTTGCATTTACTCTCTACACCAACTATATAAACAAACATCTCAAACATACCCTCTCACAATTTTTCTTGTTCCATTTGAAGTTTTCTTTTGCTTTTCCTGATGGCCTTTTTTTTCTAAGCATATCATCTTTGATTTTAATCTTCACTTTTAAGTGGTGTTAAACTCTATATTCTTATCTTTACTTCTCTGTGACAGATTTTTATTTATTTATTTATTTATTTGCTAGTGCATTCACTTTTTCCACCATATTTACCATATGTTTTGCAGCCAAGATGTGAAAAATCTCATTGTTCTGGGTAATGTTGCTTCTATGCTTCTATGTATTTCTTTTATTTCATTTAAAATACAAACTATTGTGTTTATATTGACTTATTCCTATTTGAACAATGAATGAGTTGTCAAATTTTGGCAGAACCATAGTATGCTCTTTCTTTTCAGTATCTTTATTCACTTTGCTTTTGTTTTTGCTCTCCAGTACTACTGTTTCCTTTATAAGGATTCCACCGATTCCACTGATTCCTTTATAATTTCTGTTTTCATCACTCCCAGATACTTTGACAATTCATAAACTTTTTCCAATCTTTGTTTTAAACAACTTCAGGTAAATTCATAGCAACATCTTTTGCCATTATTGTATGATATTCCTTTCCATTTTTTTCTAAATAGTTTTGATCTCTTTACTGATTACACTACCATGAGCAACTGCAAAATGTTCCAGTCACGTAAATCTTAGAATCTGCTTTTCACTGAACTGTCGTTAGATGCTAGGATTTGCTACTTTTGGCAAACTAGTTTTTTCTTACCTTTACAGGGCTTTTTCTTTCCTGTCTGTATTGTGAAAAAATATGTTTCCCAGTCTCCAGCCACTTCAAGAGTAACTCTCTCATCTTATTTCATCTCTTCTAAATTCCAAATATTCAAGTAGAATTTTTCCTGTACTTTGTCTTAAAACAAAATTTTATTTCTGATAGCTTTCTTATTTCCTTCAAGTCTCTTTTTACAGTTGCTTATTACAAACTACATTCACTCCTCTTGCGCATTCGGGTCAGTTTTCAGTGCAAAATTATTTCATATCCTCTTTATTTGATAACTACTGAGGGATAAAATAGTATTTTTAAAGAAGAGAATTGTGAAAATTTACCTGACCATAGGCATTGTTATATAATTGAGATACGCTACTTTTATTTATATAAACTTCAGTTTGTTAACTAGTTTGAATCTTCTTTCTATATTTATGCTGTTAGTTCTTAAGCAAACTATGACTGCAATATTATAAAACTATTTCAAGTATCAAATAAAATGTTCTATTCAAAACCTCATATACTTCTAGTGAATCCTTACCTTCATGAATTATCAGAGCAATATTTAAATATTGTTAATGCAACAATACAATATAAAAATAAACCCACATACTTGCAAGGAATAATCCATGATATACCGAACCCCTGAAAGACTGTATAATTCAGTGGAGGGTAAATATGTTTTCTGATACAGTGGTTTATCAGTCACAGACTACACTATGGTGATCACAGAATCACAGAATTGTAGGGGTTGGAAGGGACCTCCTGAGATCATCGAGTCCAACCCCCCTGCCAAAGCAGGTTCCCTACACCAGGTCACACAGGTAGGCATCCAGGCAGGTCTTGAACATCTCCAGAGAAGGAGACTCCACCACCTCCCTGGGCAGCCTGTTCCAGTGCTCCGTCACCCTCACTGTAAAGAAGTTCTTGCGCATGTTTGTGCGGAACTTCCTATGCTCCAGTTTCTGGCCGTTTCCCCTTGTCCTGTCTCCACTCACCACTGAAAAGAGTCTGGCCTCGCCATTCTGCCCCCCACACCTTAGATATTTATAGACCTGGATCAGGTCCCCTCTCAGTCTCCTTTTCTCAAGGCTGAACAGACCCAGTTCACTCAGCCTTTCTTCCTAGGGGAGATGCTCCAGGCCCTTCACCATCTTCGTGATGTCTGCAATGCATTTAATTTTTCTTGCAAATGTTAATCTTTGTCTTTCTGAGTGCCCTATTCTAAATTAAAAGATAATTACAATAATAATGTTATTGCAGTTTTCTAAACAACCATGTATAGACTTTCTTTCTACTTGTTTAAAGCTGGCATTCAACAGAATAGCACAAGTAAAAATATTATCTACAATGAGGTACATTATTCTCACTTAAATAATAAATATATTAGTGCAATTTATCCAGAACAAGTATCATAAATATTTTAATCAATTGCTAATACTGATCAAATGGAATGTGAAGTGTAAATACAAAAGAGTGTATTTATCATCATTTCCTTATGTCAGAACCTACCTTCTTCACTTTTCCAGCACCAGAATTTACAAGACCTTAGTCTCATTACTACAAAGAACATTACAGAACAGAATTGTAGGTTCTCTCCCATAAAGTTTGTAACGTGTGCACTCATAAACATTAGGTTACTGAAGTTTTCCCTTAATAAATTTTAAGCTCTTTCTCAGTGATATAAAGAAAATTTTTATTCAATTACAGTAAGTTTTAATTGACCATGGATTAAACATATTAGAACTGTAAATTCTATATTATTGAAGAAATCTGAATGTATTTTTCAATTAAAAAAAAACCTAAACTAAACTAAATAGGATTAAAAAGGCTATCAATAATCTTTATATACATGCTTACATACACTTGAATTTTAATATAGCACTAGATGTAATGCCGTGCGTAACTTTTTTCTTGAAACAGACAAATAAAATATGAAGCCTGAAGAAAAAGGAAAAGAAACAGTATTAGCAATAAAAAGGAAGAGCTATTGTATAATAGAGTTGACACTGACAAGTTTTGTTAAATTCAAGACATGACTTAAGACAGATATATTCCTGATATACTACGCTCTGAGTACGCATGGAACTTTGCCTCCATTGCTTTAATAAACTGCTATTTTATTTTTATCCATTTGTTGATGAAGAAAATTACCATTACCTCTCTTAACCAAAGCAAAATGTAAATATTTGTAAGGCTCTGAGTAGTTATATTTACACAAATACTGGTACTCAGAACTGTGACAAAGGCAACGATACATAACTGTACGATACATACAAAAAAGTGTCATAATCACGGGAAAAATAAATTTCTATAAGAGAAAAAGAATGCTTATTCCATTGTGAGTGACAAATGTAATATTTGAAGTTGTTTTGAAATATTAACATATGTGCTAACCCCACTTCATAATATTACCATGTAGAGTTTATTATACATCAGATTGACACAGTACAGGTACTATTTGAGGCAAAGACTGAATTGCAGACTGGGAGAAACATTGTACATTGTGCTTCCCTTGTTTTTTTCTTTTTTTTTTTTTTCTTTTTCTTTATTTAAACTGTCATTTATCATATCCATGAGTTCTTGTATTTTTTTTCCTTTTCCAATTATCTCCCCCCACTCATCTAGACAGAGTGAGCAAATGGCACTGTCAGGTTAAACTGTGGCATTCAAAAAAAAGCAACATGATGCTGAAATTTTAAATCCCAGTAAGACTAGTAATGTTCAGTGAATCCATATGAATTATCACTAACTTTACAATTCCACTACATATTTGTATTAATACATATTGAAAAGGCTTTGCTTACCCAAGCAGCAACATCATCTCTACAAGCCGTAGCTACTAATACATCTTGTGCAATAAACTGATACAAACAATGTAATATTTATTTGTAGGCACTTTCAGGAAAATAGAAAATTCAGGCAAATTTGTACTATTTTCTTTAAGAAGAGAGTAGGTAGTAAGACTTAATCATACAGTCACACATAAAGTTTTGTAATATCTCTCATTTAAAAAAATTTTAGCAGGAAAAACTTAAATATCAGTAATGATCATTTATGTAACATTCTTCCCCTTAAACTTATTGAGGTTTTTTTTTTTTTTTTTATCTAGAGTAATGTGTGGTCCACAGACTTCTTGCCTATTTCTCTAGCTTATTAAAGAGCTACCTCAGAAGTCTTTAATCTACTTTGCACCATTCGGAAACTTCAGTGAAGTGAAAAGAGAAAAAAAAAAAAAAAGGATTGAGTTTTATGGATGAGTACTTAATGCAGAAAGAAAACAGAGATGAAAATTAACATCTTTATATGTATGCTCATTTGTTTCACTACATATAGTGATAAACAGATTTGTTACATTCACAGTAAATTCACTAGCACTTTCCCCAATAAACTTTGATTTCGTTACGCTACAACAATACTTCAGTCACAACACATCTAGATGCAAAAGTAAATGTTATAAAATTCTCAACATATGTTGGTAGATAGAAATTCAAAATATAAGTAAGATTTTTCCACTTGTTTGAGCCACGATTTGAAAGTGGGAAATATTCTTTTCCCACTGATTTTCACTGGGATTTAGGAACCAGAAACTTCTTGAAAACCTTAGCTTTTATTGAAAATTCTCATGGTCACTTTGAGAACCATTCTCTTGTGTGTCAGGTGCACTTTAACTGGATTTGAAGGCTGTTACTCCTCCCCTCTCTGAACTCAGAGATGTTCCTCTGTGAGCTGTAATGTGGGCTTTTCAATACATTTAGTTCTATGAATAATTAATGTGTCTCCTGCTCTTACCACTTGATTTCCAGTTATTTGCCTTGCATGCAATATGCTGAGCCAGTTTTCATAGCTCCTAGACTAAAATGCAGGTTTCCAATCTCATTAAGTGTAATGAGATATGAAAAATAAGTTGAAAAAAAAAGAAAAAGATCTGTAAATCTGTCTCACACTAGAACCTCCAGAAAAGTAAACATATATGTTGACTAAAGATGAACTAGATGATTATATACAGAAAGACAGTAATACAAGACTTTTTTGTCATTGGTTTGTTATTTCTATATATAGCAAAATTGAAATGTCCTCTTTTTATTTTCATTCATTTGCTGTGTAGATTTAGTAAAAGCTAACTGGTGATTTATGCTAGTAACTATACTTTCTGGATGTCTGTATAACAAAAAAAGAGTTCTTCAAGAGCTAGCCAAAGATCAACCCAGTGAATCCACATGAGTAGTTAGATAGTTAGATGATCTTCTGAGACTAAGTGGATCAAATTCACTGCTTCCATAAGATGATTCTGAATGGATAGGATAAATACTGAAAGAAGTTACATCTGAACTGATACAATAAAATGAGTATCTGTAAGAAAACAGGTAAGAAGGCAAATAGAAAGGAAAACCTTCAAGCCGTTCTCCAGGCAAGAAGATTCTAGGATCTTTCTGCTTTTGAGGTACCAATTTAAAATAATAGTTCTGAAAAATTTTGAAAGTGATTATGTATTATATAACTTCTCACTTACTATTTTAAAAGTCTTTCCTCACTTCCAAAGAACCTGCAGAAAGTTGTCTTTCTTAAAACTATTAAAACTACTGATTTTTTTGTTATAGGTTAGCCAATGAATTTGAGCACATTGAAAAGTCTTTTTGCAAGGCCAAGAAGAAATATATTATTCTATTCCTAGAGCAATGTAAATCTGAAATCATTTCACCAGTTTTGCTGACTTCTAGTTTAGATTTCTCCTGCTCTGCAGACAGATAGGGTTAATTGTTTTCATAGTGGCTGGTATGATGCTGCCACTGCTTAGGGCGTTGGTCAACGGACAGTGAGCAACTGAATTGCACGTCATTTGTTTCTATATTCTTTTATTATAATCGTAATTTTTCCCGTTCTTTTCTATCCTATTGAATTGTCATTATCACAACTCACAAGCTTTACTTTTTTCTAATTCTCACCCCTGTCTGAATCTAGGGAGAATGAATCACAGAATCACTAAACTGTAAGGGATGGAAGGGACATCTAGAGATCATTAAGTCCAATCCCCACGCCAAAGCAGGCTCCCCAGGCCCGGTTGCACAGGTAGTAGTCCAGGCAGGTTTTGAATGCCTCCAGAGGAGGCTCCACAACATCTCTGGGCAGCCTGTTCCAGCGCTCCATCACCCTTACCGTGAAGAAGTTCTTACACACATTTGTGCAGAACATCTTGCGCTTCAGTTTGTGGTCATTTCCCCTTGTCCTGTTGCCACACACTACTGAAGAGTCTGGCCTCATCCCCTTGCCTCCTGCACCTGAGATATTTATAAATATTGATCAGATCTCCTCTCAGTCTTCTTTCCTCAACGGTAAACAGACCCAGATCATGTAGCATTTCCTCATAAGAGTGGTGCTCCTTTATCATCTTTGTGGCCCTCTGCTGGACTCTTCCCAGGAGATCCCTATCTTTTTCTACCAGGGAGCCCAGACCTGGTCACAGTAATCCAGGTAAGGCCTGACCAGGCCAGAGTAGAGGGGCAGGATCACCTCCCTCGACCTGCTGCCCACGCTTTTTTTAATGCACCCCAGGATGCCACTGGCCACCTTGGCCACCAGGGCACACTGCTGGCTCATAGCCAACCTGTTGTCCACAGGGACACCCAGGTCTCTCTGTGGAGTTCCTCTCTAGCATGTCATCCCCCAAACTGTACTGGTGCATGTGATTATTCCTCATTAGGTGCTAGACTCTACATTTGCACTTGTTAAACTTCATCTGCTTCTTCTCTGTCCAACTCTCCAGGCTGTCCAGATCCCATTGTACAGCAGCACAGCCTTCTGGTGTGTTAGCCATTCCTCCCAGATTTGTATCAACAGGAAACTTGATGAGAATGGGTGAACTACTGTATAATGTTGAGCAGCCTGTTGGGTTAAAATACAGCAGATTCTTTTTTTTTTCTTTTCTGCACAGACATAGTTCAAATTACCAGAACAATTAATTACTGTACTATTCCCACATTGGTCCTGCTTCTAAACTGGCAAAATTTACTACTGTATCTAAAGCTCATCCTAAAATAATTATCAAATTAGATTGGGAAAAGTTAAACTAAAACCATACTCATGACCTTGTCTTATCTCCTACAAAAGTAATTTTTTTTAATCCATTGCTTGGCATTCTTATTTACTTTTTATTTCTTTGAAGATGGAACTCAAGACTTCTTTTTGATCCTTAAGAATGATTCAGTTTTGCTTTCTAAAAAAACTAAACATTTAAAAAGCTGATGACTATGATCTTTTCTATTCTACTTAAGTCCTAGAAGGTTGACCTTACTCATTTAAATTTTCAGGTTCACACCTCAGGGATGTATAGAAAATTTAACGTGTAGTTTTTCAGGTGACTGGAAATCCTCTTCCTACAGGGAGACTTGACACCTTGAAGTTTCTCTTCTTAGTGTTATCTCAACCTCTTTGGGTAAGACAATGCAAGGCTAGAATTAATCATAAAAGTCTTTGTAGGAGATCCCAAGATCCAACTAGTCCATTCTCCCAAATCCAGTAAAGATCAATAGCAGTTGCCAAAAAAAAAAAAAAAAAAAAAGACACAAAACAAGAGAGTCAGTTTACAGCAATATTCTCACAGAGCACTAAAGTTGTAGAAAGGTACAATTGGAAAATCTTGCTGTGCTAGATTTGGGATAAATATAAATATACAGATAATACTTTTATATATAAATCTAGAAGTAGCCAAACACTGGGAAAACATCAATAAACAGAAATATCTGGAAGTATACAGTTGCTTGAGCACAGTCCACTGTTATGTGATATTGTGATTACATACACAAGTATAAATGACTTCCATACAGAAATATGAATCAATATGTATTTATTATGAAATATGGGAAAGGCTTCTCATATGCATATGAATGGATTGAATGTGAGAATGTACAATAGACATTTAACTCTAAATGTAAACTTATATACACGCACCAGATGCACTCTTTTTCCTCGGAAACTTATAATATGCTTTCTAGTCTATTCCCAGTTCTGTAAATACATTTATCAATAGTAACTGTATGTGTAAATAAAACTGCTTGATAGAAATGATACATGGTTTTGTGCTTTTTGGTTGCTTGTAAATGCAAGATGAAATCCTGGCTTATGCGAGCCAAAAAGATTATAGAGATCAATATAAAATACTCTCCAGTTTCATTATAAAGCATAATATAATCCTAACATGGCACCATAGATGTCAATGGCACTACTCCTGAGAGCAGAGAGGCAGCAAGATTCATTTCATGTTTTGTTTAAAATTTCCTGTAAAAATAATGAGGATTTGTGGTTGGAATTTCCTTGTTAAAGCATGAAGCTCAAGCAAATTCTGTGCAGTATATGGATAATCAGTAACTAGAAACAGTTATATCTCAGTGCCTACTACTACTACTGCTATTACGCAGAGCGGACATGGGAAGTACTCCTTGTGCTGCACATTTTCAGGAAGGCTGTCCTGTTACAGGGCCTGGGCAGTGGGAGCCACAGGGCCTTTCAGCACATGCATTTACAAAATCGGCAGCCATGATGGTGGGTGCGGGCCAGGGGAACAGCCCTGATAAAACATGGCTGAGCAGCCCATGATAGAGCAAGGACAGTCATGGGACTCCATCTGCCTCAAGCTTTTCTTATCATCTTGTCTCCCCACTGGAGAGGTGTCCATGAAATGTGTGTAAGCCTTGGTCAGTGTAGGGGCAGTTAAGACTGGAGAAGGGAAGAACATGTATTTATGTGTTTGATTAATTGTGTTCTTGCTTTTTTTTTCCAAATGCCCAAGTCAGTGATTGAAAGTTTGTTTTTATTGACAATAATAATTCTCCAATGCATGACGGCTTTGCCAGCGACAAGGTTTCTGCTAGTTTATAAGGCTTACCACATTCATTTCCTGTATACTTCTCCAGTGATGATGTGTAATTAAAGACTTGGCTCTTTGAGGCTTGCATTTGCATGAAAAGGGCCCTAGAGGTGCAAGTTGTTTTGGTTAATGAACAATTGAAGAAACAGAACACTTTAAGATTTCTTTTCTTTGAGTGACTTCATTTTAATTTAGCTTATATTTTCCTCACTAACGTTTCTAAGAAATTAATGCCATCCTAATTGTATAACTTAGACTGGGACTGTTTGATCACTTTTACTCTCTTCAAGCATTACATAAATATCTCTCCAGGGATACAAATAAATGCTTTGTGTATTTGTTTATATTGGAGACATTAATTCTTCCACTTTACTTTGTTCTAGCTAATTTTCGTTATAGCAACATTTACAAGATAATTTGTGAAAAGGGTGAATGAACTGTAATATCAGGAAGTACATTTCAGGTTTTGCGTTTTGCATTATGAGACACAATATGTTTTAATGTATTTATGCAGTTGTTCACTTTAAACATAAAAACAGGATTTGGTGTAGTTGTGTCTGGAACATAATAAGGTGACAAAGTTGTACTCAGTCATTAATTATAAAATTGTATGAAAATTAGCAGAAAATTATGGAACATAAATTCATGTCAGTACAAATCCTAACACCTTGTTTATCTCATTTGTAATACATAAAGGTTTTTAAAAAATGATATTTAGTTAAATCTTCGGCTTTTTTAATACCATTACGCATATATAGCTTAGAAAGAAGAGGCAATGATTTCTCAGAAGGTCTGCTGCTGTGAGGTCAGGAGGCAGGAGTTCTTCACAGAATCACAGAATCACAGAATGGCCAGGGTTGGAAGGGGCCTCAAGGATCATGAATCTCCAACCCCCCTGCCACATGCAGGGCCACCAACCTCCACGTTTAATGCTAAACCAGGCTGCCCAGGGCCCCATCCAACCTGGCCTTGAACACCTCCAAGGATGGGGCATCCACAACCTCTCTGGGCAGCCTGTTCCAGTACCTCACTACACTCTGGGTAAAGAATTTCCCCCTGATGTCTGACCTAAATCTCCCCTCCCTCAACTTGAAACCATTTCCCCTCGTCCTACACATATCAACCCTTTCAAAGAGTTGATTCCCCTCCCCTCTGTAGGATCCCTTTAGGTATTGAAAGGCTGCAATGAGGTCACCCCGCAGCCTTCTTTTCTCCAGGCTGAACAAGCCCAGCTCCCTCAGCCTGTCCTCATACAGGAGGTGCTCCAGTCCCCTGATCATCCTAGTGGCCCTCCTCTGGACCCTCTCCAACAGCTCCCTGTCTTTTTTGTACTGCAGGCTCCACACTTGGACACAGTATTCCAGATAGGGCCTCACAAGAGCAGAGTAGAGGGGGATAATCACCTCCCTGTCCTTGCTGGCCACTCCTCTTTTGATGGAGCCCAGGATACCATTTGCCCTTCGAGCCGCAAGAGCACACTGTTGGCTCATATTAAGTTTTTCATCTATCAGGACCCCCAGGTCCTTCTCCACAGGGCTGCTTTCAAGGACCACTCCTTCCAGCCTGTATGGATGCCTGGGATTCCTCCAGCCCAAGTGCAAAACTTTGCACTTTGCCGTGTTGAACCCCATCAGGTTCACCCGGGCCCACCTTTCTAGCCTCTCGAGGTCCCTCTGCATGGCATCCCTTCCTTCAACCGTGTCAACCGCACCACTCAGCTTGGTGTCATCTTCTGCATTCATTCTTCTGCATGATCTGCCCTGACTACTTATTTGCAATACAAGAGTAGAGACAGCATGTAGCATCCGAACAGGGCTATGAATGGGAGTAGAAATATCTTCGTTATTTTTTTATTTGGTAGCATGTTGCTTAACTGAGGACACTATACTTCCTCTAATACGAAAAATTTATATGGGTTGGACAGTAGGTGAGCAACATTATCGCCTTGAGATAACAGTAGTCATTGTTAAATAGAATACATGAATTATTAAGCTGAATTATGTACTTGAGCTCAGACAAAGAGTCAAGAAGCTAATACACTTGATACAGGTATCACACATACTGCTGACATATATTCTGTTTGCTTATCACTGGGTCACCTAGAGGAGAAAAGCTGTAAGAGTTTAATTGCTTTAGCATGTCTTAAAACAGCCCCAAAATATTCCCCATAAGTCCAGTGGCATTGTGAACATCTGTAAGAAATTAAAGAACTGATAACAATACCTATTTTTGATGTAACTTTTTTGTTTTTCTCACTTAATTTCTGAAAGAAGTATTCTAATATGGGGATAATTCCTCAGTCTAGAGTGTTGGATCTTTTGCTGGCAGTGGTATCAGGCCTTATTCATGGAATCTTCCCACTGTGAATGAGGGGACTAAAATAATATGCTACTGTGTTCCATCATCAATGCGTGCTTAGCTAATATAATCATAATGGCTTTGAGACAGGATACAGAAGGTCATTACAAACTGAAACATCAAAAACTATCAAAACTGTATTTCACATTACTAGGAATCCACATTTCCTATTTGAAGTCAATTCCATCAAGATTTTCAGGTATATATTGAATTTTAAAATTAAAACACTGGAAATCTAAATTGTATTTTCAGTTGAAACCAGTATAAAATGTCTTCTTAAAAATTCTTTTTAAAATTGAAAATAATGTTAGTAAAATTCAAATATCGTTCCAAATGGGATGAACTTTTATGGCATACAGAATCCAGATTTGTTATTATTTCCACAGCTAGAGAGTTTCTACTACTGTCTAGTCTGTGTGTATTTCACATAGTCCACATCTTTTGTCATGCACTAAGATTTGTTTCGATAAGTGAATTGACCAAATGTTTCTTCTCATTTTGATTGTATTCACAATAAGAAAAGACTTTCACATTAGGTTGAAACACTTAAGGAAAGAGGGAAGGAGAGAGTGTCGACTTAAAATAAATAAATAAGTAATAAAACTAAAGAAACAATAAAAACCCCTTCATCCCTCTCCTTCCCTTCCCCCTCCTCCCCCCTTTTTAGATTCTTCAGGTGTAAGTTCAAATACACCTATACATCGTTCTAAACAAACAAACAAACAAACAAAAATCACAGTTTTAATTCATGTTAAGGTTATTTAAAGCTGATCTTATATTTTTTCTCTATCCATAGAGATAACACTGGAGAGTGAGTTCTCAGCAGTTTTAAATCCTTAAGGCTCCATCATCTATTATCTATTATCAAGTTTTGCATGTACCTTATCATCTCTGGTCTCTATTTTATTTAACCCAGTATTCACCAGCTTCATTTCCTGACTTTCCTAAAGCGTGTGTTATATTTTAAAACTATTTGTGCAGTGTGTGCTGAGATACTTTATTTTTTAAAAACCTTCTCTTCCCTAGAGTAGCAGTTCCTGATTATTTTCTTCACTCGTCTTTAAAAATGTCTTTGTTCTTTCTACATGTTTGTGTCTCCTTTCTTGTGACATTCCTTCTAACTATAAGTTTCCCTTAATTGGCAGGTTTGCATTTGAGTTTCCTATGTTGAGTGACCCCTCGTTCCTCGTTCTGCAGTGTCAGGAAACAGAAATGTCATTGCTGATTAGGGGCCTGAACCCTCTGCTCCTCCTTCTCATACAGTAGGCAATCTTGTTCTGTACACACTCTAGCTGCAGGGTCAGCCTTAGGGGAACTCTAAACAAGTGTCCACATGGGATACCAAAGTGGAAGGGGCACTGATAGGGGCAAGTATTCTTTGAGCTCATTTGTCTACCACAAAAAGTCACTTCTGTCCCTTTAAATGTAAAATGTCCACTGGCATTGCCCAAGTGCCTACATTTTAACCACATGGAAGCATTTTTGTGCCTCTGGCTTGTTACACATGTGCATCAGTGATGTTAATAACATCTCTGCCTAACAACGTGACACTGAGATATAGTTCTAATGGTTGTGTTCCTCTGAACAGAGACACAAAAGCTTTCATTTTTGGTTCTGAAGCCCTCTGTTAAACCAACTCTGACCTCATCCAGGGCACTATTATCTAGTCTTGCTTGGGGCACCTGAAACTCTAAAGATGGCCCTGTGTAACAGTTGGAAATCTCTCTGCTCAGTGCACAGAGTGCATCCTATCTTACAACTGAGTGGAAACTGCTGCTTTTTCCACTTTTGCTCTTCACCTAGGGAAGTGGAACAAGCCAAGACAGGGAGGAAGAGAAACTACACAGAAAAGATCAGAAGGTAGGGCCTTCAACTAGCAGGGAGCACGCATAAAACCAGACCTTTCTCCCTAAACCAAAGGATATTGCAAAAGAGGCAGAAACTATGAAGAGACGAGAGGGAATAACACTTCACTTCCTACCATATCCATAGCCTGAAGGAAGTCAATGGACAATCTGAAAAGATGAGGGAATGACAGGGAACACAAAGGACTAGATGTGGATCCCTTTGCAACAACAGAGAAGACTGATGTTGTTTAGAGTATTTCATGTGTAGTGCAGGCCACAGAGCAGCTGTAATAGTCACAAGCATAATGTGTCTTCTGCAGAAACCCTGTAGACAAAACAAAACACCCCTCACATAAAGTATAGCATATGCACCCAATTTTCACTTTAATAATTTAAATAAAATTAAAAATATAATGAATTTACAATAAAATAAATTCACAACCCATTTTTTAAAGATGAATTTCCACATGTCTAGAGTTTTGTCAAGGACAGGTAGACAGGTTGATAATTCCACACATCTGTTGCTAATATATACTTCCAATCAATTTTTTACATAAATGTCCACATTTTTGTAAATTTATAGAGATGAGGATAATTGAAACATCATTTGCTATTTAAATTTTATATATTTAAATTTTCTGCAATATAAAATACCATCCATGTTTGTACAAATTATTTCAGTAAAGTTAGAACCTTTTACAGTTTCATGAATCTGTGCTTTTCAAATCAATACAAAATTCCCTTTTTTGCTTGTCATTAAAAATCCTGAGACACAAAAGAATGGATATTAACTATAGAATTCTGGTTAAAGACCAAATCTCTTCACTTTGTGGGTATAAAATCCACTGTTGGAAAAATTTCCTCAAAACCTTGCTGTATAGTGCATCAGATTGTATCTAACAGGTAGAATCATTTTTATAAAGATTATGTGACCTTACAAGATAGCAATTTTTTTTTAATAGTATTTTGGATCAGTACAGTAGTCCTTTGAAATAAACTGAAATAACATCAAATTATCAGTGCACACTAAATTCTTAAAACTTGAGATTTGGCAACATTATTTGGTTATTAGGACAGCCTTTTTATTTTTTTTTTTATTTCTCACAATTTTTCAGGAATAACCTTATATATAAAATTGTAATACTTTTTACCCAGTATATCATCAGTACCTCAAAAACATGAGAAGGTAATTAATCAATAAATCTTTCCTAATTTCTCCGCTTTATTAAATAATTATTTGAAATACTTCAACTGAAAAAAAAAAGCTGCATTTATTATGACATTTTTAGAGAAATAATCTTTAAGAATATTTGATTATTAAAAATTTTATCTTACTGTGGAAAAGAAGAATGTATGCTCCATCAACTATAGTTGACTATGTCAAATGCGAAAGTTCAAACAGTGCTTTCTTCTAATTTATACAGGCTGAAGGTATATATTGCGATCTGTGTTATGCTTCATAATGTTGGTAAAACTGATTGAGGACTATCCTACATGTGTTTCCTCAGACCAAGATGGATCCAGAGGAGTATTCAGCCCATGAAGCTTTCTGTTCTTTTTCATCTGAGCAATTAGCCTTTCACTTTCCTGAATACTAAAAATATATGGAAATTATTTATGTGTATTCCTTTAATGTTTGTTTCCTAACGTTACTAAACATAATACACTTTCAACAAGATGAGTTGAAATAAAATAGATATAAAATGGTCTGATACTTTGGCATGTACAAGGCAGTGAGCAGTACTCACTCATCAACTAAGGCTGCTTCTGAGAGTTTCAGTAGGGGGTTCTGTGTTCACATTAGGCATGACATCCTTCAATATTTATCAATTGTCTGGAAACCAAAGATAAAATCAGAGCTGATAAAATTTATAGGATGACACAAAGATTGGCACAGTGGTAAATAATGAAGACAGGCAGTCATGGAAAGTGATCTGTGACACTTGATGACTGAATGGGTTCAGATAACGTACCCTTTAATAAAGTCAAAGTCAGAACTGCATTTACAGGAATGAAGAATTTAAATTAGGACAGACTTTAGAAAAGTTCATGTTGGTCATTCCAGTTTGTTGTAGTGATACCACATGGCATATGTGCTCTTAAAAAGATAAACATATATATTTTTATGGGAGAATATAAGAGTTTGTTTTGTCCTGATTGCAAACTTTCTTCTAAGAATGCATTATTTTTGAGATTTTAATTCACATTTTTGCCTTTCATTTACGTCTGTGATTCTGACTTCAGTTTTTAGGGGAAGGAGAAAGGTGAGTATAGTACCATCTCATGGCTTCCAGAGGAGATCTTACAGCTCTCTACAGCTAACTGAAAGGAGACTGTAGTGATATGAGTGTTGACCATCTTCTACATGTAACTAGCGATAGGATTACAGGGAAAGGATTCAAGTTGTGCCAGAGTAGATTTAGGCTGGATGTCATGAAAAATTTATTTTCTGAAGGGGTAGTTAGGTACTGGATTGGGCTGCCCAGAAAGGTGCTGGAGTAACCATCCCTGGAGGTGTTCAAGAAACATTCAAAGGTTGTACTAAGGGATGTGGTTTAGTAGAGAAATATAGGTGGTTTGTAGACAGTTGGACTGGATGATCTTGGATGTCTTTTCCAACCCTGGTGATTTTCAGATTCTATGACTTTGGGTGTTTATTCAAGTGAATCATAAAGCTGTCTACTGGAAGAAAAAAAAGTAAAGACCAAAACCAAAGTAAAGGAATCCAATATGTGCCTCTAGTTAAATGCTGTGGCAAAAAGTAATCAGCTGATCTGTTGATATCTAAATAAAGAATATCGAGTATGGTTAGAGAGGCAATTTTAACTTTGTTGATCCAGATTGCATTTTCAAAAAAATATATTGAAAACTTTGACAGGGTGCAGAATAAAAACAATTCAAGGTCCGGCAAAAAAGGTGAGACATGGGAAACTTAAATAATGGCATGCTTAAATCACACACATGCTCACATACATGCACTCATGTACACACACAAAATAAGAATAAATAAAATAAACAAATGAAAATAAATAAATAAAAATTAGAATGACGGGGATACTTTATGAAGTATTGAATGCAAATTCCCAGTGGGAATAAAATAGGCTCCTAAATGTTTTGTAATCTTGCAAACTAAAGCTGAAGATAAATGGTTAGAGGCTGTCCAGTTTAGATATGGACAAATTCAAATCTTTAAGGAAAAATACAAAACATGAGTGAGAATGAGGGAAATAGCTATTTATTTATCTATCTATCTATCTATCTATCTATCTATTTATTTATTTATTTATATGATGGAGTGAATACTTGGCTGGAAAACATACTTCACAGACACAAATTATTGGGTTCAATGCAGTAATAACAAGGTGAAAATCTAGTGCTTGCTTTACACAGGGATCAGACTAGATCTCCTGTGGTTCCATTTTGGCTTTAAATTATATAGAAAATTTATTTAAAATTCAGTTGATGGACCTGATAATTTCATTTCCATTTTTACCACTTCAAATCTCACCAGTCCTGAGGCTTTGCTAGAGCAAGTAGCTGAAACTTTTCAAGAAATCCCTGACTCAGGGATATCTCACAGTATGTGATTTTATAATAACAAGGAGCATAAAGCAATACCAGATGTGAAATTTCCAAGAGAAACATGAAAGGACAATGTCAGTGCAAACATGGTATCTGAAAAAAGTTGTAGTCAGACTTAGGGGGAGGAGGAAAATGTGGAAGAGGAAGGAGAGAGACCTCCAAGGATTAGTTTGGATAAATCTGAGATTAGTATCCAAACTTCTTGGTATTTCTCCAAACTAAATGTGTAACTCTTTAGAGTTTCATCCACCCATCATAATTCTAGCTGCTCTTGAAGACTCAAACTGACAAGGTCATAACTGTTAAAGGGCAGGGGAGGAGGCTGTTAAAAAAATACAACAAGCTTTTAGATAGTAATTTATGCTAATTATGTTTGTGAAATAATTTGTGCTGCATGTCCCAACATGGAATGTCTCCATAATTTCCATCTGTTTATCATCTAAGATGTGTTAGCAAGATGTGACTGCTCATCACGCAGCTCTCCCACAGCATGTTACAGTCACTGTAATAACATGTACAATAGAAATAAACTACTTGATCCCTCATTAGAAAATAAATTATACTGCCCTCATACATTTACTTTACTTGTAAAACATTATAATAGAGCTCATGAAAACATTTACTCACAAGAAAATCACATAGTTAAATGTGATCCAATACATACATTGCTACCTAAGGCTCCTTGGAATAATTCCTTCAGACTGTAGATAGAACGTTTATAAATCCATCTTTGGCATCTTTCCAGTGGTTTTATTAAGCTCTTGGAATCTCCCCTTTTCTGTGGTTCCTTTATGTGTTTCTTGTCATTCCAGGATCTCCAAGTTCCTCAATTTTCACCCTATAAACAGATACTGGCAGAATTTTGACCAACTATTATATAATGGAGTTTATCATGCATTAAGTTACCATTTATCTTAAGTTTGCCTTAAACTTTCTTCTTTAACTGGAGTTTTATTTTATAATAATGCAGTGAACAAGATTTCTGGCAATTTATATTTTTTTATGCAGGGAGCCCATTTCTTCTGGAAAGCATGCAACGTTTATATGTGCACTGTCATCCTAAATTCTGGATCTTAAAATTCATTATGACCATTTTGCATTCTCAGGAATGAAATCTCCCTTCAAAAATTAGTAGGAAAAAAAAATAACAAAAAACACAAAAACAAAACAAAATAAAAAACATAGAAGAGATATGTCAAGATTATGGTGCTCCACTGCTCTGTAACAATTCAATTGCTCCTTGAGTGACATAAGAAAAACATGCATTAATTTGGAAGTAGCAGTGACAGTCTTAAACTAATGCAGAAGAACATTCACTTTATTAAATGATGGTTATTATTCATACTTCTCCAAAAGGTAACAGTTAAACGCTTTGAATTTAAAAAGTCCAAAAAAGTGCTGGTATTCACAATCCAAGATTTACCACAGTCACAGAATTATTTTCTCTCCTTCCTTCCCCACTTTGTTTTATATTTGCATTCCCCATTGTTGTAGGGTAAAAAATAAATAGAATCATAGAAACACTAGTGTTGAAAAAGACCTCCAAAATTATCTAGTCCAACCATCCACCTACCACCAATATTTCCCCACTAAACCATGTCCCTTAGTAAATATTTTTTGAACACTTCCAGGGACAGTAACTCAACCACCTCCCTGGGAAGCTCATTCCAGCTTTTCTCATACTCTTTTGGAGTAATTTTTTCCTAACATCCAACCTGACAAATAAAATATAATAATAACAAATCTAAAATCTTTCATATTTGTTGGCTTAATGCATCTCATTTTAAATAGTGTGAGTCGCACTGCTGTGAATATGAATAAAAACTGACCAAACATAATCATCAAGAAATTCCTCAGTAACTTAAAGGTGTTATTTTCTATTTCAAGCTCTTCTTATTTAAAAACAGACTTCGGCCAGAAGTCCAAAACACTGCAAAATTAGCAAAAAATACGTAAATCCATGTCTTCCATTGCTTCTAATGAGATGTTAATTTTAAAGTGTTCACTTTGAAGCTTAATTACATCTATACTAAGTACAAATATAAATAATAACTTCACTGCCAAATGATGAATAAGTTCAGTTAAATCTGTCCAGCATGCCAAAATTTTCTGGCAGGAATCAGAAGTCTATTCCTTTTAGTGAAGACTGCATGGAACCATAAAAAAAATATCCTACATGAAGCATAGTAAACAAATCTTCCATTCTATTTCAAAATATTAATTTAGGTAAGTACACATATAAGATATATTTCTCCAAAGTGAAGTAATAAACTTTTTTTTTCCCTTTTTTTTCCTATCTACATAGCTATATACAATAACATCACTTAAGCATTCTGTCTACTATTAAAAACTGAAGTAAGGGTTATAATGCATTTTTCAGCAAAACTAAACAAACAAACAGACAATACCCAACTTTCTAATCAATTATTTCACCCTCAATAATAAAAATGAAAAATCTGGTACTTATTTCCACAAACTTTTTTCATATAAGTCTTATACATAGACTTTTTTCAAAGAACGAAACAAAAATGATATCATAATCTAGATTAAAAAGTATTATCTAAAGGTAGTAGTAATAAGAAATGCAAATTTGTTTTCACACACATTTTAAATTATTTTGGTTTTTCTTTATCAGATAATATCTTACCTAAAACTCTCTATTCTCAAAAATTTGCAAGCATCCCTATCAGTTTCTGAAATTATTTCAGTACTTGCATAGAATGATAATGTTTTAACTGCTTGCAGGATCACAATATGCAGTTTGACATTCCATTTAGTTACAACTGAAAGTGCTGTTAAGTGGACAAAATATTATTTACCTGAATAGAAAATAGTGTTGGGTAGAGAACTAGGTCTAGTACAATAGGAAACTACTAGTGTGAAAGTGTTACAGAATCTATCATAAAATTATTTTTTTTAATGTTCAGTTGTTATTTTTTTATATTCTTTGGACAACACAATTTTACCAAAAGTTTATCAGAGTTTAAATTGTAAGTACTCATCTGGAGATTGATTCTTTATTTATCTGAATTTATTTATGGTGGAGGAAAGATGTAGGCAAGAATATAATATAGTGGCTGTACAGATATATCTGTATATCCATTTTTAACAGACTGAAGGTGTTAATAAGATCGTGCAGGAGTATCTAGACAACCCATAATTAGATGAAATAAAGTCTGTAAGGTTTTAAAAACTAAAAAAAATCTTGAAGTATGTAGAAACAAGAGGTGAGGCAGGACCATGTTTGGCTTCTTTGCTGAAAGAATTTCAGGTATTAAGGAAACATATTTTTCTCCATTCTGGGAAACAGAACAATTTCTTGCAGCTATATGGTCTGTAAATCAGCTGGTAGTTAGCAAATCTTGTCGATATAAACCCTTTCTACAGCCTTTCTTTATCCATAGCTTATTTACAAATACTATTACTACTAATAAATTGTGCTGCATCAAGTGACAGTTGTTCAAGTCCTCTAGCAGAATGACAGTGTTTTACTTTATTTAAGCCAATGTTACTTTGTGAGGGCAAGGCACAATCCACCCACTTGGGAAAAAATAAGCACCACTGAAGTTACACAAAATGGGTTTTCAAATAATTTTGTTTGGCTGAGTTGTAGTTCAGAAGCTAGTAGTATCTTTCAAATATATTGAAATTTTCTGTATAAATATCTATGCATTAATGTAATTCCAGTAGCAGTACTGAGATCTAATTAGTACAGGAGAAAGAAACAAATATGAAGGATAATAAAGAAGATAGGTACCAACTCCAAATTCTTTGTACATATTCAATGACAAATCTGATAGCATAAAAAGACAAGATTCTGAACAGATGGGGAAGACAAGGATTCTTTTTTTTTGTTGTTTTTTTTTCTGTATCAAGGAGCACACAGCATTCAAAAAGTTAACATGGAGTAATTTAGGTAACTGATTACATTCAAATTAGTAAGTAATTTGTTATCTGAACAGAGTGATAAAATATAAACATAATAATGCAGGTATGAAAAGGACTGAATCATACATAACAAGGAAACTGTGTTGTGATGGAGGTACTAGTGATATTTTCTCCTATCCTATCTGAATTAAGGTTTTCAGTAATGCTCTTGAGGTTTTCTGCTATACATCTTCTCCACTTGCCTTTGAAAGGAACAGACGCTAAACTGATTTTCTCCTTGTAAAGCTTATTGTCTCCATTCATTGAACACTTGTATTATTTATTTTCCTATAGAATATTTTTGTACTGAGGATCAATTCAAAAAGTAAGGGGTCTCTCATGCCACTGGTGGCATAGAGAGTGGAATTTTTACAGATAAGAATCCTAGTTCAGGAGAGCAAAAGATTTTTTCACTTTAGTCATGATTCTGTTTTCCACTGTCCTGTTTTTAAGCTTCTAGTATAATTTCCATAGTTTTTTGGCTTTCAATATTTTGCTAGATATGTATGTAACAAGCAAAAGAACAACAACAAACACCTGTTTGATTCAGTTAAATGTAGTTCTTACTATGATTTGCATAAGGTCTAAGAGTCATTTTACTACACATAGTTAAAACCCAACTGTTTTGTGATCATCTGTGTTATTCACACAGCTGGCTCTTCTGAAACAAGCTGAAAAACAGAGTTCTGGTTTAAGGTTCTATTACACTAATGTATACTAAAAGCAGTTCAGGGGAAAAATAATTCTAACTAATAAAAGTTTCAAATATCTGGAACTTTTCTATACAATTGACAATGAAGACTACACTCAGCACTGTCTGTAGTTATTTCTGCTAGAAAATTAACTGTGTAAAAAAATAAAAAGAAAAAATAAAAAGAAAAAAAGAAAAAATGTCAACTTCATTCCTATGTAGTTAATAAAAAATAATAGTCTTCAATTTTCCTGCTCTCATATTATTGTGCCACCTTTTGCAACGACATTTTCTGATCTGAAGGCCAAAACCTGCAGTGGCTTTGCTGGAAAATTCTCATATACTGTGCAAAATCTGTAAGTTACTTTTCATATCTCATCAGCTCTTTCCTATTTGTTTGATTTCATTACTTGTAAAGCTGGTAGTACTACCGAAACAAACAGCAAAGCAAGAAATGTACTTTCATGATTTGTTGCTCTTCCACTACAAAATTACCTGTCCTTTTTCTCTCTATTCCACTCTTGCTTATATATTTCCTTTCTGACTCTAGTAATTTATGAAAGAAATGAGAATTAAGTGAATAAAAGTCTTCGAGAATCTGAATTTCAAGTTAATTTTGTATAAACATCCTACTTTAAAATGGTTACCCCTGAAATTAAGACAGTGATCTTTGTTCATTTGTGTAGGGATGCAAACTTTTGACACTGAAGTAGAGTGAATGGAATCATAGAAATAAGGCTTTGTGAGTAGTTATGACAGGCTCTGTCAGGGTCTGGCTGGAAAGAGTTCTGCTAGAGTTCTGTAGGTCATGTGTTTTGCCTTGCCCTGAACAACATGGAGATAATTTATGCAAAGAGATTTTACTTCAGATAACACCTCAGATAACATGCATCTTCCCAGATGTACTGTTATCTTCTCTTGGCTCGCTCAGTATCTTGTATCTGAAATCTGTATTAATAAAAACAAACAAACAAACAAACAAACAAAACAGCAGAGGTGGCTGGTCACTGAGGTTTGAGCAGCAATTCTATTTTGGTTAAACATGAAACTTATCTCCAGATTTAAAAGATTTGAAGAATACAAGTTAAGAAGGTACTGTTGTTCTTGTATTATTGATTGTCTTGCTAACTTTGGCACTTGCTGCAGATTCATAGCCCTGCCTTGCCATCTTCCTTCAGACATGTAAAATGTCGTCTCTAATCTTGACTGATAGGCTCAATTACAATGGTAAGATAACTCTATTATCAAGAAGAACTCTAATATAATAAATCAAACTATAAATAACCTTTTCCACACAGAGCTATACTTAACATATGCTTTATTAAGTTGAGTTTATAAATTATACATTCTCTCATTCTCAACATCTCAATTTCACCTTATGAGGCCCATTTCAAACAATAGTATAATGTCAACCTAATCAAAAATTTCTCATGAAACACATAAAATTGTATATTCCATGGATAATACGATTCAAATTCCCTTTAGAAATTCAAAATTTACCATAATTATTTCACAAATACAGTTATTCAACAGGAAAATGCATTGCACAAAGCAAATTGTACCACTGCTTACTGGACAAGCTTATTTGTGCAATTAAAAATGTGATAATCATGTATTACTTAAAAACAAAAAACAAACAAACAAAAAAAACCGAATGTGCTGTTTGCCATTTGTTTTGAATAAAGACAGCATGGAAAGGAAGAGTCAAATTCCAGCCTTCACACTTAAGAGTTAAACCAAGTGAGACTTTATTGTCTGGATCTCTGTAACCTAATTAGGTCCTCTGACTTTGATTCGTATTTCCCAGATCAGGCTTTAGTTATCTAAGTTCATATTCTTTATCAGAGTATTATATCATCTTACTATTGCTAAAAAGAAAAAAATAATTTCTGTTTCTTCCTTCAATCCCTCTCTCGACAGCAGGAATTGATTGACTTATTTTTTGGCTTTGGTACTGCTAGGTGAGAGAAGCAGGCTTCACTGTTTTGTTCAGAAGGTACTGAAATTTATGGTTACTTAGATTTACTCCAGATGTGGTTCCACAGCTGTGGACAACTGCCAAAAGGCTTTAGCAGCTGTATAAATGCTTATGGCCACTCAGGGAGAGGCTGTCTCTCAGGAAGTTTCAGTAAATCTCACAGAACATGGAAGCTTTGAATTCAATACAATATTCATTGGAAAGTAACTTAGTGCTGTAATCTCAGGCACTGTTAGTTCAAATGCCACTTTAAAGTTTTTCTTTTGGATGAACTTCATACTACCCTTCTAAAAGGTCATTATTCATGATAGAGTTTTCATGAAATCAGCACTGTACATGGCATCTATTATAGCCAAAAATCATAAAAATTTAGTTACTTTACCTATCCAATCTGTATATAAGTTGAAATGCTGCTTCGCTTTTAAATTAGTTATTACAGATGAAAACTCTATCTCAATTTTTTGGCAAACTCAGAAGAACATAACTTGTTTTTAATAACTAAGTTGTATTTGCTGATTATTTGTGTGTGTGTGTGTGTGTTGTGTAACAAATACATTACTGATATTTCGGTCTAGTAGCTGATAAAATGGACAGAAAAGTTAAAAGCCTGAAGATGTGTACTATAGGTTGCCATAGAGAGACAATGTAGTTTAACTGTTGTTTCCCTACACTAAATAACAAGTTATTTGACGATGCCTACCACTGGTAGAAGAGGGATCATAGAATCATGGAAAAGACAAATGACTAGGTTGCAAGTGACTTCAGCAGAACATTTCTTCCAAATGTCAGTTGGAGACAATGCTTCTGATTGTCAAGAGCCCGACCAAACCAAATCCTGAATATTTCCAGTAAAGATTGTACCACCACAGTAAAGATTTATTTTTTTTTCTTATGTCAGCTGGAATTTCTCCTCAAGCCACTTATGCTCATTGCTTCTTTTCCTGTGCATGCTTGTGAAGAGAGAGAACTTCCATCTTCTCCATGCTTAAACTTTGAAGACAGTGATTTTCCAGGACTTTACTTTTCTAGGCTAAAAAAATATTTCAATCTTTTCTCATATGTCAGGTTATCCAAAAGCATAATCGTCTTTGTGGTTCTTCACTGGATCTTTTATTTATTTTAAATTTCTCTCTTGAAGTGTGGGTAACAAAAACAGGACATACTATCTATGAAGCCTCACAAACACAATGTGTATTGGAACAATCACATCCTTTGGTCTTCTGCCCAAACGCAGGCCAGTCCATTGTTTACCTACATTGCTCCAAAAACATTCTTCAAGAACATCCCAAGTCAAGGAATTCACATTTATCTTTCCTAAAACTCTTTTAATTCCTCTTAGTCCAGTCTTCTAGACCATTCATACAGGGGCTTCTCCTTCCAGAGTGCATTCAATCCCTTTAAACACATCCTCTGTAACCTGGGTAGAAATTCAGGCTTCCCCAACTCAGACTATGTATTTAAGTTCCAGTCTCCTGATACTTTAGCTATTTCTGCCTGAAAAATAAATAAATAAGTAAATAAAGGCTGAAGATTTAATAACTTAGTAAGTAGTGTGCATCCTTGATGCCCTCGTCATTTGGCATGGAATTGGTTTCAGCTTAGTATCATCCAATGATAGTACAATTTCTGCTAAGCCTGATTTCTTCTGTAGTAGGTAAACTAAGAGGCAAGCAATATGCACACAGTGAAAAGATGTTACTCTTTCATACCTACCAACAGTGAAGATAGAGATAGTTTTGTAGTTCAGATTCATTTCAAAACAATAATGTAGATATGAAATTGGAAATAACTTTGAAATGTTAATGGAGGTACTGAAATATTTGTAGGATGATTTCACAGAATTTGCTGAATCAGATGTAGTATATAAGGAGTACAATCAGGTACAGTGATTGTACATAGTTTAAGACAACATTTGTGTTATGCTTTTGTTTCTTAATGTATTTATTTCTGTGATATCCTCAATGACTTGTTAGGATTTTAAAGGCATTTAAATTATTTTTTAATTTGCCTGATCCAATTTGCAGTTTAAATGGAACCCTTTTAGAAGATTCTACCCTATGTGTAGAGGAGGGAAAGGACAGATAGCTGTCATCCTGCTACAGTTTATATACTTGGTGACTAAAGGGCATTTCAGCACTATTTTTTCCCACAAACTGGATCAAAGACTGTGGGGCTGCCGAAATGCTTCTAGTTCATCTGAGCTACGAGTGTTCAAAACGGAAAACCATGTTTAAGGTTACTAAGACACAGTACTTCCAAGAAGCTGCCTGTCAGGTTGTCTGCACTGAGCTTTAAGCTCAATTACAAACGCAGAAGTGATAACAATTTCAAATATGGTCTAGTTGGTCAGATGACAATGTCAAAGTTTCCAAAACTCTTCAGGCATGATATCTGAACTTCAATCATATGCAACAAAGACTTTTGGAAAATGTGTTTAAAATGTTATATCCTATTTAAACTGAAATTATATGTCAAGGAAGTTTGAATTTGTTATTAAAATATGGCTCAAAGCTCAAAGAAGACTGGAAGAGACAGATTGTCTCATAGTAATACTATGGAACACTTTCTTTGGTATGTGTAAATTATAAGGATGAGACAAAAGAGAGCGCATTGTGTATTTTGAAATACTATTCATTGCGCAGATGATAATCTACAGTACAATTTTTAGTCTTAGAAAGAAGAAGAATTTGATGCAGCTCTGTTTTTGTATTTGTTTCTATCTCGGTAGAGTTTATATAATTCAGATGTCCAAAAATATCAAAGCCTTAACTGAGAATGCCCAAATGTCTCTTCTGGTTATTTTCACATTCTAGTACTCAACAATTAGGACCTAAGTGATTTGAAAAGCCGTACACAATAGTAAAGGAGCATTCTTTGATTCTGTAATAACTGATCTGGCCAACAATTTGTTAACTACAAGATTAGAATGAAGTACCACTGGATTTTCTTTTTTAAACATTGAAATATTTACTTGCCATAAGTCTCTCACCATTTTCAGTGACTCTTTGAAAATTCAAAAGATCTTGTAATTTTAGTACAAGGCATCCAAATGTTTTTAGCAACAGGAGATTAAAACAATATTTTTCAAACAAGGAAGAATATGTCTTATTTATAAATTATTAATGTATCTGAAATCTTTGATATAATAATTTTCCAAAACATCCATCATCAGTCATCTTAGCTATGTTAGATAGCTGGCATCTTACTTTTTATTAGACAATGAAATTAGACAATGGTGTGAGGAATTCAGAAGATGAACTACATCCGTAGTTTGAATTTGTAGCATACTTTAACAATGAATATGTTTTTGTGTTATGAATAGATTTATATCTAGATTAATCTTTTATAATACTCTAAGTACTTTGGTATTTTTATAGTAGTTATATTTGTTTATTTTTTAAAAATCATGAAAAGCTGTATAGAGACAAAACAATCATATATACAGAGGCTATAATATGCACATTAATGTAAAATTTGCATTTAGTTGTTCACTATATAAGACAATCTCTAGATTGAAAGTTTAAAATCACTAGGCTATGTCCTTCTTGAGTTCCAAAACTCATGATGAAGGGCAATAGCATTTTTCTTCTGAAAGAGACTCCTTATTTTTTCTTTAAAACAAATAAACAAACAATCATTTAGTGTGTAACAGTTGCGTGTCTGTCTTCCCTAAGACAGTTGCCTGCAGGGTGAAGAGCCTCAATAGATTTCAGATTCATAAGGCATCACTCAGATAAAGAAAGAATGATCATAAAGAAGGTTAATAAATAATAATAAAAAAAAAGTTATTGTGCTGTTCTTCTCAGTCTATAAATGTAAATGCTATTACTTAAAATTTAGAACTATAGTCAAACATAGCTATACATTTAGAGGGTTTTATCACCTATTAAGAAATGTCACTGTGCACATAGATATTATCATTAAGACCCCTGGAACAACTGTGGTACATCAGAAAAAATGTATGTAGACATTCTCCCTACATCAAGTATTCAATAAGAATACAGTCATTTATGAGGTAATATTAATTGGCTGGAAATTTCTTTGGCTGGCTGTGTGCTTTCAAAGCTACAAGAGGCAGGATAAGAGACATCTGTCCTTTACTGACTATATAAGTGGCCCGTTAAATATCACTTTGAATCTATAGTCTCATTCTCATTTTCAAAGGTCTTTGGCCTAACTATCTTCAGTACTTCTCCCAGTACTCCAGCTGTATCGCAACTCACAAGTTTGTATCACTAAATAAAAATGAGACAGCAACAAATACTTGAGCAAAGGAATACTTGAGCTAGAGACTGCAGCAATTCATTTAAAAGCAGTAGTGAAAATAAGCCATATTTTGAAACTTTCAACTATGAAGCTGAAAGAATTTCTGAAGGAGTGACAGGTAGAAGATGCAACAAATATAACTGGCAGCAGGAGTTATTATAAAGATTTATGTTATTCTTGAGAAGATTAATTTAATACTAGGAGAAGGGGAATATAT
This sequence comes from Lagopus muta, assembly GCF_023343835.1. Classification (NCBI taxonomy): domain Eukaryota; kingdom Metazoa; phylum Chordata; class Aves; order Galliformes; family Phasianidae; genus Lagopus; species Lagopus muta. The sequence continues at coordinate 30,345,645 of NC_064435.1, forward strand.
GAATTTTCACGAAATATGAGTCTACTATGCTTATCCTATTAAGTAGGTACAGGAAACACTGTCAGAATGCTATCCTGTTCTGATGATTCTTCTGGCCAATCTTTGCTTAAGAGAATATGGGCATGAAGCATTTGGAAATACTAACCACGATGTTTTGCATAGGGTCCTGGCTTAGGTTCAGGTGAGGATAGGTAAAAAGTCATGTTTTCAGCATTCAAAGGAAAACCATTAACTATATAGTGGAGACATTCAGTGCCTTTTACTCTGTCCTGAATAACCACTTGAAGAAGATCGTAAAGGAGTAGTCAGTGTATTAGAAAAATTTTTACCTGATGGAAATCCAGTATCAAAACAATAGTAAGACAATGTGGATTCCTGTGAGACTGCAACACACTAAGCCAGGAGAAAGGGGATACACAAAATCACAAAATAGTAGTTTAAAAAATTTCCATCTATTTTACAATTTAGCGCATATCAAAAAATTAAAAACAGTGATATTCTATTGTTGTTGCCTACTTCTAAAGATAAAGCTTTTAAAATTCCAGTCAGAAAAGCTGAAATCAGATAAAGTGACAGCACACAGAAACAATTTTCTGATTTTATCAGACAAATCAAACCTGAGATTTGATCTAACAAAGATCTGATTCAGCTGCTGCAATTGATACATTATAGGGCATATTCAAATAAGGCCACCTGCTGTTCTGTCAAATATGTCTGGAAGAACAAGAACTGCAAAATGTAGTAAGATTCACATCTACTCCAATTTGAACTTTAATATTTCATTTGCACTTAGAAAAAAAGAAATGTTTCCATAACAATACCTACAATAAGGACTACAATGAAGGAGAAATCTTTATGTATTTTGTCTTTTCTTACAAAGTCAAGATTGCCTTTCTTCCCTCCCCATCCCCAAACAATCAAAACTCCCAAACTTAAAACTGAAGATGAATGTATAACTGTAAATTATGAATTGGAACACCAGCAATCACATTTTAGAAACAGTTTATCTATTACAAGTGACAATTAAAAATGAAATCCTCTAAAAATTAACCTAATAAAGGTTTTTGTTGCAAGAAAATCCAATCTTTTTTGGATTTCTCTCATTCTGAACAATTAAACTGAGTTTAAATTTGGGATCTTGCTGTATTTCTTGTTAAACAAACTGATTCATTTATTTGTCACTGTCATGATATGTGTATCTTCTGTATTCTTCAGAATTTGACAAACACATTGCCAAAGGATGGAAATATGAGATGTTCTCAATACCACTTTCCACGTGTCAGAGTATCCAATGCTAATGCAAAAATAAAATTCCCATTTAAGGTTAAACACAAAGTACTTTTCCTCTGTCACCTCCTGCTGGACTCTGAAGCAAATATCAGCTCTAAGTAATCACAGTGTGGTGAATTATTTGCCCAGTTACCAAGCTAGCTAAAACATTTTAGACACATATATGAGCAATAATTTGTATACTGACTTCAGTGAAAACATACGAAAATTAATAAGAGTATTTCTGCTCTTGAGGAAAATGCAGGGCTTTTTCAAATCCCAAATATAAATTTCCTTGACACTTGACATCTTTTTTTAAAAAAAAAGAATGAAAGAAAATGACCAAGAGGCCATCACTATCCTAAGCTGCTTAGAGATAAGGAGGTATTAAAAAAATAGAGTTCTGTGACCCAGGGTCATTAATTGATTGTTAGACCAAAAATGAATCTGTGAATAACTACTTTGATTCCCTGTATCATCACAAAAGCATCCTTCCCACATAACGAGTATACTGATAGGAAAGTTTTCATAGACGTTTTATCACTCTTTTTACCTCAAGCACTACAGGTTTTGGGCTAACATGAGGTACAGTTCACTAATATGCCCTGTATCAATGCATTGACCTTTTACTGTGACTCCCAGCTCCAGGAAGAACTCAAGACTTACAATAAGAGTTTAAATTTGAGAGAGGTTATTTTCCAGATCTCTATTGTTGCTGTTTGGAGGTCAATTGGTTGCAGTGGGGAGAGTAAAGGATATTTCTAATCATTCTTAGAGCAAAGTTTTCTGTTAGAGGGCAGTGATATTAAGAAGGAATGTAGAGAAACAGATAAAATATAATGAAAGTTGTACAGAATAAAGATTTTAAAGATTTTAACTAAGCATCTACTACTTCTGGACTGTTGAAATGGCTTAACAAGCTATGGATTGACCTGTGAAACCTGATGTTCCAAGGTATTGAGATTGACAGTTGGGTTGGGAACGGTAACCCTGTTAACCCAATGAGGTTTTCAATTCTGAACCACACAGCAAAGAATTCTATTTCCTGGGTAGAAGTATCAAACAAGAGAGCACCCAAGTTTGAACAGCCTTGACCATTAAAGTAACATATAAAATTGATGCATAATGATGAACATTACTGGAATCTGTCACCAAGGGAAGCATTCAGTAGATACATGGGATTGTACTTTTTACTCTGAAGTGATGTTGAATACCATACAAAAAGGCACTGTTACATAGAAGAAAAGCTATGTATTTCCACAGAGATTCCCTGGAATATTTTGAATAATCTACACCTTAAGTATTAGAAAGCCATTAGAATCTACTGTCATAATCACTTGATTAAATTTACAGTGATTATACTCCGACGTGATCATATTCATGATTTCAAAGAACATCCAAAGCAATTTTCCAGGATTACTAAACTAAAAGTGAACTGCAAATTCACTTGTGTTTGGAGATGGTAGCATTCACCTGCTTTCAATCACTCCTTCATGGATGGAAGTGCAGCCTGACAAAAACTGACTACTATATAAATACCAAGAAATGCTATTTATAGAAGAAAAACTCAAAATGTATCTTTAGGGAATCAATGTAATGCTGAAGTATACATGAACTTATAGACTAAGTGAAGCCTCCTTGAAGCCTCCTTTGTCAAGATGAATGCTAAGAGTGCTCTGTCGGGAACAGGTAAAACAACAAAGAAATAGATGTATTTCTAATAAGACCAACAGTTATGCAGTTAATAGCTGAGAATCTCATTATGGAACATTTACATCTATATTATTCTGTCAGGAACACAGAAAAAAATGCTGTTTTTCTGACCTTTTGGATAAAACATTATTTTTCCTAAAGATGCTATTATTTCCTCCCTCCCTCATGCTCCCTCACATAATGAACAGCTAGCAATCATCACTGGAGCTTTTTGTGCACTGAGAGGAAGGAAGCAGAGCAAAGAACTTTTTCTTCTCTAAGAAATGGACCAAATCAAGTCAAATTAAGAAAAGAAGTTGAACAGTGTGGATTTTTGTGTTATTGTGTTTCTGTTTTTGTTTTGGTTTATTTTATGTTTTCATCTTTTTTCCCTTTCTGAGGCTTAATCAAAATATTTCAATCAAATATGTGGAAGAAAATGATGGATGATCCTAAGGAATTTAGAAGACAAAATGGAAATATTTCTCCAACAAATTATAAATTGCTAGGTAACCAACTAATTTTCAGATGTGTTGAGCTCAAGTTTATAAATGTCAGTTGAAGAGCTTTTTTCAGCCTCTGTAGATCAATGAATTACAAAAATTCATCCTTTTTCTAGAATCAGACGTACAATAAAGACTATCTTAGTGTACAAGTCCCTCTAAATGGTTTCACAACCCTCTGGCATGTCAGACTCTTCTCCCAGTTTTGTGTCATCTGGAAAGTTAATTAGAATACACTTTCCCCATGATCTTTAAAAAGGCTTGGACTCGTTACTGACCACAGTGTGCACTGCTAGTTCATTGTCTAGCCCATGATGTCTGAGACAGATGTTAGTATGGCAACAGGGGTTGAATCTTCTGACCAGTATTCTGTTGTATTTTGCTGTCACGTGACAAATGGCAGCAGAGAGACAATCTGTCAAAATGGTGTCTGACATGGAAGTGCTTGTGACATAAAATGTGTAATTGACTTCCTCTGTGCAGAAGAAATTGCACCAATTGGCATTCAACAACACTTGCTAAATGTTTATGGATGTGAGCACCGTCAGATGGTGGGTAGTGCATTTTTACAGTGGAGACAGAAACATGAAAGACAAACCACATCCTGGATGGCTATGCAGACTTTTACAAGCGTGGTATGTGACTCTTTATCATTGCTGGCAAAAAATGCATAGGTAATAGTGGTGACTATGTTAAAATTAGTGGGTTTTAGCTGAAAATTTGCTCTATCAAATACTGTTATTTTGCTTCTAGTCTGCTGCAGTTTGCGTGGAAAAGAAAAGGAGGCATTATTTTCAAAGTGATTGATGAACATGTTTTTGTGTTACATGTACATGCCTCCGTATACCTGAACAATCCCTTCCACACAAGCTTTCCAAAGATTCTATCTTCAACTCTATTCTGAACAATTAAATTTGAATATAATTATTCTTAAATTCTGCTTACTAAAACCAAATTCATAAATCTTCTTAAGTACAACCTAAACTTACTAAAGAGTATGTAGAGAACAGTGCAGTTCATCACTGCAAGTGATTATAAAGCTAAACATACCAGTTATATTACATATTACATATTTCATTACTTTCTGCTTGAAACATATAAGGAGAAATATCTTTTTTTTTTTATTTTTTTTAGTGTTACCATGAAAAAGGACCCACAAAATACCAAAAAAGGCCCAAACATTACTTTTAAGAATGTTTTATTTCTATTTGACAAAAAATATGGTTTATACCTTTTGAAGCAGAGTTCAATTTACACATGACTTCATTCCGCTTCTCCTCGTCTTTGGAAGGTAATCACAGGGTCCAGATGCCAAGCTATGAAAGATCTTCTCCTTTCAGTTTCTTTCAGAATTAAATTAGATTTTGACTTGAGAAATATGACCACATTATCTGTTTGAACATAAGGAAAGTGCACAAATCCCTCATAAGACCTATGTAAAACTCCTTTTATGATTAAGAAGGGGCAATTTTCTCATGTCCATATTTCTTAGAGGGGAATCTCTGCCTTTTTAGGAACTTGCATTCCAGTGCATATTTTTCTGGTGCAAGTTGATTTTGGAATCAGCACTGAAATACATAATCAATTGGTTATGCAGCATAGCAATTAGATCAAGTTTTGTGAAGATACTCAATGCAATAGAAATGACATAGGACAGCTAAGAAACCACAATAAATACTGTTAAATACAGCTGAGGATATACACTTTCAGTATGAAAATATGTTAAGCATATCATTTTTAAGTTACCAAAAAAAAAAAAGCAAAAAAACCCTTGAGTTTGAATCTCTACTGTAGCTCTTTATCTGTTCTAATTCATTTTATAATACATTAACATGTACTGTAGAAGAAAGACTGTTTTCTCTGTAACCACACTTAAAATTCCTGCAGAATGGTGACCATGGAGTGGACAAAAAGGTATTAAAGGTATAAATAAAAAAATGTAAAATGAAAAAAAATTTGAAACATTTGTAATGCATATAAATATTTTACTCTAAAGTAAAATAATACTTTGATGAGTGTTATCATTTGAAAATGTATTCCTATGAGAATAATTTAGCTGTTTTAATTCATCATTTGTTCATTCCAGTTTTGTAAACAAATAACCAGATATAATTACAGAATAGCTTTCCAAGAATAGTGCATATAATTGCTTTAAAACATTTGTTTTGTATTTCCATATTCATTTTGATTTTATTGAATAATTCTCATTTCCCACCTGTAAATGTGAATAATTTTTATATTAGCTGGTGCAATTTATAAACTTGGAAGTTGAAAACCACTTTCAGTCTCACAACTTTAAGGTGAAAACAGTCTGAGCATCATGTAACTGTGATTTTAAAAGTGTGATATATCAGAAGGAGGAAAAAAAATCCTAACAATGTGACACATATCCCACAGAATAGCAGTATAATAGATAAAGGTTGGGAAAAAAAAAAAAAAAAAAAAGAGCATGAATGAGCACTGGGCTTTGTTATCCATGATCCAATAAAGGTGAAATAAGCTGTGAAGGCAAGCATTATAGACTTACGAGCCAGCAGGAATGCTGCCAAGAATAGTTCATGGGGCACTGAGCAGCTGGCTGAAAATCACTGATTTTTTAGAACCTTTGGACACATTTCTAGGCCAGGGGCTCAGAATCAACCTCACTACTGCCCTTAGTTCATAAACATAAATCAGTTTCTACTTAAGTTGACAACAGCAACAAGCCAAAATTTTAGATGTACTGCTGCACACAATTTGCATTCACTTCTTGATATTTAAAAATGCATTAATTGCTCATTTCCTGCTGGGGCAGTGTTTGCTGGAGGAGAATCACAGGAGGATTTTCCCCTTCCTACTCAGTATGCTTCACTCTGCATGCAAAAATGTTGTCTCCCACTGATCTGCTATCTGGTTCCTCCTGACTTTCCTGCAAGGCAGGTGAGTTTGTCTTGTAAGGAGATTTTTTAGGAAAAGTTAAGAACTTGAATGCAGTAATTCTACCACCCAAGCTGACAGTAGTTCAAAGCTTCATTTATCGCATGAGATGTCCCCAGGTCCCTGGGCTTTGGCCTTTCATTAGTTTTCTGAAATATCAACACATGTTATAAATTACTTGATGATTTTCCCAACAATCAACAATATAATGAACATATCAAGAATGGCTATCCAGCTCTCCAAGCATATTATACAAAATAAAATTCTGCCCCTAAAACCAAAATCAAATAATAAACAAAACTCCTTTACCATTTCCAGTATTAGCTAATTTAACTTCAAATAGAAAATTATTTTCTCATGTTAGCATCTTGCAAATATTGTTCATAACCATTAAAAAGAAATAAGTAATAAAAGGAGAACTCACACTACTAGGCAAGATTAAAATATTTAATATTACAACAAAGTCAAATTCTAGACTTAATACTTAACTTCACGCATTTTGTGAGCTTATATGTCCAGGAGATTCATAGAATCATAGAACCATAGAATAGCTAGAAGGAACCTACAAGGATCATCAAGTCCAACTGCTGGCTCCACAGAGCACCACCCAAAATTCAGGCCCTGCGTCTGAGAGCATTGTGCAAAAGGTTCTTGAATTCCAGCAGCTTGGATCCATGACTACTCCCCAGGGAGCCTGTTCCATACCCGTCCCTAACTGCCCCTCCGTTCCCTGTGAGGAGCTGCAGCTGCCATCAGGCCTTCCCTCAGCTCCTCTGTTCTGCACTGAGCACACCCTGGCACCTCAGCGGCTCTTCATACATCTTGATTTCTAGACCTCTCATGGTTTTATGATTTTTGTTATTGGCATCAACATCATCTGGCAACGAACTCTGGGGTGAACAGAAGGAATAAGAAAAGTGAATGGGAAACTAATCAAAATGTTTCTTAAGCAATCTGATAAATATCAGCCAAAAAATCACTTCGTAGTCATTCTTCCAGGTTTTTGTTTAAGGATTCTCTCTCCCTCTCTCCCTCCCTCCCGCCCACACGTTAGCCCACCACCACCATTTTACTCATCTTTCTAAACACTGAATAAAGATTGTATACATAGAACTCCTGTAGTGCATTTAATTTCTAGTAAATTAGTCTATTTGAACCAACATTTAAAAACTGAAGTAGATTCAGCTCAATCCAATACCTTTTTAATGTAAGGAGAAAAAGAGATAACAGTACAAGTGTAAACATGAGATTCTTACATACTCATATGCCTTGAAGAGTGAGATAGCAGGAAATCAGTTCTTTCCCTTTATTCATCAACAAAATTTTTAACTTCTGTAGGAAAAAGTTATTCTAAATTGACTCCCCTACCACAGTTATTTTATATTTATTGATAAATACATAAATAACAAAAAGCCACCATTTTGCAGAAAATTGTCATCCTAAAAAAATAGTAGTGTTGTCGGAAAAAATTCATCAAAAATTTCTAAATCAGAAATTAAAATGATCCGCCTTTATTTAACTCAACTTTTTTATTGTTTGTTTTGAAACATGGGTAAAAATGTATGTTGATTACCTTATTGCCGTTACATATATTGGCTTAGTCATTCTAAGTATACATCATTTTACTCAGATTTTGAACATTCTTTCTTCTAAATATGTAGTTAAAGATAGATGTTTTAGGAGCCCTTCCAATACTTAGACTTAATTATGATTCATACAACACTATAAATTACTTACAATTCCTTCCTTCTTTCTACTCTTGTATGTATTCTAGGTACATATAGTAGTATGTAGACATGCCCTTTCTTGGTAACAACTACATCAGGTGAAAAAAACTCCTGTTATCTTTTCCTCTTGTCTCTTTCATACCATATCCCCTTTCTGGAGATTACCACAGTCTGAGGTCTACTTCCTGAGCTATGCATGTGATTGCTTCCTCACCCATTTCAATTAAAATAAGGTGGTTTAGCTCATAGAGTTTAAATAGTCACTCTTTGCTTGCCCATCAAATTTGGATCAAAATGGATTAGGAAGAAATCACTCAAACATTTCAGCTGGCATAGCTGATGAGGCAGTAAACCTATTCAGCCAGCCCAGCTGCAGGTACAAGGATATGTGGCAGTATTCTTGAGAGTGAGAAATTTCTACAACATAAATCACAGATTAAATCGTTTCTGTTCTCTTAGAAAACACTTCAAACCTCCCTAAAAGCACAAGGCACCTATCATTCAAGAAAAGAAGTGCCAGATTCTGGTCTCATTTACATTACAGGAAATACAAAGGCCTAAATATTTTAAATGGTACTTTATTGAAAAACAATTAGTCAGATTCTGCAGTACAAAAATCGATACATGGATGACTTCTTATATATTACAAATATATGAACAGCACTAAAAATTCTTCTTAGAAACTCCAAAATGGCTGAAAGGTTTAGCAACAGCTTGAAAAGTCCCATTAACTCTATGATATAATCCTTACTGATTTGAATAGTACCATGAAACAATGAACTGATTTGATGGCCAATGGCTGTATAGCACAGATGATAAATGTATGAGAGAGAATACAGCAATTTAAGATCTTATTCCATTTAAGATCTTATTCTATTTTGTGTGATATAATTTGTAATGCATGTCTTTAAATCAATTAACAACAACAGAGCTTGAGTTAGTGCACAATGTGTTCAATTCCCATAATAAAAAGCTTTAATTTGAAAATAAAATACATTATGAAACTACTATGCCAGTAAATACTTGTCTGGATAATCTTCCACTAGCACAACAAAAATAAGAAAATAATCAATAAACAGGATAAATTCACTGATGGAAAAGGAGTATAGTTCCCAATTAAGGGATTTCTAAGTCTTCGTTAAATCTTTAAATCTTAACTTGCATTAACTAGGTTGCAATAATTATACTTGAAACCAGTCTCTTGAGAAACTCCACATGTCCAGCCATTTATTGAATGCATTTTTCCACAAGACCAACTGGATATCTTTCTGGGAATAATTATTTTATCTTATCTGACATTCCACAGATAGAATTATAAGTATTACTCTTGGCTAAAAATCACTTCAGACATTTTTTTCAGAATCACACCATGAATGATGTAGAAAATAATGACAGTAACATACTAAAGCCACATTTCCAATATCATGATGAAAATTCCATCTGGTTAAATCCAATATCAGAACTCCTATTGAAGGTTATAATACTCAGGTTTTCATTTACAATCTATGTGCATTAAAAAGAAACAAATAAAAATAAAATTTAGAGGGATATCTAATGGAATAAGCATTTTGATGCAGTAATACTGAGGGGACTCTGAAAGCATTTTATCACTCAAACCATTTTTTTTGGCCTTTGAGAAAAAAAAATGGGAAGTAGATAAGCCATGCTGTCAAATTTGGAGGCTGTACACTTTGATTCATAGATACATCAGTATTTGATGGTGCTTTCTGTCCTTTCAAAATTTTAAGAGTAATAAGAAGAGGAAAGAAGATGCAGATGAGGCAGGCTACTCTTGAATCAAGGCCATCATGAGAACAGGACGAAGAGCAAAACTCTTAAATAAGTCAGTAACCAACCTGGGTGAGCTGCAAGTTGTGTAAAAAGATTTCAATCACTATCCCAGCAAGCACATTGTCACCTACCTAATTGGATGCTGAGATAACAGGGACAGTAGCCTGAAACTAGATGGCAACGAAGCCAAGCAGCTGGGATTCTTCTCTAGAGTAGGGGGTATTTACAAAGTAAATGGAAAAGGGGTACAAACCCCTCACCTCTGCAGGCAATTTCTACCAGGTGGGAGGAAAAAGTATCCTTTCAAGGAAGATGTTATATGCTGCCTTGGCAAGCAGATCACCATGTATAGAGGTATCCAGTACCTGAGAAAATTAGCCATGCTGTAGGTAACTTACGGTGACCTAGATAACGACCAGTTATCTGAAGATCCAAATGAAGTCAATTGCATGTAAACCCATTTGGAGGAAGCTTGAACAGACTGCGCCATCATCATCTGTCAACTCACTGGCAATAATTACCTAGAAAGACAGAGTAGAACAAACAGTGGATGGATAGGCTGGTCAGTTCCAGCAATATGAAGAAAGTCTCTCTTCTTCCCTACAGGCATGCATCTTATCTGTGGAGAAACTGTTCCCAAAGTTCCATTGATACAAAGAGGACATGTCCTATTTCCTGTATGAACCAGTATTGCAGCTATAAGGAGTAAGTGTTCCTCTTCTTAAGGGAGAGGATATAGTGCTTACACACCATGTGCTACTCTGTGATTCTGCATGTATGATCATAGAAAGAATATGGGAAAGTGAGACAGAAAATCTGCCCCAAACATACAAGCATAGATATTTGAGTTGCAAGGAAAAACAACGGCAAAACATTATTTCAGGAAAATTTAAGTGGGCAAGTTCCCCAGATGGGGTATAATGGTTGATTTTACTTCTGATCTTGCTAAAAGAGATTTCTGATTTGCATTTACAAGAATTGTGTAAAGAATAATACTATGACTAGAGAGGACTTGTCTTCTGCCACGTGGAGGGAAGGGACAAAAAAACATTCTGGCCTATGTGGATTTGGTGGACTGATACATCAGAACCACAGGAGTGCAAGATTCTAGTGGAAAGCACACACTGTATCCTAATGTCACCAAGTTAAAAAGAGCAGAATCTGTGTATACTACTGGAATGGCAGGAGGATCTCAAGCACTAATGAGGCTGAAGTGAACCTAACATAATGAGCAGCAAAAGTACTCCATTAGTACTGTCCCAGAGGCTCTGTGAATCCTTAGTACCGACTACCTCTGGAGAAGGTACTTCAAAGACCCAAAAGAGTACCAGTGAGCTTTTGGTAAGGCTGCTGTGGAGATGGAGGATATTAAACAGCTTTCTACTTTTCCCAGTCTCTCAGAAGACCCTTCCGTTGTGAGGTTACTAAGACTAGAACAGCAGTTGCGAATTGCTACTACATTAGTACACAGACGGCAATACTGCTAAAACCAAGATCTTAGGAGTAATCAGCAAGACTTGTTCATCCTTCAGTAGTCCTATATGGCCAGTGCAAAAGTCCTGTGGAAAGTAGAGGCTAACAGTGGACTATTGTGGCTTCAACAAAGTTATGCCATTGCTGAGTGCTTCCATGTTGAACAAGCTAGAACTTCAATATGAATGAAAGTAAAAGGCAGCCAAATGGTATGCCACAACTGATACCACTTATACATTTTTCTCAGATCCTTTGGTGGTAGAGTACAAGCCACACTTTGGTTTGACTTGCAGAGGTGTCCTGTATACCAGAATCGACTGCCCTAGGTATGGAAACACAGCCCTACCATTTGCCATGGGTTGATCCAAACTGCACTGGAACAGAAGAGAACTCCTGAACACCTGCAGAAAAATGATGACTTCATCATGTAGGGTAACATAAAGAGGGAGTTTTTGAGAAAGGGAAGAACATAGTCAAAATCCTTTTGAATGCCAGCTTTGCAATAAAATGAAGTAAGGCCCTGAACCAAGATAGCTGTTCCAAGTAGTCAAAGGGATGCTCCATACCGTGTAATACCATACTGAAGAATACAACTTGGGGGGAGTTGGTAGGCTTGGGGCTGCAGCTGCTAGTGTGTAACCTGGCGTCAGTCAGCAGGAGGTGAGCAATTGTGTTATGCATTACTTGTTTTGTATATTCTTTTATCACCATCATCATTTTTTTTAATTATTTTTGAACTACTAATCCCATCTCTTTGGCTGTAAACTGATGACTTATTATATCCCAAATTTCATCAGACTAGCAAGTACAAATAAGAGAAATTTTCTCTTCTTTTCTTTTGCGCTTTTTAATTCCAGACTGAAAAGTACTAAACCGCTATTATCTCATGAAGAAAACTACAGTCAGAATTATCAGGTCAAAGGCTTTAAGACACTCAAAATTAGAAGATTTCCATATTACCCATAAGCAATGGAAAATATAATCACTAAAACTTACAGAAAACAAAATAAGTAGATTCAGGCAAGTGTTTTATATAATCTTGGAGATAGGTATATGGATGAATAACGTATGCGTAGATAAAAATAAAAGTGCATTTGCTTATAATAGGACACAATGATGATTTCTACAAATTACAAACAAACAATTTTTAAATAAATAAATTCAGTAACTATTTTGAAAATTCTCATACTCATGTATAAAAGTGCACAGTTTTTTTTCTTCAGTGGCCCAACTTGATTTACTGTATCCTACCATTTGGAAGCAATACCAAGCTACATTTGTTCTGAATTTTATTCCTTGACTTCAAGAATCTGCCTTTAAACGATCAAAGGATCTCTAGGCTACTAGTGATGGTTTTCATATGCTCTGTTCTGTATAATTCCAATGACTAGGGAAACTTAACAGTTAAATCTGCAATCACCAGACATCGATTCAGCAACCATTAAACCAAATGATACTGTATGTACTCATGCTAGAAATGCATAACTGCTTATTTATTAACATTTATATGATCAACTTCTTAGGAGTAATTACCTGGGAAAGGTGCTCAGAATGAAATGAATTTTCTTTTCTCTGGTGTTTTCAGACATTGGACCCCTCCTTTCCCTAATATAAACTACATATATCCAAATACTTAAATTTCAAATACAAGACATGCTTTTGACATGTATTCTTCACAGCGTCCAGCTGTATTTTTATCCTGACAAAGAAAGGGAACACATTCTCACTCAGACCTAGTAAATTAATCTAATACAAGTGAGAGGAATTTTATAAAATAATACTTCTTCATACAGATATTAATGTCTTTAAGCCCATCTTCCCCTCTAGCATATTTTCTTTGCTGGATTTCAGAATAAAAACATTCAACCAGTAGCCACAATGTCACAAAAATCAGCAAAGATGGGAGAGGGAGAAGCTCAGAAATTCTGCTGGTCAAATATTCAACAAGTAAGAAATGTCTGGCAGCTAAGCAAGTCAATTTAATGTTTACAGGATATTGAAACAAATGACTGATTTTTCTTCCATTCAAAACTTGCCTTAATCTAAGCTACTAAAATCACCATCCCTAAACTTTCTCTGCCAGTATGAAATTTATCTTAGTTGCAGCTGAGCATATGATCTACATGGTTTAGGAAACCTATGTATTCCAGAAAAGTCTTGAGTGTTATCAGAAAGATAAGGTACTGAGAGAGGAGGGGGAGAATATGCTATAGAAATGAACAAACAAACAAAAAAAGTCTGTTTTTTTTGTTTGTTTGTTTTTTGTTTTTGTTTTTTCTGTTTTTTGTGTTTTTTTGTTTGTTTGTTTGTTTTTTTCCTGAAAATATAAGAACTTTTCATGTTTGGAAAGGAGAAAATGGAAACAAAACAAATCTTCTAGGGGGTAAGTATGCCTCAGATCAGAAGGAAACATTTCCTTGGAACTCGTATGCTAATGCTCTTTCTTACACCTTTTAATACTTTCTTACAACTTTTAATAATTTACAACCTATACCTGTCTAATGGGCTTAATCTGAATTCACTTTTCTTGTGGAAGTGTGGCTCCAATCCTGCCTCATGAGCAGTAGCTCATGACTTGCTTAGAGCAAACTGTATAAAGGAGCAGGGTGGAAGTTGAGAGTGCAGGGGAAAAAAGCCAAAGCTAAAGTCCTAATTCTGGATCCAGCAATATTTTTGAAAAAGCAGGTTGCAAAAGGTGCTTGCAAAATTAGCTTCCAGAGTTAGTGAAGAGTATGAATACTTTTTGCTGATTATTTTATCTTTTGGCACTTTTTGTGGTGTCCATGTAGTGGGAACTGATGGTGTTGGATGAAAATAGCTGTTATTGCTGCAATCTGACTTACTGACAGAAATTCCTCAACCTCTTCACCCTGCAGTCCATCAGGCACTTGAATTGACTGGACTTAGGAAAATTCTGCCTGAAGACACAATAAAAAAATCAGTGAAAAAATAGAACTTAGGAAGTGCTGCTTCTACTCGAGACAGAAAAATAATAAATACAGAACCAAAAGTACAAAAACATCCCCATCACACATAAATTAATGTATAATAATAATAATAACAACAATAACAACTTTTAATAATAGTAGAAGTAGAAATTATCAACTTCCTGAGGTAGGAGTTGCTACCCTAGGGTACCTATCTAATGTAGAAATTGCATAGGAGACTTTTCTAGTAAATTCACTGCAAGAGCCTGAAGGCAAAAAAAAAATCTTGAACAAAGGTCCTAATATGCTGTCATGGCCAGTGTTGGAGACCTTACTAGAAGTAGACTGGTAACTGCCAATAGTTAGCTACAGTTTCTGGTGGAGTAGTTTCCCAAGTTTTCCTTATAGTTCTTTGACCCCTGAATTAGATGTAACATCTGGAATCCCTGCTGTTGTTTATTATTTTCTCTGTCAGAAGTAATCTGCAAGGACCAGTGGGCCAGTAGCCTTGGAAGCCTCGCTATTGACGTGAACTAAGGCTCTATCCTCAGTATCTGCTCCTTTGAATTAGCACTGCCGGCTAACTGAAAGTTAAATATACTCTCAAGCTCCCTGTCATACTACAAGCCTTAGCAGTCACCCTGTGTTCTCTGTTCAGATAGTTACTCATTTCATGATGTTTCCTTTCTCTTTTACCTGCTGCGTAAACTACATTGACAATATCACAGTTTCATTTAAATAACAGTTTTAATGATCTTTATTGTAAGATTTTTATTTCTAAAGGAAAATAATGGAAATTGTACTATTTCTCTATATTTGCAACGATCAAAGACTCCAGTAGGTGGCCTTTTTTAGTTCCTGCTTGGCATTCCAATTAAAAAGTATTTTGCTCTACTATTATAATATCGAAATGTAAAGAAACCATCTGCAAAACTCATCCCAAGCCACATGCAGTCACACACTGTGTAAAATGAAAACACTAACAAGATTCTTGAAATCATGAAAAAAGATGTGTAAAATACTGTGCTGATGATATAACCATTCTTTCCAAAACAGTGCTCTGCAAATGCACATTAGTATAATTATATATAGAAACATCATGTAATCAAGTATTTAGAAAAGCTAGGTATTTATTCAACAGCTATTTTCTTTTAATTGAAGACAGAAAACTAGCAGCAAGGTAACTGGCCATTATGATACATAAATTTTTTTGCATATCACTAATTGTATTCTGCAATACTTCTCTCAAACATCAGTATACAAATGTATTTTTTAAAAGTAAACTCATGATCATGTGGCAAACCCAATAGTGTAGATATCTGTAGTGAAACTCAGCTAATAGATATTACCATACTTATAATTTTCCGCTATCCTTTGTCTGCTATACGAAAGTAAAGTTTTGTTCTTTTTGTATCCAGGTTTTATGTACTCATTTACAAAATATGTTCCTATAGGATTCTGAGGAATCTAAGGATCTGTAACAAATCTCATGTGAAGCTTAGTGATATATTTTGTGTAGAATTTTCTTAAGAGTTCTGTTTTCAACACTGTATTGAACACAGTAGAATCAACTCTCTGTAGTCATGTTTTTCCAATTTTTTAAAAATTATTATTTTTATTTCTACATATCTTTTTTCCTCTCTAATATCCTTGACAATGGAAGTGTAATCAGATGCTTTTATAAAAGGTTTTTTTTTAAATACTCAAGAAACCAATGCATCATATATTTGCTCACATGTTACTTACACAGCCAGTAAGCATGAAATAAGATTGTGCTTCCCAGCCAATATGAGAGGAGGATGTTACAGGCATGATATTTTTTTATATACTGGATGCTATGAAATAGAGCATAATAGATCACAGCAGACATATTCGAAATACTGAGATGCTCTATCACCTTAGATCTTCCCTCACCTAGCAGTGAGTCAAACAGTATCCAGGAAAATGAACTTAGTGGTGGAGCACTCACCGTGCGTGGTTAGTTCTGATACGCTCTGTGAAATGAAGTTCTCCAGCAGCAAGTCTGAATGGGAGCTTCATTTCCTTCCTATCAAAATTTCCTACTCAATTAAAAATGAAGAAAATACACACTGAATTCTGCCTGTTACTAGCTGTCTTGCTCCAATTTATAGAAGGGTGATGAGGTTCTTTTAATATATGTATACCTGGTGTGAGATTAAGAAACAATGGTTCAAATGTTGGTCCAACCAGTTTATTATAAATCCTAATCAGGGAGACGGGGAAGGGAAGGAGAGCAATAGAAAAGATAAGAAAGAAGCAAGAATCACATAAAGTGGGGATAGTCACAACCGGGATCCAGCAGTGGTCCCGTTGCATGACACTTCGAAGGTCCGAGGCAGAAGCAGCAGGGGAAGAGCAGCAGCAGCGTGGCCAGCCTTGGGCAGCAGGCAGGTAGCAGGAAGAAGTCGCAGAGCCAATCCAGGAGGAAGCAGCAGGACTCAGGTAGCAGGTCCAGGAGAGTCTGTCAGCATGCAGGAATTCCGTAGTGAGGAATCTGAACACCTTTGTTCTTCTTCAGCATCGTGGTAGAGTGCAGAGCAAGTCCAGGAGAGAGAGAGAGGTAGGTCGTGACGTTTCTCATGTCAGACACCTCTTCTTCTTCATGAGGAATCTATTGCCAGAAAACCTCTCCTCATGGCTGTAGGTCCCCTCTTTATCCTTCTTCTTCTGCCATCGTGGCATTCCTGGACACTTGGGTAAGAGTCATGTGCAGCACCTCATGAGATGGCCATCTTCCTTGAGATAAGCTCTTACAAAAGTCGGCTATTAATCTGTGGCTTCTCTCTGTCTCCTTGTCCCTGGCCTTGTCCATCTGTGTCCCTCAGACAAAGGATTTTGCAACCCTTGCCCAGGACTTGTCCATCAGTGTTCTCCAAACAAAGGATTTTTCAATCCTTGCCCAGGACTTGCCCAGGACTTGCTTGTTCATCTGTGTCCCCAGCAAGCTTTGAGACAATGATGTAAAAGAATAATCTCTTACATTAGCCAGCTTCCCTTAAGGATTATTGTACTTTACTCCAACTCAAAAATGACAGCTTTAAGTGTTTCGTGGTGGCACACATGACTAAGCTTGAAGGATCAGTGCAGTAAAGAACTGATATTTACTTTTCTGGATTGCAGTCATTGTTTACTGAATTGTGTAATTTATAAACATCTTCAATATCTTTTTAGATGCTGTTGTTTTCATCTAGTTGGCTCTTTCTCCTGCAATTTTTTTTGAAAATTCACTAAAAAAGACTCCATTAGACCATTAACCAGCACATAATGTAAACATTGCTTCACTGGAGTAAAAGTTCATAAGAATATGGAAAGTTGTAGAAAATTAATAGCTGGAAATTATACTTTGCTTTATAATTTGCTTCTACAGTCCTTCTTTCCTTCTCATCCTCTGCCCAGATTTTTCATATACTGTCATATTACTCAATCAAATTTGGTAACACTACGTGATTATTCAGCAAGTTCTATTGAGAACTGAGCAGCACATTTGAAAGTGCCGCAAACAGTATTCTGAAGGAAAAGCATGATTTACAATTCTCACTTCTCATCATCACCTCTAACTTGAAGGATTTTTTAATTCAGTCCTAGTAAATGTAAACTACCTCACTAATTGCATTGAGAATTTTCTTTTGTTAAGTTATTCTAACTTATTTTCACTAATAGAAGTTAATGTTTAAAACTATAAGGAAAAATTATATTAGGTTAGGTTAAATAAGATTTAATTAGTCACATAATATTCAGAAGTGTTATTTTCTCGACAACTCCAAGTGAAAAAAAGTCACATTTCTTAGCTGGGATGAATTATTTTCAACACATATCTTGAAGAGTGAATACAAGACAAAGATGATGGACAGTGTAACAGATCCACAGCCCACCACCAGAACTTCCATTGATAAACGGAATGAACTGCTCATTCCTGACCCTTTGTGAAGGAAATCACTGAACAAGGAAATTTTACAACAATTCTGGTAGATGCTTTCCTTTTTCCTTCTTTAGATCAAAAGAAGTAGGGTGAAATTACCACATTTTTTCTCCACATTCATTATCAATTCAAAAGTCTATGAAAACTTCTAACAGCTTCTGACCAAAGAGAGTACACAGACGTGTGGAAAAGGCCAGTTTTGGAAAAGAGCATATCTATCTCTTCAGATCAAAAGAACTAAAGAAACAAACAAACAAACAAAACAACAACAAAAAAGAGTAACCAAGTTGGATGCCTTACTTTCATCAAAAAATGTATGAAAATGCTGGATTTTAGCATGCTTCCACTAAATAGAATAAAAATTCATTTTACTCAGATTTTCATGGTTAGATTTCAATTCTAACAAAATCCAGATACTCAAGCAAGTAAAAAAGATAACTTACCACTAAAAAGCTCCTCAAGTATCCTCATAAGCAAGACAAAGGTGATATATTTCAACACAACAAGATAAAGAAAGTAAATGGGATGTATTTTATTAAATTTCTTTTTTGTTGTGTGTTTTTATTTTTATTTTTTAGCTGCACCTCAGTTTCTATTTGCATATAAACTAAGAGAAAACAGACATCAAACTAAATAGCACAGAATTTTGATTTTCTTTAAGGCTAAGAGACAGAGGTCTTTTTGTGCAATGCCAGTCCCACTAGTATGGGATAAGTCCTCTCAGTCTTTCCTGCTTACTGATTAATAACCCATTCCTGGCCTGTGGTGGCACACATATCTGTGGTGGCATACATACACTCCATTACTGTCTGAGATATCAAAAGTTTACTTAATTTGAGACGTGGTTATTTTTGAAAGAATGTGGACTGTGGTAACATATGCATGAAATTGCATACATTGCAGGAATGTTTTCAGTTATGTGACAGTGGGTGTGCATCTTTCAAGGAAAGGGAGAAATACATAAAGTAGAGGCAGTTGCAAGGAAAGAAGAAAAAAAAAAAGAAAAAGAAAAAAGAAGAAAAATTACATACATGTGAAAAGCAAATACTTTCAATGGGAAAAAAATAAACATAACTTACAGTTGACCCCAGTCAGCTTTAATTTATGGGGTGAAAATGGGACACACTCAAGCTATCTTATACAACCATAACACTGAAAACCATACACACATTTAGGGGCTCAGTAAGAGCGCTAGTTATTGAACAGGTATTTTCTTAACTATACTACATGCATATCTTATTTCAGTTTAACATTGCTATAAATACAATCAAACAATATCAGTTCTGAAAATACACACACACTGAATCATAGAATAGAAATAGAAGCTTGTGAAATTACCTTGAAAACATTTATTCAAAGTAAACTTCATACAGTGGTTAGTATTAAAGACATTGTGGGTTTTTTTTTCATTAAGTAAACACGAAGATCTTAGTGCATAGCACCCCATCAATATTGTTATATGATACTGTTAAACATGCAAAATGACAGAAGAACAGCTAAATTACAAAAGGGTGAAGATACAAAACTGCACAAAACTAAGTAATACTGAAAGAATATTTCTAATTTACTAATTTTATATGAATGGAAATATACATAGGTTGCTCTGAATGTAATGCTTTCTATTTTATTTCCATGGAAACTACAACAGATAAAAGAGCACAATAGCACTGCTTGGAAGAGCAAATTTTTAGCTACAAAACACTATTTTTTAACATAGTCACCACCATTAGCTATGTATTTTCTCCAGCAATGAACAAGAGCCTGCATGCCGTACTTGTAAAAATCTGCATGGCCATCCGGAAAGTGGCTTGTCTTTCACATTGGTGCCACCACTTCTGAACTGCACTACCCAGCACCTCATTCTTTTGTCATCCTGTTTTTTCTCCATAAATGCTCAACAAGCATCAATAAATATCAATAGGTGCACATTTTTCCCCACAAAAGGAATTCAGTTACATACCTTTGCATCAGACGCCGTTTTGTCAGAGTGCTTTTCTGCTGCCATCTGTCACACAGCAACAAAATTTAGTAGAATGTTGGCAGAAATGTTCAGCCTCTACTGCCATACCACCAACATCTGTTTCTGACATTGCATGCCAACTTAATACACGAGGAGGCATTAGTTTCAGAGCAGATCTCATATGAAGCAGCTCTGCTACTAGGAAAAGACTCATAAAAGAGAATCTAAAATTGTATTATGGACCAGATGAATTCTAGAACTAATAATCTGGTGAAACGTAGGGTTTTTTTAATAATAAAAAGAGAGATTGGCTTTTCCCTTATGACATTGTGAGATCTTTTAAATTCAAAATACAGCTTCTTATCAAAAAAAAACATGACAAGATTCAAGACAAAAACAAACAAACAAACAAAAAGCTGTTTCTAGAATCCTGAAGACATTATAGTGTGTTGGGACCAAACAGTTATTTTGTAAATTCCAAAGGATGCTACAAATTCCCAGATGGCATTAAGTTTTACATTCTTGAAATTAATTTCATATAAAACATTTTACCATAAAATGTTTTGATAATACCAAATGAATCTACAAAACTAGTGCCTGAAATTCCTTAAAGAAGTTTAAACTTGGTTCTGTGGATCAGTTGAGGAAAAGCATGAAGAAATAATTTCTTTAAAACAAACAAATAAACAGGTCATCGTTTAGTGTACTAAAGTTCAGCTTCATGTGTTGAACTCAAGGAAACAGCTTAAAAGGAATTAAACAAATTCAGAATTCTTTGATCTCAGTGGGAGCTCAAAATTCTTGGTGGATAAGACATCTAACAAAGAATGTTCCAGATAATATGTTATGTTCCAACCATTAGCAAGTATAGATATTTGAACTATCACAGATAGAAGTATTTTATTATAATGTAACGAAGAATATTCTCTGTGTGGTGTTTCACATGTATTAAACATGACAGCATAATGATTTGTGCAGTGTTATTTCTATAAAGTTATGAGCTGCACATTCCCATTGAACCAGTCCATATATCCCTCTTCAAATTTTGAAAATGTGTGCCAACAGCTGTTTTGTTTACAACTATCAAG
Organism: Lagopus muta; assembly: GCF_023343835.1. Taxonomy (NCBI): domain Eukaryota; kingdom Metazoa; phylum Chordata; class Aves; order Galliformes; family Phasianidae; genus Lagopus; species Lagopus muta. Next base: position 30,366,931 of record NC_064435.1, read on the forward strand.
GCTTTTTTCTTCTTTTTCTTCTTCATTCTCTACAAAAACAGATAAACTTCACATTATTAGAGCAAACTCTTGAAGCACAACTAAAATTTGCTATGGGTTTATATTGTTCTGACTCTGGGTGAATTTCAGAGGCTGAATAGTAAGAAATTATGTGGAGATTGTGAACTTCAAAGTGGCCTCAATTGTGTGACATCTGATTAGGACTTTACCATTTTGTACCAAAGCAACTTGAATTCTTTCTAATTTCCTTTAATTTTACAAGTCACTGTATAGAATGGGAACCCTACTGAGTTGTGTGAGATTTGTATCTTTATCAAACATACATAAATTCAGAATAAAATTAAATCAATTTCTTTCTCAATATTGTAAAATGCATAAATAAACATATACAAATACACATACAATTATATACACGTATATGGCTATATATAGGCTGGTAAATTATTCTTACCTCTTAGCCAATGACCTAGTTATCAGTAAAGAAAAATCTTGAAGTGAAAGCTTACAACCAAACATTGGTTCTTTGCCTTAGAAGCAAAACCAGTGTTTCAGTAAATTGAAATATGCAACACAAAATTAATACACTTCTGAAACAGGGAGATTAAATTTGTAGTTTAAATATATTTAGCCAAAAAAAAAAAAAAAAAAAAAAAAAAAAAAACCCAGAAAGAATATAATACATTATTTCAAATATGCAAATATGAAAAAGAATCGATACACAGTTCAATAAGTTCATTGAGTTTCAACATGCTATCTGTGAATTTGCTTTCTGAAACACAGTATCTTTTGCATCATGACAAGGCAAACTTCCTAGCTTCTTTGATGTCAGTTTAGCTCCTCTCCAATTCTGTTTGAAGCTAAATGCTGATTCATGCTTTGTTTTGTTTTGTTTTGTTTTGTTTTCAAAACTGACTCTTTTTAAACATCTGAACCCTTAACTGCCTACTGATATACAAGGCAGAGTCACATGGATGCAGATAGAATTCTCACAGAGCAAGTGTTATTAAATGAGGAATTCAGCACAGTTAAATGTTTGCAACTTAATACAAATATATCCTCATCACAGGAGAAGTAATTTAATAGGCATAAACTATCTACTTGATTCAGTAAGCTCATAAGGTCCACATTTACCCACATTGTCATGTTAAGGGTTTCCTCATGGTCTGATCAGCTGATTATTTATTTTTAGTCATCATCTTAGCTCATAAAAATTAGATTTTATTTTTCTGAAGGTTTTGGTCAGCTGTTCATTGTGACATTTGGATGTCAGGGGGAAATTCTTTACAGAGAGAGTGGTGAGATGCTGGAACAGGCTGCCCAGAGAGGTTGTGGATGCCCCGTCCTTGGAGGTGTTCAAGGCCAGGTTGGATGGGGCCCTGGGCAGCCTGGTCTAGTATTAAATGGGGGGGTTGGTGGCCCTGCATGTGGCAGGGGAGTTGGAGATTCATGACCCTTGAGGTCCCTCCCAACCCCGGCCATTCTGTGATTCTGTGAAAACAGCTGCTACCATGAAAAATGAGTTTTACTCAATATTGGTCTTAAAACATTTATTCATAAAGGACTGACCAGAAAATGGTTTGAATTATGTTAGTAACAAACTTTCATTAAAACTGCTGACAAATATTTCTACCATTTCTACCATTTGCCTTTTACATCATACACTTTGCCATGTACAACAGATTTCTGTTTTCTCTTTAAAGAAAAAGAAACAACAAACAAAAACACTAACATTTGTTACTGATTTTCTACACTAGCATGATTAGAAACATGGCATTTGTTGCTATATGTGGAAAATCAGAATCTAATTTGACCAAGAAAGACAAGGCTATTAATCTCTATATTTACAGCACGCAGAGGTGACGTAGTCACTATATTATTGTAGGTTTGGGAAATGTATGTGTAAATTTAGCAATATCAACAACTGAAACTGATTAATTTTAACAATTTCCAGTTTCTTCTCAAAAAAAAAAGAAAAGTTTTTGGACTCAATATTCACACCTCCAGAGATAAGCTAATACTAAGCGTTGTGGCACTATCCCCATATTGTTTTGGATTATTTATTATTTGAGTTGAACAAGGGACTATTTAACACATTCCTTGCTGAAGTAGAGGATAGAATGTTATATTTAGTTAATTATTAATCTGGAAGGCCTGGTGTTGAACTTCCCTATACCTCACCCAGTCACAGTGGAGACATAGTGCCTCAAGTAAATAAATCTTAGTATTTAACTACTTGCTTTCACAACATGAGTAGTCTGTGCTATCATCTCAATCTGCAGTACATGCTTCTTATTCTGCCTAATTTTGCAACCCTTTTTTCACAGTTTTGTATTATTTGCAGACTTACTGAGGGTTCCTCCTGACCCATTTTCCAGGTCATTAATACAGATTTTAAGCACTCTTGGCCCCAGTATCAAGACCTATGTTACAGTACTTATGATTTGCCTCCAACTGAAATTTAAGCCAATTTTAACTTTCTGGACTCAGCTTTTCAGCCATCTTCTCTACATAGTTATGCAGTTATTTAGCCTGTGATTTGTCAGCTTGCCTATGAGGATATTGTCAGAAACACTGTCAAAGGCTTTGCGAAATAGTCATTAAAAAAAACCACCACTGTTCTCCTCTTGTCTACCAAATTGTCTCATTGTAGAAGGGTATGAGGTTCATTAGAAATTACTTCCACTTCATAAACCTATGCCAACTACTACCAATCATGTCTCAACATCTGGATGGATATCAGTGACTAGTGGTGTCCCTTGGGTCTGTACGGAGACAAATGCTCCTAACACTTCAACAGTGATACCAACAGTGGGATTGAGGGCACTCTCAGCAAGTTTGCAGATGACACAAAGCTGTGTGGTGCAGTCTACACTCCTGAGGGACCAGATGCCATCCAGAGAGACCTAGACAGGCTTGAGAAATGGGTCCAGAAGAACCTCACCGAATCCAGGATCAAGGTCTTGCACTTGCATTGAGGCAAAACCCACTATCATTACAAACAATCAATACTATCTGGAGCTGAATTCCAACAAAGATATAAAAAAATGCAGGCAATTATGTCAGAGTACATAGGAAATTAATCTGGTTATATGCCCTCAAAACAGTATTACTTCTGTATTTCGTTAAAGAGAATTTTATTACAAGGCATGGTTTATATTTAGCTGGTATTTTTCTGGCATGAAAGCTATGAGGCAGAAATTGCTACCATACTCTACTGCAATATAACATCATTTAACCTGTTCACAAATTCATGTAAAAGATATTTTGGAAAGCTGAGGAACTCTAATCAGGCTAATACACAGAGAAATCTCTAGAAACTTTTCAATTGCATGTTTTTGAATCACCCATCAAATAAAGTCTTTCATTCTCTTGAAATGGGATGGGTATTGCCATTCCCAAAACATAAAAAGGTAGATTGCAAAAATTCATAAGATTTATTCAAAGTTTAAAGTAAAATAACAGAATCCAGGATGCTCCATCTGCTCTCTCAATTGAATCTTTGTATTACCGCATGTCTATATGTAAAACACATTTTCTCAGTAAGTAGATAGAGGGAAATAGATTTTTCTTTTTTGTCCTTAAAAGAAAAAAAAAAAAGTGAAAGGAAATTTACTCATTTGATCTTTTCATTCCAACGTCTGAGACTTTAACAAACCACAAAATGTCACAGCATTCCCCACAAAATGAACAGAGCAGAAGCAAGGACATGCTGGCACCCCTGAGAAATTACATTTCTTCTAGGTCTTGGTACATCTTGGAGATCACATCTTCATAGGATCTGAAGCACATGATTGGTGCTTTTGGGTTTTACGGTTACTTCTGTCTGCAGAGACTATTATCTGTCAAGTAACATTGCAGTATAAGCTATCCTGTTTCAATAGAAGTTATAACCTTGGGCTTTAAACCAATTGCTAGCATGCTGTATATTTTGCCTGCACCTTCCACAGTGGCAAACACATTGAGCTGTATATTTATATGGAGCTTTAGTTTCTTCCATAGAACACACTGTGCAGATATTATGTAATTGTATGATCTCCTTAAACATACTAGGCCAAATTTCAGCACAACCAAAATATAACTTGATTGCAACAACCTGTTGATTCAACAGGAGCTGAGACTAAAATTTGTATCAGAATGTGACTCTCTGCGTCATTATCTGTCCTTAGCTTGTATAGCTCTTTATCAAGCTCAGGAGGGGAAAAAAAAAAAAAAAGACACATTATTGAATAAAGAAGAAATAGTAAGAGAAAAGAGCAGTCTTGAAGATTTTTGATGAGCAGAAATACTGAATACTAAAACAGATGGAAAAAAAAGACAAAAAAAACCAAACTCAACTATGTAAACTGCTTGTAAAGCACATTTAATTATCAACATTTTGAAATACAATCATAGAAACATAGAATCATAGAATCACTCAGGTTGGAAAAGACCTTAAAGATCATCGAATCTAACCATGACCTAAGCATACTACCCTAACTCTAACAACCCTCCATTAAACCATGTCCCTGAGCACCACATCTAAATAGTTTTTAAACACATACAGGAATGGTGACTCAACCACCTCCCTGGGGAGCCTATTCCAGTGCTTAAGAACCCTTTATGTAAAGAAGTGCTTCCTGATATCCATCCTAAATTTACCCTGGTGCAACTTGAGGCCATTTCCTCTCATCCTGTCACCTCTCACCAGTGAGAAGAGACCAACCCCGCTCTTGCTGTAAGCACATTTCAGGTATTGGAAGAGAGTAATAATGTCTCCCTTCAGCCTCCTTTTCCCCAGACTAAATAGCCCCAGTTCCCTCAGTCTCTCCTTGTAGGCCATATGCTCCAAGCCCATCGCAAGCCTTGTTGCCCTTCTTTGGATTTGCTCCAGCGCGTCAATGTCCTTTCTGTATTGAAGTGCCCCAAACTGAAGACAGTACTTGAGGTGAGCCTCGTCAATACCGAATACAGGGGCAGGATGACTTCCCTAGTCCTGCTCACCGTGCCATTCCTGATACAAGCCAGGATGCCATTGGCCTTCTTGGCCACCTGGGCACACTGCTGGCTCATATTCAGCCGACTGTCCATCAGTTCACCAAGGTCCCTTTCCATCAGGCAGCTTTCCAGCCATTCCTCCCCAAGCCTGTAGGGCTGCCTGGAGTTGTTGTGACCAAAATGCAGGACCCAACAACCCAATACTTGACCCATCAATTCAGTCTATCCAGGTCCCTCTGTAGTGCCTTTCTCTCCTCAGGCAGATCAATGCTCCCAACTTGGTGTCATCTGCAAATTTACTGAGGGTGCACTCAATCCCCTCATCATGATTGTTAATAAAGATGTTAAATAGATTAAACAATGATTATACTTCTATCTTATCACTCTTATGTTATGTGCTGCAGTTATTAAACAATCTCATTGCAAGGACTCAAAATTAAAATTCAAATATGAGTTCAACTGTTTCATATTTCAAATAAAAATATCATAAGTTTTAACATAAGACTTTGACAAAAAATGGTTAGCTTAATAGGTCCAGGTTTCTAACACAAGTGATATATTCTGTGTAATGTTTGTGTAGTCTGTGATAGTTTAGAGCAGTTGCCTTCAAGGAGATTGCCCTAATAAAATACTAAAAGAAAAACAGCACATTTTGTGCACTTTTCTCAAGCACAGAACATGAAGTCTAGAAAGCTAGTTAGAATTATGAACTAATTCTGAAAATCTTAGTATAGTTCAGTGACATTTAGCTACACTGATTAAACATCAGATGAGCATGTAGTTTGGCCAGTTGAAATTTAGTAATTTGTAACCCTCACGGTCACTGAAGAGATAGGTTTTTGTGGTAAAATGTTTCAAAACCTTCCATTTCATCCCTCCTCCCATCTTTGTTCTAAAGAGTCATTTACTAAAATCTGGAAGTCTTTCCTACTTTTCTTTTTACATAACACTTCCAACCAGCAAGGTGCAAATAACCGAGCAAATTGTCATATACTATACTATAATGTCAAAAAAGTATAAGATCAAATCTTTCATTGGCTGAAGCCCTTAGACAGTGAAAAAATTTGTTGTGTTCCTATTAAGGCACTTGATCCTTTGAGAGATATCTCAGTTCTGACTAAAGAACCCTGTTCATCAACTGGTAGGCCAAAAAAGTGAGCACCAAACTGTAGACTCACAGGAAAACAGAAAATTTGTGTTTGTATTTTCAGCTTTCCTCTCAGAGGACCCGATATATTCTACTCTTTTCTAGAGGTAGACAGCCAAGTCAACACTGTTTTACAAAGTGGAAAAAGAAGTGCTGTCACACAGCTTTACTTCAACATGCAATACTGTGAGAGGAAAGCACTTAGAAAAAAAACAAGCAGTGACTCCAGGGTGACTCGGATTTTCTGCATCCAAGACTTAATGCTTTAGGAAGTGCACATCGTAATGATAGGAGCCATGTATCAGGCAAGGATACTTTAAGTTAGAGAAGGTATTGGAGATGGGGTTTCACTGAGTTATCAAAGGTCTTGCAAAGGTTGCTTAATGTTTTGTTATTTGTTCTCCATAATACAAAAAATGCAATGTTAAAAAATGTCTCTCCCAAATCATTGCAGAGTGGAGGTTCAGTCATCATTCTTGAGAAACAAGAAGCCTCTGCTTAACAGAATATCTGATGAAGTATTTTGTATCTATTTTGTGTCCTATTAATTAGTATATAATATGTCACTCATCATTATATTTAGATGTCCACCAACATTTGTATCTTTAATGAAACAAAGAGTCATTATGAGCTTACAACCCATCCAAGAAACACCAGTTTATTTCTTTCCACTGATTTGCTGAGGAGAAAGAATAATTAAGAACTTGTTATATAATGTATGAAGCAAAAGGTTTATCTTTAGTGGTTGGAAACAAAAAAAAATATTCTTTCAAAGAAATATTCATGCATTTAAGTATTTTCAGTACAATTACTGCCTTCAGTTTGTTTTCACACAAAATATGAGAGTCTTTTGGAGTTAGTGGATAAATTTGCTCATCTCTTTCTGTATTATAAGGCAAAGATAAATAAGTCTTTTTCACTCAATCTGCTGAGATAACTTGTGCCCATGCCGAAAGGTGATCTGTTCTAATCAACTTCGTGAAGTCTGATGGAATTACACTGAACATATTTCATACCTGACACAACTACAGAATGATACAGTTCAGGACAAACAGTGGTGACCTGAATAATACATGACAGACAGATGACCGGGTGAGAAAAGTAATTTTTCACCTACACCACTTGAGTTTCTTTATTAAAGGCTGAGACATATTTGATGGAAAGAAGGCTGCTTTGCCAGCTAAAAGCTGGTGTGTTTTATTAATAGCTCAGTCAGTATTCCCTTGCCATTTTACTACTTGAAACAGTATTTTGACAATAAAATACTGCATGCATCTAGTTTGCATGGAAAGTACCATGGAAAAGAGCACCAACACTACTAAAAGGAAATACAAAGATTTAAGAAATAAAGTTTTAATTATTTAATTGTTAATTCTTAATAGCTACACAAATTTTGAATTTGGTGTAGAAATTGTCCTGAAAGAAAACAGGGTTCTGGAAACAAAGTAACTACATAATCACAGGAGAATATAGCGAGTATATGGGTAGAAATTATCTTTCCCATGAACTTGCAAGTAGATAAAATACATTTAAGAAGAAATGTAGTTTTCATAAAAGACAAATAAATGCTTTCTGTAACTTAAAGAGTATTTTGACAAAGAAGGTTAAATAGAGGACAAACAATAATATCTCAGAATTTGGCCTGTGCAAAGGTGGACTGCTTCAAATATTTCTATGTCTGAAGCCATATCAAGTTTTACTCTTGGCTGTATTTTTTCTCCTCAGACAGCAGCCAGGACAAATAGTTTTCTGCAAATTCATAGTGTGTGACACTAGTTATTCCAAAGGGAAGACAGCAAGCACATGCTCACATTGTACTAATGATGCTTGTTCCATCTATTTAACGTGGGGCCCTTTCACATATCACTGCTATCATGAACTCACAACAAATCTCTTTTCTATGCTCAAAAAAATTTAAACTTGAAATCTCAAAAACATTTTGTGAGTCAGATCTACTTGCTGCAACAGAAAAACATTTCTGATATACTTAAACTACATTTCTTCAGTTATTGCTTTTATAGTAGCCTTTTGAAGCTAATTGAATGCACATGTCATACTGAACATAGTCAAAAAGCTGCTATAACTTTAAATGTTAATACAAATATGTTCATAGACCTAGAAAGCATCACTATATTGGCACAACTATTTCACTAGAAAGAATAAAAAACTTGTTCCTTGATATAGGAAAAATATATAGAAAGAATTTATTTGAGAGAAATAGAACTATTCTAAAATATGCAGTGCATGGTATTGGATAGCTTTTTTGGTAGCATTAGAGTCATTTTATACCTTTATAAAATTTAAATACAGCTTAAAAGGTACAGTGTTTAATCAAATTTGCAATAAATTAAACCTGACTGTTAATGAAGCTCTTCTAGATCTTCAGATAACTTTAAAGTCCTCTGCTTTTGTCTATATAAATGCATGTATTGAGTATATAAAGATATTTGTTGTATATATAGAGATATAAATATATTTCATAATACAAACACCTTTTTCACTCAAGAAGATTAACATTTTAGGTTTTATTAGGTCTTTTCAGACAAAAGTAGGACAACCACAAAGAAACAGATTCCTCTCACAAGCTTGTGGACTCTCTTACATCCAGCTACAAACAATTCTTCATGCAAAATACATTCAGCATCTCTGATGAACTCCACAGACCCATTCTAATTTGTATAAATCTTTTTATGGATAATATACTGTATTTCTCAACAGAGAATTTCTTGACAAAAGTTGCACATATATACCTTCACAGATGAATTGTTTCAGCAGCTTTCTGTGATATGCAATTAGCCAAAAAGATCATGAGCAATAGTAGTGTACAGAAAGACCTTCAACCTAACATTCAGAACAATGCTTTTGATTGTAAATTCTTGTGGAAAGGATATGGTTTCAAAGCCAAAAAGCTTCAAGGGTTTCCCATAACATATATAGGTAGTTGGAGACTGGTGACAAAACCTTTGGTAGGGGTTTTGAGGCAAATGCACAATATAAAATCTAAGAGTTTGCTAGATAGAAATTCAAGTCTTACTCTCTTATGTCCAATCTTTAATTACTAAGATCAAACATGACACAACATACACAGTTTTAAATCAGAGAGACTGCTGGAAAACATTTTTCCCTCACAGAGCGGCAAGCATGTTAAAATATTTGAATTCTTTCAAATAAACAAATAAAATCCTGTATGTAATCCAGTCACTGCTTGTGTTGAACACAGTGAGGAGTAATTTTAAAGGTTTTTTTTTAATTTGATGTTTCTTATCATAAGAGCAATATCATTATGAATCGCTGCTTTTCTGAACTGAACAGAGATTCTTCGTCTTACAGAGACATTCAGCATGAGGATATTTTATTTGTGAAGAACAGGCGTATTTGTTTCTCATCAGAATACAGATTTCTTCTCAATTGGAACTTTTTTTTGCTGGAATGGTGCAGCATATCTATGTCTCTTCATAACAACAAACCAAAGATTCATTAGTTGAGCTTTAGAGAGTATAATACATCTGTCAGAAGCTGTTGGCTATTGGCAGTGACTAGGCTGAAATGTATGAGCTCCGTTAGCAATCAAACCAAGTTGGATTAAAGCCTTTATGTCCAAACATGGATTAAAAGAAAAGAAAAAAAAAAAAAAGAAAAAAAGCAATACTTTCCTAGTAATCTTTGGAAGTCAAATGTTTTCCTTCTGTAAGCACTGACTTTAAACAAACAGCAGAAATATCCAACTTCCTGCCAAGAATACAAGTAAAATCGTTACAATACAGCCAGTAATGGAGTAGCAAATAAACCTTATGATGTTAAAAATTAGCAAAGAGCAATTTGCAGACCAAAGCGTATAGCTTCTCAGATTAAATCAGGCTCAGGGTGTCCTGTAGGCAGTCCTGCCATGAAAGTCATGAAAGCACCACTAAAATAACCACAAAATCATAGAATCATAGAATCATTAGAGTTATGAGGGACCTTTAGAGATCATCTAGTACAACTTCCCTGCAACGAACAGGGACATACACAGCTAGATCAGGTTGCCCAGGGAGTATATGTAAGAAGTATATAATTGTAGATGACTGTTTAATAAAATCCACTGAACTTTTGTACTGTTAGTATTAGGTATTTGCCCTAGTGTTCTGACTAGATATTATAAAAACTCATTGGATATGTGGATATCTTTTCTTTCTGTTTTTCCTTTGGAATATGCTAGTTAATGGCTGTTGCTAAAATGCTCTAAGCTGGGAAGGCACAAGAAAAGTTCTCTCCAAATTCTGTTAAGTTTCTATTCTAATCATAATTCTTAATCATTATATGTGTTACAAAGATTACCTGAAAGACTAAGGCCTAATGTTTATTATATAATATCAACATTTCCATCATAATACCATTCTTCAATATTTATTTAAAGATGACTGTTCTTGTTCTCTTCACATAATGGCTTCTAGCTTTGCACTTATGGAAGTTTCAAATTTTTGTTTATCAGAGGACTTAATTTACCTTGCTACAGATCCATTTACTTTTGTCTTTGTATGAGAAAAGAATATGTTGTTACCCCTGTATTCATAAATACAAGTTGTAACTAAACAAATCTGCAGTGAGAACAGGTTTGGGTTTTTTTTCCTCCTGTTAACTAACAAGTATTAGCAGTTGGTTACCACATATCTGCAGTTTTAAGAATCTGCACTAAGTCCTGGGAACTTCAGAGTATTACACTTTATACACAGGTGAAACTTTACTTCACGTGATCAGGCAACTGTTTATCAAACTATTGTTCCTTTATTTTGAAGATCAGCTTTCATTTTAGTGGTTTTCAATTCTAGATTTTGTTTTGACTGATTTTTACCATTATGCACTTCCATTTCTTCCAAGAACTTCCTTAGAAAATCTTCTCCAAATCATTTATGTTGTGCACCAGATTCCTAAAAAGCAAGGAACTGTAATGTATATACTTAAGCTGCATCTGTGGTCATTAAGGGTGGATAGTGATAGAACAAGGGGGAATGATTTTAAACTGAGGCAGGAGAGGTTTAGGTTAGATATTAGGAGCAAGTTTTTCACACAGAGGATGGTGACACACTGGAACAGGTTGTCCAAGGAGGTTGTGGATGCATTCAAGGCCAGGCTGGATGTGGCTCTGGGCAGCCTGGTCTAGTGGTTGGTGACCCTGCACATAGCAGGGGGATTGAAACTAGATGATCATTGTGGTCCTTTTCAACCCAGGCGATTCTATGATTCTATGACTAACCAGTAGATACTTACATATACAATGACAAGGCACTTATCTGACAGAAACGGATCCAAATTAAGCTGTGTGAACAGCTGGCTTCATCAATTCAGTGGAGGAAAATATCTACTATTCATTTATAAAAGATTATAATGCTTAAATGTGCATATTATTCAATCAATAAGTAAAATCTAACATGTAAAGAAAGAAAAAATAGTAAGACTGGATGCTTAAGGAGCACCAAGTAAATACAGAATGTTCATCAAAACACTTGCAGAAGAAAATTACAATCTTCCTCAACAAAATCTGTAATTCTTTCTCCAAGAGTACGAAGAATGACATTCTCTTTGCTGTTACAGCCTTTGGTCTGTCAAGTTGACCTCAATCTATTCTAAGCAAGCAAATAAAATTGAAATTACAAAAAGTAAATGAATAAAGTAAATTTTCCATTTCTATTTCTCCTAGAGGGATTCATGTTACATATATTTGATGTTTTTTTCCCTTTTTAGGAATTAGCTTTCTCTTCCCAATTTCTTCCTTGCTGGGCTAATGTTCAGATTACTGCATGCCCACATTTGAGAAAGAAAATCTATCCCATAACACAAATTTCTGCAGACAAGTTATCACCATATTACATGTCATGCCATATGAATTCTCTGTTCTCTTTTTATACCATTTTTGGAAAATATTATCTTAATTCTATTAAGTCTGCCATTTATATTTTCTGTAAGCATTAACCTCTGAGAAAAGATATTGAAATAACTGCTACTCTGGAGGGATACAAACTGAAAAATGAAGAGAAGAGCCTATCTTGGAACAGACATTAAGCTTTTAATTATGAACTAAGGGGATAAAATTTCTAAAACTGTAAATCTCATAGATTATCAGCAGAAGACAAAAGGAAAAGCTCTAAATATCAAAAAGAGTTTTATTCAGCTGTTTAAATAAACAATTACATTTGTAGTTGTGTACATTTCAGGCCATATTATGCTTTGTGATGCATTCCTGCAGGCTTTTAGAGAAATCAGTAAATCAAACTAACATGCAAACATAACATATATCAGAAATCGACCTTTTGGCATCTATTACCTCTTAAACCTTCTTCTCTCCTTTTGGCAATTAACAATAAGTGTCAAGAATGTAAAATGTAAAGCCAAGTTTTGCTTTCAAATGTTAAAAACAACCAGAGCAGAAAGACAGTAAGTGTTTTCATTCATCTGAAATTCTGTAGGGCAATAGAAAAGTGGAATATACAAGTCCTACTTAGTAAGACTTTATATCTTGAAAAAGGATTCACTGTTGTTGTTGTTGTTGCTTTTAAGTCCTCAAAATCTCTTGTTGATTAGGTTTTCACCTGACATTTAATGGAGAAAAAGAAATGGAATCTGCAATATGTATTTATATTTTTATCTTTTTTCCTCCTAGAGCATTTTATTCTCCAGAGAAATAGATCTCTATTCTGTTTCCCTGTTCAAAGTATTCGTAATTGCAATTAACATAAGCCTAGAATTGATATTGATATCGGTAAACCAAAGGTGGAGATTTAGCAGCCCACATCAAGCTTTCCATTGCCTGCCACAAATACACCACTGAGAACACATTAAAGCTTACACAAGCTTATATTTTATATATATTTTGATGATATATATAAAGTATTTATATATTTTATAAATATATATAAAGTATCCCAAGCACCCACAGTCCAAAGCTTACAGTTAGGCAAACATAACTTTTTCCTTGTTGTGGGGTACTGATCAGCTGGGACTGATTGCACCACCACACACTGGAAGAATTCAAATAGAACTGCTGTTGTAATGCTTCCTGTGGAAAATTATATTCTCATTAGAGATTTAGAGATTAAACAACTTTTCAGTGTAAGTAATTCTGTTCAAAGAATAGATTTTTTAGCATGTCAGTAACCATCCTTAAAAACTGGCAGAAAATGGAATTTGTGCTTAATTACTCTCTTTTATATTATCAACTGAGTCCCAAATTCTGGTATTTACTCTTTAGTTAGAGATTGTGCAATTTAGCTTTAAGTTGAGGCAATGCAATAGCCGTACAATAGGGCCACAGGCACACTATGTTTTATGTAATGTAAATTGTTCCAAAACATAAATCTTGCTGCCAACAAAATCTCTGCAAACTCCAAAAAGTGTGAGCTTTGGTTCCTTATTTCCCTCCACCCTCGTTTAAATATTAGTTGGTACATTTTTGGTAGTGCTCTTATATATATAAAGTATTATGTATTTTGAACATATATAACAAAGTATTCACTAAAATTAAACAAGCCTGTGGAAGAAAAAAAAAAAAAAAAAAAAAAGGAAAAAAAAAAGGAAAAAAAAGTAATAATCTCACTGGATTTTTCTAGATCTCTTTTCATAGAGTGTTGCTTTTGTTTATCTTCCCCCTTCTAGGGGACTAGGTAGGAGGGCCTCTAATTCTCAAATCCTGCCTATCTTTATAGCTTTCTTTGCAGTAGCATTTCATAGAACCATAGAATTATAGAATGGCCTGGGTTGAAAAGGACCACAATGATCATCCATTTTCAAGTTCCAGTTTCCTGTTGTGTGCAGGGTCGCCAATCACTACACCAGGCTGCCCAGAGCCATATCCATTTCAGACATGCTGCTAAAATTCATTAGATATCCTGAATTTACTTAGTCTAAATAACACTTTTTTCTTTTCAAATATATCAGATGATCAGATGATTGTGACCGGAAGATGGCTGGTTTTCTAAAAAAATTCTTCTAAAAATATATTTTATCTGTGGTCAATTTTTCCTAAAAATACTATGTCTCAGAAGTATCCATAAGGAAAATTATACTCAAGCTACAGTGATATATATATATTTTTTTTTCCTCACCCACATGGTAGAAAATGGCAACATCCATTCCAGAGGAGCTGGAAATGTTTCTGCTTGGGGAAAGATTTGCTTAATTTTATGAGCTGTAGCTACATTGTTAATTCAGATCTGGTTCTTAAGTTTCCAGGGTAAGTGGTCGCCTCAGGTCAATACTCCATGCTGTAGGTCTAATAAATGAATAAATACAACTTTCTACTATACAATACCTGCCAGATCTCCACTTTCTGAACTGATACATTGCTTTATAGGAGTACTTCTAGTCACAGCACACAATCTTATATGTATCTCAACTTGCATTCACCTACTCTCCTACTGTCTGCTGATTTTCATGTGGTTCCTAGATATCCTATTTAAAAACCAAGTACACCCAGAAGGAATGTAGACTTTTTAGCTTAAAGGGAAAAGAGTTCTAATTAAGAGGTGTAAATCCTTCTGTTGTGCACATATTCTAAAAGGGGTTAGAGCCAACACTCACAATTTTCCAAAAAGAACACTCCCTCCATCTACTGTGTGTAGTACCTAAGGGAGTAGAGCCAGTTTTAGCCACTAATGAAACTCGATGTATTTGCAGAGGGGCCAAATACAACAATCAAATGTAGGAACTACAGATACTCTCACAATCCAGTGGTGAAACTGATGGGTTTGAGCCATTTTTCCATTTAAATGTAATGAGATATAGTGGGACTTTTACTCTTTGCACTATGAGCTTCTAGAAGCTTCCTGTGTGTATTTTCCTTATTTAAGAAAGTTTTTGTTGTTTGTTTGTTTGTTTGTTTTCTAAAGCAGTTCCATTAAGTAGCAGTTCCTTATGACAGCAGAAAATATTCTCATGTAAAATGCTACTAATAAAATATGCGGACTCGAACATTCTTACAATTCCTAAATTTGTTTATCTAGATTTCTACAGAAAACTGACTAATATCTTTGTCTCCTGATCTGAGGGAAATTGTAGGTTTGGACTCTTTGGTTACTCTCAGACTGTTAAAAATGGTTCACCATAGTGTATTCTTATACTTAGCATTGCTTAAGTAGGTGAGAGCATGGTAATTATAATCTGCACATAGGAAAAAAAAAATAGCAACAACAATGAACAATAGATTAAACACATTCTTCCTTGATGGCAAGCATTCTTTCAAAATTTACAAAGGCTAATTTAATTTTTTTTTCATGAATTTTAGTTTATGCTGACAAGATATGCCTTACTTTGGCCCTAGGGAAACCAAAACTGCTAATTGAAAGTTTATTCTCTTTCCACAAATTCAGCAAAACTGAACTGTCAGTAATAAAATTTTGAAGGAAGCACACTATAAATGCAACAAAAAGAATACTAAGTTTTGAACTCCTAAAATAAGAAGAAAAAAAGAAAGAAAGAAAAAGGAAAAAAATATAAACAAGAGACAAAGACATTTCATGAAATGGTGTAAGCAACACGGGAACTGCTAGAGTGCTAGAGTGGCATGAGGCAAGATTTTGCAAATTGTCATATGTTAGGCAATCCCTACCAGCCTACGTTTTTCACATTTTCTTTGAACAAAGTCCTTGGTACTCATCTTTAAGAATGAAGAAGGCATTCAAAAATTTCCTTTAATTTAAGTGAGGTAGTAAGCAGAGATGCCATAATTTTCAAAGACAGCTCCCAAGATCCGTATATTTCATAACAAATGTCAAATAGTCATCTTTGTTTCACCTTTTATTATTTTACTTTTCAGAAAGCAAAATATTTAGTTTAGCTACACCAGCCAGAGATACTAACTTATAAAGCACATGTAATTCATTTTATCTGTGAGGCTGACCAGATTTCATTTGCTCTAACTGACATACGTATGATCAGTGTAAACATAGCCATATAAGCAAATTTAAGATCCAGACTGTTTCTACATATATTCTATTTTGAGGGACGGGTCCTCAAATTACACAGTCAGGCAAGCACTATTCTTTTTAATGCCCCATCTCTGTGATTTCAGGTAGGCTTATCTACTGTTGAGCCAACATAGCTTTAATGAAAAAGCAGAGGGATAACAACCACATGGAATTATATGTACACTTTGCCCCATTTTTTACTCACCCATGCTAATCTATATTTTCAAATAGGATGTCTCAAATCTAACACCACCTAAAATTCCAGTGATCAAGAAATGGAGCAAGAAAAGGAACTATTGAGGGACATCTGCCTGCCAACTGGATAGAAGCCAATAACTCCTCCCTCCCTCTCATTTCTCTGCCGCATGTTCATGCCAGTAAGACAAACAGACTCTTGCCCTCACACTTTAAGATTTATGCATGCCCATTCCATGTAGTATTCAGCAATGCAATGCAGTGCAGCAGCCTACACAAGGGCCTTTGCTGGGACTTCTTGATCAATAAATGATCATCTGCAAAGCCTTCTATTTTAAGGCTTCATGTCTATAATATCTCATTCACTCCTATATACTACTTGTAAAAAGAGATAAACGCTGCCTCACAAATGCACTAGTAAATAAATAATAAATATACTGTATGCATAAGGACTGGATCTGTACTGAATTTCATAGTTTCCCTCCCTTTGTTTTCTCTGGGTAGATGAGGAATCTCAGTAACACTGGGATCATATATACTGGGATATATTAAGAATAATTAAAGAATTGCTATAAAGTCTAGTGTTTTGGTACAGTAAGCATAAGAACAATTTTTTTAAACTTCTTTTTAGAAAAAAAAAAAAAGTTTAAATTTATTAAATGAAATTTTAATTGCTAAAAAAATATATTTTAAACAGACTAGTATTTCCCCTGAAATTAAATAACTAATAAGTAGTAAGATTTCCAAAGGTCCTCAAAAGACATGGTAGTTTTTGTTAAGACATCAAAAAGAGTCCAATTTTTTCTAAAGAAAACAACTTCTAAGACGTGAACCAAATGAAACAGCCAGATTTCTCCGTACCTAGGGACTCAGCACCACCACTGAAATCACCTTAATAATAAAGAAACAAAACATAAACAAAAGAGTTATCCAAGGAGATAAGCTCAAATGCCAAAGAAAAAGATGCAGTTTTGTTGTAATCATGTGTTTGGATCTCTAGGATGCAAAAAGAATCATGAAGGGAATTTTAAATGCATGCGGACCACAAGCAGTCTTCATGAATGCTCTTGAGGCTTAGATAAACAATAGCCAGAATTTAAAAATTATAAGGAAAAGTGTAGGGTTGCAATGCGAAAACTGCTGGCAATGTTGGCCACATTCAGTAGCCAGTTCAAGCTATGTTAATGACAGATAAAGCATGTCCATTTAGGAACCTGATAGAGGAAAAACTAGGATGAGTTATACTCATGCCCTTGCACATAAGGGTCAGACTGGAAATGATTTGGTGTAGATGATTGCCTCTTCTGAAAGTAGTAGGTTTCCAACTAAATCCTAATAATGCAAACATAAAGGCTGTTAATGTACTTATTAACCATCAGAAAATGCATTTCACATTGGATGGTTACAATACATTATATCAGCAGCAATCACACCTCTGTAATAACAGTAGCAGTTCATTTAAGGAGAGCAAGTATACCTCTTCTTCCAACCCATTATGTGAACATGATGAATGATGATGGCACTTGGCTCATATAGGAGGGAAGTGGAACTGGAAGGTGAAAGAACTGCCTTTGTAAAAAATAAATGGAGTAGCACATGTATAGATGTATATGGGTATATTCAGGTATAAACACTTCAAAAACCAATACAATAAAGATACTTCCAAAACCAGTCAAAGTCTAAATAGGAAGCAGAAGAAAAATCTTCAAACAAAACTGCACAACTTCAGAATTTAAGGGCAAGGAAAAAAAAAAGAAAAAGAAAAAGACACATACACACAGAAAGTGAGGAAATATTAGATGAGGCACAATTCAGCAGGGATGGGCTCTTGGTGCCAGAATCTACCACTTTACAATTGTCAGTTGGCTATAGTCTTAAAGCCTGAGCTTGGGCTCATTACATTGTTGGGTTGATATTTGATGCACATAAGGCTAAGAATCAGACCTTGTACATCAAAGTCAGCCAGGAACTACACTTCAATTATTTTAAAAATTAACACAATACTACCCAGTACTTCAGAATTGTCCAGTGTAAAGCATGCAGGATATTTCCTGTAATGACATAGTTGTACCAGTAGAGTAGAAAAGAAGCATAAGGTTACTAGATTTAATAATAAGTATTAAGTTCAGTTTTTTGATTTTTCTGTCAAGAAGTTGTTAATATAAAGCTATGCAGAAAAGATGCAGGAAAGATGGAGAAAAGTAGTCTTTTAGAACAGAATATCTTAATGACTTTACAAACTGAAATACATGTTGGAATTTGATTGTTTCCCCGGAGTTTGATGGAGCTTAATGAATGTAATTGAAATTTAAATTGTTCATAAAATAATACTTCTTTTTTTGCATTTTTACAGGATGGATACAATTTCTTCTTGCACAGTGGTATTTCTAGGGAAGAAATTTAAAAATATGCTGTAAGAGTATTTCTTCCTAACATATCAGTGAAGAATATTTCCTTAGCATTGGTAAGAGAGCCATGGAGAACATTTGGCTGTCATGCAGCCCGAAATGTCATAACCTTACAAGAGAGCAGAGTATCAGGTGGAAGATACATCCTGCTCCATAGTTTAGGCCCTCTAATATTTGCTCAGACAAGCCATTGAGTTGGGTTGCTCCTCTGGAGAAACATAACAGAGCATTTTTTTCTCCCAGACTGCTCCTTGCAATCTAGACAGCAGGTACAGACTCCCCAGTAACATATCTAGCAGATGCCAAGGCCAACAGTCACAATTAATTACATTGGTAATGACGAGTTTTTTAACACTGAGACTTCTTTCCATCTGTTACTGAAGCTGATCTCTGAAGTTGGTGTCTGATAGAATATGATTCTAAAGTTTCATGAGGATCAGAAACCTCTTTTCATCTGGAAGAACAGTGCATATTTTACTGACTACAAATTGCTGAAGAGCACAATCAAAGCCTTACAAAAGAAGGAAGTGGGAAAGTAAAAAGCACTGTCCCACAAAGATGGATGTGCTGCAGCCACAGCGGACTCCTTATGGCATTGGATATTGATCAACATATTCCTCAATACAACATCATGTTGTTAGGCTTATATCATATTTAGGAAATTCTGCTTTACTTCTCTCTCTCTTTTATATCTATCTATCTATATAAATTATTTGTGTCTTCTTTCCAGAAAAAAAGGTTAGACATTTTAAAGATGATTTATGCTAACAAATGTGATGCTGTGATAGTGTAAGGATTTTGTCATGCTGTGGATTTAATTCCTTTAATTACTTGTTCCACATAATCCTTGTAAAATTCAGGGTGAAAGTGACAAAAAATTTGCCCAGCTTCTGGGCAAATATGCTTATATGTATGCTTAATATGCCAAATGCTTAGCAAGTATTAGCTGATAGTCTGTTTTTTGAATAGCAACAGGTACTTTGCTGTATGTGAAGGTATCCATTGAGACTGCATTGAGAAACAAAGCAAGGACTGATTTCTTCCTTCTTGATTTTCATATTGGAAGCCATCATATATCATACATTTAAGATACAGGTGATGTAGTTGGTAGGA
The DNA here is from genome assembly GCF_023343835.1 of Lagopus muta. Lineage (NCBI taxonomy): Eukaryota > Metazoa > Chordata > Aves > Galliformes > Phasianidae > Lagopus > Lagopus muta. Next base: position 30,386,706 of record NC_064435.1, read on the forward strand.
TCTTTTTGAGGGAAACTCAAAGCCCTGATTACTTGTAAGGCCTAAATGATTTGACAGTTATTCCTGAGCAGCTCTGAACTGCTGCTGTGGTCTTTGCCTTAGAAAGGGCCCTTAATTCAGTCAGTGCCATTTGCTTTGCCAAAGCACCAATCTGTCAAGTGTCCACTATTGTTCACTGCAGAGTACATCTTCAGCACCCAGACTTTGAAAGGAGAAATGGGTTTGAACATTGGATAAGCTTGAATTAATTTTATCATCAGTGCTATATTTTCAGGAATTATTTATCTGCAAGAATGTGAATGAGGAGTTTAACGCTCTATTTGTCTTCAGATTATGTATTTCAAATTCATGCCATGGAAATCCAAGTTGGTTGTTATGAATCTTAAAAAAAAATAAAAAAATAAAAAATTGCTCTTTAGGAAATAATTTATATAGTACTCTCATAATACAAAGTTTAATAATCTGCAACGCAATACTAATACTGCATGCTTGTACTGGCTCTTATGCAAAATAAAATAAGATGTAGACAGAGATTCAGACAAACTAATATAAAATAAATCTTTCTTTACCATTTCAGCAAGTTTTACCACTAGGCTTTACTTTAAAACTGAACTAGAAAACTAGAATCATACATACATATATTCAAACAAAGGTAGTATCATCAACAATAATAATAAAAACAATATTATCTGAGACCTAAAAATTGTTGAAGGCAAAATAGCTCAAATGTTTCTTAATGCCTTTCAGGCACATCTGAATCAAATAAGGTAATTATTCTTTAAAATGCTTACACAAAGTCTGATTTGCATGCTAGTAATTGCTATGCCTTGTGGCATCTAGCAATTGACACAGCAATGATTTTAATTATTGTAATTTCATCAGTATAAATACTTCAAAGTTATGCAAATAGTACCTCATAATCCACATAGACAGTTCAGAGTATTTGATTTACCAGTCTTGTAAGTCTCTTTGTCTATGCAGTTTACTCTCAGATGTGACTGTGCATTGCAATTGAAGCCTTTCACTCACATCAAAGCTCTAAATCATAACAAGATGAGCTAATTTTACAAAGACTGACACTTCAAACATTAACTTGCAAATACAATTATAAGATGAAATATATAAAGGACTTTACTAGGATATCATCTGGCATGGATACCTGCAGCTAATCATATCTAATGTTTTCTATGACAGTGGTAAGCAATGATATCGCAAAGCCAAATGCCTCGGTGTGAACAATTACAAACAGCTGTTCCTGTTTTTGAACAGCTCTGTTTACTTTATACTTTATATTGTTCTACCATTTAAAAGTAGGATATGTAGAGGATTAAAAAAAAAAAAAAAAAGTGCTTTGTTTTTGTTTTTTAATAGTGTAGGAAAACACTTATCTCACTACTGTTTATGACATAGAAAAATAAAGAAACTAATATTGATGACATTGAAAATGTACAGTGGAATGCTTATGGGGTGGGGGGAGGAAGAAGTTCTACTGTCATCTTGTTGCCTTTTATTTACAGAACACCCTCAAATCCAAATTTTAGATTAGATATTCAGATGTTGCAAATTGCAGCATTTAATAAGACACAGGACTTTTCTCATAGTTAATAAGTCCTTCTGCATCAAATACATAACCAAGCTTTTATATGTCTATAGCATTCAATTTGAAAAATATTGTTGACTAGCAGTTTTCTGGTTTTTTTCTGCCTACATTGAAGTGTGGAGTGAAATCAAAAGTGAAATATCATCTACAGAGAAAATTCTTCAGAGGGGCTCGCCCCATGTAGAGATAATGTGGCAATGACAGAAAATACTGAGGAAGTCCAGTGGGTTCCTTAACTATTAGAATCAGAGATAAATTTGTGTAATGGTAACTCAGAAAGACATTTTTTTTTTTTTTTTAATATTTAGAAATTATCACTGTCTTTCTTGCTGATTACATAATATTTACCATCTGATCTCACCAAAGAGAAGGTAGAAATTCATAAAAAGTGTCGGGAGCAATAAAAATGATGGTGCTACTGTCACAGACAGGAAACTACCACAGGACAACTCTTCAAAGGCTTCTATGAAAGTCAGTGGTTTAAATATTTTGCAAAATCACAAGCATATAAACTTCAAACCGCAAAAATCAGAGTTAAAATGATGTATAACATGAATAACACTGTCTGTGAAACATGTCTACCTGTTTTCACATTGAAATGTAACTTTCAGATACTGCTCCAGCAGAATGAAGAAAAATAAGATGTAGGAAAAAATAATAATAATAATAAAAAAGATTAAAATGTCAACACCAAGCATTTCAGACAAGTTGTAGGCTACACAGGTAAAGAATGACTTGCAAATGCACCTTATATAAGAGATGGAAGGAATGTCTTGGACAGAAACACAGAAAATGAGACAGCAGCATGAATAGCTAAGTAAATTCTACTCACAATCAATGAAAAACTGAATGATAATGCTGTTGAATCAAACCTGAATAATAGTCAAACTTAAATAAAGAGCACAGTGATGGAAGTGACATTCCGATGCAGTCATATGGAAGGAACTTGAAATGTCAAAAACCACAATCAGTTTTTCATGTACTTATAGCTGTAATTATTGACTGGCACAGACTTGCATGTACTCACATCTTCATTACAGTTCTTTCTGCTGATAAGGAAATAAATATGTTAAATACGTTAAGAAGTAATTTATGGGAAAAAAGTAGTTTCCCCTGTGAAAGTAAAATTCTTGTTTATTGTATATAGATAGCTGATTATTCAAAATCCATTTCAGTCCTAACAACAAAGAACACACAGTCTTAAATACATCAGAAATATATTTGCAATTGAATCTGCATTTGAACACTTAAGTGGCTTATTTTTTTTCACATGTACTACCTTCTTTCAGTACCACTTAAATCAATGTCAGTTGAAACTTCAAAGTACTTAATTTTTGGTGCCAAGGCCAAAAACATTGGTTGAAGAATTCGTATCACAGTAAGCACAAAAATATTTAATAATTTATCTACAATCTCATAAAGATATAAAAACAAGTTTGTAGGCAAGATGATTCAACTAACATTTCCTTGTAGGCAGTCCTTCAGTAGCTCATGCAACGGATACTGGAAAAGTACTATGGGAAAAATTTACTGTCGTCATCTCTGCTGTACCAAAGGTCAGACGTCATTTCATTTCTATAATTCCTGCACTGGCAGTTTTCCAGTCCTTATAAGGTTGTTTGGAAAATAAAACAAAACAGCATTATTGCAAGAATGCTACTAAAAATCAATACACAGAAAATGTAATTTTCAAACTACTCGAAGTATGCAATATCTATACCTGGTGTGTGTCTGGGGGGAGGGGAAGATGTAGGATTCGCTAAGATGTACAAACAAACAAACAAACAAACATAAACAAGTCAAAAAAAAACATACCTAATTTCTGCTAATCAACATTAGGATCTTATTCATAAGTATTTGTACAATATTAATTTGCTAATAAATTAAATAATCTCTATTACTGCTGGGAACAGGATATCCCTATAGTCTGAGAAGTATGTGTTCCAGAAATTTCTTATTTCTTATAACCATTAAAAGGGACTTGGAAGTTATTAAAATTCATGTAACACTAAATTGAAATTAAACGTATTATCAATCAGATTCACATATGTTTAAAGCAACAAAATAAACTGGTGTGCTTGCAAATATGGTGAAAGTAGAACAAGCAAGCAACAGCAGAAAGAGAACAGGATGGGCATTCAAATACTATAGTGTTTATATTATAACACACAGTATATAGGTGCTCCTGAGAAAAGTTTTTTCACCATAGAATGATGTATGCTACCTCTTTCTGTGAAGTTTTCATTAAAAAAGTCTGTCCCTGTGAAAACCATGTTTTCATCAAAACTATTTTAAAAACACATTTTTTCCTGTCTCTACAAATGACATAAAATGTTCAGTTTTCATTCAAATTTATTTTGTCCTATTGTTAAGCTGTGATCTGATTCTGTGAACTCTGTTTTAAGTTCTATGTTTGACTTATTTAGAGTCAGGAATAGTTTATAAGCAATGAACAATTGGTCAGCAATTTTCACTCTAGAATATGCCATGAGTAATCTAGAATAAAAGCAAAAAGCATAATTTTCTTACTGAAAACCCTGAGAAAAAATTAACGTTGGACAGATCAATTTTTATGAAAGAACACCACGTGGAATGTTCATAAAGTCATAATGTAAATTGAATATTCCAGGTATTTCAAGTATTCCCCTTTTAATCCCTACTATTACATGCAGACCGAACTAAAACAGTACTATCTGGAAAATAATAATAATAATTGTTTTGATCCCATCCATGCTATAAAATCTTGACATGACTGAAAATTTTAATATTTGTTACCCATAGAAACCAAATTCCTAAGGATTCTTTATCTAGATGAACGTGGAAGATCCATAAAACTAAATTTAGAAACTATTTACTGGTTTCTCAACCAGTAATCCTCAGACAAGTTTTATTCTGCTTGGGTAGAGTCTCAGAGGTATCAAGTTGAAATTGTTGATGGTATTTGCTAGTTTATGTGAGAAATAAATGGTGGCGCTGATTCAGTTTATAATGATGAGTGAAGCTCAAGATGTCCCTTTTTAATACAGATTCCTCAAGTTCAAGCAGGCCTACTAACAGTTTGTATAAAACCTTCAGAATAAACAAAGTAAATTTAGGAGATAGTAAAAGAAGCAGCATTCTTCCCATTAGATCCTCACCATGACTTTGTCTTGCAATGGAAAGAAATGAAAACTATAAAAAAATATGTTTAAAAAATGCATTTCTCAATTTACAGCATTTGTTGTCAGAGACATTTCCTCACACAAACTCTGACTGCTGTGTTGGCTGATATAGGTGCAGCAGAATCTGAAAAGCCTTGATTATATCGTACATGTATTTCATGTCATAAACATATGAAACATTTAAAATATGGTATTAAATATGTAACAACATTTCCTGGAACAGAAAGAACAACAGTGTGGGAGAGCAGTTTTTTAAAAAGCTTTTAAATAATGCTGGTAAGAAATGTCCCAACATCATAAAAATCCTGTCTTTGAATAAGTTCCCCTTCAGAGTATTCGCTTTGTTGTAGATACAGGCTGTGCTTGAAAAAGGAACTGCTGGTTGATTTTAAAAAATTTTTTTAACTATTGAAGCTGCCACGAAATTATTTAAAATTATTTGGTAGAAAAGATGGCCACAGCTTAAGGTTTAAACAGTTGACTATTATGAGCAAAAGTTTTAAATAACTGTGATATTAATAAGAGATACTTAGACTTCAAGAGAGCTTGATTTTTATTTTTTTTTTTAATAACCATCTTTTCAACTCCTTCCTGCTGTTCTCCATAGCATTTCCTTGAACAGTATAAATTACATGGCTTTCTTGTCATAGGTTCTGAAAGACACTAAAACAGAGTGCCCAACACCTGAAAAGCATTGGAACTTATCAGGGTTTGGGGGGGGGAAATAAACAAATAAAAGTAAGATGAGATGAAAAAGAGGACAAAAATTTGGAGATGCTGAAAATTACTTCTTTATATTTTAAAATAAATAATAAATAAAATAGTTTGTTCTGTTAGATGCTGTTATCCTGGCAGATGGAAAATTTTGTTTCCCATATCAGCCCTTTAAGTGAAGAGCTCTCACTGGCATCACAGTGTGGAGCAAACAGAGCTAAAATAGTGGAGAATGTGACAGACTTGAACTTGTCAGCATTCATCTTCTCTAATAGTCTTGGTATTCTCAGTTTTCACTTGAAGATGCAAACAACTGCACTGTCAGAAATGATCTTCTGATTAATTCCTGTAAGTTTTGGAGTAGTACATGAATGCTGAAGAAACAAGCTTAACTTTCAGCACCCCTCTCTTTGTCTATCTAAAACACCCATTCCTTTAGATCATTCAGAGAGCATTATCTGAGGTGCCCAACCACTAAGGGCCTGGGGAAAAGACTGCATGCAAGACCTAGGATTCTCTCCCACAAAAATTCTCTCTGCAAGCCTGGGAATGGCAGTAAAAAGCCAAGCAAATGCTACACATTTTTAAGTGTGTCCAGTAAAGACAAAACTGCACAAATTTCAGATTCCTCTTGAAATTTTAGGTAGTGTGGAAAAACATGCGTTTTCCTTGTCTGGCTTGGGTAGTAAAGTTCATTTAGGCTGCAGTGACTCCTGGGAGTGGTAGTATGTATCCTTGCTGGCATGCTCCTCTCCTCTGGGTCCATCTGGAACTGGGAGAATTCAGGTAAACAAGGTAGGGCACAAGGTTCAGTGGTGGCATGCCTCAGCAGGATACTAACCCCACAGCACTGGACTTTTTTAATTTTCTTTGAGCCCAAGTATATGAGCTCAGTTTTCCCAGTCTTGTAAGAAACATCTTTGCCCTGTAGAATGCACACTGAAAATACTATGTTGAAATAAATATATTACATTTTGCTGTGAGAGAAATAAAGAAAACAAATAAATGATTTTTTGTCTGTAGCAGTGACCTGAATTAATTCTATCACAGTTTTCTATGTATCCATGAAAATTCTCATGTTTTTATATCTGATATGGTACTACCAGCTCCTTTCACCCTGCATGCTGAATTCACATTGGCATGGAGATGTTGCACCCAATCACATGGAATGGAACCGGCCCGCACAAAGTTTTTAGTCCTATATATGGGTCAGATTTCAGAAAGAGAACAAAATCAATTTAGGAACCAGTACAAACATCCCCTGTTGTACTGAGAAGCATGTAGATGCTGGAAGTTTTATTTCTAGTAGCTTTACTTGCACCCGTGACAACAAAGCACTATGGAAAAAAATACATTATTTTTTCTCTTTTTTCCCAGTACTTTCTTAGATGCAGAAATCTAACCACTGCAATAGAAATTTCCTTTATCCAATATCTCCGGTGCTGAGATGTGTGAGTGATGCCTCTTCTACCTGGTAGGTAAGGAGTGGCTAGAAGAGACAGCCTGTAGCACTATTCTACAAATTGCCCCTGAGGATGCATCAGAGAATCCAGTCCGCAATACCAAATTAACACATGAAGAAAGGCCCACGTGGCCTCTTTAGAGAGCTCTACATAGCAGACATCTGCCTGCTCTGCTTTGAGCCCTGAGCCTGCTGTAGTGGTGCACGCTATCGTTCCCACCGGTACTCTCTTTACCCTTCACTAAACATGTTTGCTTAATGCAGTCTTTCAGCTAGTGGGAAATAGGTCCCTTGAAGGCTGTCATTCCCTTTCGGTAACCCCCTGAAACAAAACAAAGAGGTGATCTGACTTTCTGCTCTCCAGAGTTCACTTGGGATCAATTCTAACAACTCTCATAATGTTGAGATTAGGCAGCTTTTCCTCCTCCTTGTTAACAAGGCAATGACAAAGAGTGAGGGAAGTCAATTTCCTTTTCAAACAAAACTAAGAAACCATTCTTTAGTAAACAGAAAAGTTAGAAATAAATAAGCAGGGATTCCAACTGGAGAAACCATGCAGGAATGGTGGTACTGACTTCCATGCTGGAGAGAGATCATCTTTAGAAAGCTGAAATTGGGATTCCATAAGACTTTGAAGAGCGGATTCAAATCCCAAGAGACTATTTTTTAAGGTTAAGCTTGAAAGCTGCCCTTTTGAAACAGCCAGCTGCCAGCCTGACCGCTGACCCTGTCTTTTCTCCGGACAGAAGCCTAAGCAATCAGGGAGCTGACATCTAATATGCTTTCCCTCATACAGGGCAGCAGGCACCTCCCGTTCCAGGCCGCTGAAGTTTTTTCTGAGCTGACTGAAAAGCCAAACGCAGACCTCAGGAACTAATCTGGAAATAACAAGGTCAAAATGACCTGTTCTGAAGCAAAGTCCTTTAAAACATTGGCTTTTAGGAAGGTATTTACCCAAGCAGTGTTGGACCTTCCCACCAGTGATAAATCTCACTTTTGCACGAATGTAGGAAACCATTCTTCATGCTGTTTATTTTGGTATGAGGACCAGTGAGTTTCCTCCCAGTCAGCTGATTTATGAGGTGACAAAAATCTCTCCTTCTTTCCTAGAATAGGGCTGCCAAATCCTGCCATCCATTTATATCGACTAGAATACCATCAAGAGAAGGCATGGATATGAAGTAGAACTTTTTTAATTACTGAAGTGATCACAGCAAACAAAACATGGAACACAGCTCCAGAACTTTGGTGGGTATTTTCACAGTGAGTACAGGATCCATACTGGGCATATCCTATCCAAGGTAAGCTAACTGCCAAGCTATGAAAAAACAATCAAATCAACACAAATACACCCCAACTCCAGTATCGTGCTTTATGAATACCATGGTTTTATGTTTTTGCTCTATTGGTATTCCACAGCATAACATCACGTAGTGCACTGGAATTAAAGAGTTAATGCTCCAGTTCCAGGTACCTGTCCCAGAAGAGCAGAACAACTACATACCCCAAAGGACTTTGCATTCAAAGAGGAGATAAAGCCCATGGCAAGGTACGAGACCTGGTTCTCCTCCCTGCTGCTCATCCCGACTGCGCATCTCGCCACAGCATGAAAGTAAGGCTTTTGGACACTCTCTCTCATAATATTTGAATATTAACTCCAGTTCTAATTATATTGTCTTACATTGTATTATGGTGTGTTGTCTTGCATTCCAATATCTTATTTAGTAAATTAGTTTGTTTCTATTCTGATCGTTGCAGCTGTTTTGTTTTAGGTCCATCTCTCTATCCCTTTATTTTCCCCTTTCCAGAGGCGCAGACCCACAGGTCCCCCTCCCCAGCTAGTCACGGACCCGGCTCAAATTAGCCCATAAATTGCTGACAATGCAGTTTCAACAATGTATCTTCATAGCTATTTACACAACTGATTAGGTGACTAAAAGCACTTTAAAATAACTTCAGCTTCAAAGTCTTTAAAAAGACTGGGTTGACTGGGTTTTCATTGTGCTCTTGCATGAAGGATGACAACTAAGGAACCTGAATCCCTACAGAGATAGATATGCAATCAGTAGACTTGATGCAGCCTGGCTTCTTAATTTTCTGTTGTTTTGCTCCATGGTATTATCTCAGTTTTCTAAAAGCCACAGCTTTACTCACTATTTTATCCCCTATAGGCATGAGAGTGCAGTAGCATATCAAAGGTTGTCTTTACAGCTCGGCCATTCCCTGGTGCTGCCATACAGAAAATGAGTGATGATTATCACTCATTAACAGCCATGTTAAAATAAATCAAAAAATCATTACAAGCTGTCTTTTATCTTTACTTTTTATATACTGTGAATATGGCCTCATTACAGTCCAAATTTCCCATCAGGTGTAGGAAAAGTTTAAGAAAAAATAAACTTACAGTCAACAAACAAATAACAGCATGAAGAACAATCATTTCTGCAAGATTTTTATTTTTATTATTTTAAGAAAGTAACCATTTTCTTCTGTGATAATTAAAATTACATTTAGCAGCAGCTGGAAGAAACCAATCTCTTTTCCTTCTGCAGATAAAGGTGAGTTCAATAACTACAGGAAAACATATTCAATAAATATTTAAATAAACATAGAAACAAAACAGTCACCTTTTTCTTTCTAGGGCACTGTGTAGTAGGGCAGTGCAACAGCACTGTTTTCTAATAAGTTCTAAATCACTAGTATTATTACTATTATTTATTGGGTAAATATTTACAGTATACACAATCTGTAAGAGAAATAGTCTATTCTTTAAGTAAACTCACAGTGAAAATCTTCGTTATTCTTAATTTCTGAAGAAGTTCATAATGAATATTTGGGTTATAGTTTCCTAGATGATAAACACTGATAAAATGGAACTAATTTTTTTGTTTCTCAAAGAGTGAAAAAGTCCTGTTTTATTTCAAGTTTCTTGTTATTTTAAAAATATACCAAATACCATTAAAATGCAATATATTATGAATCAAATCAACTTTATAGAAAAAATACATTGATTAATTAAATGCATTTTTTCAGAAATCTGAGTTTTCAGCATGTCATGATCTGCTGCTGGTTCCATTAGGCCTTTTCTGGGATGGCCTAATTATGAAGTTTCCAACTTACTAACTAAATATAAATCACATTTTTTCTTTTCTTCTTGTTTTTATTGAGTCCCTACAGCACTACCTTGATCACTTTATAATGCATAATAATAATAAAAAGTCATATTTAAATAAATCGAACTGAAATGTATAATGAATTTGGGATATTGAAACAGTGCTTCTATTACAACTTTCAGTATTCCTAAGTAAAATATATATTAAAATGTTCCCTTTTTATAGCATTTTATCTACACGTCATAAAGTGGTCTGAAGTCCCTGTAATATTTACTAGTCAACAGGACTTTCAGTAGCTATGGACCTTCTATAATTGTTACAAAAAAATTTATTGGCGAACTCAAACTATCTAATTTTACCTAAATTAATGTTTTCTCACTCCTCTTTAGAGAATTTTAAAAGCTTTAGAAATGTAGGACATTTTAAATACATACCTCTCTTAAATTTATAGTGGTAAACAATCATAAAAATTAGTTGCTCAGACAAAATCAAGATCTGGAGAATTTTTGTGAAATATTCTGTCTGATGAGTGCATCAGAAGTAACACTGCCTAAGCAATAGTAGCTAGGCAGTATTCCAAACAGTGAGTGGAATATTTTTAGTAATCAGTCTTTGGGAAGCTTCAAATAGTAGAATATTTTGGGAAATGCATCTGATCACTAATACACTGTGCACAAAAATAAATAAAAGCAATAATTAATTTGTAGAAATAAGCACTCAGTTCCAACTACAGTATCTAAAATAGAAGATATTCAGAAATAAATATCCAAACAGTAGAGAGTTTTTTTTCTAGACTTTTTTACTGCTCCATAGTCACATATTCATTTATCTGCTGTTCCTACATTTGTGTATCTAAGCGTATGTCAACAAACTACTGCATGTACAAACCTAGCAGGACTGTAGAAAAGATCTATAATTAACCATGTAACGAGTGTTTCAGAAATTCAGAAAATGCAAAATAATTATCAATATTTCTGAAACCTGTAATTTAGTTATGAGCTCCCCTTTGTAGAGCGACTTCAATTTTCGTTCTTTGGCTCTTCATGGTAGTACTCAGATGATAACTGAATTGAATTTGCAACAGAAGGGAAAGGAAATGATACTTTCAGCATGGAGAGATGTATTTTTTTTCTTTTCTTTAGGACTCTCTCTTTATACATATCTATTCATCATCCTTACTGCTGAAATGCTAAAATAATTGACTCCCCTTTTCTCAATTTCTTCAGTTACAATACAGAGAAATAACCATAGTATGTAACTACAGTAGAAGGATCAAAGGAAAATGATTTTTAAAAGAAATGCAAAGTGCAACCAGGTCTGAGGCCATATTTTAATTAAAAAAAAAAAAAAAAAAAGAGAAAAAAAAAAAGAAAAAAAAAAGAAAAAACCCATCAAAATTCAAAGTACACAAACCAAAAACCTCAATATACACATGGGTCTACTACCAGAAGAATTTTATGAATATTTGTTCTGAAACTTCCTCATAAACCAATGTGAACCTCAGCCATGGTAAGCACATGTGCTAGTTAGGTGAAAGACTATATATCCACTTTTTCAAAAGGCAGGTCATATGGATTGTGTTTAATAAATAGTTTTGAGGTTTTGTCTAGAAATATTATTTTGGACCCTCCAAGCAGTTCTAAGATTTATCAACATAACAGAAAGATGGTGAAAGTGTGACAAATAATAAGGTCACACTATCTAAACACTTTGGTATGTATAGGAAAATTAAAGATCTACATTCCTACATATGTGAAATGGAGATTGTTTTCAGCAGCAAATTTATGAGACGTCTAAAGTTATTAGTGAGTTCTAAGGGACTGCCTTAGGCGCTGATTACGCACTGTTCATTTTGCTGGTAAGTACTGCCTGAAAATGGCCATCCTCACCAAGATCAAAAGTCTACCTTGAGAAGAATTCTCACTTTGATGGTAGATAGCAGTAAATCCTTATGTAAGAGTAAAAAGGAAGGGAGGAATAGAGGAATACAATGTGATGTTTCTCCCCAAACTAACTTCCAGATACAGCAGTGCAAATCTAGACAGTCTGAGGTTAGTGGCCAAGATAGATTTCTCTCCTTAGGTAGCCTCTTGTTTTTTTGACCTCCAGAGCCCACAACATGATATTAATATTTCTATTATGCACACAGCACTTACACACTCCAAACATGTGCAAGCATTTTGTTTCTTCTTACAGCAATTTCTATTATTTTATTCCAAATTATCTTGTTTGAAAAGACTACAGTAGTACAGTGGAAGTGTATGATGTCATCTTTTTAGGGATTTTTAGTAAGTTTCTCTGGAAAACATCTTTCCAGAACTTAGAGACAAATCTTCTTTAATCATCCATCCCAAAATAATGTGAAAAAACGTCAGGAGCAGATATTTTAATCTGCTTCCTTCGTGTTCTTAATCAGTTTGTGTAAAATGATCCACAGGTACAAACATCTTTTCTCCTCATGATCATATTTAATACTTGAAAATACTGAGTTGAAAAATAGAGGCCAGGTACCTGTACAATAAGACGTGATTTATTGTAACTCACAGAAAATTCTGTCTCTGATAAATGTTAACACTGTAAACAATTTTTATATTAATGTTTACAGATTTCAGTCTTTTCAATCCCTATAGATATCTATCTTCTTTATCCCAACAATTGTAACTGTAATAGCCATTTCATTTTCCAAAATTGCAAAAATATTGTTTTAAAAGTGGCTATTGATATGGATATATCTGTAGCCAATATTAATGTGATTTTGTAAGATAAAAATCATTTGTTTTAATTTTCTATGGGTCATAGAAAGGTTGGAGGGCACTATTCATGACAGCAAGCATAGAATGTATAGAAGATGATGCCTTTTTAATTCCCGACCTTTCTTATATAGTGAACACTTTTTGGCAGCTCATAATTTAAAATTCTCACAAAGGAATGATAACAAGCACTATAAATAAAGTTTGCAAACAGTCAATTCAAATCAGAAGGCAACATTAGCTGCGAGGAATTCTGCTATTCTAGTCATCTTAGAAATGAAAACAGTAACATGGAAATGAATGCGATATTATGTTAAACAATGTAGTATGTCCATTTTGATCTTCAAAAAGCTGAAAAATTGATTGCAAGTATTTTCTAGTTGCTTCTTCTTAAGATTATGATTGCACTATTCTGTTCAAAGAAGATTTCATCCTGTCGCACAGATATTTTAAAACCCTCTCTAAATCTCTTTTTTTTTTTTTTTTTTTTTTGGACAAAAAATGAATTAATAATTAATCGTGATATTATGTGCAACCCTAAAGTAAATATAAACTTCTATAATTTTGGGTGATTTTAGTTTTAACATTTTGCCACAGCACTTCTGGTTAGACCTAAAATAAAATAAAAAGGAATATATATTCTTTTCTTACATATTTGAAAGATGCAAATGGTTGAATGGAACAGTTCATGATATAGATAAGGTAAGGAAATATGGACCTAAAATAAGCAAAAATTGTGAAAACAGTTAAGTAAAACTAATAGCACAGTGGGGACAGAATTAAATTTTTAAATGCACACAATAGAATACCTGTATAACACAAATGATTTCCTTCTTACAGTCATAAATTCAATGTACAGAAACAATGCATTGCAGAATGATGCTCTTTATAGGATTTTTTTCTTCCCCTCTTAAAATATAGAACTATTATGATTCTCTTGTGTGGATGATAAATCCAGCTCAAAAAATCTACCCTCTGTGAGTTCTACCAAAACACAGTACTGAGAATGAGCTGTGAGAAAATGAATTATGATATACCAGTGGTTTGTGCACTGTGTGCATTGAAGACAGCAAGGAGTAGAATAGAGAAAAGGACACACAAAAGGAGGGGGAAAAAGCAGTATTTTCAAGGTAATTAGGAAAACTCAACAAGACTAAATGTAGTATCAAGTAATTTAAAATAAATTAAAATCTAATTCAAAAAGAACATCTTATAAAAATGGAATTAAGTGAGCTATAGAAAGTACTCTATCAGTAATGGTACATATAGGCATGAGTTCAAATATCAGTTTTCAATATTGATATTATTAAAACTAATGCTTGAATTGCTTACCTCGGTAGCAATAGAACACTTACATTCAGGAAAGCTTCTACACGTCCAGCACTAAAAGATTCCCAAAACAATGAAAAGAAGGATAATGGGTGGATCTCAACATTTGAAAATATTGGAGACGTTCAAAATTGTAAAGAGCATTTTAGCAGGAAAGACTAAAACTCTTCTAAAAACATGAACCACTTGAAGCACTCCAGTAATTTTCAATTACTTTGCAATGTGCAAGCAAGGAACCTTGATCACTTTCACACTGAAGCACTTAAGCTCTCAGATAATTTTACACCCTTATATGTCATATATTTCTAGAACCCTATCCTTTCTTAGCTGAAGTGGTTTTAAAAATATGTGAAGTGCTCCAATAATTTTAAATTATTCTGTGCAATGCAAGCTCAGAACTCTGATCACCTCCAAATTTAAGAGCTTATAAAAATTTGAAGTAGCCCAATATTTCTGAATGATTGGGTATTGTGATTTCACATGTTTTATAAAGTGCTTCCATTTGGAAGGAAGTCTGGTGACAAACTGAAATATAGCTGTTGGCTAGCAAATCTAGCCATGTAAAAATATAATATTAAAAAAATGAATCAGGGAACACACTTACACTATCCACAAAAATCAGAGCTCAGGCAATACAATGAGATGAAAAGGTATCCTGAATCCTCAGTAGCAAGCAGAGGAGGAAAGAGCTGTGCCAAAATTTCAGTAACAAGCTGTACATACATAAATAGCTAACATTACATATAGGGAAGACACAAAAAAAAACCTCCATAAACTTGCAGGACAATTATAATTATTCATATTTCTAAGAGAGTTTAGAGATCTATTTTATTAAAATATGGATTATTTTATTGTTTTCTCAGTGCTTGAGGAATAGACACATCTCACTTTAATCAGTGCTGAGGTTTTTTTAAGGTTATTTTTAATATTAAAAAATTGGGCAGGAATATTGTTACATACACAATAGATAATATTGAAAATATGCTTTATTAGTATCAGCAGTTCAATTCAACCAATAAACTAGCTTGATGAAAAAAATGTATCCTTATCTCCTGAGAGTTTGTAAATTATTTTTACTGTTCGGAAAGCACTTGTATTTTAACTAATTACATGTGCAAGTTTTGGGGCAGAGATGATAGCTACAAGGTTATCCACCTGTATAAGAGAATGTGGAGCTTTTGTACTGGTTACCTCAATTATGTTCATAACCTGCACTTAAAAGATGAACAACCTAGCCCACTAGAGCTGAAAAAAAAAATCAGTGATGTCTGTTCGCTTGCATTTCATTGAAATCCCATGTACACTCAGAAAACTCCTTTGCAAAAAATCATCTTATTTCAGCACTCTTTGTCCACCTCATAGTTCCCTTTATCTTACCTGTTCTTCCACACATACAGTAGGATTTAAAGTGGAGAGTTCAGAGAATTGGTGCTTTGTATTTTATTAAATTAGTAATTGACTTGTAGTTGAATTCTGCCAATTGAATGAAGGTTATTCCCCACTCCAAACCAGTGTTTTAGGAAAAGGCAGAGTATATGTAGATGATGATCAAAAGAAAGTACAGAAGTTGCCAGGATTTCTGCTGTTTCTATCCTGTGCCTGTACCTATTACGATCACCTGGAGTTATTTTGGTTAACGCCATGGTTTTGCTCTTCTATTACCTTAAGAGGAGCCTGAAATCCACTCAGCAGGGTGATCTACTTGTCTATATAACTTCCATAAGGATTAAGAGTGGCAGTGTTCAGGAGTGGAAAAGCAAATAAGATATGTAGCTCTTTTTTCCCCTAAACCTAACATTTCCACAACTAGGTCATAAAATCCTTCTCAAAGAAGCAAAAGAAGACAGTAACATCAGAGAGAAGCCCTCCTTATCTACTTCAGAAAAAAAGACTAATCATCAAACTGAATGAACCAAGACTCAACAGAACACTTGAAGCCGTGGAAATCTGTCATCTCCCACAAATAGCATGTATCTCCCGTATTTTTTTGTACCAGTGGCACATGAGCAAAAAATGCAACAATTTAGAAATGCCACATAAAAAAACAATATCAAGTAATCATTTTTCTAGATTGAAATCTAAATATCCTGAATTGGCAATGAGTCTCAGTAAAAGGTTCAGGATTTTTTCTTCAGGTAACAAAACTGGAAAAACAATGCAGTTTTCTTAACATTCAGATATTTATTGATCTTTCTTACAGTAGAAACATTTTTTATGTCTTTAGCTCAGGCTTCTTAGAGCAATAAAAAATGAAATTTTATTCCAGGAATTCTTCACATGACTCAGTGATGAAATTTTGTTAAACAAATGTCTATCCTATCAGCAGTTTTCAATGCATATTCATGAAATATCTCCAAACTCCTTTTCCTGGCACAAGCTTTTAGGGATAGAACAATCTGATATTTAAAAGATGTAGGAATATAACTATTACTAAAATGAAGTATGCTAGAATAGACCTTCTATACATGCATTCTCAAAACTGAACAAAGGTAGAAATAAAGAATGAATGTTTTAACTCCTGAGGTTTTGCACATCTCATTCTTGTCTTGTGTGTTGATTTAATGTGAAAGGTAACTGACTCGAGAGGTTAGCTGTAAAAGAAATAAAAATAATATAAGGAGTAGTGATAGTAATTAGAAATATTTTCAACAAGGGAAACTCTATTAAATAGAGGCTTTAACAAATGTCTTTTAAGGAATTTTGAGTTGAAATGTACTGGGTTAGATACACCATCTGGATGACTCATTTGGCGCAAATACATCATGTTTCATTATTATTGCATAATGTGAAATACTGACACAAGCAGTTGAATTGTCAAGACATGATATCAAATTTGTGAAATTCAGATGAAACAACGCTTGGAAAAAGTCACAGAATCACAGAATTGTAGGGGTTGGAAGGGACCTCCAGAGATCATCGAGTCCAACCCCCCTGCCAAAGCAGGTTCCCTACACCAGGTAGCACAGGTAGGCATCCAGGCAGGTCTTGAACATCTCCAGAGAAGGAGACTCCACCACCTCCCTGGGCAGCCTGTTCCAGTGCTCCGTCACCCTCACTGTAAAGAAGTTCTTGCACATGTTTGTGCGGAACTTCCTATGCTGCAGTTTCCTGCCGTTTCCCCTTGTCCTGTCTCCACTCACCACTGAAAAGAGTCTGGCCTCGCCATTCTGCCCCCCACACCTTACATATTTATAGACCTGGATCAGTCTTCTTTTCTCAAGACTGAACAGACCCAGCTCACTCAGCCTTTCTTCATAAGAAAGATGCTCCAGGCCCCTCACCATCTTTGTGGCCCTCCGCTGGACTCTTTCCAAGAGATCCTTGTCTTTTTTGTACTGGGGAGCCCAGAACTGGACGCAGTACTCCAGATGAAAAGGGACTCCAAAAGGGACTATGTGGTATATCTTTAATTTTTTTTATTTTTGTTTTTTGAGAACAGTGGGTCCATCAGAATTAATGTTGAGAAATCTTTGATTAATTTAAGCACATAGTTTTGCATCTCAGTTAGCATTTGCACGCACGCAAAGAAAATACGTTTTCCAAAACAAGATAGAAGAAGGGAAAGTCCTTTTCTTTCTACAATTCCTTGTCTCTTTTATTGGGTGTGGGTAGATTGTAAAGCAGTAATATTTTAGTCTAGGTTTTTCCAATTTCTTTAAAATTTACTAACAACTAACACTTCTAGAGTAGTGATCCAGAGACCTAACCAACCTCAGCCTTTCTCAGGGATTCTAAGGAAAAGTATAACTTTTAGCACTTAGTCTGCATCCATGTCCATTATGCTTGTAGACATATAGAACGAGCTGATTTTAATTTGAACCTCACTGCAAAGTCTAGCTGATATGCCACTTCCATAGTTACAATAGCAATCTTTATTATTCACACAAGTAGATCTGAATATTCAGATCTGAATAACTGTGATCTTTCATTTTAGCTAATAGTCATGCAAGTTTAAGCCTGCAGCACAGGAAATTCTAATTTAAAATAGTTTTTAAATGAATTCATTGTTCTTTTCAAATAGAATATTGAAGTCCATACTATTCTCAAATTCTATCACTTCTGCAAGGAACACTCCCTCTCTTGAGGGAACAAGAGATAGGTAAAATACAGCACAAGATGTCCAATTTCTTGCAGTTGTAGAGGTTTTGAACGTATTTAAGCATTCTTTCACTGTCACCCATCTCCTTGCTGAGACAAGTTTCCTGCCAGAGCAGTTACTGTGACTCTCTGGTGCAGGATATGTTCCTGTAATTGACATAACTGTGAATAGTGGGCTGTTTTTTATTATACAGAAAATAAAGGTCAGTAGACATAAACAATAATCTAAACTCAGCCCTGATGTTACAATACTACCCGACATTACATTAGTGCTGTATTTTCAAGGGAAGAAAGTAAAGTTTGAGAAAAAAGAAAAAAATATCACAGTATACAAATAAGCTAACACATTTAGAAGCATTTTGTTCTGAATCATTTTAATAAAAATGCTTAACATACAAACACAAAACAATAGCAACAAGCAAAAAAAGGCTTTTTAATTAACTGCTAAGCTATAGCACAATTTCCATGCAAATGACTAAAAAAATCCCTATACTAAAATACTACCAGTTAATTCAAATTCTGCCCGAAGCATGGCACACAGTAATAATGATAACAACACCTAGTCCAATAATACAAAATCAATACAATGCATTGAACTGCTATCCAAAGCAAATCTAGAATGCCATTTGGTTGATTATTAATTAAATTGATAACTGCCAAACTAAATCCAGCCCAACTAATATCAAACAAACTTTATTTTACATTGAAAATTAAAGCTATTAAATTAGTATTATATAAAAAAGAAAAATCATGGTTTTAATGTTTCTGTCATATAATAGCAGCAATTTTTATGCATTAGGCTTTGACACATTTAAAGAAAGGAAAAATCGTGCTACATAAATTGCCTTGCAAATGAACTTTTAATTCTTATTGATCAAAACCATGGCATTCAAAGTCTAAGTATACTAAAAATTTTGCTATATCTCCAGTGTACTGAAAAAACATTTCCTGAAATTAATCAGTACTCCAAGTATACCATTCCTAATTAAGACTTGGTCTCTGTAATGCTTGATACACTATTTTCTTGAAGTTCTTAAGAACAATTTGACAAACATCAAACAGAAGCCTAATTTCCAGGTGGTATTCTGTTTTACAATATGTTATACTTAAGTGAAGTGTTCCACAAAGCATCAAGGCAAATAATCCAAAAATAATGTTTCCAGAAAAAACATGACCAGAGTCATGTTTTGATGTTTTTTTAAAGAAACATGCACTCAAGCACACACACAAAAAGAGAGGGAAAAAACAATCCAGAAACAATCCCTTTCAATCTCAGCATATGACTACATCCAGTAGACATGCTTACTTCAAAGTTTTTTTGAGTTCTGTTTGCAAGTCAAGTTTTTGATGTCCATTTCACTGACTGGCTAATGATATTACAGGCTGCAGTATTATGTACAGTGTCCTTTGCTTGTTAAGAAAATACCAACTGTGAAAGCTAAAAGCTCTTCATACCTTGAATCAGCAAATTTCCTTTGGCATGACTGGCTTTAACTTTCTTTAATTTATGAATATTCCTGATTATCTCAGTGATAATGAACTGCAAGGATGGGTAATGCTGAAGGGTAATGCTGACAAGTCGTTGCCCTCATCATACGTAAATGAATACGCTGGCACTGAATATTTTGAGCATGCAGAGTACAGCTAATTTCATTGGATGCAGTTCAAATCAAGCAATGAGTTCCATGTGGTTTATGCAAAATAAGTGAGTTATCTCAGGCTAATCATCACAACATGTTTACCCACGTGCAGCACCATTGGCTTTGTTGTTGTTTATTTTATTTTACTTAGTAAAAGAATTGCTAGTTTCAAACAGGATATGAAGAAAAATAAGTGGGCATAGCAATCTAATAAAAATATAGAAGTCATAATGCATGATATAAGAAAAAATATCTAGCCTATGTTATGAGAGGTTTGAGAATTTCTTCTACTCTTAATTCAAACAATTTTCCTATTGTTTTAACAACTTTTCTAGAAAAAGAAAAAATCCACTGAAGCTCCCTTTGTAAAGGCCACGGATCTAAAGAAAAGCAACAGACTGGTGGAAACAAACTGATGCAGAATTTTTGGAATTATACCTGGCAGAACCCAAATTGTAGTCTATGAAAGCAATTTATTCTTGAGATTACAGTTAATAGGGCTTGACAGAGTCAGTTAATCAGTTGTCCCAGCTACTTCTTTGCCCTTAGATACTACTTAAAGAATAGATAAAATGCAGTAAAAAACATTAAGTTATGCTTACAACTCCTCTCCTCTGTATTGAACACTGAAATACACTGAAGTAGTCTATGCTCACATTCCAGTCCCCCTGTCCAATCCACTTCAGTTGCTGCAACAACATAAACTTAAAAAATTTCATAGCAGACTCTTCTAAGAACTAGAGTCATTCAAGCTCTATTGACGTTCAGTTTAATCTTCTGTACAGGTGTTTCATATTTCGTATCTACCCATTTT
The DNA here is from genome assembly GCF_023343835.1 of Lagopus muta. Classification (NCBI taxonomy): domain Eukaryota; kingdom Metazoa; phylum Chordata; class Aves; order Galliformes; family Phasianidae; genus Lagopus; species Lagopus muta. The sequence goes on from NC_064435.1 coordinate 30,407,387, forward strand.
AAACGCTCAGTGAACTAAGCAAAGTCTCCCTCAATAGAGAACTATTTAGAAAAACAGCACATTGTAAATTCTCTTTCTATAGTCCAAATATTCGTTGATGCAGTATACTTCCAGTTTTAAATTATAAATATCTTGTGGCAGATGTGTGTTTAATTGCTGAATACAGAAACTAGGCCACTTTATTTTAAAACAATTGAGCACCAAGTTTGCAAACACAGTAACTACCTAGAATCCCTGGATATTCTAAACACAGTAGCTGAATCTTTGAATGATTTTTTTTTAGAAAAAGTATCAGTAATTATAGTCTTTTCAGATGTGAAAAAAATTTCAGCCTGGGCAGAAATTGCCAAGATTATTCAGTCTTCCCTTCCTCAAAATCTTGTCCCAGAAAGCTTGGGAAAGGTATTAGACTCTATTATACATTTCAGAAAAAAACACACCTTTTATCTCACTATTGATCTTAAAAAATGATCATGAAATCCTTCTACCTTCAGAGACGAGGATTCCTCACAGTCCTTAAACAATAACTTGGACATGTGTAGTATCTACCTTGGAAGTCTATTTCTAACAGATATGGTTCATTTTAATTTACATCTAATGGAAATGAAAGGAAAAACCAATACAGAGCTTTTATGATGCCTTTCCTAGAGTACTATGAGGTTGTACTGCTATCTATGTGCATCCAGGCTATTCTATCCAGGCTATTCTATGAGAGTGCTAAATATGTATTAAGCTCTTGACCATGAAATAATTTAAGAATACTTGTATATTGTTCTGATATTCTTGTATTACTACAACTATTTTGTTATTTTTCTTCCTTTATTCCTAATACAAAGAGCAATAATGCCACTGAAGCATATTCAGAAAACAGTTTTCATATTGTACAGTGGTGAAAATCTACAAAATTCATTCTGTCACAATTTTAATTTTATTTATTTATTTTGCATATTTAACTCCTCAGAAGAGGTGGCAGCAGATTTTCTACCACATATGGGAGACTATGAGAGCGAATGAACTAAATAGCATTATTCAAAAAAAAAAAAAAAAAAAAAAAGAAAAGAAAAGAAAAAGAAAAAGAAAAAACAAAAAAAGAAAGGGAAGAAACAACCACAATTTGGAAAAAGCTGATGGGTCTTTGAAGCCTAAATTCTCTTTCTTTTGATGATAAATATGACTTGTTTTTGGTGATGGGGGGAGAATAAGATATGGCCAAAATTGCTGTTATCTGAAGTCACTTGGCTGTCTAGAGTTGCTTGATCATTTTGACGTGCTTAATTCTAGTGTGCTTCAACTTTCTCATTTAAATATCTCTTCCCATCAATCATTAGTGCTTTCCTTCCTGGGTCATTGAGAGCATAATACTTCATTGTGTCAGCTGAAGGTGTGCTGACCTACTTTTCCTGGTTAATTTCAAGGGTAGGATCAGATGTTCCATTGCTTTTAGTAATTGATCTAACGATAGATCTTTTACTAGAGCACCCATGACATGGTCTGAGGGGCATTCCAGGCATCACTGACTTCAAGGTCATAATTGAAATGAAAAATTCTCCAATCAATTAGATAACTTGACTGCTTAGTCTGTTCTTCAAAATGATTCTTTCAAAAACATATTGCTTTTGTTTGACAAAAATTGGATATAAATACAAAAGATCATGTAAAAGTTGCTGCTACCTTTTGGTGTGTAGCATTATATATTTCATGTAATAGGTTGAATTAGCCATGTTATTTTTATACTATTGACATAATTTGTAATAAATGACAACTGAAAGCAGATTTCAAGTTGTAAAACCAGAAGGATCACTAATGACAGGAAAAACAATTGTTTGCTGCAGAATGTGGAAAGAAATAATTCCAAACAAAAAACTCTCAAGAACAGATTGTTAAACACCCAAGGAGGAGAAAATAGTTTCTTAATGCTTCCAAACTGGGACACAAACAAATAATATATGATTTTTCAGGTCTCATTCTGAAGTGTGGCTTGACAAAATGTTACTTCATTGCACACGGTCCCACAGGTGGAAACTAGGTATACCTACCAAGAGAGGTTCTGATCTGCCAAGGCTTTCTTTTTGGCAATGGTCTCATACAATTACAAAAAAAAAAAAAAAAAAAAAAAAAAAAGTCTGTGCACAATAGAGCTTTCAGAAATATATAAATAATGTACGTATAGAATAAAAAGTAAAATGTAGCTTATTAGCTTCTGAAATGTTTCACTCTTTAACCATTCAGTTTCACCTGTTTTCTGCTATTCCGGATATTGAACATCATATGCTCATAGAAAATAGTAAAACCATAGAGTCTTTATAAAGAATAAATGACACAATTCATTTGAATAAGTACTTGTAGATATTCTTATCTTTTTTAGGTTTGCCTAAAAATGTCTTAGTAAAACGATAGTATTTTGACTATTACAATTTGCTTTCGTAATGAATGCCTGCATAAACTGATGCAATATTTCAGCTGTGCATATGTTACCAAGCTGTATAATAAAAAAAATACATTTATTCTTACAATCATTGTCCAGAATATAAATAAAAATACTAAGTATATTAGTTCAGGAAAATCACAATACATTTTTACCTAAAACATTGTAGTTTGTTTAATTAATTCCTTATATAAATATTGTATTAAAGATTTTTTTCTTCAAAAGTCTGCAGTAAAATTCAAAACAAAGTTTAATGTTTTAACAAATGTACTCAGGACGTTTGTATTTGAATATAATGTTTAGGTTGATTGTGAAGCATCTAGGAACTAAAAAGAAGAGTAAGTTTCCATAGGATGTGTTTATATAGCCCGTTAACAGAAACAAAGTCTACAGCATATGCATTCAATCAAAACAGCTCATATTGCCTATGTTCAATATGATAATCCCCCACAGTCAGTTCGTAAACCATCCCATGGTTGAAATATAGTCATATAAAATTTGGTTGTGTGTGATGTTTGCTTTCATATCACTAACTAAAGAAAGTTAAATTTAGCACAATGTATTTCATGTACCTTTTTGAAATACATTATATTGTAAACATATCAGAAAGGAACACAAAAAATATTTTACATACATTCAGTTTTTATGATGTTACTACCTCCAAAAAGAACTAAGAAACACCTTAAATGAGAGTTACCTTTTGCTTTATGAAGGAATTGGCAAAACAGTGAAAAACACCATAAAGAAATCAGTAGTCTTAGAGGATTTGCATCGTGGACTGGCATAGCGAACAACAAATCTGCTATGTTGTGCTACGTGTAACTTCCTGAGAGAAACAGAGGAAACAAGAGGAGGATTGACAGGGACAGAAAAAGCTCTGGAAATGAAAGCCCTGCAAATGAATAGTGGAGACTGATCTGCAGTAGGGTAAACAAAAACAAATTAAAAATCTATATTTTTGAAAGATATTTATATTTATGTGATTTTTAACAGTATCTAAAGAAATAGTTTGCACACCTGAAGAACCGAACAGTAAACATGATCCCTCAAAAGAAAGACTTATCTCCACTGTATCTTTATTCAAACATTCCTTAATGCTTGTACTTTTGCTTAGGCTAAGGCTTGTAACGTAGGCTGAAAGTTTCCCTGAAAAATTATTCATATTTAAAAACTTAACTTTTCATATATGTTTTCAAAGATTCCAGATGGAAATATAGATTGTTGCAAAAAATCTAAGAATAGAAAGTTGCTTTCCTTCATTTGCCAGAGGTAAAGTAATTATAGTTCATTTTATGTAGGATATGAAATAATTCTAATTTATTTGACTTCCAGAAATTATAGAGTAAATTAAATGACATCTTGACATACTAAGTCAGAATTATTAAACATCTGATGAGTTTTAGTATAAGTTAAGTTTCTACCTCAATATTAACTATGCAGAAAAATCAAAGAATCACAGAATGGCTGTGGTTAGAAGTTGATCTCTGGTCAAGGAGTCCAAACTCTTTGCTCACAGACTCGCAGCCACAAGTTGCCCAGGACTCTGTCCTGTTGGATGGAAACTCTACAACTTCTCTCAACAACTCATTCTTATGTTTGATCATCTATTTCTGACCACACAATCAAATGATATTTTCTTATTAATGAGAAAGAATCTTAACAAGATAAAGGAAAAAAAATAGGTCACCAAGAAATAAATTTAAAAAAATGAAATTTCTTATAAGCAATATGCATGTTTTTCAGATCTAAATATGCTGAACACCACAACCATGGAGATATTTTTACATCAATACAGAACATCTCAAAGTTTCAGTAGATGTTAGAAAGGGGATCCCTTACTACTACTAAAACATTTACATTCAATGTAATTTTTTAAAATATTCTAAGTTGCATCTTTTCAAGAACATAAGATACTTTCAAACATGCATTATTATTGACCATATTGTTAACATTGTTACATTTGATGCAAAAGATGCAAAAAAATTGATCAATTTCAAAATTCCTTCTGTTTCCATGGCCCCTCACTACAAGAAATATGTGGAGGCCCTAGAGTGTGTCCAGAGAAGGGCAATGAATCTCTTGAGGTGTCTGGATTACAAAGTTTATAAGCAGCAACTGAGGGAACTGGAGTTGTTTAGTCTGGAGAAGAGGAGGCTCAGAGGAGACCTTATTGCTTTCTACAACTGCCTGAAAAGAGGTTGTGGTGAGGAGGGCATCAGCTTTTTTCTCCCGCATAACTAGAAATAAGACTAGAGAGAATGACCTCAAATTGTGCCAGGGCAAATTCAGGTTGGATATCAGGAATAATTTCTTCTCCAAAAGAGAAGTCAGGTAGTGGAATGAGCTGCCCAGGCAAGTGGTTGAGTCACTACTCCTGGTGATGTTCAGAAAACATTTAGATATTGTACTAATGGACATGACTCAGTGGGGAAACATTGATGTTAGGAGGATCATAGAATGGTTTGGGTTGGAAGGGACCTTTAAGATCATCTAGTTCCAAATACTATATAGGCAGAAACGCCTCACACTAGACCAACCAGCTCCAAGTCCCACCCACTCTGGCCTTGAATGTTTCCAGGGAGGGGGCTTACAACTTCGCTACACAATCTGTTCAAGTGTCTCAAAGCCCTCATAGTAAAGAATTTCTTCCTAATATCTACCTTCTAAATCTACCTTCTTTGAGTCTAAATCTACCTTGAGTTTAAAACCATTTGCTCTTGTCCTGTCGCTACATACCCTTGTAAAAAGTCCCTCCCCAGCTGTAGTCTCTCTTCAGATACTGGAATGCTGCTATAGGATTCCACAGAGCCTTCTCTTCTCCAGGCTAAATAGCCTCAGCTGTCTCAGTCTGGCCTCATAGAGGAGCCCTCTGATCATCTTCATGGCCCTCCTCTGGACCTTCTCCAACAGCTCCATCTCTTTCTTGTGTTGGGTACTCTAGAACTGGATGCAGTTCCAGGTGGGATCTCACAAAAGCAGAGTAGAGGTGCAGAATCATCTCCCTTGCCCTGTTGATGACACTGCTTTTGATGCAACATACTATATGGTTGGCCTTCTGGGCTGCAAGAGCACATTGCCAGCTCATGTTAAATTTTTCACCAACTGACGCTACCAAATTCTCCTCAAGGTTGTGCTCTCAAGCTGTTCTTTGCTCAGCCTGTATCTGTGCTGGAAATTGCCCCTGCCCAGGTACATGACCTTGCACTTGGCCTTGTTGAACTTTATGAGGTTGGCATTGGCTCACTTCTCAAGCCTGTCCAGATCCCTCTGGATAGCATCCCCTCTCTCTAGCATGTCAACTTGTCATAGTTTTATGATTTTTGGTTCTCAGTATCCCACATCATAACATCATGTAGTGCACTGGGAGTAAAAGAGTTAATGCTTCAGTTCTGTGGATCGTGGATAGTTCCAGGTACCTGTCCCAGAAGAGAAGAACTACATACTATATACCCCAGAGGACTTTGCACTGTGTTTCCATTTTCTGCTCAGAGCAGAAGATAAAGACTGTTCATACTTCACTTCTGCCCCCCTTTCAATTGTCTGGCTTGTTTCTGTTGCGGGTGCCATCTTGTCACAGCATTAGAGTAAGGCTTTCAGCTTTCAGACACACATTTTAATTTATTTCTTAGCTTCATTTCTAATTATATTGTATCTTATTGTAATATAGTGTGTTATTTTGCATTCCAATATCTTATGCAGTAAATAAGTTTGTTTCACATCAGATCATTGCTGCTGCTTTGTTTTTACGCCCATCTCTCTATCCTTTTTCCCCTTATCTCTTTCCCAGGGTGTGGGTACATGGGTCTCCCTGCCCCACTGGTCATTGAACTGGGCCATACCAGCCTGTAAACTGTTGACACAACTGTACCACTCAGCTGGGTGCCATTTGCAAACTTGTTGAGGGTGCACTCAACCCCACTGTTCGCATTGCCTACAAATGGTTGGATTAGATGATCTTGGAGGTCGTTTCCAACCTTGGTGATTCTATGACTATAATTCTTATGTCACCAGTATGACCTAATGAAGAAGACAAAAGGTAGAGATCTACAATAAGCGGTAACAGAATTCCCCTGTAGTTTAACCCAGCAGGTTAGACAAATTGGGATTATAAGCTTACCTGAAATTGTACCAGAAGAACAACAAAGGTGATTTCTGCTTTACTTCTGAAATGGTAAGACAAATTTACAATTATTTTAACACAGTCATCACATCTCATATTGGAAAATAATAGCATTATATCTCCCACATCAGTCACAGATATGACTAGAGTTTACAAATTTCCACTTATTTGCCAACAAGGAAATCTTGGAAGTCTGTATTATTCCTACCCAGACATTAGAAGTGACACAAATTTTTTCCAGTCCAAGCAAAGGAAGATGAAGAAGACAATTTTCAACAAAACACTGCTTGCTGAATACGTTAAGTGTGTATAAAAACAGTGAAAGTAAACGAGAGCTTCCTTCTCAGCTGAATGCTCTGCTGTCTTCAGCTGACAGGGAGGTTGGCCTTCTAGAAATTTCCTTGAATCTCTGCCTAGAAGCATCACTTTCATCTTACATTTATCATAAGCCAAGTGCTTTCTCTCAGACTGCATATATCTTCCAGGCACTTCCATATAGTTATGGAACTGACACTAATCAGACTTTTTGAATGAACAGTAGGTTAAAGCATATTTTTAAATATTTAAGCAATGCCCCAGAAATGAAAAAAAAAAAAAAAATGTGGAGGGAAAAAGGGGGGAAAAAAAATAAGAGCAAGTTCAGTTCAGATAAAGTTGGCAGGATGTAACATCACCATGATGATTTTTATTGAAGTATCTATTGATGATTGATCAGTGGGTATATATTTTTAAAATTAGGCAATGCCAAAGGCATTGTGTTTGCATTCTTTGAAGTTGATGCAACCAGATATAGCAGTCCTCATGTAAGAAATAAAATATTTTTGCAGGAGAAACTGCTGCTAGCCAAGTTTCAGTGTTCACATCATGATTCAAGCTTTCTAGTGTAACCATCAACTTGTACAATTCTGTGTTTATTTCGGTGTGTACCTTCTGAGTTTTCTTTAAAAATATATGAAGATATTACCCAGGACCTGATTCAATAAAAAGTATGTCCAGACCTTCATGCCCTGGAAGCTCAAACAATGTTGCAAAAGCTGCAGAAATGGGACATATTTTCTATCGAATTGGGTACTGAAAATGCTCATAAGTTTTTTGTATTGATTTTTGTTACAGCCAGCAGTGAAAGACACAGACAATATTAGCTTCATCTACTGCAGGCCTGTGGATTTCACTTTCTGCATACAACAGAGCATGGAATGAAAACAGAAAGCAACCAATTTAAAAGCAGAGTGGGGGATAATTTTAATACAGCATAAAATCAAATCTGTATCTTATTACAACAAGGCTATTATCAAGACAGATACCTTACTAAGATTAATGAATTACTACACGAGAATTAAGCGTGGTAATAACTGCACTTTGCAATTTTGATATGCTTTCACCTAGTACTAACACTATTCTGATGTGTGCAGATTAAAGACATTTTAATGCAGCCCTGAGTTACAAAAATGAGTTACTAAATAAATAAATAAATAAATAAATAGCACGTAACACACAAAAATAAATCACTAAAAATCCAAAGACTCAGGTTCCTTAGATCTTAAACAGGAATTATTTTACCTAAACAGATTATTTATTTTTTAGTCAAGATGACCAAGGAAGACTACAGTAGCCATTTATTTCCCTCCCTAAGTATGGCAGCTCTTTACCAGAGAGAATCGCAGTCTAACTCCACCCTTATTTTCAGTTTTCCAGGAGACAAAAAGTGCATAACAGCTAGCAGATGACCTCAACTAATTCTCACTTGATAACTTCTCAGTGGTTGCATTATGTTCCAGTTGTCCAAACTGCTGCAAAGCTACATTAAGCAAAGTCAACCAATGAGCTGCCAGTTCACAGCCTACTCCACCTCTCTTTCCAGCTTTTAAACCTCTTAAAGGTTCTGAGCTAAATGCTAATTACAAAGTTAGCCTAAGAATAATGTTATGGAATTTTAGCCAATAACAAAACTTGAAAAAAAACAAAATTTCCTCAGACAGACTGAAATACTATTCAAGTTTTTAAAATATACCCCAAAAGGACAAAGATGCATTTCAGTTCTCATCTAGCACAAGTAATTTGTTTCGTTATACATTCAAAAAATCCATTTTATTGAAGAGAAAAATTAGAAAGGGTCTCTACTTTCAAGATTTACTTATAAGGCTATGTTGATTTAACACTACCAGGTAGCTTAGCTCCACCATGTTGCTCTTTCACTCCCCCTCCTCAACAGAACACGGAGAAAATATGGTGAAAGAAAGCTCAGAAGTTTAGATATGAGGGAGATCACTCATTAAATACCATCATGGACAAAACAGACTCAGCATAAGGGAGACTGTTGTAAATTATTGTCTGGTTATAATAGACGAGAGCAGTGAGAACCAAAAGCAAACTAAAACAACCTTCACCTTCGTTTACCATTTACCTCTTTCCCTCCTGTGTCACAGGGGAATGGGACTGCAATCAGCCCACAGAACTTTATCACTGTTGTATTTCCATGGTAACTCCCTGCTCCACAAGTCCCTCCCAGAGATGCCATCCTACCCAAATTGATTCTGTGTGGCCTTTCCACAGGCTGCAGCTTTCTAAGCACTGCTCCAACATGGCTCTGTACCAGAGGGTCCACCCTTCAGGAGACTACACTGCTCCATATGGTTCCCCGTAGGCAGCAGTATCCCCAGCCCTCCTACTTCACCACGGTCTGCTCTCCATGGGCTGCAGAGAACTTCTGTAGTCCAGAAGTTTAGCCCTCAAATCTGCTCTCCCAGGGCATACCCAGCATTGCTCATGGCTCAGCTCTGGCAGCAGTAGATCCCTCTCGGAGCAGTTGGAGCTGGCTCTGATCTGACATGGGGCAGCTAAACAAGAAGCATAAGAAGAATAAACAAGTGATGCATGATGCAATTGCTCATTACTTGCTGACGGTTAGCCGGACAGTTCCTGAGCAGTGACTTCCAGCTCCCCCATCCAACATCCCATAGTTTTATTGTTCCATGTTACACTACATGTTATGCAATATCCCTTTGTTCAGTTGGGGTCACATGTGCTGGTTCTGTCTTCTGCCAGCTCCTTGTGCACCCCAGGCTCCTTGCTGACAGGGCAGTGTGAGTAGTGGAAAAATCCTTGACTTCCAGTAAGCACCGCTCAGCAACAACATCAGGGTCTTAAAAACATTGTCATCCAAAACAGAGCTCTATGCCAACTACTAGGAATAAATTTATCTCAGCTGAAAGGATATCCCCTGCTACCAAGACCTTGTCATGTAAGCCCAATACAAGGATTACACCCATCAAATGGGTATAAATTTATTTTTATAATGCATAATTTTATGACATTATAAAATAGTAGTTTTATAAAATATTATATAAAATATTTTATTTTATTTATAAATTTATATCCTTCAAATGGGTCTAAATAAATTTCACTTACATAGTTTCTAAGTGTAATGAAAATATCAAGAAAATTCTAATTCTGAAGTCCCAAAATCTCTGTGACTTCACAGTGGTTTTACAACAACATTCTTAAAACAGTTGGTATAATTGTTTGTACAGAAAAAATAATAATAGTAAAAAATATAACATGGAAAATGAGATCAGAGAAAGCTTTGTTTGGCATTATCCTGTAGCATAGAAATGAGCATTATATCAGCAAAAAAACTGATCATGTGTGGCAGTTGTCTTTCTTTAAAATTGTTGTGCACTTTTAATAGGGAGCAGGTGCATTTTCTAAAATCCTTAAGATCCCTAAAATCCTAAAGATTTAAATGTATTTTCAGTCAGAGAATACTTCGACTTCAGCAGAATTAGAAGCAAGTACATTACACACCCTATGTGTTGGAAGAACAAAAGATTTCTTAAATTACTTCTCCTAATCAGCATCATTTCTGCATGATGTCAATGTCCCACACATTTTGTCTAGCTCCAAGAAAGGAAAAAAAAAAAAAGCAGCTTTTGTTCTGTGCATAAAGAAGTACTAACATAAGCTGAATCTCTGTTCTGTTATAACAAAACTCAAATATGAAAATATATTTTCATTTTTTAAATTGAATTGTGATCTTCAATGATTTCTTGATATCAAATGCAGTAGTATGAATCCACATTTTCAATTTAAATTAAATATTTGCTAATTTAAAACTGTGTTTATGCATCTACATTGTTTATTCATCCAATTCGCTTGAAAATAGAGAGCAAATTCAGTCAAAACATGCTTTATAAAACACATAACCTTGATAAAACAGTAATTCAAGAACTGTGTATAATTTTATAACAAGCAGGTATTATATTACCAAATAAACAGAAATCCCACCATAGTACAGGACAGTTTAAAGTCTAAATTAGAGTTAAATCCTTTGATTAACATCTTATATGCTATTTGACTTTAACTTAAATACAGACTTTCTCATTGATGTTCATGTGGATTAAGTATTTATGGTCACTGCTTTTTACTGCTCTAACATCAACAATGTCCAGAACTGTTACCCTTTATTACATATAGTCAGCTGATGTACTATATAGCCAGTGGCCCATGATAAAAATGGACTGTACAATCAGAACAGTAAGAAAATCAAGTTGATACAACTAACAGTTTCTGACATCTGATTTTGATAGAAATGGGACTTTACATTTAAATTGTCTGTATTCAAATACCCAAAGAGGAAAAGTTATTCACATTTTAAATATTGAGTATTAAAAGTTTTATTAAGACTCAGAATGCTGAGAGGAAATCTTTAGTTTATAAAATTCAACAGTCTGTTACACTGTCCTTTTGGACTTCACATTTTATTTTTGACCAATTTAGACATATACACTATCCTTCAAGGAGGATTGATGGCTGTGGGTAAGGAAGAGGTATCTATCCTCAGCTGGAACAAGTCCCAAGAGGCAACTACTACAACTTCTAACACTTTATTATTGGTTAATTTGGGGGCTTCTTTCACTCAGATGACATAGCTAGAAGGATGTCACTGCACAAATCAATACCTACTGCCTTGCCATTGATGTGCCTGCTACCTTAAACAACAACAGCTGTGTCTACGATCATCTTTGAGCTGTTCAGGATACTAATTATTGTAAGCACACTACTCCTGATAACAAACTATCCAGGAAAATGCTGGTCTTCTAATGCATACTTGAAGAGCTTACTGCACACCCTGCAGTAGCCTTTGCCATTCCATTTTCTGCCTTTAGTGTTTCCAGAAATGATTTCATTCCTGTTCGAATTAAATTTCATGTGTACAAGTTGCTTGAATGTTTAAAAAAAAAAAAAAAAAAAAAAAAAAAGGCAGTTTTCAGTTTATTGAAAGAGAAAGTTGCCTACAATTCTTAGGTCTAAAGTGCAATTAGGAAGCAATACGTCTTACATACATTTTGATTCCTTTTTATTTGTTCTTTTTTTATCCTAGTGTGATGATCTAACATTTTTTAAAGCACCATATGTGAATGAGTTAAACATACTCTTTAATTTCTCTAAGAGTGTTGGTGAAAACAGTCAGTGAGTTGAAATTAAAAAATATCAGGTTCTCTCGACATTCTCATTTATTCTAAAATAAGTGGTATGTAAAGACAAATGTGTAGGTGCATTTGCCTGAAAGGATATCATGCTCCTGAACTATGCTTCTGAACAACTTAACAGCATCATATGTCTGCAGCATCACAGATGAGCTGCTCTGCTATTATTTCTTAGGAGAAAGCATGACATTTTATACCAGAAGTATGACTACTTTAAAACATGGAGGCTGGTTTGAAAGCAGGAAAATATATCTATTTTATTGAAGTATCAGTATTAGTAATACTAATGGAGTATTAGTATTTTATTGAAAGATGGCAAGTAAGTATAGCATGAGTTTTGGTTGCTAGAGGGTATTTTCCTGGGTTTTCCATGGGGATTCATGGAAAAAGTTGACTTAAAGTCAGCAAAACAGAACACTTTAGTTTTCAGCATGCTCCTACAGCCAACTTTTACCCTTTTACCCTCTATTCTGTGCTTGATCTCTACAAATTCCACTTTCCTCCATACTCCCCCAGGAACAACCACTTCCACAGCTGCCACATCTTCAGGGAAATGCAGGTGCAACGATAAATGCTGCTGTCACCATCCTTAAAATATTAACATACTTTATCTCATTTTTCTATCCTGATTACCACACATGGTAAATATTTCAATAAATTATGCAAATGAATAATTAAGAACATATTCATGCAGGGAAAACATGGACTAGTTCTGTAGCAACAAGCCCTGAACATTGTGTTAGAAACTTACATGCCTACTGAGATATCTCAAATTCCTTTAAAAAATTATTGAAGAGGATTAAACATGTTGTGAATGAAACACAATAACGTTTTAACAAGTATTTCATATTCAAAGAACATTTAGATTGACCTTCAACAAAAGGTCTAAATGAACCACAGTTTCTAAAGGTTGAAAAAGAAAGTCCTAATATGAGTAAATATTTTTTCTTTTTTTAAATAATAATAATTATTAAGGTCACTTTCTCAGTGAATGGAGGTCAAAAGATTCCCATGGGTTTATGGGCAGGGAAGTAGATAGTTGTATATACTCATAAATCACAAGGAAGAGAGGAATTATGGGTAGGGCTTAAAGCTTGCTGAAGATATTATTTGGGAAAACAGATGCAATAATTGTAGAACGCTGATTCTTTTTAATACCAAATGATCAAACAATAGGGAGTGAAATTTAGTGCAGATAAATAGGTGAAGCATGTGGGAAATAAGAAATTAAAAATTAAAAACAAAACAAAAAAACCCACAATGCATAACTTTACATAACTACATATAATAACAACCAGAAAATAACAACAAGGGAAAGGGAAGGAGGCAAGAAGGGAGGTAGGGAGGAAGGCAGGGGCTATTATGCATTACAGCAACTTTGCTGACATAGGTGCACCTGAACTAGTATTGAGAACATGAGTTGGAGGATGAAGTCCTGGCCCAAGTGAAGTTACAGATTTGCCACTGGCTCTACTGCACCTAGATTTATCCAAAGCAATGAAATCCGCAAAGAAACAGAGAAATCAGGAAAAGATGTCTGCAGTGAGTTACAGCCAAACATAAACTACAGGCTTTTGAGGAAAGACCGAAGAAGCTTTTCCAAAAAAAGAACTCTGGAGTAAAAGAAAATTGTAGCACTAGGTCCTTGCTTCCTCCTTGCCACATTTAGCAGCTAAATAAAGGCAGTCTTTCAGGGCTAGACTTGCCGAATGCCTCAGCAGCCCTCTAACCCCATTTCCTTTGGAAACAATCCATGCTTTTCTCAAGCCAAGAGCTTCTTGAAGAGTTCCAAAATGAGGACTACATCCATTAAACATGCGTTCTGTTTTTCTTAAATCAGAAAATAAGAGATCCACGTTAACTAAATGATAAGTATCTGAAAACAAATAGCGTTAAGCTAAACCTGAAGTAATGGCATATGTAATAGTCTTTACAAGATATAAATCATTCAGTAGAACTTTTGAATTGGAACTTTTAATAATTCCTCCACTTCAAAACTGGAGCTATAATTCTGAGAAATCTTCAGGCTGGCAGAGGTTTAAGTGAGGAAAAGGAAATATTACAGTTTATGTAAGCACAGTACGTACTATCCAGCAGTTCAGCTGCAAATTAATGACAGCCACTGATATGGGGGAAAATGAGTGTTCAGAAATGAGGGTTCCCATATGAACATCCCTGTACAGTCAAAGACCTTTATATGCAGACATTCACATTTACAAATTTTTATAGTTGTAGGGGACTCAGACACATTTAGCAGCTCTTGAGTGACTGCAATATTCAGAAGGTAGAGGCTGCTCTTGCCTCGTAGGTAGCTCGCTTTTATTTTCATTTCCTGTTCAGGAGTGAGATTACTGTTTGGGGAGAGTTAAATCTATTTCAGGCATAAGAATCATTTATCCCTGGAGGTGCTGAGCTTCGATTAATAGCTCTTGGATTCTTCTTATTCATCTTAACTCCAATTTGTGCTGCTTGGCACTAAGGGTCCAGTTTGTTCCTTTCCTTATTTTCAATTCTCCCTTCCCCCACCCAGTGCAGTGCAGTGTATCGGAGAGCTTTCATGCTGCCACTTTAGTTTAAGTACATATTTCCATGTAAAGTTAATGTTTTAAACTCAATTGCTCAGTATTTATCTGAAGTGGAGAATCCTACTGATAGTATATAACTTGTATGCCTTTTCAATGTTAATAAAAATCTGCAACAATGTTAAATCAGAAATAGATCTGCTCAACATGTTATTTAAAGCTAGCTATAAATCAGATATGACATCTGTTTCAGTATTTGATGTCTCTCGATTTTAATTTTTGTGCAATAAAATCTTGGCCCATGTTACAGATTAACCACCTGTAAAATTATAGTTTTGTATATCGGAGACTTTTTGCAGCTGTAATACAAATAGAAATTTAATCCAGTACTCTTAAGCCTCATTTATTTTGTACAGTTCAAAAGCACTCAAATCAATTTGCAGAAAATCTCATAAATACATAAGGCAAAAATCTACTCTGAGTATGAATCTCACATGAGGAAGATTTTGGATCATCATTCATTTGACTGAAGTCTAAACAAGAAGTCTTTAACATTGCCACACCATTGCCCATTGCTTCAGTTGATTCAAATATTCACTGCCAAATGCCACCTCTGCTTTTTATTCACCAGCAGAAAATGAAGTCATCTACCCCAGGTGTTGTGGAAAGGGACCAAAGGCCTGGCTATGACACTATTTTTAATTAGTTTGTAGCATTTGTTAACTCAAAGTTCAACTTAATTTCTGTTAGCACAAAGGCTTTATGTTGATGGATATCATAAAGCATGAAAGAGTCTAGTTACGTTCAGCCCAGTCAAATTAACATCCACTTGCTAAGATCATATCAATGTATATATAAAATATATATATATATCTGTGTATACACATATATATATATACACATGCACATATTTATCATAGACCCATTCAACAAATGAACAGTGTATACAGTAAGATCAGCCTGTAGAAACAGAAATATCTAGTAAATATGTATAGTCCCAGGAAATTTGTCTAACAGCCTGGTATCTTTACATTTGATTCCCCCTAATACAGCCTGATTCAAAAGTACTTATCACTCCAAGGCATCTTATATACTTCACAAAATGTATGGACACTCATCTCCACAGCCAGCATATTACTGGTTCAGAGTTCAATAGGAACAAACCTATCCACTAGTTTCAGGAAATATTCCTCATACAAGAACAGGTAGCAGAACTGCATTCAACCAAGGAGCTCTGGTTTAGTGGAATAGTGGGATCCTCAGCTGGCACAGAACCAGCAAAATCACTTCTTTATTACACAAAAGGATTAATTTGTTTAACAATGCAATTGCTGTTGTACAAAATGAAGACTGTTCCTGTTCTGGGAGAGGTTTCCCATCACAATCTTACATGCATTAAAAAAAGTAACTGTTATAAACTTTGAGATTAACATTTATCTAGAGGCATGAAAACCTGCTTATGAAAAAGATCTGAAAACAGTAGAGTTACTAGCATAAAAAAAATAAAACTGCTACTGAATAGAGAATTCAAAATACATTGGACTAGTCATTTTAAACAAACATAGTATGCCAGATGAAAAATTAACACGATTAAAGCACTAAAGGGAAAATATTGATAGATGAAGGAAAAAAAAAGAAAAAAAAAAGGAAGAGATAAATGAATGCATACCCAAAGGTTGCATGTGCAATCTTGTCATACATATACAAGGAGTAAAAAGTCAATGAGGATGAGCTGAAAAGCCCAAAATGTAATCAAAAGTAGGGAAAAAGGAAATATGAGGCATAAAACATCAGCTACACAGGAGTACTGAGAAGATTAGAGAATGAAGTTAAGAGAGAGTGCAAAAAATGATAAGAAAATTAAGGGTAGAAAATGAAAAGTCGATTGCATGAGGATTTGAGATAAATCAGAATTTTTTAAAGTACATGGAGAAGAAGAGGTCAGCAAGGAGGAAAAGAGTAGGACCTCTCAGAAATGGGAAGTGTAATTTATTCACAGAAGAGGTAGTTACTGCTATCAGTTTAAACAAATCTTCATATCAATTTTCAGAAAGGAGGATATGGAATGAATATTAGAAAACAGTAATACATTTTATATTTTGTGGGTTATAAAGAGAAAATAATTAAATAATTTTTTATCATTCAATGGGAATTATTAAGCATTGTATAGTGTGCTAAATTGAACTGTCTGGATCTGATTCAAAGTGTGAGTTTTTGGTCCATGGGTTTGTACAGCAATAAGCACAATAACAGAAGACTATAAATAAGTCATCCACTTTCACCAAACTCTGGGACTGAATGAGATGCTGAAAAGCATCAAAGTAGATAGGGAAAAACTACTGCTGCTTTAAGAAAAACTTTTTATAAGTAACATTTTAACATTTGAAAATAGAACTGGTAAAAAATTCCAAAACTAAGATCATTCAGCATATAATTATAAATGAACTTGTTAGATTTAAGTAGTGCTAAGGGTATGTGTGGGAATTAAATGTAACCAGTTATGCATCCATAGAGATGAGATTAATAATGCCATTATATATGTCATTAAAAAAAAACTTATTGATCATTAATTCATGGCATCAAGCTCAAAAACTACTAGCAATCTCAATGACAAAAATCTAAATGAATAAATAAAGAAATAAACTACAAACAGCAAAAGTACTTTTGTCATTCTTAAGTGCCATTAATATTAAAAACTTTACAAAAATCTTTGGAATGTCTTTATTTGCTACTCATTTTTATAGTACATTAGAAATTTGATCTGAATGAAAAGAAAACCCTCTTGCCTTTCAGGAGACAGTGTGGATAAGTACAGTGAAAGGAAGTGTCTACTCACCAGCAGTGATTAAGAGAAAACACCAAACAGCTGCTTCATTCAGCTGAGGAATTCAGCTTTCCTTTTCCATATGTTTTCTGAAATGGCATGGAAAAACGATTTTGCATGACCAGAGAACAAGGAATAGCAATGATGTTGTCTGGCTACCTTTGCCAAACCAATAAATCCCTTTAGAAGTGATTTAACACCAGAATGTAGTCAGAATTAATTGTTAAGATGCTAAAATACAAACACCAAGGTAAACTTGTGAATGCCTATGATGTTCTGTATTCTATTTATGTTATTTTTTTCCCTCAAAGCACGCACTGAATTGAACAAGACCTAGAACGTTTTTTCCTTTCTGATACCTAAAGTTCAGGAAGAATGTGTTAAACAAAGGCAAATTTCAGCTTTCATTTCAAGAGTTTTATCACTGCTGCCTTAATACATTCATCCTTAAAATATAATCCGACTCAAATACCTCATAGGGATTGATAATGCTTTTTCACTTCTGTAAGTCTAGCTTCTTTTGAAAGCAGAAACATCCATCTTTGTTTTATGAATGCTATAATCAGTCACATTTTCATTTCTAATTACTCCAGCTCCTACTGCATATACATTTTCTAACTGCTCCTACGTTCTCAAATTGCAGTTTCTCTGATCCAGCAGAAAACAATCACTGCCATGTTTTAAAAAAAATCTGATAAACTAAATTATTCTAAATTTACAGGACTAAAAGTGAATTGCAAAAATTGTACTGTTTATAAATGCTCTGCAATCTTAATTTTATTCCAGTGATATAACTACAGCAGACTTAAATATACTGAGAAATTACAGCATCCATAAGTCTTTTCTACATCAGTGCTTTTGAGCTTTTGCAATTCCTTCCCTTTCAAATCTCTATTCCCCTTCACCGGTCCTTTACACCTTAAGGGCCATTCCGACCTCTCTTTACCTAGGTCTTATCTATTTGTCCTTAATATTTGCAATGGTCGTGCATCTTACCAAAGAGAAATGAAGCAATGATTTAGACCAGAGTGCTTTGGATTTTGAGCAGGTTTTTTTTTTTTCCCCAGTTGATCTAACCATGAATAATTCCTTTTTGCAAAATGACTTGACATTTTCAGAACAAAAAATAATTAGTTGTTTTACCAGTTTCAAAGACCTTTAAATAGAAAAACTTAAGCAGTGAATTAAAACATGAAAATATCATGAAAGCAACAAGCTGATTGAATGTTTTGAGCCAAGGTTTTTATACATTGAGAGAGTATAAGAGGAGAAGCCCCTTCAAAAAAGATTGTGTTAATATACATTTAGTGTTGAGGTGGACTTGTGCATACAGATTTATCACCTGGAAAAATACAAAACAAACAAACAACAACCAAAAAAAAACCAGGAAACCTTACTATCAATGTGTAATGTTTCTGATCTTCACTTTACTTTCTTCCGTTATTCTAGTTCCATCAAGTGTTTGTAACTCAGCCACATACCACTACCAAACTCTGCTTTCCAATATATGGACTCTCATCCTTTTCTTTCCTCACATGCTTCTTTAAGGCTCTTTCTTCCAGTGATGTGAAAACACCTTTCCATACTCAGAGAAACTGACTAAAGATAATAAAGGCTTACACTAACTGAAAAACAGTTTTGAGGCTATATCTATTTTAAGATATATTTTAATATATTTAACTCAAACATAGTAATAAATGATTTCTTAAATTTACCCTTCACACAGGGTAGGATTCAATTACACATTAACTTTAGTGACATAATTCATTTGTTACTGCTCTTAGAGATGACCCAGGGTGTTCTTCCTGGCTTCCAGCTGCTCCGAAATGCCCAACTCTCCCATATGAAAAACTAAATATTTGTTAGCTCCACATAGGTGGCTTGGATACTCTACAGCAATTTGATGGTACAAAGCTGTCCAGCTTAGAACTGCTACAAAATTAAGTTGTATGTTCATCTCTCTCTAAGTTGAAGAATCACTCCCACTCTCTAAGCTCTACTCACTGTCCTCATCCTACTAGCTCTATTGACTGAAATGTAAATTGAGACACTTGGCAGGAGATAAATCTTTGCTTCAAATTGAATCTGAGCTGCACTCTTTCTAGATTTATTATTTGGAAAAGGAACATGAAGTTTTGATTTGATACAAATGAAAAAGCTTCCTAAAGAGGGAGTGCATTTAGTTGCTCACTAGAAATAAATATGATTCAGGAAATAATGCTCACTATTCCTGGCTTTAATCCACAAATAAAAATGGTCGGTATGCTGGAGTTTAATGAACAGTGTTTTCGGTAGACTGAAAAATTGGAAACATTTCTTCTTCCAGTACATATTGTTTCATACTTTAAAAAATAATATTAAAAAAAAGGCACAAAACTTATGCTATTCTTTTACCATTATTAATAAATGGAAAGCTTGTTCATTATGTGTAAAGTAGGCACTTATTTCAATGTTTTGAATAGTGGAAAGATGTCTTGCAGGATGTAAATAGTAAGGTCTCCTTCACAGGTGAAACTATATAACAAGGTGAGCACAAGTGATCACTTCAGCACTGTATCTGGGATAACAGATGCAAGTCCTTATTCTAACGTCACTGTGTTACCTAAGACATTGACAACTGATTCACAAACATTTTCCAAGATATCTAAGACACATTCAGGCATCTCTATTTGGTATAACAAGACACATAATTGTTTTACACAGAGAGGTAGTTTACTTTTTGCATTAAAGTATTCCTAGCATATGCTTTTCCTTTTTGCTCAACTCCTTTGGTTCTGAAGCTTTTTGTCTATTAGATAATCACTTGTTATATGTAGATAGAGGTACTGCATAACTTGAACTATGTTTCATTTCCATTCACAGAAAAATTGCTTTAACATTATTTTTGAAATATTCATTTATCCTCCAAATAAGATTTACTGGGGAAGTCATGAAAAAAATATTGACACAATTTCCTTTTTTTTTTTTTTTTTTTTTTTTCTCCTCTGGTTTGTATTTGATAAAAGTGTAAAGTGACAAGAACAGAGGAAAGAGACTGACCACCAAGAACAGATGCTTCTTGTAGGTCAGAAACTACAGACTAAAAGCAAGAGCTATCAAATGATGAGTTAAACTTTCCAAAGAAACTTTAAAAAGATAATAAAAAGTTTGTAGCCATAGTAATAAAAAGAGAATGAGGGAAAAAACATAGGACTGTTCTTCAAGGACAAAGAACTTGAATGATAATCTGGGTAGAGTCCTGAACTAAATGAATACCTTGTTCTGTTTCCAATCTGGGTGATGATGTAGAACACGTGGACATAAGGAATAAGAAAATATGCAGTTAAATGAATATCTCCTTCCATCCGACTGCAGGAAAATCTTGATATACACATGTTTAGGGAACTGGATAATCCCCTTCTGAGAGTACAGAAGGAGTTCGCACATGAAATTGCAACTTCAGAAGCAAGCATGCTTAATAAATCTATCACATTCAGTACCTGCGACCAGAAATAGGAAATGGAATGTTTATGGTGAGGAGGAAACAAAGGCATCTCAGAGCTATAAAACCTGGAATCCCACCTGAACTGTACATACAACCCAGAAACACATGTGGCAGAAAAGATTAATTAGAATCACATAGGTAAAAGGTAAATGAGGTGAAATGCAACAGTGGTGCACCTAGTGTAAATCATGTCAAATTAACCAAATTATTTTCACTGATGAGCTAAGCTCTGAAAAATGTGGTACAGCAATTGATGTGGTACAACACAAGAAACTACATGTTAAAACAGAGAAGATATGTTTTATAAAGTCTCATCAATAAGGCTAAATCAGTTGTAGCACAGTTTGATATGACAGTTTTGAGGCTATTAAGTGAGTGTCTCCAGAATTGTATGCTGGGAAATATCTTTTGTAGTATTTTTGCTAGAAACTTTAAGCAAAATTGAGAGTATACTAACAACAAAAGGCAGAAAAGCCTTGACAACAGCATACAGGAGATCACCAAGGAAGAAAAAGATGGACATGAAGGCTCCAACAGAGTCTGAATGGAATTTGGTTCCAAAGAATCCAAGCTAATATGCTAAATATTCAGCTGACAGAAATCAGCTGAAGAGGAAACATCACGTTTATTTTTGATGATGGCAGATCAGAATTGATATGCATATAAACACTCTATGAGGCAATACTCTGCAGTGACAGTTTATTTTATTCTGAATAATCAAAGCCTGGCACCATTAGTGCAAAATCTCCTTAGACTCTCCTGTCCTACAGTGAGTGTATTCTGTCTGGCCTCAATGGGATATGTCCACAGAAAAGGAAAACATGAGTCTAGGATCACTGGGATATATTAATAGAGTAATACCGGTGCTCAAGGCATTGATGATACCCGTTTAGATTATTACATAACGATTTTAAAGAAAGATTATTCATAACAGGAATGAGAAGAGAGACTAGTTAAAATTATCATTTGAGAAAATTAAAACACCTCAACTTTTTGGTCAAGAAAATCTAGAGTGTGGCAGTTATATAGAAAACTGTAAGTACATCAAGAAAGGAAGTAGAGATAGAGAAGGAAATATTGGCTCAAGAGCAAATGTAATGTATTAATACAAGCCATTTAATACTTCATATAGTAGAAATGCAATAGGTTGGATGATATAAGCACTTCATAAAAACTATTTTTATAAAACTTTATTCCTAATGGATGTAACTGCAAAGATATCCCAAATAAAATATGTTGTGATATCAATGACATATCTAGCAAAGATTTAAACAGCGTTCTGGCTAAGGATTCCGGTTAGAATTGTTTAAACATATACTTGATTGCAGTAAAATAGCTACGAAATGATCTTGCAGTTGCCAGAAAGTTGCATATATTTTCTGATTTGTGGAGGGAGGGAAAAAAGACAACAAAAAAGAATTGTAAGACAGGCTTTGTTTATCAGACTAATGATCAAATATTGGGTGACTGCATACATTTCCATTACAAAAAAAAGAAATTACAGCTTCTTAAATTAAATGTATAGAATTAAATGAAAGTAAAATTTTTTAAAACAATAAATGAAGCCTTTACTGTTTATCCTTTTTTTTGTTTTTTTTTTTTTTTTTTTTTTTTCCAGTTTTATGACCAAGGCATTAACTTAATGAGTGTTTCTTCTTTAATCTTCAACTGCACTCTGCTTTCAAATTTATAGTAAACTGAAGCCACTTCTCCATTGACAGGGCAGAAGAGGAGACTATGTAACCTGTGATAGAAAATTATTTGTATTTTATCTGATGCCACAGTTATGTACGTGCCTATGTAAGAAAATAAAGAGATGGAAAGGTAGAACTGGAAGAAATGTGCTGATCTACTGGGAAGCTGAGAGGGCTGAATGATACTGTAAACTTGACAATTAACTTAATAAAAGTATTGCTACATATACAACACAACATGCTTTAGCTGGAATATTTAACAGCCAGCTGTCTGATATTGAGACTCAGAGCCTTGCTGGTGCTACTGGTTAGGAGTACTTTTTGCAGGAAAACCTCTGGTTGCCACAGAATTGGATACACCAGGTATTAAGT
Organism: Lagopus muta; assembly: GCF_023343835.1. NCBI lineage: Eukaryota > Metazoa > Chordata > Aves > Galliformes > Phasianidae > Lagopus > Lagopus muta. The sequence continues at coordinate 30,430,314 of NC_064435.1, forward strand.
ACACATAAAAATCTCCTATTTTACTCTAGAGTTTCACAGATGTGGCTAAGGATGCTTTCAAGAAGCAAAGAAACTCCAAACAGCAAAGAAGTGGCCTCTCTGCAGAAAGCTAGTTAAGAGGAACCTAACTTCTGGTTCTTCACAAGATGCCAAGGATCTTGTTTCATTGTTTCATTGTTTCATTGACAACTCTACCTCTAAAAGAAGGATGAGTATTTTTTTTTCCTCCTCAGTTCAAATCTGCACATTTACCAGACTGTCTCTAATATTTTTATCATAAGATTTTTACCATTTTTACTAGATCAGTCTTCACCTGAAAATCTACATCTATAAACTTTGCATCCGCTGATCATCCAAGACATCCAGAGGATTTTTTCCATCACATCTAGGACTGAATTTTGACTTTGGTTACAGCTGGAGCAGAGAAGTTCCAGTGGAGCTATAAAGGTAGATATTTGTTTTGTTTTTTTTCACCACCATTTTTAATATTTAAAAGTTTAAACTTATTGAAAATTACTTGGCTTTATTTTAACAAAAAGTATTTTGGACAAATATATTAACAGTATCAGTTTCTACCTAGATAGTTTTATCTGGTTCCACAAACAAACAAAAAAAGCGAGCACAAACAATGAAAACCAAATAGATCTTTCCCTCAGTGCTTGTGCATTCACAACAGATTATTAGAGGAACATAAAATTTAATACCATTAATTTAATTTAATATTGAAATGGACAAAATTCATAGTATTACATGAACTAAGATAAACTAAGATAAGAATGTCTGTGAACTAAAATGATGTCACCTAATATTTTGCATTCTGTATCAACCTCTATTATTATAAAGCAAATATACTAGTAAGCACACCTTTTTTAAAAAACAAAACAAACAAAAGGATTTATTCTGTTCGGAAGACAGAACGCCAATGAAAGAAAGTGGAAGCACATATCTATATGAAAAAAATAAGTTTATGGTCCAAGTGTAACATCCCATAATGTTAATGCATCTGACAAACTTAATTTAAAATGGTTCCTGGTGTGTTAGGATTAAAGAATGTGCCAAGGGCAGCACTTATAAAAACTAAGTGACGCTGCTGTGGTACTTCAAGAGCAATTGTTAAAGCATTCAGAGTATCAACACCAATACTTTGATTTACTGCCAGACACAGCAGAAAAACAGGTCTCAGGTACAAACACATCAAATACCACATACAAACTGTTCTCTTTGAAAATCTAAATTAGAGAAGAGAGAAAAGGCTCTCTTAAAACACTGAGGATGTGTTTTGCTAACATTCTAGAAAAAAAAAACTAAAGATTTACCACACACACACACAGAAAGCTTCTGGGGGCATGATACAGTGCAGTCAGTAAAACAATCAAAGGGAACAGTCAAAGTACAGGAACAGAAATATGCACAGAAGCTAAGAGCAATCAGTGCTACCGCCATTAACACTGGCAAGCAAGTTGAACACAAGATGGACATTAGAAGGAATTCTTCAGTAAATATATATTCACTATCACATTTACCTGAAATTGCTTCAGTGAAATTTCCAAAACTGAAAACATGGAAAGAGAACTGTAATGACCAGCCAAGTTTTATTTGACAAGAGAATTATGGTAGTGGTAACCCTCTATTATTTTGTGACAACACCCTAGAAAAACAAGTTCTAACGTTAGGAATAGAGCTTTTCAAATCTTAATATTCAGCTTTGCTTTTACTATAGAAAAATTCCTACTGACTGTGAGTGTGATGAGAACAGTAACTGCTTTACTTGACTAACAGCTTGGAAGATTGAGTTCTTCATCAAAAACATCTAATTATTACAACGAAAGCAAACAGAGAGGTCAACTCTGTTTACTCTTATGTAAAAAGAGAAAAAAATCACAAATTACATGTAAGAAAATGTTCTTTCTAGCTGTTGCATTATAAACAGTACTAGTGTGAAGCATTCGTGCTAAAAAGGACACAATTTAATGGCATTAACACTTCCATAAAACTAAACAACAATTTCATCACAGCTGAAATATTATATGCTGTATTTCAAGTAGAGTGAATCATTCCTTGCACATGTGAAGTTATGATAGACTCAACTTGATGAAGTATGTAATTTGAAATTCTTAAGTTTGTAATTTGAATGATTACTTTGTCTCACTGTAAGCTGCTTAGGCTTTTTCATTTATAAAGCTGAAACATTTGGTTATACAAACATGGCATCAACATAACTTGTCATACAATCCTTTGTTTTTTAATCATCTTCTACTGATAATCTAAATGATGATTAGTCTTGTCTCAGTGATTTCTTTGCTCTTCTAATACACATTTGTATTAATCCCTACTACATATTTTGATTTATTCTTAATTTTTTTCAAGAACAAGACCATATTAAAATCCTTTTTAAAAGCTAAAACGATTAGAAAATAATATTTTAGAAACATTTGAAATTGTGAAAAAGATTTTGTGAATGCCAGATGTGCAGAAATTCACATTTTAAAGCCAACTGTGGCCTAATGCCATTAGTTAAGAGATCTGAAATTAAATAAAATCTTTGATGAATGCAAGAAATTAATTTACATGTTGCAAATATTATTTTCTTACTGTACTGAACTATGTATACAATATATATTGTACAAGATTGTTTTAGCTCTGCAGAAATTTGGCATTTCTTCCTTGCTATATTATTATCACACACACACACACACACACACATGGACTTTCTGGAGATAATTCAGCTGCTTTCTCTATTGTTTGACTTGCTGCTTTTCAGTGCCACAGCTGAAATTGCAGCAACAAATATCGGTTCCTCAAAGCAAGAGGCCTTCTCAGTCTCAAAAGAAAAAAAATAAAAAATAAAAAATTCAAGCTCCTCACCGCTGAGAAGAGACATAAATTACATGTCAGATCAGTGTAAGCAGAAGTTAACAAAGAATATTGCGCTTCTCCTTAAAAATACATTACACAGTCAACATTTTATGCAAGGTCATTACACACATGCTGCACATAAGGCTTGCAACAGAAAAGTTATTCCTGTTCAGTTCTGCTAGAGCAGCTTTGCTATCATGTGACATATATGGAAAAACACTCAGACTAGACAGAAGGCTGTACAGTACTTGATCCCAAGCACTAGAAGGCTCTCAGTCTTTCTATGGAGTTATTTAGGGGCAAAGTATCTGGACAAGAATGGCTTTAGACACTCAAGATTCCCTCAGCAGACTCAAGTTAGTCACAGTAACAGTGACAATATCTGTAACACAAAGGACATTAAGGAGAACAGACGGATGTTCAGAAAACAGATACATAGCAAGAGTAAATGCGATACCTACAGTTTAGCTGTAGGCCCCCTAAAAACTTAGTCTTTGGATTCGGGATACAACCAAGAATCAACATTACAGATCATGTCTAAGCATTAAGAGGTAACTTGGTTAAATTACATGCATAGGCATCATCAAGGAACAAAACTGAAAATAACAACAAAAAACTAGCCTAAACTTGGTGCACTTCCAAAAACAGAGGCAAACTACTGCGCACTCTCAAAAAGAGCAAGGTATCATAAAGCTTGAACTGTGAGAAGAAGGAAGAAAATGGGCAAGTTTATACTGGAATTCCAAATGGGTGCTGTAAAGGCAACTATAGCTTTGAGTGTGCTTTCAAAGAACAGAACTGAAGTTGGTTTGCCTTTGACAGAAAGATTTATACATTCAAGGAGAGAAAAAATAAGATTATGAGCAAATCTGGTGAGCCAGCTAGCATCCATAATGGTCGTTAGACACTAGAAAGAAAAGGTCAAAGGATTTATTTCAAAGAAGAGGGTTCCAGAACAGACAGTGAGACTCAACAATGTTAGATACAGCTACATTGTTAATTATGCGAGCAGGAAATGGAGAACCAGTAGTTAAAATGGGAAATCAAAAAGTATTTATTTTCTGAATGGCTGCCTAGAAGAGCAAAGACATAGGTGGGAGAGAATACTAACAAAAGTCAACACAAAAACATACAAAGAGGACAAATAATGGATTCAGAAGGATTTTTTTTCAAGTTACTTTTCCTAAAAATTTATCAGACTTGCTTGTATTTTCATGTTCAGTTTTACAGTTCTTCACATTTTTTGTCCCAGGAGTAATTCTCTTGAAAATCGAATTCTTATGAACACAAGCACAGACATATACAGACATGGAGGTATTTGGTAGTGGCTCCTCAGCTACTCTGTCTTCTTGGGTGGGTTAGAACGGTCATCCATTCCTATTTTTACCTGCAAACTAAGCATTGATTGGTGTGAAATTTCAGAAAGATAACAACTTTTGTGTCTTCAACTTCCTGTAACTATACACTTTCTAAAATTCCTCATTTATTTATTTAAAATAAATGCATAATGCCCACAAATGCATTTGGTGTCTCCACATGAAGGTGACTATAACCGTACAGATAGCAGACTAGCTTCACTAAGTAATGATGTGGTGATGAGATAGTGAAAGAACTGCTAAAATCTGGGATGCTTGTGTGAGCAACCATGCATAGAGACTTTTGAAGTGCAGAAGAGGCAAGCATATGCACATTGTTTCAGTCAAAGATCAAGAAGAGTTTGCAGAAGGCTCTTATCAGGAGAATAGCTCAGGTTGGAAGGGACCTCAAAGACCATCTAGTTACAATCCCTTGCTGACCACTATAACAGCAAGGATGAGGAGCTACGAGATATGGTTTAGTAGCTTGTGGTAGCAATGATAATGGGAGGGCGGTTGGACTAGATGATCTTGCAGGTTGTTTCCTACCTTATGATTCAATGATTCTATGATCAAGCACTAGATCAGGTTGCCCAGGGTCCCATCCAGCCTGGCCTTGAACACCTTCAGGAATAGGCAGCCACAGCTTCTCTGGGCAGCCTGTGCCATCACCTCACCACCGACTCAGTGAAAAATTTCTCCCCTCCATCTAATCTAAGTCTCCCCTCTGAGAGAGTGAGAGATAGAAAGAAAGAGAGAGAATAAGAGAGCAAACTCAGTAAAGGTGACAACACGCCTTAAGCCTTCCCAAAAAGGAAATTTCTCAATTTTACCCTTTTACATTTACTTCAAACAAACCTATTCTCCAGATACCTTTCTGTACTCGTGTAGCCTCAAGCATACTTGCCATCCAGTAGCCAAGATTTTGGCTTTAGCTCGTTGTGCAGGCTGTGGTAGAACACTGAAATGGCTGGTTCATAGATCCTGCTGTTTCTTTTCAAGGGACAGACAGTTTCTATGTTGTATCTGCTGAAGCACGCTGGTCTAGAGAGCCTTTGGAATTTATGAGTTAGTTTGGAAATCCTGTGACTCAGTATAGTCTCCTGATAAATTTTATTATTAGAAACTTTAGGAAACAACACCAAAAAACAGCACATGCAGAGTTTCCCTCTATTCTTTTTTACCTTCTTAGCATTCACGTTACAGCCAGTTACTGTAAAAGTCTCAACTTAAAATAGGCTAGAAGTACAGAAACTGCTTTTACAAAATATGGAAACCGGTACACAAATACTTCCACAAGGAGAAATCAGGAAGAGATTCAGAAGAAAAGAATCCAAGAAACGAACACAAATGCACAGAAAATACATTTGAGGAATGTTATGGCCTCAAAAATCTTTACTAGTGATCAAATAATCATTTAGGATCTGGTTCTCATTCTTACTAATACACTGGCAATGCAGACAGTTCTTAAAGCAGAAATAATACTTGTACATCTCTTATATACTAAGAAATTCCAAAATGCTCTTAGTGTAAATTGGGATCTGTCCTGAGATATATGACCATGGATCCTTTGATGTGATGGTTTTGGACAGACTAACATACTTCATTCCATAGATATATGGCCAGGAGTAACTTTATAAGACTGCCAATTAGAGAGTTCTTCCCTTATGGAGTCCTCCTAGGGCAATGACCCTAATCTAACAAAACATGTAAGTAGAGACTTAATTGTAATGTCAACAGAACTACTCATATGCTTAAAGTTAACCATATGCTTAAAAGTTCTGCTGTCTAAGCATTGTATCAGCTTGCTGATACTACTACTCTTGAAAAACAGTGGTCAGAATCTCTGGTTAAACCAACCCGTGTACTGAGATTTTCTGGCTCCTGATCACTCAAGTGAAAATACAAAAGAGCCTGTATGGCTAACCAAATGCAGGTGATCTCCTGCTGTATAATCATTCTTAATCACTCCATTCCACTGAGTTCTTCCTCAGCCCCAGTTCTCCAATTTAATTCATTGATACTTTGCATGTAACACCCAGGGCCTTCTGAGAGAGCAAGAAAATTCGTCTGAATGAAATCTAGGTCCAAAATAATGTTTTAATTTCTACCATTTCAAAGAAAGAATAAAAGATATGTAAAAATTTTTACAAAATTTTGATATTTGTTTTTCCTGCTGAATTTCTTTGCTTTGTATTCTAAAAGACTACTAAACCAGAAATCTATCTTCTGTATTTAGGTGTTTTAATAGGAAGTACATGTTATTAGCAGGTATGGCAGAAAATAATAAAAATTTCTGTCATATTTTGTAGTGAAATAATCAGTAGAAATACAAATGACTGTAGTCAGAAAAAGGGCAATGCAACAAGACTACAAAGACTCTACTTCAAATTTTTACAATAACTCAATAAAAGACAAAAATGAGATAGAAACGCACAGTAGTAGACACTGGTCCTTTCAACTACCATAAGTACATTTCAAATTTTGAATAATACAACTTAATTTGCTATGAAAAAAAAATCTTGCAAACTCAAAAAATTTCTAGAAGTTATTAAGTGCGATGTTCAAATAAATATATTCACAAGAATTACTGCCACATTAAATTTTAGGAAAAAAAAACTGTAAGATTTTTAAAACTTAACTTCTACATCAAACAGAAACATACATAGAAATATTAAAATATTACCATAAAAATGTTTGCACAGTAATTGCTAATAACCCACCAGTTTGGGGGAAAAAAAAAAAAAAAAAGTACTACTGCTACTAAGAATTTATCAAGTGTAGTAGCATACTGAGAAGGGGAAAAAAAGAAAAAAGCAAAGTGTTATTAATCAGACAAGGTTCACATTAACAGTCTTCCTAAAACAAGCACTGCTGCTTATGAGGTAATGTTTCAAAGTCTGAATTTTACTTATTAATGGCTAGAATGCAACTAAGAAGTCCTTGCTAGTCCTATTCTGATTCTGTGAGAAGAAAAAAGATCCTAACACAGAATAAAGTATAATACAGAAGTGTGGAGACATTAATATACCCTTTTATTACTGTTACTAAATGCATTTGTTCAACATGTTTTATTTGGCTTCTACTTAAATTATATTGATTGTAATAAGAGTTTGATATTGTGCAATTCTTTCCCCTGTATCATCAGTAAATAATGTAAGAGCTGCCATGAAGTGGCATAATCTTACATTGTCTGTTTTCTATTTTCTACATGAAAAATAAGAACAGAAATCACTTCCTTTCAACATACATGTTTTATGCATTCATAGCAGTTATAATGGAGATTTTTTTAAAACAAATATTATTTCTTAAGGTGTAGCAGGCCAAGATGCTTACAGTTCAACCATATAAAAATAAGCTGTAGCACAAAAAGAATATTTGCTTAGTCTCGATATAAACTTTAGTAAAAGAAAACAATTTTCCATAGACAATATACCATCTGTCTCTAAACCATGTGAAAAGAAAAGCTTTTAAAATCAAGCCGCTGCTAATGTGACATGTTGAAACATTAATCACCCCCTAAGGCCAATATAATTGTAGCTCCATGTTAATTACCTAACAATTAACAGCAGTAATTTCCAAGGGGCAATCAATGAATTAGCTTGTGATTTTCCCACAGACTTCAGTCCCACACTGCCAGCCTGAATGCATTTCAAACTCTGAACCATGGTTCATCAATGACACTTCTGGTGTATGAAATAAAAATTCATTTGCACCCTCGCTAATTAGGCTCGATTATATCCCTGTGTGTATTACAAACTCTATTCACTTGCACAAAATCTCTGCCACAGGCATTTTTCTCCATTTAAAAATTCGTTTTCTATTAAATTAGAAGGTCACCTAGCAGGAAAATGTACTAATCAAGATTTTATCACTAACATATTAAAGGGTTTTAATAAGCAAGTTTAATTAAGTTATCCTAACAAGTGATAATGGCCATCTCCAACCTATCCCAATGTTTATGTAAGTATAGGTACAATATATGCAAAGTGTGCATTCATAAATATTAGCAAGAAAATTATGAACATGCAGTAAAATGATTGAAAATGAAAATATACTTTGAAAAAATCTCCATACTCCTTTTACTCTATTTTTTCTTACACATCTGAAGGAATTATTACCTAAACTAAGATTTTTGTCTCTTAGTTCTTTTAAAAATAACAACCTGTCCACATAGCCCTGTAGTAGATTCACACACAGCTTGGTCAGAAAGGATGTTATCTCCACAAATAAACCTGCTTTTTTATGAATCTGTGTTAATCTGTTGAGTATTAACTATTAATGTAAATAGAACAAGTTTTTACCTGCTTAATTTGTTAATGACATATAAACTTATTTCTTTAAAGAGTGAAAAATTGAGCACTGGTTTTACATCAAGTAGTATCATGATTTCCTTTTAACTGTGTTTATGTTTTGCAAGCATGAAAAAGGACAAATTTTGCAGCTGATCTGTTCAGGAAGATACAATGGAAAGAAAGAATGCATTACACTTTTTCCTCATTAGTTAATCAGAATTCCAGCAGTATCACTTTTGCTTGTGCAAGGAAAAAAAACAAATGTGAATTAAGCACACTAAATTTGCATCTTTGATTTCAGAAAAGATAGTTCCAATATTGCAAATCCATTTTATCCTGTAATCTATGTCCCATGGGAGATGATGCAGTCATTATGAAGGACAACCCTTCTTTCTCTCTCAACTCTTCAGAAAATATATGGTCAAAATTTTTACCCTAGGCCAAACAGAGACCACGGTGCTTTATCACTAGCCCTCTGTCTCCATAAGAGGTTAACGTAAGTCATTTAGCTTCTAACTAAGACAAACCTAATGCCTTTCTATTACAAATATGAAATTGGTAGATAATTCTGTCTTAGGAGGCATGTCTTAGGATGTGGAATGTTGTTCCTAGTTTATCATCTTTTTTTGCTAAGTGCCATAAAGTTACTGCTAAGATTACGTATTGAGTAATGAATGGTCTTCCATCTGCTTTCTCTTTCCTTCTTCTGGCAAGATACCTTCTTTCCAAATGAATGATAGAGGCTCTCCTCCTGCAGAACTGGGCCAGCAGATTCACTGCACTTAAAGTTGTGCTAAAAGTGAAATTCTTCTACATTAAAAACAGTTGAAACAAAATAGAAGTTTACCTGTCAAGGTATGTCAGTTTGGACACATCTGTGGGAATAATTTCAAATGTGAAAGGTGTGCTCAATTTATGTATGTAGCAAAGAATCAGGGAATGATAAAATTTCAACCTACATGTACATTCTGCTATTATTTGTTAGTAGGATACCCATTTCTGGGGACCACTTGTGAGCTGAAGACCCAAAGAAGCTCATCTGTAAGAGCTAAAATACAGGACCAACTGAGGTCATCAAATGCTCTCTACCTCATCCAAGCCTCTCCTGATTTTTTTTTCATTTTATTTTTTCAAAAACCAATGGATATTCCACAATCTTCCTCTGCAATCTACACGAATGCTTAATTATTATACCCACTAGAAAAGTTATCAATTTGCCTGTTATTTGTAAAAAAAATAAAATAAAATCTTGCTCTTTAGATATTGCCTCCTTCATCAACAGATCTTTCAAAAATTCTATTCTTAGTTTGCCCAAATAATTTCCTGAGAAATAGATGGTTTTACAGTTGAGAAAACATTTCTAATCTTCACCTCCTTCCTTTCCTTGGAAATATGCACTTGCATATGAAACCAAGGTTTCGTATTTAAATAGTAATTTTCTTGCTGTCACATTTGCAGGCATATTTCCAAATTAAAAGTCCATGTATTTTAGCAGTGTAAAAGATAAGACACATAATAAGAACCTGTCATCTATATATATATATTTTTAAATGAAATACTTAAACTGGTCCCTTGACTTTTTTTTTTTTTTTTTTTGAGGGGGGCGGGGAGAAAGGTGTTGGTGGTCATCTGCTTAAGGATGAAAATATAAAAGAAAAGTGTCTTCAAAGCTTATTTTTCTTGACAATAAATACAAGTAGGAAATAAGTGCTCTGGGTATAGATATATTTGCCTTTAGTAAATGTTCATGTTTTAATCCAGGATAACCTAGGTACATGGTAAAGGCAGTTGTATCCATGTTACTGGTAAGGACAAGTTTCCCATAGGAGCACACCTCAGCTGTCTAGGACTGCTCATCAATTCATCGATCTTCAATTATTGTATGATCTTCATTAGCAAACACATAATAGCAGAGACATGTGAAGACACTTTCCATTTCCATACTCATTGGAAAAAAATGGAGAGTAGAGAAAGATGATCACATCTTTTGAGAGGCATTTACAGTAGTAAAGAACTTTGGATCCAACAGTAACATCAACAGATACCCAAAGTGAAACTCCTTCCTTAAGGAGGAAGTTTTAATGAACAGCACAGTTTAGAAACTTTTTTCAAACATAATTTATTTATAATAATAACAAAGCATTTAACATTAGTAAAGTGCCCTTTCCCAAGTAATAATAATATTAAATTATTTGAATTAGAAAAACATATCCTATGTTTGTTACTCTGAGACTTAGCACAATCTTGTTGTCAGAGTCCTACTAACCAAGTATCTATTAACTTCCTTACTCCTCAGATGCACAGATTGTCTTCACTGGATACTTGCTGATAATCAAGCAATCTTGACAGTTTCACATCAGTGGACACATTTTCCATCCAAATCACAGTTCTAGCAGTGGTTCATAACATTATCCTGACTGCACAAATGAAGGTAGCTGTTACCATTTGCAGCTGACTAAGAGAAGGAGTCACTGATATCCAGAGTTACTGGCAGTGGTTTACAGGCTGTTTGAACAGGAACTTGAACCCTGGGCTGATAAACAAAAATAATAAAACCACAACAGTTAGCTACACCCAAATTCAGCATGTTTCTGCCAAACTTTTCACCACTTGTTAATTCAATTTCAAGTGGCCCTTGGACAGTTCTGGTTCTGCACCGCAGAACAGGCTCCAAGACCAAAACAACAACAAAAAAACAACAAAAAAAAACCAACTCAACAAGTGTTCATACAGATCATTGTTTTTCAGCACACACGTATACATTTATGAGCACAAGTTTACATGTATCAAAAAAAAAAAAAAAAAAAAACTCCTATTACTCTCAGTAGGAAAGCAAAGGTGTGCAAGATATGATTCTCTGTACTGCAGTATTTGGGAGATTTAATATTTTTCCCCCACTCTCTGTTATGGGTCATCACTCAAGCTCTCCAAGTGTTTCATATGTAAGGCAACTTCTGCAAAATACCATAAACGAGCTTTTAATGAGGACACTTTCCAAAAAAGTAGGAGGACAATATACTAGACTACGTTCTGTGTGCAATATTCTAGGGAGATATTCCAGAAACTGTCTTACCTTGCTCGGCTACAGACTTTTGCGTACTTCTCATGTACATTTTCATCAATCTCTTCTACTAAAGAAAAAATAATTAGGATTTTAGTCTGAATTTTAAGCTCTTATCCCTGCACATGAAAGACTCAAGCTCTAATCTTCACATCAATTTAAGGAAGAACCTGCACTATTTAGGGTGGAGGTCTGTGTCATTCTACTACTCCTAATGATTCCACCTTGTGAAATGGATAGGTGAGGTATTTATTCTGTATATGTATTCATATACATAGTTTATGCATACGGATATACTATGTACAAACATGCAAACAAACATTAACATATAAAACATATTCATTTCATTATAACATTACATAAAAAAAAAAGAAACCCAATTTATGCTAATGAATCTGGGAGGAGAAAAAAAAAGGAAGAAAAGAAAATTCAAAAACAAGTTCAGGAGAAACCTCAAAACCGGACCTAATAAAAATTACAGTGCTGTCAAAACAGCCAGAAGGAACTCAAAAAAGGTAAGTTAAAGCTCCTAACCATGTTATTGAGCCCATTCTGCACTAAACAAACTATCATCTCTCTAACAGAGCCACCTCTTCATTTTTAATTCCTCCTTACAATCCACCTTTTGCATCTCTCCATGCAAATCACCACCATCTGGGAGAGGTTATCCTGGCAGACACCTGTAAGCACTTAGGCCATATAGTGAATAACTAATATGTGCACCTGTCCTTACTGTTATTGCATTCTTCTTCTCTTCATATTTGTTACTGCCCCAAACTGTGAAGTGTGAGTAGGAGCTGGATGTTTCTGCAATTTTCTGCCCGTGCAGTAAGACACCAATCCTTTTGTGGAGTTAAAGCTATTATACTTGTAAAGCTAAATATACTAGTAATATGTATTGCTTATCCAGCTTGGTAGGCATCAAATAGCCTACCATATCTGCTGTGAAAACAAAGGAAAACATACAGTTTTCATAAGCAGGCATACACATGCATTCCTAGTATAGTAGGCAGAAGTTCTAGAAAGAGTCAGTGATATCACCTGCATGTCTGCTGGCATGGGGCAGGTGGCTACGAAGCCCCAGAGTTCCCCAGTAGGATTTCTTCTAGAAATACTAAGATTTTGTTTGTTTGTTTGTTTGTTTGAAGCTCTGTGTTTCCCTGTAGTCTGTTCTCCTATATATTTCAGATCTTAATTAGTATTAAATCCACTTCACTGTTTCATACCTTTATCTCTAGGTACACATTCTCACACCTGGCATCCGGTTTCATACGTTATTCTGCTGCTCCACTCTTCACATAAACTGCACATTCCCTTTTATATGTTTCAGAATGGTACAAAAACCTGCTACAAGTTCCTGGTTGCTCCGATGGATGTTTTTGGCTCTGTCTCTCAACAGTGCTCCCCCACGCTCTTTAAGATTGCCTTTGTTGTTAAAAATCCAGTCTCTTTTTAAAAAAAATTTGCATTCCCGCTGTCTCCTCTATCATCATGCATTTCTGTTATAGGCACATCACAAATTGCTGGCTACTACAGTAAATGTAGATGATGGCTTGCCTGTAAATTAGATTTGTGTGTGTAAAACCCATTGCTTGTTTACACGCTGGAACAATGCCAAATACCTGCTCAGATGAAACAAAATATTTATGAATTGGATAAACTGGAAACTTACATCTTTATAGGGTGTTCGGTGTGGATCCAGGTATACTTTGCCTTGCTCTGCCCCAATTTTAATGAAAAAATTTCTCATTAAGGGCTATTAGAAAAACTGCATTTGTAAAACACGCAATTTATATTCGGTAATATTAAAGCAAAGCTTTAAAACAATTCTTTATGAAACAAGTGATCTTAATTATTGTAATTCACATGAATTTAATTACACCAATTTTTAAAAGTAATTTAAATATTGCTTTAAGAGAAGTTGGGTTTTTGCAATTGTGATAAAATAACTTGTTTTATGCAAGATACAGAAGAATATAATTTGATCATTTCTTCTGTTAGCCTTTGTTACACAGATTTTTACATAATCATTACTCATAATGTTCTGACAGATAATGCTATTACTAGCGTTACCATCTTTGCTATTATTATAAAAAATCTTCTGGCTTTGTGAAAATTTTAATTTATTAAAATGTAATAAAAGCACATCTAACAAGAACCATAATTTATGAAAATTTTAGATGTGCTGCTTGACATTCATGTCATCAGGCTTCAAAAGTTTCACATCTGAAATGTGAAATTACGCAGATTTATAAAGATCCTTTTTCAGCATGTTAACTGGCACTATCTTCTGTAAAATGTATATGTTTGGCTTTAAAGAGACAGGAGCATGTAATTTTAATGTCAGCACCGGCATCACCAAAAAGTGCTCTGGCAATCAGTGGAAAGGTTTAATAGGTTTCCTGTCTTGTTCTTAATTTGCTGAAATTACAAAATCAATACTTCCAGTTGTAGCTGCAGCTACCCATTTTACTGCTTTAAGATAAAGTCTACGAGAAAGTAACCTTCACTTTCAATTTGTAGCACAGGACATCAGGGTGTTCCTGGCCACTAACTAGTCTTTCTTTTCTTAGCCACTATGAGATATTCTATGTGTGTGATGTTGCCCTTCAAAGGGGAACAATACATTTTGCATTAGGCATAGCTCTCATGGTTTGTTTTCTTTATTTTTAACATCTTATTCTACTCTCTCCTAAGTCACCTCTGCATGGATTGTTCATTATTTCCCTGTTTCTCACTTTTGAATGATACTACAGAAAGAAGTCACTGCTGTTGGAATGGCCTATTTGTTATACATCCATTTGTCTCCCTTATTACAGAGGAACATATTTTTCTGCTGCACTTGAAAGGGGAAATTCTCCATATCTGATCCTGTTTATAATAGTGAATATGGTTGCAGATATAAAAAGTCTCTGTAAGGACTAAAGAGAGGAACTTGAACAACTTATGCAGGAGAGAGCTCAAGATGTTGCATAGAGCAAGAGAGAAAAACAATAAATACCCTGCTACCTCTCCGTGCTCTTTAAGTGCAGAAGTGAGAAAATCATATGCTTACACTTGCCCATGATCACCTACTCTTCCAACTCAAGTCTAATCTTTGAAATGAATCTTTTGTACTCAAAAATTAAGCTGTACAACAAAGCCTTAACTTTCTTGCCTGTTTCCTAACCAATTGTGATGTTTTTAAGTTTGGAGGTCTTTTTTTTTTTTTTTTTTTTTTTTTTCCATGATAGCCCTCTTCTTGAAATCCTTTCAGCATATAAGCGCTCTTCGTCACTTATCTGAGCAATATTCTGGAGCTGTTAGCACTAGAGAAGGGCCTTGGCATGCCTGGTCTCCTTCTAGTGAAGCAATAAAAAAAGCGTTAAGCTGCCTCTCACAAAAGATTGCAATGTAAGATCTCTCAGTGCCTTCCACTGATGTAAAATGTATTCACACCAAGGAAAATGAGCTCTCAACACCTGCTGCCCCAAACACTAATGAATACACACTCGTACACACACACAGGTGCACCTAACACTTTTCAGCCATAGCAATTTCACGTTGGAAATTTTACTCATAAACAGCAAATGATGGGATAAGGATACTGTAAACTAAAAGGAGATTTGATCAGGAATGGAGTGCAGTTAATCACACCAAGAAAACAACCTCCAAATGCCATAGCTTCCTTGCTTTATGCTCTGCGTTTCTTTTAACTAGCTGCTGAGGGTAAAAGAATGCCATTTATCTTGTGATATGCTCTCTTTAGATGAAAATTCAGACTAGATCTAGAAACAGCATTCCAGCAAAGGAAACAAACACATTTGTCTCTAAACAAGTCGAGAGAAATGCCAAGTGATTCAATGAAGATCACTTGTGTCACTTACGCTTGTTTTGATTGGTCCTCCAATGTTTACAGCACTCAACTCAGCAGGCACAGAACCCCAAATCTATATTTAATTTAAAACATTGCACCATCACTCAAACCTTTCAGCAGCCTCGCTACAGCCTAAAGAACAAGGGCAGAGGGACCTGTTTACACAGAGCACCTTTTACACGCTCTGAGGGATATCAGAATTGTTATTTTAAATAAAAACAAACATTCAGAAAATAATCAGAAGGTCTTAAATGTAATTATGAAATAAAATATTTACCACTACTCGTAGGAATTTTTTTTCTTACTTTATCTGTCATTTTTCAGATATCCTCACTAAGAGATCATATTGCACAAAAACACAAAATATTCCAAACATAGCCTTGAACTCTGAAAAATAAGGTGAATACAGCAGCCTGAATTTCTGTCAGAATAAACACACTGATTACCAAGAGTGATGCAATAAAGCAGATATCACAAAGGTGCAGAAAGCTTTGTACTAATTCATATCAGTTCAATAAATATAGAATCCACACAAATACACATATTTCAAGTATACTGTCTTGCGAGACACAGAAATCAAAGTTTAACAAACAAAAAGAAAAAGCAACTGAAGGAAAACAAACAAACAGAAAACTAGTCCCTACTTAAGCATGTACAGGTACTCTTAAAACATGCCTGCCTTGTCAAAGGGAATGAAGTCTCAGTTTTCATTAACTTCAGGTAGGATAGAATCCTTTTGCTATTTTGCAAAAGCAGAGCTGATGCAAATGGGTAGTTACTCATGTCATATGTGCAGCGTCAAACAGCAGCAAACCACCTCACTGTAACTGTGATGGTAGTATGCATCAATGGAGCTTTATTGCAGTGGTTTTCAATCCTTGACAGGCTGCTGTTGTGGAAGTCTCTTCTAGTAAATACAGAGGTCAATACAAGTAAATACATAGGCCCCTTATAGGGGTTTATCCTATAGGGGAAGTAAAGTTAGAAGACATTTTGAAAAACTCATTGTGGTTCATCTTAAGTTTATCATCTCAATTTTCCCAGTGTGCCATTTGATGTACAGGAAAACTTGTCTCCTCTTTCACAGGTCTAGGAGTTTTTGTGTGTCCATCCTATGCTGTAATCGCCCTCCCCATCTTCTTTTGCAGGCACATGTTCCATCTGTTCCAGCTGTTCCATCACAGCTCTTTTCAATTCAAGGAGCAGAATAGGGCTAAATTTGCATTCTCAAGTCCCCATTCCTTTAGACTATAAGGGAACTAAGCATTTTTGGAAGAAGATATCAGCAGGTTCCAGCAGTGGGCAGCCTCTAGGAAAACAGAGAGCAGAGGAGAGCCTGCTGAAATTAGCTTCGACTCTGGAAAAGAGAGAAAATGCTGTGTGACTTTTTCTCCTCTTACCAGAAGCATTTGTCCAGAGTCTGTGTTTCTTTTAACCCTGTTGTGTTTCTCGGCAGATGGGGTAATTTGACCCAGAGGATTTGGGCTATCGGAGCTATGCTTAACAATTTGGCCCCACTACAACACTACAAAACAGCTCAAAATAGAGGGGTTCCTTTTAATAGATTTCTTGGTTCAGCTAAGAAAAATTATTCAAACTTCAGTTTTAACTGAGCTTATTAAAGCAGTCCTGTGTTTAAGTTATAGTAATTGTCAATAAAGTCTTTTATAGCAGATTTAACTCAGCGTATTTTAGATCTTGCCAATTTGAGACAGTTTCCATAAAAAGGAGAACAGCAATGTTACAGTGATAACTCAAAATGGAAAAAAAGGAATTATTTAGCATAAAAAGAATTATTTAGCATAGTAAAAGGAGGTATAACTAGGAGTAATGGGAGGAAATTAATAAAGGGAATATATCAGTAGGGGAAAAAGAAGAAAATGACTGTGAGTTAACCAATAGAAAAATCTCCCTGGAGAGCAAAGAATGGCCCACTGCTAGGCAATTTTAGAATAACTGGCCAAAACATTCCCAGATATACAGCATGCAAAAAATTCTGCTCTGATACAGACAGAAGGCTTGGTTACCATTCTGTCCTCTAAGTTGTGTGTAAGCAAATGAGTAAATTGAGTATTCTGAGTGACAAATCTAGTGAAAGTCAGAATCTCAGCTATTGAAATGTAATTGCACAGCTTTTATCATTGCAGCATCGGGTAAAAAAAATGTGTTGTGTTACGTTTTTTTCTCTGTATTTGTGGTTTTTTTGTTTGTTTCCTTTTGTTTTCTAAAATATGGATACTAATTTTGTTGTTCTGAATGATTAAATTTATTTGAGTTACTGAAAGATAATTTCTTCCTTGACTGAAATTAAGAAAACTAAAATAGTTTTCACTAAAAAAATACTGTTAGATACAATTTAAACCATTGAAGTTTTTTAATCTAATTTTTGACTGTAAAATATGACAGAAAAGGCAAGTGCTTAATTTATATAGGCATCACAGTCACAACAAAATATATAAAGGCTAAAAATTCTGAATAGAACAAAGAAATCTCCAGTTTAAAAATGCTACATAAAACACAATATTTATTCAACAGAAACTGAGACAATAGTAATACATTTGCATTTTAAACACCATTTTAATTTCTTTAAGCTTACTGAAAAGCTAAGAGCAAGTCTGCAGGCATGAGGCAAGCT
Source organism: Lagopus muta (assembly GCF_023343835.1). Classification (NCBI taxonomy): domain Eukaryota; kingdom Metazoa; phylum Chordata; class Aves; order Galliformes; family Phasianidae; genus Lagopus; species Lagopus muta. Next base: position 30,448,372 of record NC_064435.1, read on the forward strand.
ATACCACACCTGTTAGGCACCAATACCTGCTCAATAAAAAGAATTAGACTGTTATCTTGTTGGTGAGTCTTTTTGGACAGCACAAAACTTTCAAGCTGCTGAATATCTGTGTTGATACAGTCAGTAACTCGTTTAGAATAGTCTGTATAAAAATGGAATCGAACGTGTACCTTTTATTTTACAAAAACATGACAAAAATCCTCTGAATAGTTTCTGTATATATTATGATTAGTATATAACTTGAAATAAAGAATTAAAATGATCAGTAGATCTGTATTTAATGTCTTTGCACGTGACATACTTTTAAACATTTTTATAAGTTTTTCCTGCTCTGACAGGGGGATTGGGCTAGATGGTCTTTCAAAGTTCCTTTCAATTCCTGACATTCTGTGATTCTGTGTGATTCTGAGAAAAAGGTTACACCTAATTCAGATTGAAAATGTACCTTTCTTCTTCTTTAGAAATTAAGCCCTGCTTTAATCCATAAATTTATAAAAAAAAATACCATGAACCCTTACAAAAAATTATTTTTAAACTGCCTCTATTTGCATGTAACTGGTTTCAGTCCAATCTGCAACAAGAACAGAGATCCCAACAGCGACTCTGGCAGATTGAGAGCAAACCAATGTTAGCCAGCACAGCTGCAGTTTTGTAGGATTAAACATGATGTGCCTTTCTTTTTATGTTATTTCAACTCTATGTAAGCACACTACAAGTTTGTTTTGAGTACTTTTTCTTAGTATGCAAGTTGAATTGCTTATACTAAAGCTTCTGCTTATTTTGTGTTTGCAGTGATATACTGTCATTTTTTAAGCATCAAAAGCTGCATTTCTGTATACACTGGAGAACTTTAAAACTAAATGACTGTAGATCTCCTCTATGAACTAGCTATACATAAAGTGTTACAGTAATATTTATGTTATTATTTAGCAGTTTTACATAGCAAATTTTAACACACAGAATGATGCCACAATGTGATTAGTACACTGATTGATCAAGAGGGTTTTAGGATTATGGTATTTTAACTAAAATAAAAATATTATGTGTGACTTATCTTTGAATTTGTAAAGTTAGAAAGGTGATTTTTAGATCTTGCTGAGTATTGTTTCATTTCAAATAGAAATTCAGAGTACCCTGATCTTTATATGTAAATGTACATGTAAAATGAGCAAATTAAAAAGGGAAAAAGAAATCAATCCAATTTAAATTCAGGTTATGTAATTTGAGAATAGTATATTGTCTTCTATGTAAAAAATAAACAAATAAAATAGTATGATTTTTAAACTGGGCCACCTATAAAAACATTTCTAACTTTCAAGGCTACAGGTAAGAAACTGGAATGATGCAATAAATGTTCAGATTGTGCCTAAAAGCTTATGATTCCCTCATAGAAATATTTAAGTCATTGTCATTTCTACATTTAAAATCTCAATTGAAATATGTTGGAGCATTACAGAACAAAATACTTCTTCTCCCCCCCCCCCCCCCCCCCCCCAAAAAAAAAAAAAAAAACACAACACACAAAAACACCCTCAAAAAATAACTGAATTTATCCAGCCATCAGAAAGGATACAGAGTTACAATGTTACTTTTACATAATGTTCCAACTCACCATTCCCTCTGAGGGGTAACAAGAGTGTAAAATTGTGGAGGGTGAAGTGGAAGTTAAAGACAGGTACACTTAGAACACACCACCACTGTAGCCAGCATTATCTTTCAACAAGGACAGTGTCTATGTGCTCATTCATGTAGAATTCAATATTCATTCACCCCTTCTGACTATAGATATCCAGTATCTCTGGTGAGTATGTATGGTCTTATGCAGATTGTGTTATTGCAGGAACATTCAAAGAAAAATGTTGCTTCTTGATGAACCTTCTTTTAAACTAAACAGCATTAGTGCCTGTACTCCACTATGATGTGTTTTAAATTCAGTGTTTTATCACCACATTTACATCCTCCTGATGTACAAACTGATTGTGCAAGCTGATTTTTTGATATGATTTTTTTTTTATACTACTTAAAATGTCAAACTTTCAAAATTACCTCATAAAATTAGGTAAGGACATTTTAGATAATATTACATGAATTTAATTTTAAATATCTACCTATCTAGAGAGAGGGAGCTTCATTTTTTAAACACCCTATGCTTTACTAATATAATTTAACTATAACATAACTATAATGGAATAATTGCAGTTACAAGAAATTCTACATAGTATTTTCCTACAGCGTTTAAGAAAAAATAAAACATAACAATATTGTGATATTTCTCCTGCTTTCAGTTCATTTTCATAATTTGGTTTTGTTCATTTCCCCTTGCTTTTTGCTTGCCTGCATTCTCTCTAACACACGTAGTTAATAAAAAGCACATAATTCCCTTCAATTCTAAAATGTATTTACCTGTGAAAAAGCAATATTATTGCAAGTAGCATTCTTCAGTAAACTGTGACAAGGTGTGTGGCTGTTTCAGGAAGATGCTGTTTCCATACCTTACCCCTATCCCTAAAGTAGATAAGGGAATCTTTTACAAGACAGTGTTGTCACTCAGTGCCAATCAACTATTAGGAACACAGAACAGCAAGAAAGCAAACTGCTAGCACTTTATCTAATCTCCTTCTTCAGTTTTACTACTTATTAGACTTCATTGATAATAAGGATTTTTAACCAAAGCAAAAAAAAGCTGTAAGTGTTTGCAGTCTGCTACAGAAGTTCTTTGCTGTGCAAAACAGGAATGAGCTCAAAAATTTTTGTTGATATGGTACTTTATCCACAGCAGTAAGACAACATGATTTTCATGTTTGATTATGTTTAGTTTTAAATATATGTACGTAAGTAAATACTGTGTTGCTGATAGGTAATTTTACAACAGAGCTTTTATATTTTTCTTAGTACTGTAAGCTTCAGAAGGCAAATTGCATGCTCGCTCTAACAAAGCAATATAACAGAGATGGAAGGGAGAAGCAATTTGGAGTCTATAGGAAGGTTGCCATAAAATTTACATTTTCCATAAAATATAAGTAGCCACCATTTTGCTGTAATCCCAGAGCAGCAACGAAATGGTGGTACAGAGGAAAACTACCCTATCAGACACATTTCATCAGTGCTTCTATCCATCACTATCTTCTTTCACTAGCATGATTATCATTTACCTTTCACCTTTTATACGTGACATCCTAATTTTAGATTAAAAATTAACAGGTATAAAGTTATATATAAATAATATAAAGTAAGGTTTAATTATCAAACTAAGGCAACATGCTATATCAAGTCTTTTCCTTTCCCCCTCCTCTTCAAACTGCAAAAAAGTACAGCACTGTGTTTCTATCACAGAGTGATGAATACATCTCTTGCAAGTGGTACCATAGGAAACCTGTATCTTAGAGGTAGAACACATGGTGTGGAATATGGCTGCTGCATTGGTCAGTATGATATTTTTAATTATTCTATGGTTAGATATACTTAGGTAACACACAAAGGACCAAAATGGCTTAAATAGTTGTTTCTGCTTGTAATGTACAGTGATGTATTTTGTATAACATTTTATATTTAAGTAAATATGCATACTGACATAGTGAGTATAGAAATGTGTATTAATGCATCGATTTTACTAGGCAATGCCATCTCTTTTTGCATGTTTCTCAGGAGGTGTGGAAAGGAGTATCTACTCCTATACAAAGAGGGAGCCGGTGTTCTTAGACTTGTGCAAGTATACACTGTGATATGGAGCCGTACTATTAAAGAATTCTGCAAGTTTACTCTGAAGTCTCTAACAAAGCACTATGTGCTATAAGCTTTATTAAATGGGTCTATAAATTTGAAATAAGCCAGAAAAGTAATTTCTGTGATATGTTTTATAATACTGTGCTTGGTTTTTACTGCTATAAATATATAATGAAGTTAAAATGCATGACATTTTCAAACACAGTATTTCATAGGGGAATATTCTTATTTTTCAGATACAAATGGAATATTTAAGGTTCCTGTAAAATCTCTTTATTAATAAATCATATAATACAAAAATGTAGGTCACTTAAGTGAACATGGATACTGAATGTAAAGTTGTTTTTCGAGAAAACTCTTCTAAAGCATCCTTAACAATGTGAAATTTGTTTGTACAAATCTGCAATTATGTACAAGTAAAACAAATGTCCTGCTCTCGCAAAGTACTCCCATCCTTTCCAATTCAAAGCGGAGTATTTAGGTAACACTGCCACCTATTGCTTGAACATTAAACAACTGAATTCTCTTCCAGTTTTTTTTGTCACTCGTCTTTGCTGTTTTGACTCCTATGCTTTCATTATTTCTAATAACTGACTCAGATTTTCATATTCAAAGATGCTTAACAAATAATAAGTGTCTGTCTTCAGTACTATAGCTATAATTTACTGAGAATTAATGGAAAGTTAACAAAAGAATATTTCAATATCTGTGAAAGTAAATTTCTATAAAATACTTTAGAAAAATCATTCAAAATGTAAAATCCTTTCAAAAAAGGAACAAAAGAAGATCCTTTAGGCTATATCAGGTGAAATATTTTAAATTCCAAGTTATTAGTTTGATTTTAAAAAAAATGTCTAATATAATCCAATGTGATTTTGCTAACATTTTGTATGTGGCCAGGCAAATACTCGAACTGTAAATCTACAACTGTGGTTCCTTCTGAGACACTGATGCAAAAGCATGGAATTAAGCCACTCTAAGATCAGACCTAATTCTTTTCAGTAAATAATTCTATATTAGGCAACCAGCAAAGGATCTCTAATTCTCTATTTGAAAATGAATCATACTGTCAGAACAACCTTAGCCAGCCTTACCAAAATTAAAAGTGATAAAAATTATTTCAATTTCTTTAAAAGCAAGACTAAAAACCAGGTACTTGACCTTACTGGATTCTCAAAATCGTATCAATAAGGAAGATAACTGCTTAATGTAAAATAACACCAGATATATGAACTTGTATCTACAAGTACTTTCTAAGTTCGTTTACAGTGACAAAGAAAGATAGTTAATCATTCTGGAAGAAAAATTATTGAAAGGCCTCTTTTATTCCTCAATGTATTATTCAGACTGCATCTGTACAATAAGTTGGCTTTACTTCATCACTACTGAGGAGTAACTGTATATAATTCAATATCCCTCATATTTTCTTGTAATATTAGCAGGAAAACTACAGAACTGTAGTTCTTGTGCCTTAAAATGTTCACAGTCATAATGCAGAATGCTGAGGTTCAGCCTATATTAAAACCTTTTACCTTTTGAATTACCTTTTGAATCCACTTGGATTTTTAAGATTTGTGATATTATCAGAGAGTCTGAAGCACTGAAGAGGAAGAGAAAGTATTTCAGAAAATGATTGCTTTTGTATTTTAAGTAAACGCAGTATCACAGTATATTAATTCCCAAACTATTTTATATTTCTGTGGTAGCAGAGAATTTTAGATTTTGTTTTTACAGTAACATAAGGAAGTGCATAAGGAAGCTATAGAAAGGCTAAATTTCTTATCTACTTTTTTTTATTATTTTTAATAATAATAACTGTACATTTTATAAAACAGAGCTTGCTCATATGTTATTACACAAGAGAATTTTTCGTGTGGTTAGGGTCTCCCAGTCTTCTTCCCCACCCTTGCCATTTTACCCTGATATTATTATCATTTTCGTGCTACTAGAAGGTTACCCATCAAAACAGTCCGCTATCACAGACAAGCAGTGTACACAGTTAATGCAAAAATGTGTCTTGAGAACTACTGAATTCAAACAAACAGCTATATAACTATTTTTATCTTTTTTATTTTTTTTTTTTAACTATTTTGACATTCTTATCTCCAGTACCAGTACAAGAGTCTTTTTCTGATGTAAAGACAAAAACACTCAGGACTTTGTTTTCTTTTTCCCCTCTTTAAAAATAATGAATATTCAACGCCTAGGAATGCTATGAATTAAAAAAAAAAAAAGAAAGAAAGAAAGAAAGAAAAAGATATTTTTCAGATTTCATTAAATGTTAATGTACCTAAAACAATTTGGCACCAGAGTATTCAACCTTAAATTCACTCAACTTAGTACAGTAGAATGAATTATTAATGACCTAATTGGTAAACATTGACTTTTAATGTAATTACTTGTTTAATGCACCATTTTATGTAAATATCATACCAAATCCTTAAAGTCTGGTACTTTTAATAAATTTTCTTTAGTGAAATATACCACTTGTTATATATATTAAAAGAAGAAAATATCTCCTCCTTTTCTCCATTAAAAAAACTCTTTCTAAAACTATAATATGTTTCCTAAACAAATGTTTTGTGAACTGAGAAGATGGCAGGTACATTTTTCCTTTTCCTTCTACCACCTGAATTCTGACATACCCTAACACGAGTTAATGTAACGAAAAAACAGTATTAACTTAAAATAATATTGAAAATTGATAAAGAGAATAAAAAAAATATGTGGGGAATATGTTAAATCAAATGTATTAAATCTAGGACTCTTAGGGAATACAATGCAAGGTTTAAATACAAAAGATACAGAAACCACTCATTAATACTTTGTTAATTCTATCTCCTAAAGATAATTCACTCATGCATTAAGTCAGTGCTTTCCACAGATAGATGAAAAATATCAGAAAAATTTTGGCCAGTCCTGTGTAGGGAGATTACAAATAAGCACATGCACGGTATAGTGATTATGAAAATGCCAGTATAGCCTTCATTTTCATGTCTGTGTGTTAGAATACACACAGTATTTATTTCAGACAAAGGTACAGCTTAACGCAAAGAATAAACACAGCACAGGTGAAAATCAGTACCTTCTTTAGTTATTATTGGCTATAATTGACTACATATACCATGTTAGAATGTGTGTTAAAATGCACAGATAAGATGGTTATACTTCAACAGCTAACATCATCATTACTTTTATATCTTGGCTTTACTAGATCATTGCTTTAAATGAGCATCACAAAACCAATGAAGCTTTAGTCTCTACATTACATTTTCTTCATCATCATTTTCAATTTATTTTTTTCTTGCATGTCATCATTTTAATGTAAATCTTTCTTTTTCTTTTCAATAAAATGAAATGATTAAGTAATCCTGCTTTTTGCATGATTAAAGATGACGGATAAGCTTGGGTGGATAAAAATCAAGGCTCCTAACAGAATCTGTGCACCTCGCATGTCAGAATCCTTCCAGCTTGTTCAGTGCTAATGACAGGAAAAATTAGCATGTCTGTGAGTTGCCTAAAAAGAATAACAGGCTACCTTTAAGGACCTAACAATATCTCTACACTAAATTTCAAACAGTTGTTTTCCATAATTTTTGTAATAAGCTCGGATGATTTGTTTTGAAACAGATTAATAGAAAAATCCTTGTTTAGAGAAGTAATAAGTGTTCATTAAATCTATCAGTGACTACTACTGTGTTGTTTAATCACCACCTTTGTATCATCAGATACAACACACTTAGAAAAATAAAACAGAATATAGCACAAAGGTGGTGAAAAGCAGTAGCATATTTTCATTATCCAGTCAAATACAACTTTAATTTAAAGAATAGAAAAGAAATCCTCAAAACTAGTGATATTTACCAGTGTGTCTCTTTCTTTTCAAGAGCCCTATGCAATATGTGTTCATCCTTTTCTGATTCAGACGAGAAAACTAGAAAGGGGATATTACAATACAGCACATACATACTGCCATCGCCTCTAGACATATGACCCAAAATGATGCTAAGAAGTCTCTCTCTGACCTCCTGCTAACCAGCCTCTTGTGATTAATTCAGCATGTCCTTGAAAGTATCTGCTTGAGATCCTTGGCTTTTTTTTCTTTTTTGTTTTGTTTTTAATTTAACTATTTCCAAAGCCCACCTATAGTTTTATCAATTTTTTATTTTACTTTTTAAAATTATTTTTATCAGTGGAAAATCATTAATTTATGAACAGAGGTCTGTAGTAACGAAAAAGCATCGCCAGCTTAAGCATTCACCAAATAGGACCATAAATACCACAACATTTCCTGACCTAAGTTTCGTAGACATCTGTATCATGGTAACACTGCATTTCCCTTTGACAGATGAAATTACTATTCTTTGATTTTTTTTTCCTCCCTCTCTCTCTCTTTTCTGATTATGTTCTGGATGGCAAAATTTGGGCCACAAAATGCTAATTTCTAACCTAACACCATGACAGCAATCACAGCCATCACAAGGATGGAATAAAGAGAGCAATCTAACATCCAGGGATATGAATTTCTGATCAGTGGCTGGCAGACTGCCGTGAAAGCTTACAGTAATCCCATTGGACAGCTAGGGTTGATGAAGCCTGGGAACAGGCAGCCACAATGTAGGTAGTTCACAATTGCAAGCATTTGTCCATAATTTAAAGCTATATGAGAAGTGGAGAGTATTCATCTGAACAACAAGCTGTAATTTAACTAGAGTAACATTTACACAGTTTTTAACCCATTAAGTCCACCTATCCTTACTCTGACATTCCCTCTGTTTAATGCCCGCTATAAACAAAAATCCTGCACTTTAAAGAAATATATATTTTTAGCATTTGCAAGGCTCAGAATAATTTGGAAAGATTAGCTCTTATTGTATAACTGGAGGAAAAGAAAGTATTGTTAAATCTAAGGCCCCAATCACATTAAACCTTACTGGGGTGAGTAGCCCCACGGAAGCCAAGGAGGCCAGTCCCATCACCACACTTACAGTGTGTAAAATCTAATTTATAGACTGATCACACAATTAAGGTCCTTTTCAAAGCGCTAGTGCCTCAATCATCCTGTGATGTCCCTACCAACAAGAATGAGCCCCTGTTGCAGTCAAGAGGCCCTGCAAATGGCAGATATTAATGCATGCTTTGAGCTCACGTGCGGCAGAGCTCGGCCGGACCAGGGACGCTGCATTTGTTGCCTGGATTGTAAAAACATTGCCTCGTGCTCGAAAGCCTTGCAAGGCATCCTTCCGTACAAGCAGAACATGTTCCTCTTGCCTCTCCCAAATTCATCCGTCATTAATTGTCATCCTTCTGCTTTGTCACAAAGGCTTTGCTGCATGCTGCTGCCAGGATTTACGAGGCCCAGACGTGGTGCCAGAGCCGCTGCCGGGGAAGAAGTGTCGACGCAGACGTGGGAACACTGTGACAGCGAATGACACACAAAAGTGGGCAGGTGGAACTGCCACTGCTGCACACAGGGAGCAGCACAACAATGAGCAGAGATTATCACAGCAGTGACAGAGATGTGCGAGGCACACGTTTGCAAATGTTTTTTTCTTCTCCTGCGGAAGCTCCACAGCAAAAGAGAGCCAAAGCCACCATGCACCCAGCAGGCATGGGAGGAGGAAAACTTGACCCTCCTGTAGGCAGGGAAAGTCATGCCAGTGAGTCAAGTGAGGCAAGTTTTCATGAATATTTCACACTTGTAAAGCAATATTAATGTGCACAGCAATTAAGCTGTGTTCAAACATGATAAATACAAATGTACAATTAAAAATATTCATATAAGAAGAGCAACAGACCCAGAATCTGTTGATGAAGCCCACAGATACATTTATATTCATTTTGTTCATTTGTTTTAAAAAGGGGCACGTCAAGTTTAGTATAATACAATTACCATGACAGGCCAGGTCAGTATCCTTGCAGCACTGAAAAAAAGGAAAAATTCATTACAGTGGTGTGGATGTTGTGGAGTGACCATGGTGGGTTTAGACATCAAACTCACTTTTAAGAGTTTAATCTGTTTTGAAAATTCTACTGATTTGTGAGCTAGTTCAGAAAGGAAAGAGGGGAGGAGAAGTGGAAAAATTACTATTGTTACCACCTGCAAACATTTATGTTCAAAATACAAAACTGCAGCATGAGCCAGGTTTTTTTTCTCTCTTTGTTCTTTGTTTTGTTATTCCTCCCACACTTTCTCCTGCTCTCCCCACCACCCTTTCCTTTTCATTTTCCTCCTTTGTTTTGTTTTCCTTCCAAATTAGTTTTTTACTGCCATTTGTAAATATTGCAACTCCCCCCATCTGTTCCCCCTCCTTTTTGTTTCCACCAGTTTGAAATGCATTATCTCCCTTTCTATAGAATCATAGAATCACAAGGTTGGAAACGACCTACAAGATCATCTAGTCCAACCGTCTTCTCATTACCATTGCTACACAAGCACTAAACCATATCTCACAGCTCCTCATCTTGAACGCTGCCAGGGATGGCGACTCCACCACCTCCCTGGGCAGCCATTCCAGTGCCTGACCACCCTCTGAGAGAAAAGGCTTTTCCTCATGTCTAACCTAAACCTCCTCTGGTACAACTTGCGGCCATTTCCCTGGGTCTGTTTGTTGCCTGGGAGAAGAGGCCAAGCCCTTCCTCATCACAACCTCCCTTCAGGAAGTTGTAGAGTGCAATGAGGTCTCCCCTGAGCCTCCTCTTCTCCAGACTGAACAATCCCAGCTCCCTCAGCCGCTCCTCATAAGGTTTGTGCTCCAGACCCCTCACCAGTTCCGCTGCCCTTCTCTGGACACGCTCCAGGACCTCAACATCTTTCCTGTAGTGAGGGGCCCAAAACTGAACATGATATTCGAGATGCGGCCTCACCAGTGCTGAGTAGAGGGGGATGCTCACCTCCCTGCTCCCGCTGGCCACACTATTTCTAATGCAGGCCAGGATGCTGTTGGCCCTCTTGGCCACCTAGGCACACTGTTGGCTCATGTTCAGCCGAGCATCAACCAACACCCCCAGGTCCCTTTCCTCTTCACAATCATCCAGCCGCTCATCCCCAAGCCTATAACGCTGCATGGGGTTGTTGTGCCCAAAGTGCAGGACCCGACACTTGGCCTTGCTGAACCTCATCCCATTCACCTCAGCCCAGAGATCCAGCTTTTAATGTCATTTTTAAAAAATTATTCTCAACCTTCTTTGTGACCTTTCTATTCCCCCTATTCTTTAATGGTCATCTCCACTACATGTGTCTGATACCGATTTTCACAAGTTTCCCTTCCCTCAGTAAAAAACACTGTAACAGGATTGTGAGGAAAGGAAAGAGGTTACTCAGAGAAGTTATGATTTCCCTGTCCCTGGAAGTGCTCAAGAGAAGACCTCATGAGGCTTTGAACAAACTGGTCAAGTCAAAAGTATCCCTGTGCACGGCAGGAGGTTTGGACTAGATGATCTTTATGGTCCCTTCCAACTCAAACCATTCTATGATGCTATGAAAAACATACACAATAAAACCCACCATATTTATTATATACTAACCAAATGACTCCAACCAAGTTCACAACTGAGGAACTTGTACTGGAATCACTTATGCCGGAATAGATACATTCCAGACTCTGAAGAAGGCATCCAGACAACATCTCTGTTCAGCTATTTTACCTACCTCATTCTAAGCAGACATTTGGGCACTAAGGGTTAGCAATCTTTCCAAACAACAGCAAATTGTGTTCATAATTATTTTTCTATGCTTTTCATTACTTCCATGAATCACTTCTGCATGTGATTGTCCAACAGGCTTAACAATGCACTTTTTGGTATCTGTCTTTGAAAATACAAGATATCAAAAATAAATGTATACAGATATGATGGTTAAATATATCATTCAGAACTTCATTGCTGATTTCAAATAGTTTAGTGATGGTATTGCCCCTAGAAATCATGGTAGAAGATTTGAAAACTACCAAACTACCATCAGAGCTGTATGTGGTCTCACATTTTTTTCTAGCTCTCTACCATACAGCATGGTGACAGATTTAAGCTTCAGAGAAGCAGTGTTGGCATGAAGGAAGAGGGTAGGTGTATATACTAAGTCCAACATACTGAAGTTTGCTAAGAGGGGACTCAAAGCATGGTTCAGAAGTTTCTTTTTTTTTTTCTGCAAGCTACTTAGCAGTTTCTGAAAGACTATTACTGTTTCATTTTACTTGAATAATGTTTTAGGCCTCTCTACAAGGAGCTCATCTGTTCTGGGGCGTGGCTTCACAACCCTCACAGACTCATCGTGACCAGAGGGTGTCTCTCTCAGCTGTTTAAAGAGGAAAAAACAACCAAATAAACAACAACAACAAAAAGCCCAGATATATGTTGCAAAAGCTTTCTGTGTAACTAGATCCCCAAATTTCTTGAGAATCATCAAACAGTATAGGTGATTTATTAAAAACAAAACAAACAAACAAACAAAACTATATACACATACCTGATCAAACTCAGTATTTAATGACTGCAAGAATAATGAATATGCATGCATAGATACACGCACATAGACCTGAAAACTCAAGATAATCTATGAAAAAACTGTTATAATAAAGTACAGAACACAGAAGTTTATCCCAAGTCCCAACCTATCATCCCTGGTAGCAATCCAAAGGAGTCACTGATACAAAACAGTCAGATGTTTCTGCACAGATACAGGAAAGAAACGGGAATCAGATTAAGATTCCAACACTTAGGCAGCAATATCCAGCAATGATACCTATTTTCTTTGAAACTTTTAGTAAGTTTTAAATTCATGGTTCTCTCTCAGTGTTAACTGGGGAAGACAATACTCCCTCTCCATTCCTCACAGCTATGTTGTCAGCCAAGATTCATTCACACTTGTGTAATGTGGTGATAGAAGCAATATAAATGTTTAGATAAATACATACAGAAGAGATTGCTAGACACACATGTAAAATGTCATCCCACAAAACAATCTGCATGGCTTGCTTTTGGAAGTAATGAGTGGGGACAAGTGGGGTAGATGGCTGTTTGAACCCCACCTCAATCCCAGAGGTTGCTATTGGCAACCACACTAACATATGTCTGCTATTAACCTCCAAAATGCCTACAAATCTGAGAAAGTATAACCTTTGAAATCCATGCTCATCTATCAATTACCTGAAGTCCTGACATGAAAAACAAATTTTGATTCCAAACCTACAGAATTTTGTACATACATGCACAAAAATCAGAAATGGTAAAAATCCATTTAAGAAAATACCGAGCAAGAGTATTTATGTTCCTTGATATATTTTGGGTTCACTTATCACTCCATTAAAGATGAATTTTCTGGATGTCAGCAAACTTCTTCAAAATATTCCCATGATGTAGGGATGGTAGCAATCAAATAAAAGTAATTTGCTTCCGATTATACAGCCTTTCCACTAGCCTGATGGCAAATCAATTCATTGGAAAAAAATATACATTGGTTTAATAATATTTCTTTTAATCAGGGCTTCAAATTATCATATAATCTCCAGGCACATAATGAGAATTACATTTTGTCTATTTTATCGAAAAAAACACTACCAGAATTTTTTTTGTCTTTATAACTTTCCTTTCAGTGTTGACATTGCTCACATTCAATTATTTTAAGCCCAATAAGATTTCTAGCAAACGTTGCTAAAGGACAAAAATGAAGAAACTGAAGAGTTGTGAGCATTCTCGATGCAACTCCCGGGCAGCTTCAGTAGATACAGCTAAACTGAAATGAGCAGGGTACACTAAAATGACTTCCACCATATATTTCTAAGTACAAAATGATTTATTTCCCCAAGTACACTTTTTATCCTCTTTCCCATATCGGAACTTTAATTCTGGCAATTCAAGTCCTTTAGCTGCAGCCCTTTTTGTCAAAGTCATCCTTCTTGAATAAAGACAGAACAAAAACAGAGCAGAATTATCAAATAAGTGAATACCGGGATACATGAATGCATGTTTCTTTATGATACATGTATGCATAACATATGTTAAAATATGAGGAAAAAAATCATCTATATTCTCTCAAGAGGAATCCTATTTGCATGATGTCCCACACTGCTTTCAAATGCTTCTTGTTGTTTAAAGGACCTTTGATGAGCAATATATATACAACACTTTTTAAAAAATCATTAAAATTCATAGTTTCCTTTACATTGCATGTATTTCTTTTAAAATTGTGTACCCATAAGTGACATCCTTACATGTTCTTAAAGCCTTGTAAGCCACAAACATCATTCTGAGAAAGAGTGACAGAAAAGAGGAGGCAAGAAGTTTAAATATGTCTTAGGAACTAAACACTTCATGGTGCAGCAAATAAATTGCCAAAGCCCCTGCTAAATCCAAAACCCTATGTCCTTATGCAACATGCTTTGTATTACAATTCTTCAAACTGTGGTCAACAGAGAAAATTCAACTCCAAATTGTACTAGCACATAACATCCCAGAGTCTTACCACTTGTTTTCTCCTTCTGTGCCATTTCTCTGACACCTGGGAAAGTAACAGAAGGCCATAATTATGCAGTTATCACCCACACTAGGAAAACACATTTTCTTCCTATTCTAGGTCAAGTCATTATGAAAATTTGTACACATGACTAGAAGAATAATTTGTAGAATGTTGTTTGCCCTGACATTTTGCTATCATAGCACCTCTAAAAGCAAGGGCATGAAAGGCTGTTAAACCTTACAATTACATTTTGGCTCCTGGGTGCCACTGGACAGGTCATGAGAAGCGGACAAGCAAGTGGTGAGTTTGTGTTTCAACACTCACAAAGGAAGTGTTCCTTAAGCTGTTGTCTCCTTGGTAGGTGTTCAAATGACCTTTCAACAGTGGATTGGCACAAAGTAATGGTCAATAACAGCGGTTTACTGTGGGGAAGCCTTCCACTCTATCACCATGGTTTCCAGAGCTGAGAGCCCCTTAAAAGTAATTTGCAGCAAATGGGACAAAATCAGGAATTTGATGTAAATGTTCTTTGTCCAGTATGTTAAATCCATGTGGGAGATTCCACAGCCCTACTTTACAGCTAAGACCAGAACGGATATCCTGGACTGTACTTTAAGTTTAAATAAGCACCATGAAAATGCACATGTTTTTACGCCATTAAATGGTATCTAGAATGTTATTGTACATTATTATAAACAAAATACAGGAATGTCACAGTTGACTAAATTCCTATCAATTATGAACTTAATTTTTACACACATTTAATACTTATCTCATTTCAGACTTTTCTATACTGAGAAATTTTCTTTTAAAGAAAAATGGTTTATACAGTTCACTTCCTGCCATAATCAAGGTCTTTCTAACCTGATATCTGAAGGTTATGCTTCAGTGAATAATTCAGTAGGTTAGTGAAACTGTGGCAGCAAAGAAAGTGCTAATCTTAGATGGAAGCTGTGAGGGATATTAAGAAACAATTGCAAAAAGTGACATATTTAATAGAGAAAGATTACTCTGTGCTACATCTATTTAATTTGAATTGAATAAATTTTGCCAGTATTTTATGAGATGCAGTCTGCAAATTATGTGAAACTTCATAGTGTCACTGAAGTCTAGAGGAAAGAATAAAGGGGTTTTTTTTTTCCCTCAACCATTTTACGAGTATTGTGATTTTTGAGGACTTCTCACTCTTTCAAAAGAAATTTCAAAGGAACTGAAGAATCATTCACTGCAGGACTTTATTAATTTGAATTAAGAAAGAAGAAAGAGTAGTAAAAGGTGATAGTACTGAAAGATAAATAACAAGGGGCAATAAAAGGATCCTGTGTAATGAGACTTCTTGATATAACTGAATTCCTTCTGGACTGTGACTGAGTGAGGCTGGAAATGTTCTCAGTCTTTCAGGGAATATTTAGTTGATCTAGCTGAGACAAGTCTGAAAGTGTGAGTAAATGCAAGTGTGAAAAATGATAGGGGGCAGTTTTTGCTCTTAATCACTAAACAGACCCTTAATGCAAAGCCAGTCTTGACAAAAATAATTCAAGTTTATGTTCATATGATACCTTGTTTGAGGAAGTGGGATAGGAATATGATGTTAATGCTAAAAATATTAACCTCATCCTATGCCACTGTACAGTTAGATATTATTAATAAGCATGCTCTTTTGTCTCTTCCAAACAAACATATATATTTTTTCCTTTATCTTACTGATTTTCTTCTATAGTCAACCAAAGTGTTAATAAATTCTAAAGCAAATGTATCCTCTTGACACAAATCTTTGAAAAAATAAAAGTTACCAACATCTAGTGAAAGACAGCCAAAGACTAAGTACATAACAAATCTTGTAAGAGTAGCAGAAAATATAATCCTTTCTGCACGCCAAGAAACACCTTGAAAATACAAAAACATCCAAAATGTTGGAAAAAAAACACCAAAACATATGAAGCCTTGTGTTACTGCAACTTATATGTGCAATTATATACTGGGTCTGTATATGTAATTTACTAATTATGGTATAAAAAATCGTAAGTGTAGATCTTACCCAAAATTTTGCTCAGAAAACTCCCTATCCAAGAATTCCAAGCTTTGTACTTATACCTGTACCTGCAGTCTCCCACCAAGCAGCCCAATGGAAATATTCTAAAAGCACTAGATTTTTGTTGTAATTTCTACTTGAGGATTGCAACTGTTTTTAAGCACTTAGTTTATTTTATTTTAAGATGAAAGGCAAATTAAAAACAACTCCTGATAACTCTTGAATTCTTCAGGATGGTGCCAACCACAGATAATAGCTATGCACAGTTTGAAGTTAAATTTTGCAACTTTTTTGCAACTTTGCAATTGTGGATTGTTTCATATTTTCTTCTTTTCTGTAAATAGTCTCGTTACTCAAATAAGAGAAGAGACAATAACTCCTTCTTTCACCCCTTTTCTTTCCAAGAGCAAGAATGGTAAAACCATAAGAACTCCATACTACAGGCAAAATTGCTCTCTCTGATCTGCATGGTGGATCCAATATTCCCAATGAGAATTTTGTGCTATGTGAATAAAGAGACAAATTTCACTAATGTTATGAAACATAATAATTTCATTGTGCATTCACTGGCACTGTTAACACTATAATTTCTTCTTTACACATTTTGAATCTCCTTTGTCTGCTCTGAACAGACAGTAAGGACAAAAACACAGATCTACTGTGCATTTCAGAGAAAAAAAATCTCTTGTTTGCATGATTAACCTTATACTGAACAAATTCATATATGAGCAGGAATGGAAATAGGATATGGAGCATTTCACCTCTTCTATAGGTTACCAGATCAAATCAGTCTGGTTCAGGTCACCAGGAACCTAAAGATATTACAGGCTAATGACTGTTTTTTGACCCACATGAAATGAACTGGAATTATTTAAATTCATGGAAATAGGTGTCCATTTCACAAAAAGAAAAAGAAAAAAGAATAAAAGGGACAGGATAGGATAGCACTAACAGTCTTCCTGGTAACCTGGTAGCATTAATAACAGGCAGTAACTACTGAATTGTAGTAGAGATCGGATTATCTTTTTTTTTCAAATGGTGGCCATAAGAAAGCAGCAGCAGAAATAAAGCAGTTAAATGCAGGGAAGATGCAGGAAATACAGAGAAAGAGACAGAGGGAGTGCTGTGTTTGTTTATGTATTGTCTGATATGTGTACAAACAGAAGACTTCCGTCTCAAGGCCTGTCAGTTCAGCACCTTTCACAAGAACAGAATGTCATGTACTACAAGCTGATGAAATAAAAGACAAAGGTGTCAAAGGAACCATTACACTATATTCTAGCAATGATCAAAGGATCAACAGCTTCCCTTCTAGATTGACACTATGTTAAACTATGCCTGGATATTTGGCCTGAACCTCTTCTTACATTCCCCAGTTTTATACCAAGGGCAGAACTTAATTTATAACAACAGCATCACACTCTGCCATGTGGAAGAGAAATGAAATACATAAATATTTCCTTTCTAAGAAATATTTGGACTATTTTTAAATAGCCAATATGGTTGTATGCATCTACATGTTTTAGGAGGCATACTGTTTCTTCTGCTACCAAAAATAAAGGGTGTGCGTTTACTCACCATATGGATGCAGTGAGTAATCACAGCAGGTAGAATAACACCTTGCACTGAGAAGGCTGCTCAAAGCTGAGAAAGCAATATGTGAAAATACCACTTCTTCTAATTCACACTGTCTTGCATATTTGGCTAACAGCTTATTTCTTATATCAACACAGCCCTCTGTACTTACAGATAATTGTGGGAGAGCTGCACATCTCTGCAATCACGGGTTGTGATGGCCTCAGAGATACTAGAATGCTGGTATGCTCTAGTATAGTCCACCACACCAGCTAAGAAATGTTGAAAACTTTCTGAGACTAAACAT
The DNA here is from genome assembly GCF_023343835.1 of Lagopus muta. NCBI lineage: Eukaryota > Metazoa > Chordata > Aves > Galliformes > Phasianidae > Lagopus > Lagopus muta. Next base: position 30,466,462 of record NC_064435.1, read on the forward strand.
TTGAGAGATGTCTGCTGCAGTGCTTCTAACTTAAAATGTCAGAAGTAACTTGAAATGACATTCCAAAATTATATTCCAATTAAAAATCTCTGGGTTTGGTTAGTGAACTAGAATAATACATACAGAGGAAAAAATATATATTTTTGCCATTACAGCAGTCTTTACAACCACAACTGCTGCAGCAGCAGCGTCCATTTGTTGAGTCAGGTTACCACATCCAGCCATAATTAGATTAAATGGCTCTAAAAAGTTTAGATACTTTCTTTCCTCACAAATGTTTTCACTAGTTCTCGAACCTGCAACTGCTTTGATTATTCAACCAACACAGGCTAATTGCCTACAGGTCTCCCTGTATTACACCACTTACATAAATAGAGTCACCAGTCTTCAAAGAGTGGTGACTTAGCTTTTACAGGACCTAAAGTGAAATAATATGTAGCTCACTCTTTCCCAGGCGCACCTTTTTCCTGCCAATCTCCTGGCAGGAGATTTCCCCAATCCTTTCCAGAAGCACAGCTATAATGCACAGCTGTAATGATGGTCGACTGCTGTGCAGAGCCTCTCACCACTGACCCGCAGCTTCCTGGCCTCATGGGGCTGCCTCTGTGGCTCATGTCCTCAGCAAGAAGCCCTAGAAGATCCTTCCATTTTAATTACATCAGGTAATACAAATCTAACCACCAGTAATTGGACAGATGATATTCCAAGGGCTCTGTTGCACAAGCAGCAGCCTGGATAAAAAGAAAAAACAGAGCAATGATGTAACCAACCCCTTCACCACCATTACACGCAATAGGAATATCTTGCTACTCCTACTACGTCATCCCACATCGTACCTGAATCCACTCACGTGGCTTAATCTAGCAATTTACTTAGTCACACATTGAGAGTCTTGTTTTCACGATTTCTTCATGACTGGTCATGCTGGGGGGCTCAGGTAGCTTTTCTGAACTTTTTCCCAATTTTCTGTGGTTCTTTCAGCTGTTATCCTGCAAGTGAAAGGCTCTAAAATCCTCTAAAACCTACACCAGTTTTTCTGCCTTTTTATTTTATTTTTCTGAAAATTACAGGATATTTTAAAGTAAAAGAAGAAAAGGAGAGAGAGGCACTCTCTTGTTGATAAAAAGTCACTGCAGAAGTCCTTCTGTATTTCCCACTTCAGTTTGATCTGCAGTAGTTCTGCAACTTTGCCTGAAGTTTAAAAAAAAAGTGCAGAAAGACAGAGATTAAAATGGGTCACTATGCATTTTTACAGATGATCAGCACAAAAATTAGTGTTAAATTCCAGCTCTTTTTATTGTTTTGACATACAGAAAGGATATAAAAGTCACCATTCAGATTCATCAAGTCACTGAAAAATTGCTTGCCCCAGATTGCTTTATAAACGCTATGCACACCAGAGCTGGGTAATGGGGTTCATAGAAAAATAAATCTGAAGAGAATTTTCACCAAAAAGCTCAAGCTCACAATATATTTTCTGTCTGTACTTTTGCATGCAGAGCTTCTCTCCAGTCAGCTCTCAACAAGGAAGCACTATTCAAGCTCTCAGAGATGCAGAAGAGAAATGACTAAGTACAACCACAACCCTGTAAAAATTCTAGATCAAAGGTAGCCGGATATATTTATGCTCTCACCTATTAATTAAGAGACAAATGTTCAAGGTTTGCCACTTGGACAAGAACTTAAAAAACCTTAAAAATAGCTTGCATGCTCCAGCAATGTTGCATTGGATTGGTGGGGGTTGGCACAATTTGACACATCCATCAGATGGACATATATTAGATGGGTATTTCCAATAATCTCATAGGTTTTATGAATCATAAGTAGTCAGGAAGACATCTGATTAAGTGTATTTATTCCATCATAAAACCCACCTGTGTAAAAAGGCAAGAGCCACTTCATCAGCCAAACATCATTTTTCCCCAATCTCCCTTCACACCCCTCTGCATTCCTAAGACAGACCTCATGAAGAGTGGGGTAACTTTGTCTTTCACGAGACTATAGGTACCTCAGACTGAAAACATACTGCACTGGGGATGCCCCCTTGAGACTCCCTTCCACCCACTCACCCACATCTACATAAACACAGTCACTTTGGTACTACCTCAGTGGTGCTGCTCATCCATATGGGTTCCTGTGCTGAAGTTCAAAGGAAAGAAAATCCCTGATATTGAAGAACCTCCGGTAACTGGTCAAGATTCTCAAAACAAGTAACAGTATCTAAATTCTATTTTTTTTTTTTTTTTTTTTTTTTTGGTGATGAGTCAAAAACTACCCAGTATCTTTTGGGAATGTCAGTTTAACAGTGTGATACTAGAAAAAGGAATAATCTGATTTACGCAGGGTCCAGGGCTTGATCAATCAGAACTACACCTCACATTTAATCAAGAAACAAAGGAGAAGCCAGTGCTGTCTCTGGGGAACAGTTATCAACGCTGCTCCCCTGACCAGATATGCTGCTACTTGCTGAACCCTGAGATATCCTTTATGGCTCACTGCAGCCAAGCAAGCCAGAGGTGGCAAAGGCTTAGGTAGTGCCAGAAGAACGTGCAGCTGAATGATGATTTTGCAGCACCCATGCCTAATAGAGAAGGAAAAGGAAATGCTTGACCAGCTCAAGTATCCTGCCTTCAACAAACAGTCCAGATCTTAAAGGAAATCCAAGTCTGTGAATTCCAGTAACAAAACATAGACTCTTCCACTGAAACAATGATAGCCATGAATCTATGGACAGTTAACCCCAAGGGCAAGCGCACTTGTACATGTTATACACTTATACATCTGCCATATCTGACTTTTTGTTAATTGTTTTTCCACCTCTCTATGTTTAGAGGTATCTGCCATAGGGAGTCCTGAACCTTTAGAAAGGGGACAAGATAACTAGATGCTGAAGGTTGGTACAAGGATGATGAGCTCCCACTTAAGCTGAGTAGAATAAGCTGAACAGAAAAGGAGCTTTCTGAAAGCTAAGTGCTATCCTGTCTCTCAGTTTTGGGTACTGACCCGATGAGTTTTATACCGAAGACAATTGAATCATTAATCTCCACCTGTCTCTGAACAGTGTATTGACATTGTGTACATACTAAGCATTGCTCTGTGCTTTACCACTTCAATCTACTCACAAGTACAGCAACAGTGAAGTTACAGCTTTCTCTTCCTGCCTATTATACACACGCACTGAAAAACACAGCAATACACACGCACACACACATATAAACAAATAAGTGAAGGTGTAGAGCCACATAAAAATTCACTGTAAGGTTCACAAACGGAAAATCTGCAAAGGCTGTAAATGTAACATGCAGGCTAACTAGACACATAACAAAAGACTTCTGAACCTTTATCAAATACAAATTAACAGGAATACATTTGAATTGTTAAGAAGAACATTGCTTTTCAAATAGGTTCATAACTACTTCCTCCTCAGCATAAAGACGGGAAAAATATTGTTGCAGCTCCACCTAGTGGATAACGATAGAAAACACGGCAACGAAGCAGAGGCCCGGAGGGCCGCGAGCCCAGGGGCCGCGCTCCTCGCAGCGGGCGGGTGCAGCGGGCTCGGTCCCGGCGGGCGGGAGCACTCAGCCCCGCGCTGTTCCCCTTGCTTGGCTCCTGCCGGCTCAGTTCCAGCGAGACCAAACGCTCCTGTTTCGGGTGTGTGGGATGTGGTTGCTAGTTATTTCTTACAGCTCGTTCAGGGAACACCACACATTGATACCGGCAGGGTCATCCATCAAAACAAACGATAAAGTTGTCACATGTGTTATATGTGTTCTTTGAATCGAAAGGAGGCTGAATTTCCATATTCATTCAGTTTTCCTATGGCCTCTGCCAAATTAAGAAGGTTTACTGCATACACATTTCACTGCAGTATTAATTTGCATTTTTTGCAATATATTTAATTGCTTCAAAGTTCATTCCAAGAAGTAACATAGCAGTATTGTATGTGCAGTGAGACACGGACAGACAGAATAGACACTGAAATGCATGTCCCATCTCTGGAGGCATTGAATGGAGCCCTGGCCTATCATAGTTGGCAATCCTGTCTCCGTGTCAGGGGGGTTGGAGCTAGACAATCTTTAGGATCTCATCCAACCTAAGCCATTCTATGAAATTTCTCTGTGCTTCATCATCTTTTACTTTTGCCTGACTCTCTTAAGATGACAAAATACGGGAACTGTGGTATCACACACCTCCACGTTGAATGGAAGAACTGTAGAACAGCAAGCAGGCAAGACAAATAAACAAACATAAATAACCTATGAACCCCTTCAGTATATTCTAGGTGATACACTCTACGGCAGTATTCTTTTTTAAATATGCTAATACAATTGAACATTCTCAGTTGAGACCCTTATTTTCCTTTCATTACTTACTTTTCAAACATTTTCTTCCTGCTGCTTTCACAGGCAGCCTGTGTTTTCATTGTTGCCCATTAAAAGGATCCATCTTTTAAAAAGTCAGAGCACTCTGTTAAGGCCTGCCATATAAGCAGCATCTATTCCTTCTGTTCTCCAAATTGCTCCACTGCTTGGCTTCTTTGTACCTCCAGTGACAGCCAGAGCTGACCTTACATTTTGCAGGGCTTTAAGCTGCAGGCACTGAGGACAAGGGCTTGAACAGCCAATGCCCCAGCCCTGCTGCCAGAGGTAATCCGACACTGAGCTGCTGGAGGAGGAGATATGAAAGAGAGACTTGTGAACAGAAGAGATACTAATGGACAACAGGCTGCAGATGAGTAGAGCTATATTGCTTATGCTTAAGTGTAGCATATCCACGGATTATCTTTAATTTAAAGCAGCAGTATAAATCATTTCATCATACAAACAATTTCATTCATTCCAAAACGTGTATTCTGTGCAGTAATGAGAACAATTGTAATTTTGTGCTCCTTCTTACAAAAATATTTGGTACTGTATAGGGTAAAAAATGAAAAGAAAAACCTTGCTGCATGTGGTTTAAATAGTGAAAATATTTAGTCAGATGTTGAAACCGAAGCTTCCAAGTGGTTCTGTTACAGCTAATGGGACAGTCTGCAGACTTCAATTCATCGTGGGAATATATATTTGCAGAACTGGCTCCACAAAAAGCAATAGAAGGAAAGGATCCATCCAGCATGGTGATTTGCTTCAATATTTGTATCTATTTTAGTTTGTTTCTCCTGAAAAAAAGTGTAAATATTTTTGCCAAAGGAAGAAACCTGAAAGGTGCATAATGATTTCACTAAATTCACATTAACTAAACAGGGTAAATTAAGCAGAAAGCATAAAGGCCAAACACTGTACACAGTAATTAAGCTCAATATTACAGGGCTGTACTGTAATAATTACAGCCAGCATTGCATGCACACTCTGATAATTTACTTCAATTGCCTTTAGAACATGCCAGGGAAATTTCTTTTACCCAAACAACAAAAAGATTTTTTTTAATAACAATAAGGGGAAAAAAAAAAAAAAAAAAGGACAGAAAAAAAAGAAAACCAAATTTGTGCTTTTCATTTTGAAAACTATCATTTTTCCTTTCCCTATCTTGTCTCTTCTGGAAAAAAAAGCCCTAAATATAAATAGAGCATTTGCTGTTGTCTTTCTACTAAAGCTTTTAAATTTAAGGAATAATAGATGCCTGTCTAGACAACCCTAAAATTGTTTTAGTTACTGATGTATGGATGACTGATAAATGTCATCTTTTCTGCCTGCGGTGCATTTTGCATCCAGTCTAGTGACATTTGTCTATAGCTGACCTGAGTCTGCATTTTTCATTTGCATTAAACATTTAAATTTTACAAGTCTGGAGCTTCAGGATTCACTGTTTACTGAAAAATACAATACCATTCCCTCCTCCTCTTTCCACCCCAAAGGAGAGATGCTTTCTTTGCTTGTCACATGGCCATTTTTAATTAAACCAGCAGGAAAGATTCTAATCAGACAAAGGCAATGGAATTTGCTTCATACCTTTCCAAGTGAAATAATTATTAATTCCCTGGTTTCACATTTCTCATACAGATAAAATGAAATATGTAGGATAAGCAGTAAAAGGAGATATTTATTTAAATATAGATAGGGTTTTTGAAACAATGCGAGAAACATTTAAGTGTGTCATTGCAGATGACAAACTCATGGAAATGTAAGAAATTAGTAAATCTACTAGTTGCTTTTAGATGTTATTTTATGCTATTAACATACTCAGTCGTGATTGCAAGACAGTTGAATTATCTCCTATAGAGATTTCCATTGCAAAAGACATCACTATATTTTCACACACTTTTACTGAGAAATGTTTGTTCCTGCCTACTTTGTGATACAGATGGTTCCAATGATAACTTTATGCAAACTATATCCTCTAAGACACTGTGTCTCAAACAAGGCATGATTTTTGCAGTATGTCACTTCAGAGGACTGAGGTCCATCGAAAATCTTTGCTAAATACAAGCAGTCTAACTGACATCAAGCATGACTTGTTTCTAAAGGACTGGGTAAATCTGGGATGGTAACAAACTATTGAGGTACACAGTTATAACAGTTATTTCTCATTTATTAGAGCTGCTGCTCTAGGCAGGCTGGTCTAGTGGTTTGCAACCCTGCCTGTGGCAGGGGGGTTGAAACTAGATGGTCTTTGAGATCCTTTTCAATCCAGGCCATTCTATGATTCTATGATTCTATGATTCTATGAAAATAGCAATTATTTTCTATTATAAAAGCTTCTCACTCAAACAACAGTCAAAAAATAATTCCATGGGATAGTTGCACAGAAATTCGCTTTGATGCCAAACTAGAGCACATTTCATTAGAAGCTTTCAATGCAGGTTTTTCCAACCAATACATTCACAAATATTATCAAGGTAAGAAACTGAGGGACCACTTCATTTTCTTGTTGAGCTAACAGCAAAATGGCTCAAGTAGAAGTAATGGAGACCTAAAGCATGTGTCCAACTTTACATACATGAATAGTCCCATTGAGGCCAATGGATTTGCATACTTTCCATCAAGGATGCACATAAGTAGTGCACAATGGATTTTTTTGTTCTACTAATAAAGCTACATCAGGATATCTGCTGTACTACAAAACCCTTGGGCAGATATTTTGCCCCACTGACTGGCACCAGCAACAGTTCCTCAGAGCTTTGGGGAAGCCCCACTCCTGTGTACAATCGCCATCAACAGCAGTATGGAAAGGTTTTCTTTGTTGAAATCCTATCAAGATTGTTATACGAGTACAAGGAAAGGCAGTTCTTCTCTACCTTTGGCAGAAGTACATCAGTGTAAGATAGAAATGGGGGCTTATATTAATGCCTTTGTTAACCAAATCTCACTCCACCCTATAAGGAAATATGATAGAAGACTCCCTGCAGTCCTGTTAGTCAAATCTTATTTTTATTTGGCAGTTTTGTATCAACCTATACCTCACTTACTTTCCATTCTACAGAGCTGATTTTAATATTTTAATTATTTCATTTCTCCAGCACAAACCTGTGTAGAAAATCTTCAACTACTGAGCATTCCTGGCACAGATGGAATAAAGTCTCGGACATGTGCTTTTCTGCTCCTAAAAGTACAGCTAGACCCTAGCAAATGGACTAAAGTGGAAATGATTATTGTACATTTTTAACACACAGAGAGGGAACAATTTTCAACTGGGACCTTTCACCAGCTTCAATCAAATTTCTCCTTCCTCTCTTCTTCCTCCACTCCCTTCCAAAAAAAAAAAAAAAAAAAAAAAAAAAAAGAAAGGTTATTTTGAGTTAGTATCAAAAAAGAATGTGGTCTGAGATCAGAGGAAGTTGTAGTGAAAGGAAAACAGAAAACAGTTAACCTCCACCTTGTATATAAATCAGTGCAACAGATGTAAAAGTAAGTATACATTTGAAACCTACTGACCCAGAACACCAGCACTGAACCTTTGTTTTCTCTCCTCTCCAAAACGACTCCATCTTGTGATTTTTGCTCACATGGCAAGACAGAATATTCGTGTTCTTCTGCAAGATTTATTGAGAAACATTTCTGCCTTGTTTCTTAATGTGCTTCCTTTCCTCAGCACCACTCTAGGGCACTACCCTGTATTCAGGCAAACTAAGCAACCTGGTATTCTAAAATGCTAGATCTGAAGGAAAAAAAAAAGTCTCTAGCATTGGCCTAAGTAGTCCCTCATCAACATTCAGCAGCAGTATGATAGAAAAGAGGAGAAAAAAGCCACCCCACAGACACATGAGAAAAGATAAAAGGAGGCCTGAATGAAGACAACTGTGTTATTTCTTAACTGAGCTGTGGATTAGGAGGAGAAAAGGGGTTCTGACATAGCCTGCAGATCTTTGTTTATGAGAACATCCTTCCAGTGATATGAACCAGCGTCAGATGGGAGCACAGAGCTACTCTTCATGTTTGCACCATTCTGACTCCTATGCAAGGGTATGGAGATACTGAGTGTGAAGTCTCATTTTCAAAGGCTAGAAACAGATTTTATTTCAATCCTTCATACAAAATCTTTAAATTCAAGGCTAGGAGACACTCTAAAGGTTTCAGGAGTGAAGCAGTCTTAGAAGAGTTGTAAAAATTGAGATACTATATGTTGAGGTACCAGTCTCTCAGTTAAGACTCTGTGAGGAGCCCTTTGCATACCAATTTCAGGAAGGGGGAGAACTGTGAAAAGATGGACTACAAGAACATTCCAGACACTGGTTTGTTTTCTGAACAAATCAATAGGAGGTCTGAAGAAAAAATTATACATGGATATATAAATGTACAAACATATTTTACCTATAAATACCTACAAGTGCATATATAATTTACTTTTATATTAAAAGTATATATATAAATACATAATGCATATATGTATATATAATATATATAACATATAACATATAACATAATATATAATACATAATACATAATATATAATATATGATATATAATGTATATAATGTTTAATATTTATAGTATATAAATATGATTGTGGAGAAGTTTTAAAAGAAGTTTTAAAAGAAGAGAAGTTTTAAAAACAACTGAATTAAAATGCAAGATAAAGCACTTCTACTGCTTTAAGGATCTGGTTTGCTGTCACTTACATAGGAAGAAAATAATCTTTCTGAAACTGCTAGTGTTTATCAGTTCAAAACTAATCAGAATTCTTTATAAAACAAATGAACATATGTTTGTCCTCCTGAAGAGGAGCAAATTATTCTGTTTCCTAGGACTTCTGTGTTGCTGTTCCGACTGCTGAAGGAGACAATTATTAGGACTGTCCTCTATAAATATCTCTGTTTTATTTATTTATCTATATTTTAAGGCATCCTTCTCTCTCATGTGCCTTTAAAATAACAATGAGTTTTGCTTGACACCTACTGGGAAATTCTTCATCCATGCATTCATTTATGTATACAATGGGGGATTTAAATACAGAAAAAAAATAGCATGTTACATTGGCGAACATCGCATCCACAAAATATTTGGGAGAGATAGGAAGCTAGGTGGATGGAAGTTTGGAGATGACATTAAAAGAAGAACAGGTTGAAAACTGCTTTGTCAATACAGTAGAGCACTGGACAGAAGAACTGCTAAAGTCTGTATCCTATAGGGATAAGTAGGAATATGGATCAGTGATGGGAATTTGATTGCCATAATAAAAAAAGTTAGCAATGAAAAAGAACAACTTTCATGAAGGGGCAATAATTGCCTTTGAAACCAATGGATAGTGCTTGAAAAATAGATAAATAAATAAAACCAAAACACAAAGCTGTAAAAGCAGAAAAATAACATGAAAAATAATAATGAAAAGTTTGGTCCCACTGCTTGTGGCTGCTCTGTTTGTGCTTATTCAGCCTGTGCCTAGGGACATTTTTTGAGCTTGTCCACACAATTTTTATAATCTACTTCTAACAATACTAATATTTAGTAGACATCTGTGCTCAACTGTTGCTTATATTCAGTAATCTCTAAGGACTGTGGAAATTATAGGGATTAGATGCTCTCAATTTGCAAATGGAGAAACTGAGGCCAGTAGATGACATAATTTTAATATGGTTCTACAGGGACTCAGTGTCAGAGAGGAAAAGCTGCTGTGGGAGCTTTCCTGATGGCAGATGATCTATCTGAAGTCCCTCTTCATTGATCACCCAAGTCTCTGTCACCAAGTTTGAAGTTCCTAGGAATGAGTTTCTGCCATAAGGAGAACACAATATTGCTTCCTGGGGAAGGAGGCATAGTGCCTCTTGGCTCTGGTGGTGAAGGCATGTCCCTCTCAAACTGTGAGGCTTCACACATTCTGTATCTGCAGATTAATGCCCTCACTTTTCCCTGCCATTTGGCCCCAATGCTAGCTGTGTGCTGTGTCATATGATCTCAGGTGGCTTGGCCTCTATGGTGAAAAAGTGAAAATATCAGAGTTCTGAGGAAAAACACAACTTATTTCTGTATCTTTTATCTCCTTGCTCCAGACATTATTATTTCCTCCTAGATAAATTCCTTTGTATTTCCCATGCTCAGCTTCTTGATGTAACACAACACTGTCTTCAAGACTGTGCCTTTCTTGCTGTCATATGAATCAAATGTATAAAACATGAGTCTTCCTTCTCAGCAAAGGAGACCACTGGTACAGACTCTGTTACAATAAAGCATCAGTTGCAACCCTTTTCATGTTGATCATACCAAATTAAGACTTTAGTAACTTCTTGACATGCTTATTTGTGGGCTGAAATTACCTGAGCATAGGTTCTTCTTAAAACAAAATTATTTAGACTGTAAGTTTTTCACCCATCATCTCCAAGAGTTAGCAAAATCAAAGGAACAGAGCTGCTGTGAATCTATATGTTGAAGAAATTCAGACACAAAATAGTTCTTTATAAAAGCTGAGTTTTTGACTGAGGAAGGAACAGACAAACTCCAAAAATTCTAAACTCCAAGCTCCAAAATTCTAATTTAAAAACAAACAAACAAACAAACAAAAAAATCACAGTATTTCTCTTAAATTTGTATGTTGATTATATCTACTGTGAAAGATTACATATAAAAAAAACAAACTATAATGCATGTGGTTTTCACAGTACTGAATCTTCCATGTTAACAATATAAAAAATAATAAACTTTGCTATGCTGAATGAGATTCATGAATTTCATGCGAGATCACAGCAGCCATTTTTTTCCATACTGTAAATCTACTTCCTCAGATATGTAGTTAAGTCTATCACATAGCTTAATATGCAGTTTTTATGCGAAACCAGTGACTTTGGAGTTTCTAGTTTCAAAAATAAATTTTAAAAGATGAAAGAATTTAAAGAGATAAAGGGCTTAAAAGTTGTTGGGAGTTTTTGTGTAGGTGGGTCAGGAGAAGACTGTTAAATTGTTGTTTGGGGCTAATTCCTTTGGCTTTGTTCTCAGTTGTCTTTTACCTCCTGTTGTCAAATGTGCCTTGACATTAAAAAAAAAAAAAAAAAAAAAAAAAAAAAGATATAAATTGCTCTCAAGTGGAGTTCAAAAATATTTGCCATTATTTTACACTAGTGTAAACAGCTATCTGAAGTTCAGTGCAACAGGGAACCAGTCACCTATCTCTGTCTGCCTGAGCCTGGAGCAAGGTGTGCATTCCATGGAACTTCTGTTTCTTTTGGACTCTGCAAAAACCAAGAATGAGGGTCAAGTAGTTCTAAGCAGACAGAAAATGGGATTGTCTGTTAAAATTATACTTTCTTGCATTATTGCTTCCACTGCCGTCTGTTTTGTACTTGAGATTAAGTAGAAGTATCTGCCTATGGCTTTAATTTATACTTGAGCTGGCTCTGACTGCTAGTAACACATTCCAGTTTGTAGCACTACAGAAAGCTTAACAGCTTAATTGCAGGTGACTCCATAAACCTCTGTGTACTTTGTTTTCATCACCAATACATGATCATTCTGTTGTGTTGGGGAAGCTATATTTCTGATCTTCTTTGTGAGGTATCAGCCTTCCCTACCCCTCACCCCTCCCAGTCTAACAGGATAGTCAAGGAACTTTACTTTCACCTCCTTGTCATATGGGAAAATCAAGTTGTTTCTACCCAACAAAGCAGGATATGTTAGTGCCATGGCAATAAAATCAGTGGGAAGCTTTACATCAGCTCCAGCATGGTTTGGATCCCACATCTTAACGAATCTGCATTTTACCTCTGCCTACGTTCTTAAATATCCTTGACAACATTGCATGGTAACTAGTAAAGCCCTCGAGTAGCATTTAAAATAAGTAAGATTTGATTATATTTTGTTCAGTGAGAACTATACAGCCTTCTTACAATTCAAATACGAGTTAATGTCACTTTATGGAAAAAGAAGGAAACCAGATCATTCGAATTACAAGATTGTTGATGGATTAATTTGTGACAGAAGAAAGTGAAAGCGAGGTGGTGACAAGGGGATTAGTTAACAAGATGAAGTAAGACTACTAGGAGAGCTGCTCTTGCTTTATAAATACAGTAGACTTTTTGAAGATATCACTAGCATGACAGATAAAGGGAATGTAGCTGCATTATATATTTAAATTTTCCACAAAGGCATTTGAAAAGATGCTGCACAAATGGCTTATTTTGAAAATAAAAGCCCATGTGATGAAGAGGAAGCCAGAAAATGAATTAAAACATAAGACAAAAGGAGGAATGGAATAATGAATATAATAAACTTAACATGGAAGATATTCTCCTGAGAAGTATCACAGAGAGCACTGCAGGCTTATACCAGGGCAGCTGCACCTTGTTATTTAATCTGTGTAATGCTTTGCTTATAGACTCTTATTTGACTTTATTGAATGTTGACGTAAAAAAAAGGTCTTTATTTATGACATTTATACTGTATTTATAGTCCGAAACTCTTTCTTTAATAACACGGAGATGAAAGTAGAGATTAGCAAAAGCCTTATAATTACAAAATTCACATTTCACAGCCTTAAATGTTACAAAAATTCCTTTGCCTTTTAAACAGGCTATACAGACTTTTCCGTAGCACCTCTGTTCGGGTGCATTTTACATTAAACACCTGGAACCCTGAGAAAAGAAGTGCCTAGTGGAGCCTGTAATCCAGAGGTGTTTCTTTTTAGTTATATTTGTGAATCACTGACTCATTATGTTCACGTGCTATTGTGTTACCAAATATCCATGCATAGAATTGGCATGGGCCTATTAACCTTGTTCCTACAATTTTATAATTACATTTGTATTCCATTTTTATCAGCAAGGAACAGAGACAAAGAGAAACTTAAAGGGTTTTCCCCTTAAAAGTGAGAAGACGCAATACTGTGAAATTTAAGCCATCACTCAATGAAATTCTTGGCCATTAACCCTCTGTAAGACTTATGAATCTAAACTGGTTTGCCTTTTTGCAGAGAAAATGACAAAAGGACTGTATATCACATCACAGATTAAGCTGAAGCCTAAAGCTCTCGCACGCTGGGAGGCTATCTACATTCAGGTTCTGCCTCTCCAGTAGCTAAACCAAGAATTGCCAGCATAGTTTTGCTGATTTCCATGAGAGTACCTTAATCACAAAATATTTGGCTTTTCAGTGATGTGTAATTTTTTTCCACTGGATCTACCCTGTCCTTTATACATGATTTAGAAAGAATAAAGGGAGTGTCTCTCTTTAATCTGGAATTTTTCATTGTGATGTGGAATGTGCTATGTTAGCTAACTCTCATGAAAAATTAGAACAGGGATCTAAATCCAATTCTCCCCACACCCAAAGGTCCTGTCACTTGCTTACTTTTGTGGAGAATGCAGACATCAAAAATATTGTGCAAGAAACTTTTATTTCAGATGTGTACAGCATTAGCTCTAATCCTAAGCAATCTGACTGTTTTGGGGTGGTGTTAACTCTTTAGCAGTTCTGTTCATGTTCTCCTATTTGGAGGAAACTAAGAACTACCCTGACCCAGAGATTTGTCAAAAGACACACACAAGGAAAAAAGGGGTGGATCTGAATTCATTACTACTAAGTTCATAGCCTGTGTGTTAGACCTTCTTCTTATAGAAGGAATAACAAGAGAGCATGCTAGGGCATTTTCTGTGATTGTGGATACTGTTTGTATCCTGCTGCTTTAAAGCTGTGCTGTTCCACCATCTTTTCAGGTGTGGTAGGTAATTTGATCTTCCTAGCCACAGTTTTGAATAAAATGTCACAATTAAACAACATAGAAAGATTGTTTCTGTTTTAATGGTAGTAGTTGTAAAGAAAAACATTATGGAATACATTGTTAATTGTGATTTTTTAAATGAAGTGAAACTTTCTAGTTGAAAGCCATACTTACTTTCTTTCCAAGCCGTGTTGTTACAAATGAGAGCAGCAGATATGCTTAACTTCTCTGGGCTCTGATACAATGTAAAAACTCCACCAACCTGCAGAAAGCCAGCTAGAATGGACATTACATGTGTAAGAAATATGCTTGTCGGCAAGCATATACTTGCTGGCCTGTTTCAGGATAAAACGTTCTACATATTCTCAAATTTAAATTCTTTCTTAATGCCTCTGAAATCAACTGAATATTTTTAATACAGGTGTAAGGAAATTTCTTGGAAAGAAAATTGTGCTTACAGTAAAATGTTGAATATATCCAATATTATGATTTACTATATACCTCAAACACATGGACTTCAGTTCTCCAACATGAATCATATAACCTCTTTTTTGTCAATTTCCAGATATCTGGAAAATTCTTTTCTGGAGGAAAGGAAATTATGGAAATATTTTGGGTCAGAAATTACAAAGATAATTTGGTAACTGCAATTTCTAATTCACTTTGAATTAGTATGTGTTTTCTAATTGAAACAAGATATTCTGTTACTTTGGGTTCTTAAATTTTCAGAGTTTTATCTTAGAAATTAATAAATCAAAGTACATAGGCCTCAGTTGGCATACTTAGATTTATAATCTGCCTTCAAATAAGTTGTGCCAGTACCTGAAAAAAAGAGAAAATGTAGTCCACAGCAAGCAGTTAATATGTCTCCAAATGGCTTTTTATTGTGACTTTTATTTGCTGGAAGGCACAATTCTAGACTTCTACTGAGAAATATGTTAAAACAATAATTCTTATTTATCCATGAATTAAATAGCAAAATAAACCAAAACCAATCAGAATGAAAAAATAATGTAACAACAGATAAGGAGAAAGCTGAGGTACTTAACAGCTTTTTTGCCTTGGTCTTCCCTGATAACTGCTCGCCACACAGCCCTCAAGTCTTTAGTTTGGTAGGAGGGGATTGGAAAAGCAACATCTCTCCCACTGTAAGTGATGATCAGGTTCGTGACATTCACAAGTCTACGGGTCCCGATGAGATGCATCCTAGAGTCCTGAGGGAATTAACTGAGTTAGTCAACAAACCACTCTCAAAAATTTGAAAAGTCATGGCAGTCGGGTGAAGATCCTGGTGACTGGAAAAAAGGCAACATCACATCTGTTTTTAAGAAGGGTAAAAAGGATGACCCTGGGAACTACTGATCTGTCAGTCTCACCTCTGTGCTGGAAAAAGTACTGGACCAGATCCTCCTGAAAGCTATGCTAAGGTGCCTGGAAGGCAAAGAGATGATATGGGAGGATCAGCATAGCTTCCCCAAAGGCAAATCCTGTTTGCCCAACCTAGTGATCTTTTATGATGGTGTCACTGCAACAATGGACAAGGAAGGAGCCACTGATGTCATCTCTCTAGACTTCAGTAAGGCCTTTGCACACAGTATTATGTCTGCTTATAGGTGGCTGCAGGCTCAGAGAAGTTTTAAAGATGCACGTCCACAGATAATGAGGTAGGAAGAGTTATGTGATTGCTCCTTACAGACCTCTCAGATCCAAAAAGTATTCTTTGTTACCTCAACCCCTGAAACAGATGGAGACTTTTTACTGTCTTTATTTCCTCTGGTTGGGCAAGTACTCTACTGTTCAGCAATGCAGCATCACTGTCACATTTCAAAGGAATGCAGAGGTAGTGACAACCATCATTGTCCGCATGGCCAAGGATTTACGGTGTCAACTAATTTGGAGTTATGTAATTCATTTCAAATCTGGGGAAACTGAGGCATGGAGAGGTGAAGTGGTTTGTGGAAGGACATCTGGACAGACTTGTAACAGCACATCTCAGAAACCATGGAGCTATGTGCATGGGGACCTACTCTGAAAACCTGCTTACTACTGATCTCTGCTAATAGTAATAGGGATCATCACTTCCAGTACTGTGGCCTCCAGATTACATTCCAAATTACAGAAGTTCCTGCTGTCTCAGGTGAAGGCTCCGCTTCTCAACTTGAATAAGGGATAGAAAGCAGTATGCAAAGATCTGGGATCACTTTACAGACAGATGCTCATGGAGTGATGCTCCAACCTTGGTTCCCCCTTTCCTTTCAGACCAGGGCTACAAAGTGCCTTCTCTCCATCCTATTCCCAGCAAAAACTGTTTCATGTGTGATTAATTAAACCCTCAGGGAAAAAAAAAAAAAAAAAAAAAAAAAAAAAAAAAAAAAAAAAAAAAAAATCAATTGTATTTGAAAATCACTTAACATCTTCTTGTGCTTCTAAATGTATATGGCTGCACTCAACAGGTTTGCTTGATGGCGTGATGGCTGTCCATATCTCCATATACTCCTGTATAGCCATGAAACAGCTGGCCATCTGTCCTACTCCTTCAACATTCCCAAAGACTAACCCAGCATTTTCACTTGGCACCAAACAAGCAGACATCATGCAATTTTTTCAGGTCAGCACCAAAATGTACATAAGCAACATATTTCCTGATATGCAAGTGGAACAAATCACCACCAAAACAAACAAGTAGAGCTAGGGTGGGAAACTCCTGTGAGACAGAGACAGGTTAGAGTGTATCACTATTACTTTAATAAACAAACAAGTACATATGTTTGTGTTAATGTAAACAATACGTATAAATGTGTGTAAGTGTATGTATGTTCCCTTCCAACCCAAGCCATTCTATGATTCCATGTACTTGATCTAGTGGTTGGCAACACTGCCTGTGGCAGGGAGGCTGGAACTTGATGATCTTTGAGGTCTCTTCCAACCCAAGACATTCTATGATTCTATGATTCTTCAACACTCTACCTCACAACATCCTTCTCTCCAAACTGGACAGGATTGATGGCAGCCCTGCCAAAAAAGACCTGGGGATACTGAGGGATGGAAAGGTTGGACATGAGCCAGAAATGTGCTCTTACAGCCCAAAAAGCCAAACATATCCTAGGCTGCACAAAAAGAAGTGTGGCCAGCAGGTGAGAGGTGATCCTGCCCCTGTACTCTGTGCGGGTGAGGCCTCACGTAGAGTACTGCATACAGATGTAGAATCCTCAGTAGAGACGAGACATGGACCTGTTGAAGTGAATCCAGAGTAGGGACACAGAAATGATCCATGAAATGGAACACCTCTCCTATGAGAGCAGGCTGAGAGAGTTGGAGGTGTTCAGGCTGGAAAAGTCTCCAAGGTGATCTGATAGAAGCTTTTCAGTATCTAAAGGGTAGCTACAGGAAAGAAGGTAACAAACTCTTTAGCAGGGTATATGGTTTCAAGCTCAAAGAAGGTAGTTTTAGGTTGAATATAAGGAAAAAGTCTTTTACAGTGAGTAAGTAAGTAAGTCTTTGAGTGGTGAGGCACTGGAACAGGTTGCCCAGAGGTGTGGTTGATGCCCCATACCTGAAGACTGTCAAGATGAGGCTGGATCAGACCCTGCACAACCTGATCTAGCTATGGTGCTCCAGTTCATTGCAGGGGAATTGGACCAGAGGGCCTTCAGAGGTCCTTTCCAACTCTAAGGGTGCTATGATTCTCTTACTCTAATATTAGGAAACAAGCAGTCACAAAGCAAATCCTAGGTGCTACAGGATAGTCCAGAAGATGTTGCTAAGACATGCTGCTCCACTTGAATTTTCAGGTTCATTTAAGTGTAATCTCAAATGTATTAGGAGGGGAGGGGAGGAAAGGGAAGGGAAGGGAAGGCAGCAGGCGTTATTATTTATTTACTTATTTCTGGAATGTTGCCGTTCCATTTTATGCTACTGGCTATAATGTGCATTTTAATTATCTGTTTGCAGTCTTTTGGCATCTCAGGAAAGAGAACCCAAGCATCAGGCCAGATATATCAATTTCATCAGCTTTTATTTTAGGATATGGAAAGAATACTACATATGGAATGGCTTTGTTGTTAGGGAAAATGCTAATTTCTGAATAATAGAAATTGGATTGTCTAATTTTCACATCAGTATAAATGCAAAATTGTTGATGTTGGCTTATTTCTGCAGGGAGGTGTTAGCTGTCAGATCCCATTGATTTCAGCTTAGATATCTTAATTAGTCAATCCTATTGATTTTAATGAGGATGTCATGAAAAGTAATTACTCTGCCTTCATCGTAGTCATTTTTCTATTTTAACATTTATTCTCTTTTAAAAAGCAGATTTTTAAAATTGCTAAAGGTAGTAATATCAAGAAGATAGTCAAATTATTTGGTTTAAGAATCAAACTAGCCTCCTAAGACCACTCATCATCATTTTGACAGATTTTGAAACAGGTCACCAGCGCTACACTCAAAACTGTCAAAAAAAGTGTGTTTCAGTACCTCTTCATCCCCAAGGCCTGATTACGGTTTGGTATTCTTAACTTACTTATTGAATTTTCCCTCAAGTATTCTATGTGCCTGAAAATTGTTGAGATATTCTGTTCCATCATGTTACAAGAAGTGCTTGTTCTACTATAGTACAGTAAGGACAACAAAGCTTAACCAGTGTTATGTCACTTCATTCATTTTTCTCCTCTTTTCACTTCTGTATTTCATCTCCGACAAGATCTTGTCTAGGATTTTGTATGATCAAAGTCAAGAAAGTTACGGTGTACTGAATATGGATCAAAGACTCTTTTTATCTAAAAAGCTTGCATTTGGTTAAAATCAATATACATATTTTATAAAACATTTCAGTTTAGTCTCAAGTGTTGTTTGGGTCATTCTTTAATTTAAAATTAATCATATTTTGCACACAGATGAGCCTAAGTAAAAATTCATGGAAAAATACTAGCCACAGTCAAATGTGAGTTTATTGATCTGGACAATCAGAAAAGTTCTCCAGAAGTAGGACAGCAGAAAACATTTATTTTGCTGCACTTATTTTAATCATCATCATCATCATCATCATCATCATCATCATCATCATCATCATGAAGGTGCCTGTGATCACTAGGAAGCCTTTTTAGGGCTCTACAGAAGTAGAGGAGAAGAGTAAGTTTTGACCACATGAAGGTCCTAATCTGTGTGTTTCTGACTGCCTTTGCAAGTAAGAGTAACACCTCCTCTCAGTTTTTCTGTTTTACTGAGCCCGCCCAAAACTACTGCAGTTAAGGTCAGCTGTTTATCTGTGGCTTTCAGATGTCAATACCACAACTACACATTGAGTTTTAGGAGTTGGAGAGATTACTTTAGGAATTAGGAATACTAGTTTTGGAAGAACAGCTTCACAGAGATTAAGAATGTAAGTTACACAAAAAATGCAACAGTCTGATTTCAAGAAGTTTGTTGGCAAACAATGGAGTCCTGTTTCAGAGCAAGTTTCAGACATAAGAGAGAAAAAGTTCAATTTTTTTTTTTTTGCACTAAGTTGCCCCCATCATAACGTTGGGACTTTTAAAAATGAAGCAGAATATGGAGGAGCCAGAGAATTCTTTTATTGTCAAGATGGCTTACTGCAATACACTATTCTCTGCATATCCATGAGGCTCCTTCATTATTCTCCAATCTGTACTTGAAACCACGCTGTAATACCAGCCTTTCCTGTTAGTCCAGAAGTAGTTGCAAGGATGCTTCACTTACTCTTCTTGCAGTAAGTGTTGAAACAGTTTAAGGAAGTTCCCCATGTCTTATAACCAGGACGCTGTGATCTTGAGTACATTCCTTGTTTTCAGGGAACAATAATAACGTTCTTCAGATAATTTCTACAAAAGAGTAATTCAAGGGCTAAGTTCCAACAAGAGAAAGAGAAGAATCATATTAAAACCTGGTGTATTAAAACCTTCTTCATTTAGACTATATTCTGCTACTTGAAGAAGATAATTCTTAGTTTGCATCATGGTACTGGAAAAATGTGAAAGATTATGGGAATCATAGATTATACACCATGGCAATCCAACTTTTTGTCTTGCCTGGGCCACACTTAGTGAAAAGGAATTGTCTTGAAATGCATATAAAATATATAGTTAATCTCTATAAGTAACAAAACTTACTGTGCAATTCATAAATGTACATACTGCCAAAGAAACAATGACATGAATAAGACGTGATTGTAAAGAGAAGGATATTTTTTTCTGATGAAGCAGGGCTTATAAAAGTCTGGCAAAGTAACATAATCATTTTTTTAGTAGAATATCTGATTATATTCCATTTGAAAATTCACAGGTAATGTATTTATGTTGACTGAAAATGGAGTCACAAACATACCACATTATTGATGATTTTCTTTGCAATCTTGAAACCTGTTCTCAAATTTTTCATACAAACAGCAAGCACAGCTGCAGATTTTTTCACTGTTCACAGAACCATGTTTATTCAACATATCAAAATGCTTAAAATAATTTGTCGTAACTTCAGTTAG
This sequence comes from Lagopus muta, assembly GCF_023343835.1. Classification (NCBI taxonomy): domain Eukaryota; kingdom Metazoa; phylum Chordata; class Aves; order Galliformes; family Phasianidae; genus Lagopus; species Lagopus muta. The sequence continues at coordinate 30,487,037 of NC_064435.1, forward strand.
CACTGCACAGTGCCCTCTCCATGCCCTGGTTTCAGCCCTGATAGTGCTTATTGCACATCGATGCTTGGTTGTTGCTGAGTGATGGGTGCACACCATCAGTCAGGCTGGGCTGCTTGCCAGGGAAGAGCTGCCACCATGATGGCTGAGGGCAGAGGGCAGCCACAGTATGAGCTATGCTGAGATGCATGCGGTCCATGGGCTGAGGCTCTGACATGCCTTCTCCACAGTATCTGCCAAGACAGTTATCTTGCAAAGGACTTTGAATCAGCTTTATATCAACAATAGTTCTTTGTCTAGGTAAACCTATGCCATGTCTACTATAATACATAGTAGCTTTTCACAGAACTGAGATTGATTTTCCAAAATATAAGGTTTTATCATGTTAATGTTCAAACATAGTCCATATTTCAGGATTTGAATATCATGTATTGTATAATTGCATTACAATACTTTTTATTATAAAATCACCACATTCTGGGTATGTCATGTTCAGCTTCCTTTAATATACCTTTTCCCTCTTGAAATGTGAAGTCCTTTGTTTTCCGGGCCTTTTTAACACCTGCTTTTCTCATTAGAATTTGTAGGACTGGTAAAAAAAAGTACCAGAACCTCAGTGTCTCAGAAAAAATAAAATGAAACATACAAAAAAGCAACAGGAATTCTATCCTAACCAATATCTATTGCAACTCATTTTATTAATTTTTACATTTTGAATGTCTATATGTGTCTTTAGTGGTACTTTTTCTAAAGACAATTTGTGAATTTCTATTCTACTTTTTCTTCCTTGAGATGTCAGATTTTTCTCTTTGCACTTTGAATATTAAGATCTCTTCAGAAACTCTAAGTTGAGGAAACATGCTATGATCTTCAATGATACAATAAAGCAATTCTCAGTGAGATATATAGATAACATTTTAATAATTTTATATCTATTTTTAAATGAGATACTTAAGTGTAAGATGGTCACTTAGATAATGTGATCATTCTGCTTATAGTATGCAAGATCTGATAAACAATAGAAGAGTTTTTGCATTTTAGTATACTGTCCCGAATACCAAGAGTATTGTTTAATATCTGTGTCTACAGTGAAAAGCGTCAAGGAAAAAGTGACATTAAACTTACAAGAAAATTAGAGAAAAAAACACTCTGACTGGCAGTGTGGGTTGTATGTGTTCTGCAGGTTTTGGACGTCCATAATTTCTATTGCAAGCACTTTTTAGGAATACATTAAGAAAAGTTTCAAGCAGGAAAGATTGAGCATAGCAGCAGAGCTCCTCTAGGTGCTGGGCTCCCACTTGGTCTCTTTGGCCACTTCCTCTCTGGAAGCAATCTTTGGCCAGCTTCCTCCAGCTGCCGGCAAGCAAGACTGGTGGCTGAGGAACATCCTGAGCACTAGATTTGAAAAGTAACTATCATATGGAGAAGAGATAGAAGATAAATGTCTTCACAGAAGAAAAAATATCCTGCTCTTGTGGGCACTTTCCACTTGCAGAGAATTTTTATTTTTACTACCACAGGTGGCATTTTTCTTCCTCTACTCTGTTCTTATTTTTAAATCACCAAAAAGCATGAATAATGTCATATAATTTTAGGGCATTTTACTTGTTTTTCTATCTGTGTGGAAAATCACTTGTTCATCCCTACATCTCTTATTGAAAGACTTTATCTTCAACTTCCAATTTTTTGAGTTAATAGACCAAAAAAGTTTTTGGAAGACAAAATATATTTCTACTTTTCCAGTATTTCGTTTGCATGCTTTAATAGATAAAGCTTTGACTCATCAGATCACTTAATCCCAGCTTTAAATCTTTTTTGAAATATTCAATTAGATTCTACTGAGTCTGTTCTTCAATATACGATTTTATTTTGTGAAAGTGATGTACTTTATAATAAAATTATGAGACTTCAAACTGATTCAAAATTCTGCATTTAATTGGTGTTTTGTTGGTATATTTGTTTTGTTTTATTCTGTTTTCACCATGACTTATAGGATTAAAAGGTCAATGAGTCTTAATATGGTTTATAGAGTTTCACAGGATCACAGAATGGCTGAGGTTAGCAGGGATCTCTGAATCCAGATGTTCCAGACTCTTCTCAAGCAAAAACGGATCCCAGGATCATATCCAAACAGCTTTTTGAAGATCTTCTATGACTCTGTAGCCTCTGAGCAGCCAGCCTATGCCAGTGATCTGTAGTCTACACAGTAAATAACTATTTCCTGATGGCAGATTCTCTTGAGTTTCAGTTTATCTCCACTGCTTCTTGTATTATTGAACAGAGCCTGGCTCCAGCTTCTTGATGCCCTCCCTTCAGGCATTTATGGACACTGATAAGATCCCTCCTAAGTCTTCACTTCTTCAGTTCGAACAGTCCCAGTTTTGTCAGCCTTTCCTCATAGGAAAGATGCTCTTATCTCTTGATCATATTGGTAGCCCCCTACTGGACTTTTTGCAATATGCCCATATTTCTCTTATACTCAGGAAACCAGAATAAGACACAGTACTCCAGGTGTAGGCTCACCAGGGTTGAGAAGAGGGAAAGGATCACATCTTTTCAGTTGCTGGTTTGCCAAGAATAGTGTTAGCTTTCATAGTGGCGAGGACATATTGCTGCTTCATGTTCATCTTGGTGTCCAAAAGGACACCCAGGTCCTGTTCAGGACCTGCTTTTTAGCAGAATGTCCTGGTGCCTGAGGTTGTTCCTCTCCAGGTGTAGGACTTTGCAATTCTCCTTGCTGACCTTCATGGGATTTTCATCAGCCCACCTCTCCAGCCTATCAAGTTTCCTCTGCATGACAGCATGAACCCAGGATTTTTCTCCTTCAGTTCTTTGTCACCTGTGAATTTACTGAGGGTGCACTCTACTCTATTGTCCAGATCATCTGTGAAGATGTTAAACAGGACTAGAGCAAGTATTGGGCCCTGGGGGTACTTCACTCATTACTGGCTTCCAACTAGTCTTTGTGCAACTCACCACTACTGTCTGACTACCACACTTTATCATTACTGGATACAATACAAACATATCCTCTAGGATACATAAGTAAGTACCAGAAAGGAAAGGATCTATGCCAAACATTTTTGTGGCACAGATGAATACTTGTAAAGTAGCATTGCTCAAATAAAAGAAAATGCTTTAAGATGCATTAGCTACCACCAGAAAAGAAGAAAAAGAAAAAAAAAAAAATTGTCAAGAAAGAGGGTTTTCTTTCAATTAGAGTATACTTAGGCCAACAAGTCAGTGGAATATTTCCAGAGAAATTTAGATAGGGAGCCTTTAAATAACCTTATGATTCTTTTGCTACCTCATCTTTCAAGTATTCTGAGGTTCAAAAAATCTTATGAAGATCATATGCCATTGTCTGCAATTTTTCTGTTACTAGCCTGATCTAGAGCATTTGAACAAGTTACTAGCTGTGAAGAATTGTTCCCAGCTTATGTTATGTTCTGCCTATTTGCATTAGTGCCCTGAAGCATTTCTTACGTTTGCTGCTTGAAGAAAATGAACTGCAGCACTATATTTACCTGATAATTTTCATATAGAAGATTTGATCAGATGGAATCATTCTGCAGCCACTTATTTTTTGGTGGTGAGTATCAACAATGCAAATGGCAATTAACAGGACTGGAACAAGATTACGTTCCATAACAGGGAAGTCAAATTATATTTCAGCAGGTAAGTAGTGAAAGTTCAATTAGAACATGAATCACTTAAAACTAAATTGAACACAGCAGTGGATAACATTCTTTTCGAAGTAAGCTTGTACTTGTAGAGGGATATGTCTACTTAGCAAGATAGCCTCAGGGATGCTCTGACTTATGCCTGAGAGCTGGCCCTGCACATGGCAGTCCCAGAATGAGGGCAGGGCTTTGATGAGAGTTCCTCTTCCTTTGTATTTTCTCCCTCCCTCTCCAAAGGGTTCCTCACTGGCAGGCGGTCAGGCACTGGAACAGGCTCCCCATGGCAATGTTCATGGCTCCAAGCTGTCAGAGTTCAAAGAACACACAACGCTCTCAGACATATAGTCTGATTCTCATGTGGTCTTATGTGCAGCCAGCAGGTGGACTTGATGATCCTTGTGAGTCTCTTCCAACTCGGGATATTCTACGATGATGTGAAATTGCACTGTACACATAGCCATACCTGGAGATTTGTATCAGCACTTCATTCCTTAGCCACTCCTTTAGCTGCTGTGAGAATGTAGAACTGGAATTGTTGATCTTAATATCTTTACGAAGGCTTCCTTGTTTGTTTGTTTAGCCTCAGTAGCTCAGACCCTGATGATTTTCTATATGGAGATTCACAGCTTGGTCAAGGGAAGGGCACAACACATTTTTCTGCCTTTTGCAGAATTTGCAATGGTTAACATTCATGCAAATTTCTTGCTTGCACTTCCACCTGTTCCCCTGAACCTTTGGACAGGCAGAATAACTGCAATTTGAATGTCAGCAGCAAGCTGGGACATACAGCATGTTAGACTTTGAAACTGCTCCTACAGGTATCAACTGACCACTTCTAAGTACCTAGGATGAAACCCTCTCCCCTCTTAAGTCTCACAGCATTTACCACATCATTCCCAGGTAAAGACATGACTGGCATCACATTTGGCATCCTTTATCAACTTGACTTTAAATCAGTATAGCAGTCATCATATTCTCTTATAGTTAATTTGTATATATATTTGCTTCAACTTTCATGTCTGCTTCTGTAATCACTTGAATCATTTAAGAATTCAAGCTCAGAGAAGTAGCAAAGAATCCTCTGAAGAAACCATTGAAAACTAGGTCTGCAAAGAGATTCAGCAGAAATCCATGTTTGCCCTGTACAGTGGAGCACATGTGAAAGATACTAAGTTAGCACGGAAATACCTGGAAATGCTAGGTCTGAAAACAGTTGGGCAGTGACAGTTAATTACATCTTTGAGCTTACTGTTATAGTGACACAGGTATAATGTTTGTAGTATGACTGCTGGCATGTCAGTGGAAGGCCACAGGTGTTTCAAAGGCAACATTATTTTGCTGGACCATGGAGGGACTCAGGTCCCAACTGTAATCCCCAAAATTCTGCTCTTCTAAACACCAAAGTGTCCTAGAAAAGGTTCAGAATATTTAATTGTGCACACACCCGGAAGCATCATAGCCTCAGTAGCTCAGACCCTGATGATTTTCTATATGGAGATTCACAGCTTGGTCAAGGGAAGGGCACAACACATTTTTCTGCCTTTTGCAGAATTTGCAATGGTTAACATTCATGCAAATTTCTACATGGGAGGTATTTGGAGTGGGCATGTGTAAGTTTCCAGCTTACTGTCCACTGGTAAAATTCTCAATCTTGTTTGACTGTCTTGACAACCCCTAGGCTCTGTTTCTAGCCTGTTAGGGAACATACCTTAAATGATAACCAAGGCAGGTAGTATGCTATATGGCATGTTCCTTGCATTAGTCAGTAGAAAATGAAGACAAGAATCTTCATGACTGTTCTTCAGTGGATATTTCCTCAGAGGGACTGTCTCCATTCAGGATGCATCCCTCTCCAGCACTGCATGTTTGACACAGGCCAGCCCCTTAATCCAGAAAGAGACTGCATAGACACAAAAATTATCTAGGTCCTCCATAAGGAAATATATATCACTACTACTATAAAGATCTCAGCTTATTCTTTTCAGTGATTTATATACTGCCTGTGTTTAAACCTTTTTGTTCCTCTATGAACTGTAAATGGCAGCTGCATTTTTTTTTCAGATATGACAGTTTCGTGCAGTAGGTTATTTTTTCCCATTAGAACACATGCCATTAAATCCATTATGCTTTCTACTTTCTCTGTCAGCACAATCTGTCTCTTTGCTTTACTGCAGTTAATGCCACTATTAATTAATCTTATCCTTAATTCATTCCTTGTGTATTTTTTAAAGAGAATGTAGAGCTCATAATGAGCTGAACTGACAGATTTGGAGATCAAAGGCACAGATCCTCAGAGATACACTGGCACATAATTACGATTTAGCTACCCAACTTCCATTGATTTCAGTAGTAGTTGGGTGCCAAAGTATCTTTCAATATTGGTGCCAGAGTTCATATTCTTTTAATAGTTTTAGTGCAAAGTTCCCTTCATTAGATTCATTTTGAAAGGTATTGTGTCCAAGGGTGTTACAAGCCAGAGCAGCCTTTCATAGTCAGTTGAGTCACCAATCTTGCTGTGAGGCTGTGAGTGCAACTCTGCTTGCAATTGTAGCTTAGTGGTAGGAGAAATGTTTTCACCCAGCTGATGGCTGAACAGTCACTTCCAGCCAGTTCCATCAACACTTCCTAAACAGTGGAAAAGAAAAACTTGCTTCCTTCAAAACTCTCTCACCAACGTCCAAAGATAAAAATCGTAATTTTCCATCTGTACTTTACTTTGTATTCAAAATAATGAGGAGATGGGGCAGTCTTTTCCTTTCATTCAAGACACTGAGCTCAGCCTGCGAGTTGTCTTCTCACATTGCTTCCTGTGAATAGATGAGAGCAACTATTTTGCTGAATTTATTTATTTATTTTTATGCTGCAGCTGAAACAGAAGTAATTTGTATGATGCCCTGCAACACTGCCTCTTCTGCAGGGTGGTATGCAATAGTATGCAGCCTGACCCTGTGCAGCAGGGACCAATTTAAATCCATGAGTAGCTCGAGTGAAGTCAGACATGTTTCTGAGGCTAAGCATTACCTAACTGCCGTGTTGCATTTGCTCAGAGTGTTAAGCATTATCCCAGATTGCATCTCAAATATCTTAGCAACCTGAAAAGCTCTACCAGAGTAGGATACATTAATAAGTGATACCCAGATAACTCTATGTTTCTTCCTGAACAGAGATAATTGGACCCTTGCTATCTTTCCTCAAGTCCACTTACTTCTATAACTTACTTCTATAACTTCTATTCTGTAATGTGATCAAACTCCAAATCACATTTGCTAAGGTTTTTTTGCTGCTTTTTTCTTCTGTAATGTTTTGTATCATATCATAATATTGCATTGTAATATTTTTCATATGAAAAAGCAAAATAACTAATTCATATATAAGGATCACTTCAGTGGAGTAGCAAGGAGCAGCATTAGCAGAGGCTGAACTGTCTTTACACCACAGAAAAAGCAGAATATGACTCCACGCCAGTTACAGGGTGAAGAAGCCCTGCAGACATGCTGGAGAAGACACTGCTGCTTCCTTCACTCTTTTGGGGTCATCTGCACCACTTAGCCTCATTACCTCAGAGGACACAAGACACGTGGCGCTGAGTGAGCAATCTCAGTTGTATTCGTCATCATATGAAATGAAAGAATATTAAAGGAGCTTGACACTCTACTTCAAAGGTCAAGAAATAATTCTCAGTGCCTCCATATATAAAACAAATTACAGTGGACAATGGGCACAGTTTTGTTTCACATGCTAGTTGTAGGTTAAAGCAAAGTGACAGGAAATAATGAGGTTTAAATTGGTGAATTGGCTTTTGTTTTCTGGGGATTAGCCAAATTGCACCCAAATTATGGAATTTCAGAGAGGAGATGCTTTAGAGCATTTTAACATACACACTGTTTTGTTTTTTTTTTTAATATATTTTATTTATAGCAATATTGGTATTCTTCATTACCTTTACACAGTCATGTCACAGTTTTAGACTAAAACCTTAAACTAACTGTAATAAAACTGAGTAGTATTAGAAAATGAGCACTACTAAAAGCTGATTTTAGTAAGGTGTGTAGTAGAGAAAGTGAAATGTACCAACAAAGGATCTGGTCCATATGTTAAATTTTTAGTATTTATGAATGAAAGAAGGTGCAAAGAGGTAAAGGATAACTCATGCATTTTCTTTTAAAGCAAAGGAATTTCATGAAATAACTTCACTGCTCATATCCTTCCAAACACTCCCTATACCAGTCTAGATGTAGACTGCACAGAGAAGAAGATTGGCAGTACATAGACCAATCTTCTACATTGGTCAGTACATTGTGTCATCTTATGTCTTCCTGTGACATGAAGAACTACCATGCAGCTACTAACTTGTACAGAGGTCATAAATAGTAGGCAGTGAGTTCAGCAGCAGTGAGTAACAGAAATGACAAGATATGCTGCATCCCTCTAAATCTGCTGCTTTATCTTGCCCTTCCTACTTATTCTAGTAGGTGCTTTTTTTGCCCAAGGAAACTCAGACTGAACTCATATGAAACCAGACTAGCAGATTGACAATGCAAGTGCTGTAGGCTTGATGGTTTCAAGGATACTCAGGCACAAGATTCAATATAAATTAAGCTGTAAATAGTAAGGACTCTTACTCTGGGAAAGATAAGATTCAGGTGAGAGAAAAGACAGAGTAATGCAATTAATAGTTATTACACTAAAGAACCTTTATCACTAGCAAATATATTATTAGGGCTGAAGACAGTAATTTGAGCAAATAGTTCTATTAATATGCTTTAGTTGAAGTAGATCCCTTGAGTCTATTCAGTGTGCTGTTGGAAATGTTTTCTTTGGTCTCAGCATTCCCATTGTTTCGGGGTTTTTTTTGCTTTCTAATGTCTTCATTCCTCACACTCCCACTGGGGAGAACATGAAGATGGCATTTACAGTGGTAAATTCCAAGTATTCAAAATATGGAAGCAGAATAATAATTATCAGAAATATTGACTTGTATAAAAGAAAAAAAAAAAATGCACAACAATAAACAATTACTTGGAGGTCAAAATAATTTCCCTTCTGTTTTTCATGTGAGTAAGTTTAAGGAGGTTATCTCTAACCTTGATAGCTTGAAGTTCAAGCTAACCACAAAAAATAAAAGGATTCTTTTTCCCATATTACAAGCGCACCTGGATCAGGGAACTCCCAAACAAAGAATCCCAAGCAAAGAATCGTTTGAGAGCAGCCCTGAGGAGAAGGGTTTGGGGATGTTCGTTGATGAAAGACTTAACATGAGCCAGCAATGTGCTCTTGCAGCCCGGAAGGTCAACCATATTCTGGGTTGCATCAAGAGGAGTGTGACCAGCAGGTCAAGGAGATGATTCTGCCCCTGCACTCTGTTCTTGTGAGATTCCATCTGTAACAGTATCAAGTTCAGGGGCCTCCAACACAAGAAGAACATGGAACTGTTGGAGCAGGCCCAGCAGAGGGCCACAAAGATTATCAAAGGGCTAGAGCATCTTCACTATGAAGACAGTCTGAGAGAGTTGAGGATCTTCAGACTGGAAAAGAGAAGACTCCAAGGTGACCTTATAGAGGCCTTCCAGTACCTGAAAGAGGCCAACAGGAAAGCTAGAGAGGGACTTTTTATAAGGGCAGGTAGCAACAGGACAAGGGGAAATTGTTTTAAACTCGAACAGGGTAGGTTTAAACCTACCCTAGGTTTAGATATTAGGAAGACATTATTTACTGTGAGAGTGATGAGACACTGGAATAGGTTGCCCAGTGAGGTTGTAGATGCCCCCTGAATGGAAGACCAGGCTGGATGGGGCTTTGAGGGTCTAGAGGGAGGTGTCTCTGCCTATAGCACAGAAGTTGGAACTAGATGATCTTAAAGGTCCCTTCCAACCAAAACCATTCTATGATTCTATGATTCTGTGATATTTGTCTATTTCGAGAAGAGATACAGTGAAAAAGGCAACAGTGCTGTCTCAGTTCCTTGGCTGAATCTCCGTCCATGCTCATCAAGCTTTCTTTTATCTACCTTCTCTGAGTTCCCTTGATTCTAACAGCACTAAATCTTTATAAGCAATTTTTTTCTCACCAATTCACTTATTTTTTTTTAAATGCAAAGTTCTCCTTAAGTAAGTGTTTTCTTCTGCAAGTCTAAAGCTGAAATCTCCATCAGTGTTTTCCTCACACTCAGAGAGATATGGATTCCTCTTCTGCCCTCCAGAAGGACTCTATTCCTATTTTTATTTTGAAATTGCTTGTTGGTTAATGAGCATTACCTCAGGCTGTCAGTCTCTGAACAAGCACAGTGTCACAGGCATAGAATATAAGCCTTTATGTATTTACTCATATGATGCAATATTAATCAACCTGCAAAAAATTGAGCTAAAATAGATGACAGATCATTCTACAGTTAAATTGTGATTTTGCTGTTGAGATAAAAATCGATATAAGTGTTCGTGTTGCAAGAGAGTGTACTTCACAGGAAGTAAATTAAAGTTTGTTATTCTGTAATACATCTGTCCACATATTTTACAGTATTGTTCCCTATTATTACATTTCTGATCAAGACTAATGCTCATTAAAAAATCTAATATGACAATGAAAAATTTATATGGAAAATTTTTTGTCCTCTGTTACAATTGCTATCTCCTCCATTTTTTGGAAACCACAGAAAATTAGTCTCAGGCCGTGGTAATCTTAATTATATCTTGGAACATATGATGTTGGAAATGTATTGAAAAATTCTATTGGTGAGATTACCTTTGCCTCTTAATGCAAAATCTCTATGTTCATATGCTTGCATTATTTAAATTACAAAAGAAAGGCAACTGAAAAATGGGATGCTTTGTTGTGCAGTCATATTCATGAAAATTCATTTAGTTGTGAGGGGGTAAAAAAAAGGGGGGGGGGGGGTAAAAAACCTTTTGCTGTTCGAAGTATAACAAAGCTGCATTTAAGCAGTAAAATGCATAGGCTAAAAAACAAAGTTTTTATGTGCTCTCAAAATCAGATTTTTATGAATTTGACACACATATAGCTAGATGGCAGCTGTAACCCAGCCTGTTTGGCTTTATTCCAAACAGACAGGAAACAGATGCCATTCTAAGAGGAGACACAAGGGCTCTGCAGATAACTAGTTTGACTTCAGCCAGTATCTCTTATGGATGTAACAGGTGGGTACATCATCAGTTCCAACACCCCTTTTCTCCACATTTGTATCAAATTCAAATGCTGACTCTGTACACAACTGAACTACAATTTGATTGTGCTTTTACCTTGCATCAATTGGTATATGAGAAGCATAAAATGAAGTATGAGTTAACGTGCTGGATCAGCTGCTGTTGTTATCACTTCACAGAGTGACTGTGACTCCTGGCTAAGCATTTGCACTGTGTTTCCTGTCCTATGATGTTTCCAAAATGGGGGAGCTCGTAGAGCTTTTCCAGGATAAGCGGTCAGATGATGCAACTGGCAGATTCAGCTGTGTCACTACTGTGCCCCTATGATGAATGGAATGGTGACAGAAAACACTGCCGTGGACTATATGAAGAGTGCCATTTCATTTCCATGGTGCTAGTGCTCAGTGACAAGAAACGCTTTTAAATAATACTTAGAGGCAGGGTTCTTGAGCAGGGTTGCAGTATGAACTCAGGCCTCCCTGCACAGCAGCCCCAGTGACAGCCAGCTTTCTGTCTGAGTGCATGAGAAGACATGCTAAGCTGCAAGGTTATGCTCCAGGACCTGCTCAATAAAAATAAATGTAAACTGATCAGCTGTACCAACTTAAACCCTATGTTTGAAAGGAACAAGCAATAGCTTAGACCACAAACAAATGTTCCTCAGCAAGGTTGTGTAATTTCTTACTTTCACTCTAGAGGTTTTCATGTCTTCATGGAATTGATGATGGTACCAGATTTATCCAGACCTTATTTCCTTCCTTGTTCTACTTAATTCCCTTAAAAGACTGTAGTACACATTATGTATTCTTTTAAAATATTTTTCTTCTACCAATCATGATCTTTTTTAACTTTGTGAGGCTTTTTTTCACTTCCAGAGACACATCTGCCCATGCAGTCTTTCTCACTACATTTCCATGAAGACATCTGGGATTCTAAATCTGAAACAGCAAGTGCTTCTTAGTGTTACTTGCTAACAAAAAAGCGGAAGAGGTTTTTTTTGTGTGTGGCCAAATCCCACAGAGCTGCTGAGCCTTATAAAACACAATGTTCTCAACTATTCAGAGCACTTTCTTATTATAATAAAATTTATTACAGAGACCAACCAGGGTTATTCAGACAAAATTTGAGGAGGTTGTTTTTTTTTTTTTCGTTTTTTTTTTAATGTGGATATCTAGGCTTTCACCTCTAAACTCAGAGCACAGTGCCTACACTTCAGATGGAACCATCCCTAGATCAGACTGCTTAAAGTGAAATCTTCAACAGCACTTCCTGCTGTTTTCCCTATGGAGAACACCTCTCTCTGTTAAGATACCAATGATAATCACTGCTGCAAGTAGAAAGGCCCAGAATTATCAGTGGTTGCAATGAAGAGTGATGTGCTGGTGATAGGCCATATTGCTGTGGTGTGACCTGTACAGCAGTGTGAGTGAGGAGCTGACAACCCTGTCAGAACTGCCAGTAAGTCTAGTGCTAATGCGATACCTTTGACTGATTCTTAATTGGGATGAACTGCCAAATAGTGTTCAGTAGCAATTATAGCTCCTCAGCAACTTTAAGGAACAGAGATAATCATTGTCAGAACGCTTTTTAGGTGTAACTTTTGTTCTCTCATCTTGATTAGATGATCTCATCTTCTTCAGAAGCTATTTAGATACGATGACATTGAACGAGAATGATTTACCTCCTTCCATCTTGTAAGAAAAGACTTCAAGTCTCTTTCATTGCATAGGTGTTTATATTACACTCCTCTTTTATTTTCTTACTCTATCATAAATATTTATAATTTTGATTGGAAATCAATTATGTGTTTTAATTTTTTTTTTTTTTTGTATGGAAGAAATCTTGAAGATATTTTTCCTTATTCTTCTGTGTATTCAAGCTTAAATTTTCAATTTTTAGACGTTTCCAAATAGACATCATGATTAATTGGAATATTTGGATTTATCACAAAAGAATAAGGAACCAGAAGGAAGTAATGATCAACACTAGCCTTGATCAAGACTATGTCTCCTTTCTTTTTGTATTACAAACCAGACAGAAGAGGAAGAAACCTGTTAGCACAATGACTTAAAGGTTTAGAAAAAGTAGTTTATTCTTTGTTTGGGATATAAAGGGAAAGAAGAAATCTACTGGCTCTACATCAGGGAAAATATAAAAAAAAGTATACATTTGCAAAACAGCACAGATTTATGAAAGAATTAATTGAAAATGTGGCTTTATAAATTTGTTTTCCATGTATATTCTGTTCTGTGAGAAACCATCTGGAGTATTGTATTCAGCTCTGGGGCATGTAGCATAAGACATGAACTTGTTGGAGCAGAGCTAGAGGAGGGAGAAAAAGATGAACAGAGGAATATCTCTCCTATGAAGAAGGGTGAGAGCTGAGGTTATTTAGTCTAGAGTAGATAAGTTTTTGGGAGACTTCACAGAATCACAGAATCACAGAAATACCAACGTTGGAAAAGACCTACAAGATCATCCAGTCCACCTATCACCAATAGTCCTCACCAAACCATGTCCCTCAGCACAACGTCCAAATGTTCCTTGAACACCTCCAGGGTCGGTAAATCCACCACCTCCCCGGGCAGCCCATTCCAGTGCCTGACCACTCTTTCATAGAAGTAGTATTTCCTAATGTCCAGCCTAAATGTCCCCTGGTGCATCTTGAAGCCCTCTAGTTCTATCACCAGTTACGCAAGAGAAGAGGCCAACCCCCAGCTCACTACAGCCTCCCTTCAGGTAGTTGTAGAGAGCAATAAGGTCTCCCCTGAGCCACCACTTCTCCAGACTGAACATTCCCAGCTCCTTCAGCCGCTCCTTATAAGGCCTGTGCTCCAGACCCCTCACCAGTCTTGTTGCCCTTCTTTGAACCCAGTCCAGGGCCTCAATGTCTTTCTTGCAGTGAGGGGCCCGAAACTGAACACAGTACTCAAGGTGCAGCCTCACCAGAGCTGAGTACAGGGGGACAATCACTGCCCTGTTCCTGCTGGCAACACCGTTCCTGATGCAAGTCAGGATGCCATTGACCTTCTTGGCCACCCAGGCACACTGCTGGCTCATGTCCAGCCTAGCATCAATCAGTACCAGCAAGATCCATTTCCTCTACGCAGTCCTCCAGCCACTCTGCCCCAAGCCTGTAGCATTGCCTGGGGTTGTGGCCAAAGTGTGGCACCCAGCATTTGGCCTTGTTGAAACTCATCCCGTTGGCTTCAGCCCAGCCATCCAGCCTGTCCAGATCCCTCTGTAGGGTCTCGCTACCCCCAGCCAGATAGACACTTCCAGCCAACTTGGTGTCAGAAAATTGAGGTTGCACTCAATGCCCTCATCCAAGTCATCAATGAAGATATTGAAGAGGACAGGCCCCAGCACTGACCTCTGGGGAATACCACCCATGACTGGTCGCCGGCTGGATTTAGCTCCATTCACTACCACTCTCTGAGCCCAGCCCTCCAGCCAGTTCTTTATCCAGCCAAGAGTGTACCTGTCCAAGTCAAGGGCTGCCAGCTTCTGCAGGAGAAACCTCCTTGTAGCCTTCAAATATTTGAAGGGGACTTAGAGGAAAGATGGGGAAACACACTTTATCAGGTATTGTAGTGACCAGAAAAGAGATGACAGTTTAAAACCAAAAGAGGGTAGATTTAGATTATGTATCAGGAAGAAATTTACTGCTATGAAAGCAGTGAAGCACTGAAAGTTTGCGCTGAGAAGCTGTGGATGCCCTGTGCCTGGAGATGTTCAAGGCCAGGTTAGATGGGGCTTTGGGTAGCCTCATCTAGCAGATGGCAGCCCTGCTCATGGTAGGGGAGCTGGGACCAGATGATCTTTAAGGTTCCTTTCTACCCAAGCCATTTTATGATTCCATAAATAACACAAATATTGGAGGTACATAATTAGAAATTGTGTCTTGGAAAGACATGTTTTAGACTGTCATGGACTGGCACAGATCTTCAAATGAAAACAGGACTGCTAAGTAGAAAAATAGTAAATGAGAGCTGTAATGGATTTTATTTTTTTATTCTGGAAATATCAAATTTTCTGTCACAGAAGGTTTCTGAAATTCAATAAATACCTTCAACCATATTCAGAACTCCTTAACTGGGAGAAATGCTATACAGTGATTTGACCTGAAAACTAATATGTCCACCTCTTTCTGCAAAATAAATGCTCCTGATTCACTTCTTGAGGTTGTTTCTAAACTTCATTTATGGAAATCCTTAAAGAAGGGTCTGTCTATCAGCACTTCATGTCATTGAAGATTTAGGCTCCACTTAGGCTGAAAGAAAATCTCTTATACTGTTTAAAATCGTATATATATTTTTTTTCATTCAACTTAGCATTTATGAGTAAAAAGCACATAAACCCTTTATCTAGAGTAATCAGCCAGAAACATATCATTCTCAATGGGACCTGGAGACCTCCAGCATTCATAAGTGCAGTTTCTTCTTCCTCCCGTGAAAGATTTGTCCAGAAGCACAAAAGAAGTAGAAGGTATTTGAGCAAAAGCAATTACCCCAATTTATTGTGTTATTTCCCTCTTTCCTACCTTCCAAAAATTCCTCAAATCTACTTCTACGGAATATCTATACACAGTAAAAATACTTTTCAAAACTTAGGAGATACTGCTTATATAAAAAGGTCTATATTAAAAAATCAGTTTGAGTTTTAAATGTATTTACCTAGAAAGTAAATAGAATAGCTGTAACTACATTAACCTAAGTAGCAATGCTCTAAGAAACAAAAGGGAGTGATTTATTAAGTTATCCCTGCCCAGAAAAAAAGAGAAAATGCTGTTGAACATATGCTTCATTTTAAATACAGATGGCATTAAGCACATGCTTCTTTTTTTTTTTCTGAGGCAGAATTAAAAACTGAAAAACATACCTATGTAATACTTTGTCATGTTACAGGAGAATCAACTAAAATGTTGCCATTATATTCTTTCATATGATTTCAATATCCTGCCTAAACAAGAGAGTTGGACCAGATGACCTCCAGAGTTCCCTGCAATCTCAACCATTTTGTGATTCTGTGAATACTGCACAGATGAAAGCATGTTACAGTTTTATGCCTATTCATAAGATAAGCAATAGAAAGTGTCATCGATGTTTATGTAAATAGTAAAAGAATAATAATTAACAAAGGCAAACGTGTCATTTGGATCATTCATTTTTCTTTATTGAATTTTGATGAAAAACAGTCCATTTGAAATATTTCCAGAAACCATTTCAATTCCAAATGCTCAACACAAAAACTTGGTATCAGAGTTCAAACATATAAAGTTACATCTTATTATAATTTAATATTTAACAAAGATAATCATTTTTGATTTTGAATAATTAAGCTTACAAAAATAATGTTACAGTTATAAAATAAATCAGCTTTTCCCAATAAATTACAGTGGTGTTCATCTTATTCAAAAATGTAATATATTGTACAAAATAGATAACATCTTTTAGTAAGATAAAATACTAAAGTATGTTTTTCATCCAGTACATTTTGGCAGTGTGTGAAACCATGTTATTGTACATTTAATATCTAAACAACAGTGTGAAAACTAAACCCATTATGTTATTACGTTAATTGCTTATATAAGGCAGGGTGTCCTAACATGGGGGCCATTTTATATTTCAAGTTACTTTTATTTAGTCAGACCGATCCTGTCATATTCACAAAACTGGCTTATTTAATCTCACCCAGAAAAGTCACACATATCCAGCCACAGCCAAACATTCACTTTCTGAGAGGATCACAAAAGTGACCTCAGTCAACATTTGGGTGTCTCATGTATGCTTTATCCTTTTTCTCACAAAGTGAGAAAGCTGGTGGACTACATGGAGAAACAGCACAGTTCTGATACCCCTAAAGTTAATGGCAAAACTTTGATACTTTATTCTGTCATAAAAAGTCTCACTAAAAGGGTCTAGTAAAAAGAGCAATGAATTGATAAAAAACAAGCAAAAAAACAAAAAGAAAAACAAAAAAACCAACAACAACCAGTAACCAGCAAAAAGAAAAACGCATTCTATAAAGCAAAAGGTAAACTTTAAGAGCTATTGTATGCAGATCTAAGTACAAAAGCAACTGCTTCAAAATAACAAGAAGAAACACAGCATCTACCTTGTGGTAAATGTATTTTCATTAAAGCCCTTTAAATGTTTAGGTCATCTCAATATTTACTGTGTATTTTCTGCCTACAAAAAAAAAAAAGAAAAAAGTATGCAAAGTAACTTTAAAGGCCAGTGGTTTAATTATACCATCTTTGGATGCTGTGATTAAGGCAAATGTCTGATTCAGGATGAACAACTTCTCACCTTGCAGAATTTCTGACCCCATTGTATTTCATCTTTGCCATGGTTCAGCAAACTGCAAATATTTTTTCTGTTTACTTTGTATATAGCTTCTGGGGGGAAAAACAAACAAACAAACACCTACTTTGAAGTAAAGAAAGGCTTTGCTGTCTGGAATAAATAAAATGTGCAAAGTGGCAATTTTCTTACGATATCACTACTGTATGAACAAAATAATCACTTCATGTTTTATAAGAGATAATTTTCAAAAATTCTTAATGAATATATGCCCATGTGAGCATGTGTCACAACAGCCCCTTTGTGCAAACTGACAGAGGGTCTATATCTAGATCAGTTAATATAGACTCCAGAAGGAAAATTTCAATCAATTCTGGATTCTTCAAAACTGGGAAAGAAAGGAGTCAAGGGGGACTCATCACAGTAAGTCAATTCATACCAAACACCTGAAAATCCGAATGGAAAGTACATGGTGTGCTGGTTATCTTCATAGCTTGAAATACCATGGCTCAAATGAGGAACATTTGGAGTTGAATTCAGGCATGTCTATCACTTTAGTTAGCAAATCATCTGTCTCCAGACATAGGTCTACAATATAAATATGTAGTTCTTTCTGAAAGCAATGCCTCCTATTTCTTTCATGGAAACTACAACAGGAGTACAAAAACATTATTTGATGGACCAAATTCTCAGCTACAAAATGCTATTTTTCAACAGTCACCAGCTTTAGCTATGCATTTTTGCCAGTGATGAACATGAGCCTGCATGCCACACCCATAAATATATGCACCACTGGAGATAATCCACTGTTTCACAGTTTCTTGACACTGTTGATAGAAAAATGTTGGCTATGTAGTCCATCTTTCATCAGCCCAAATAGATGGAAGTCAAAAGTCACCAAATCTAGACTATATGGTGGGTGTGATATGACAGTGCTGCCCAGATTGGTTATGTTTTCCATGATGTTCTAACTGGCACTGTGTTGCAGGAGAAACACTGTCTTCTTCTGTGGTCTGACTCTGGAAGTTTGAACCTTTGACTTAGTCAGTCTCATGATGTAGCTGTCAGAGTTGATAGTTTGTCCAGGTTCCAGGAAATCCAGAAGAATCACCCCGTTTTTGTCCCAAAAGATAGTGCACATCACCTTTCCTGCGGAAGGCTGAATCTTGAACTTTTTCTTCTGTAAAGAATTTCATGTGTCTACTCCATGGACTGCCATTTTGACTCAGGCTCATAGTAGTGACATCAGGTGGTCCAGAAAACTGTCACTGCTTTCACCAGTGCTGAAATGCACACATTGCATCCCTGCATTCAAAACCACTGTTTGGCTTCCATAAACATTAAGCAAGTGTTGATGAATGTCAATAAGTGCTATTTTTTCCACATGAAGGAATTCAATTCCATACTTTTGCTTCACACACGCTTCTATGTCAGACATATCAGACTGCCTCTCCACTGATATCCATCACATGGCAACAAAACACAATGGATTATTGGTGGTAAGGTTTCATCTCTACTGCCATACTACCAACATCCACCTCTGCTGTTGTGATACAGCATAATAAAATAGGAGGTATTACTTTCAGAGCAGCTCTGATACAGTTATTCTGTAGGTAAAGTTTAGAGTGATTGCCATGCACTCACCAGACAGTCAGACAAATAACACAATGGCTACATTTACATTAGTAAGTTAAACAGTACAAAGTCTATATACTCCAGTCTTGAGGTCAACTGACATGGCCTGGACATGTTTCTACAGTTATTCACTGTAAAGAAAAATGGCAATATTGCAAGTGCACAGTAAAAAGTGTCCCTAGACAGGCCTAATTCCCAAAATGCCCTGAGAAATAGTCTGGGAGAGAAACAGTGCTGACCATAAAAAAATTCAGACCCCTTTTTAACTCTTTAGTAATATAAATGATAGCACTCTGGTGTCTATACATCCATGCCTAGGTACTGTCTCGTTGAGTAATATAGACATTACTGCGTATGTAGATTTCAAAGAGTTCTCAAACATCTTCGCACATGGCAAGCCCTCCCTCTGATTCATACAAATTCACTGCATGGAGGATTCAACTCTTTTGTTGAAATTTTACTTGAAAGAGATGCTTCTTTCAAATCAGTATTTTTGAAAACGTACTGAATACTTCTATCCATTCAGCATTTCCTCGTTTTTATTCAGTGTATGTGCTTTGTTTTTGGAATCTTGGCTTTGGTTTGACTAATGCACTTTTTCATGCCTACAATTCACAGGTAAACAATCCCTAGACAGTTCAGTCACAATGAAAAAAAAAGTTATGTACACAACTAAAACAATAATATAAAGATGACAACTAAAACAGAAAATAAAAAAAAAAAAAATGAATCTGTGCATTTAAAAGATCTAAAAATAACATCAACCTTTATACATTTTTATCAGACTGCAGTGTCCAGAGTTACAGTCTGCATAGCAGTCAGAACATTGAGTATTACTTTCCAAATCATAAAGGGTCTCAAGAAACACCCACAGTAGTGGCTGCTGGGGAAATAAACTCCTTTATCATCCTGAGATTTTAAATGTGCAAGTTTCCTACCAAATTATCTAGTGCATAAAAAGGAAGTAGGAATGGAAGGAGGGAGGACTGAAGGGAAAGAATGGGGGAAATAAGGAAGGTAGGAAGAGCAAGACCAAGAAATATTATCACAATGATTTTTGTTTCAAAATAGACTGCTGTGCAATTACTGAAGCCTGATTTGAAGACATTTTGTATTCTTGTCCAGAGCCTTGAGGAGGAGAAGGTAATGGAGTCTCTGGTGTTGCTGAAAAAGAATTCAGAAAGAATTGCACTTTTTTATATTCTGTACAATTCTGCACACATATATACATACTACTGACCCCAAATACAGTTCTTCTACATTTGTCATACTAGGCAAATAGGACATTATTGCAGATTTCAGTTCATCGGAAATTGTGCACATAAAACCAACGATGTATCAGAATGGTGCTAAATTGTTAAAATTAGATTAAATTCAAGTCAAACACTCTTAGTTATCACATGTTAACAAACATGTTTTTAATGCACAATTATTTTATTCTTTATGAAATAACTCTATAAGCACTGACAGGCCACCATTTTAATTAATATGTTAAACTGTAAGACTGAAATGTTATGATGGAAGGCTAACTTGAAATTACTTACAAATCTGTTCTGCATGTACAGGAGCAGACATTGAACTTATGAGGATGGTTTGGCCAGTTAATGGATCTTGGGCTAAGTGAGGATGTACTGGATGATGTAAATGACTGGTATCATTAGAAGTACCTGCAAAAATAACATGAGCGTATATCAGTTTAGAAGAGCAGATTGTTGCCAGCAATTTATACTGAAATAATTACATTTCTGCAGAGCAAATATTTTGATTGGCAATTTGAATAATTGCCTCTGGGTATTCATTAAACAATTTAACCAGATTTCAACCACATTAAGCACTGTATTTATTTGCACTGTTTTGACTGCATTAACAGCGGACTTCTTGAAATATTTGTAAGAATTCTATAATCTGTCACGGGAATTCTGTGTCTAAAAATCCAGAAAAGACTATGAAGTACAAAGCACGATCTGAGGCTGTAGGACTGAGGGAACAAGATGAGCAGACAGGACAAGCATTTAGCTAACGATTATATGACTTGAAGCTCAGTTAGTGTGGTACTGGTCAAAGTGCTTGCTTACATCATGATTCTCTTAGCATCTCAGTGTGCTAAATTCAACAGAATACAGCATGGTAAGTTTGAGATGTTGTTTATTTACCTCCAAGTAACATTTCCTGAAGCAAACTGTCAATTTTAACAATTCCAAATAGTTTAACCAGTTGTATTTGCTCAATCATTTGCCAAGTGATACTCTGGAGTGTAGGCAGTAAAAGCAAAAGCTCTCCAAATCTTCCTCGGGAGTCATACTGACGGTCATTGATATAATCCTCTAAACTGATTTGGACTTGGTACCGCATGTTCTTAATTTTCATTGGATTACTCAGGCCTTTCGCATCTGAAAAATGACAAAAGCATACAATCAAGGTAAATTTTTATTTGGTTGGAGTGTCTTACTTTTTTTTTTTCCCATTTTGTTCTTTTCCTTCCAGCTAGATATCATGAGCACATGCTATAT
Organism: Lagopus muta; assembly: GCF_023343835.1. Taxonomy (NCBI): domain Eukaryota; kingdom Metazoa; phylum Chordata; class Aves; order Galliformes; family Phasianidae; genus Lagopus; species Lagopus muta. Next base: position 30,508,324 of record NC_064435.1, read on the forward strand.
CAACAAAAATCACTTAAAATGTAATCTGAACAAAATCAATAATTAACAATAATTCTGATATATATTTTCAGGAATGTACCTGGATCAAAAAACACAATGGCTTTCAAGCAAGCATACTCATTGTCATCTATCTGAATTTCCTGGAAGGGTCGAACTAGTTCATCTAGGATTCGATTTGCCACTCGGCTGATCTCCACTTCAGTGCTGTTGCGATGGATTATATAGTTGTTACCTTGGAAAGAAAGAATACCAACATGTAGACTGATATAAAGATTTAGATGCAATATACTACATGATGAAAATCATTTTCAAAAATATATTTTATTTTGCTTAATCAAAATAGTATTTTTTCATTCAATAGCTCTCCTTTATAGCATACAAAAATTTAATGATGCAAATAAAGTCATACGTACCAATTAAAGCTCTCATCTAGTGAATAAACTGTGTGGGTAAATATGCCATCATGTGTAGTTACTTACTAGTCCACGCAACTGAGATGGACATTTGAATGCACAAGCATGGAATAAGCAAGCCTTTACACAAAAGATAAAGACACCAGTAAACAGATCTAACTTTTTTTCTCTGCCCATTATATCCCAAGAGATATATTTTCAGAGAAGACAGCAGGAATGCTTCATTATCCAACAAATTCTCTTGTTATTCCCAACAAAATGTAGAAGAATCAGAAAACTTTCAGTAAATAATCAATTTTGCCTCTTCTTTTCATTTTAAATTTCCATTTTGGGTAAGTCACCATCTTATTATCTTAACTCAACTACTGTACAAGAAAGCATCTAACATAAGTGGTGAGAACAGTGGGAAGACCACAGAGCTTCCAGAAGCCACAAAGTCATTTTGGAAAGAAGAGTTGATGAACATATCACAAGAGATCCATGCCAAAATGCCTCATAAACTCGAAGTATCAGAAATAAGCATAGCCTCAAACTGTTTCTTCCTTCAGTATGTATGCTGATTGTGGTAATGCTGACTACAATTTTCTGCTTATTATTTTCTCATTATTTGTCCTTATTATTTAATAATCCTGATAAAACTGTATTATTTATGTTAATTTTGTCAGTAAAGTGACAGCTAGAGAAAGTACTAGACTAAAAAAGTCATCTATATAGTTTCTAATTTGAAAATATTGCTGATGCCAGTAATATCTTCAGAGTAAGCCCTTTCTGTCCTTATGGTGCGTGTGAAAGAAAATTCAAACTGAATCACAGCTATGGAAAGGCAAACTCAAAGAAGTAGCAGAAAACTCCTTTGTACCACAACACTGATGAATAAACTAGTTTGAGTTGATATTCTGCGTAGTATTGACTCGCTTCAGCTGTCCAAATAAGACTTCAACACTTTCTTACAAAACGGCTAAAGAATTGAACATATTAAATGAGGACATTTTTGGTAGGGTGCACTTTAGGCTTGCAGATTGCTATGTCAAAGACTGCTAACAAATGTTTCATCATGCCATTATGCACACAGGCACATATTTCATCATATGACTGTGCCTCTGTTGTGTGACAGAAGGGAAGACTTGCTCCTACAGTGTGACAATGTTCTCTTTGCTAACAGCTCTGGTCTCTATAAAACCCAGCAAAGGTTATGGTCAAGCATATGCTTGTTGCATGATTTGTTACACATGCAACAATCACAGTGTTCTGTACATGTAGGTATCTACATCCAACATGACAGGGAAAAACAGGATTGCTCCCTGCATGGTGACACACGGCAGCTGTCAAAACAGCAGTGAAAAAGATGTTGGGAAAGACAACTGCAGGGAACAGTCCATCCACTTTCATAGCCTATAGGATCTTCTGTGATAATTTCTGAAGACCTTTTAGGAAAGAACCAGGTAAATGGTTTTCATGAGACTGAAATTATTAAATTAATCTCTCCTCTTAAATGAAGATGTGATTTTGGTACTGGTGGTGGTTTTTGTTGTTATTGTGTTGTTTAGTTCTCTTTTTTTTTTTTCTTTCTTCTTTTTTTTTTTTTTTTTTTTGTATGGGATAAAGACAAAAAAATGATGCTAACGTAAGGAAATCACTTGCTAGGAAATCTCTAAATTGTGGCTTCTGGTATTCTGCTTTTGCTGGAACAGGGCAGATGACATTATACCTTTAACAGCTATTTAGCATTTACAGCATGCATTGCTTTGATTATGTCACAACAGTTGTCCCACTTAAATGACTACGTGGTTGCTAGTGTACTGAATCATCATCATTATTAATTGAAATAAAACCAATATTTACCTAAAAGTAAAATGTCCTTATATGCCATGGACCGTTTTGCTGCTCCAAGCAACAGGTGTTCCCCAGCATGTGCTCTCAGCAGTGCAACCTTAAAAAAAATAGCAGAGTCATTAGAAAATAAAGCAGTAACTTCCAAGAAAGGGCAAAATGAATTACCATGCATATTAACATGAGTACTTTTAGCTACATGTACTGTAAGGTCATACGGTAAAATGCCAAATAAATATAAAAACCTTCCACTGTATAACACTGTATTTATAATTTATAATTATAATATTATAATGAAATTATCATTCCTTGTCATTTCTAGCAGTTGGGGATGATCTTGAACATATAATTCTACAAAATACTTCTAAGTCAGTACAGTTCTATTTATTTCCTTGCCTTTATTTCATTAACAAATTTTGCTCTAAAATTTTAGGTTGGTGTCAAAGACTCCAGTGGGCTGGAATGAACCATAATAGTAAATTCTTCATTGTCACTCCTTGATTTCTGTCATCAAAATTGTATGCATTACATAAAAGAGCTTTTTCCCTAACACCAGATATGCGAAAATATACACTACAGTAAACAATGAAGAAACTTGATTCCTAGCAGGAAGGTGGTACAAAATGTGATCATTAGTTTACTCTTTGTCACCTATTTACTTTCCCTTTTAAAATCTCCTTGAAGCTTCAGCATTGACCTCTGTTAACTCACAACATTTCTCTCTGTGCAAGCATTTCCTTATGAAGCCAAGCCCATTCTTTATGGGTGATGTAAACCTAGGAATACTTAATGTATCTCAGTAGAGTTGACTCATCCAGATTGGCTGTTCCACGGTCTGATTCCAAGATCAGGAATCATTCACCACAAACCAGATGATTAATGTGATAAATAAACACACAATGCACATTAAAAAGAAGTTATCACAAAAATAATAAATAAATAAATAAATAAATAAATAAATTGACATTTATTTTAACTCCCAATACCTTTGTCATTAATTTTCGAAGGTATTCAAAGTTCAGGAATATTTCCCAAATATGCACTCTTGAAGTAGCGCATTCTCAGCCTTAACTTATCTATCTGTACTGATGACTTTTTTCATTTAAGTAAAGACAGTAACTTCTTACTGACGTCTGATCCTTTCCATATTTTTATGTCAACTTAGCAATTTGCTTTTTGCTTGCTTCCAGTGATTTTGTAGAACACTGTATTTAAAGATCTAACACTACATTTCTCTTTCTTTTACAGATTTTTAACTTGTCTGTTGAGGTTGTGCATATATATAATATTCCATGGGTCTGCAAACATAGCAAAGTACTAGTGTGGCGGCTTATCCTCTGTGTCTGAACCAACCCCGTATTTCTGAGAAAGCATATAAAAGGACTCAGTTTTAATTTCAAACCAAATTATCTAATCTTCTTAATGAAACTTTGTTAAAAACTGAAAGACTAAAGAGAAAAAAAAAAAAAAAAAAAAAAAAAAAAAAAAGAGGAATTGCTCAATTTCACTTCTCAAAGTAATTTTCAAGCTAAATCAGACATCACTGAGATCCCGAGCCATGAATTAATCTTCTATCCAGGAAGTTGGTGACAAGACCACAAGCCTACCACAACGTGAAGACACTTATTCTATGTGTGCCAACATGGTTGGCTTTGAAAATCACTAAACATTAGCTGCATTACAAATGAGATGATAAGACAGACCTCTGTAATGAAGACCCTGAAGAACCCTTCATGTTTTGATGATTTTTTTTCTCTACACTTTTGTTATTTACAATATAATTTGAGTACATTATATCATATGAAATATTACTTGCTACAGAGTGACATCAGCACGTGTTTGGCATTTGCTCAAGATTCTTATGGCTTTTATTTTTTGAAAGCAGAGAAAATCTGCTTTAAATTAAATAACAGGCGGCCTTAAACTATATTACAATGAAAGATGGACATAAAATAAATACTTTGGAAGATCAGAAAAAATCACGATTTTTTACAATATTTTTTTCATTTCTGCATTCATCTTGGTATTTCTGCTTTCCAAAAGAAAGCACAAAACACTAAATGACTACTAGTTTGCTAAAGAAGTGATTCTTTCTTTTAGCAGGCTAGAGCCATATCATATCCTTCTATTTTTCCATGGTGGTGTTACTTCAAAATTTAAAAAAAGAAAAAAAAAAATTTTAATAACAGGCATGTAGTATCAAGCTGTATTTGATCAGACACTGCATTATTGTTTTCTCATATAATTAAAATATTACAGAAAGAAAAAGACAGTTATAATGTTCTCCCTTTGGTCTTTTCTTGTACCTGGTCATCCAGTGGTAATTCACAGAAGCCAGGAATATATTTAGCCCATTCCACCAGGACCAAAAGTTGCTGCTTCATAGATTCACAGACATCACTAATACCAGCAATTTTCTTAGCATTTATGTCAGTGCTTGCACCAGGACTGGAGATTGAGATCTGGACATATTGAAAGAAAAAAATTAATAATGTTGAATTTCATATGGTTGCATTTTCAAAGCAAACTAAAAAAAAAAAAAAAAGAATGACAGCAGTTATCACATACTCTTAAGCAATTTCTTGACTATATAGACCATACAGACAGGACAGTCTGCACAAAAATTATAAAACTTAATTTCACATTTATTACCGCTATTCATATCATGGTACAATATCTCCTCCCTTCAAAATACTACTTGTAAAAATTCTAAAGCCTCCACTGTCTGTAAACAGGAGGGTTTTGTTTTGTTTAGGTTGAGGTTTTCATTTTTTTTTCCTTTAAAATTGCTGTAATTTATCTCTTTTTAGAAAAAAGAGTTTATATGCAATAAAATGAAAGGCAAAGAAAGAAAGAGAAAATGGGTAGCAAATTCTTCCAGTGAAAAGCATTACTAACTTCTTAAGTTAAAATGGGGACAGAACAAAGTAATGTATGAGACCATTGAAACAGTTTCACTTTACATTTTACTTAAGAAAGGATATTTAAATCTTGAGATTTGATTATTCCTGTAACCCCTCTGCTATTTCCCCACTTCAATCCCTAAAAAAAAATAAATAACAATAAACTGTTTGATTTTTTTGCAGTTACAAATTTCAGGATTGTGGATCTTATTTAGGTTGACTTCTGCCATATCCTCCTCATTCTCAGATCTGTGTTTAATCACCCATTGGGACCCATGGTGAAATCCCATTATCCTTAGATGGTCAAAGGGAGTCGCACTTCTGAACTAAAGCCCAGCACTTCCTACATAATTCAGTAGCCTAAAACACTGAAAACAGCTTAGATAGTAATGGCAGTTAACCATCTGAACATCAGTTCTCGGGAGAATACAGCAGTCAATGAGATTAAAATAAAGTCCTCAGAGATAATTCAAAGGCAGTGATGTAGGAAAAGAGGTAAAGATATTGTCTCTTTGCAGGCAGACCATTTGTGAAATCCTTGCTGTAAACACAAGTCTATTTCTGGCATCTGCTCTACAAAAACAAAGTTGAAAAAAATACTGAGTATTGTTTAGGTAAGTAGGATCTAGTAGAATAATTTAGTCTAGAAAAAAAAACAAAAAACAGAAAGAGAATAATGAAATTCAATGTATTTCATTCTTTCCAGAAAAGTCTTGATTGTTAGTCAAAAATACCTACACTGGGAAGAAAATTCTCATAGCAGGAGGCTCTCTGATCTATCAGAAAAATACATATATCACCATTCACCAACTAGGAGTTAGTTCAAGAGGGAAAAGAACATGCAGGTTCTTTAATCATTACACATAATGACTCATGAACTTGAAACACACTTCATCCTTCAATATCTTTTGCTATACAACTTGATAAACTACAAGATTATGGACTGAGTCCTGAAATTACTTGGTGAACCTCTGTAGGGGATTCATTATGAACGCCTAGGACTGCATGTCTTAACAAAGAAATAAAAAAGACAATTTTCCTCTTTCTCCATTGCTCCTCTGGGTTGAAATATGGGTGTCACCAGCTTGATGAACAAAACAACATAACACTACATGCCTATAATCCTGAGGAATGTCAGTGACATATCTTTATTGAGAGTAAAGCATCTTCCTTACACATTTATGCAATCCAAGACCTTCAATCTGTGGGAGAATTGCACGATTTATCCTCACAAATAATCCTCGGGGATGAAATAGATCATTTTTCCCATTTTAATATGAGATCTAAAAAATGAAAGAATGACACCTTCTTCCTCATTTTCAAAGCTCAAATACTTGACCAAGTATTGGACTTGGGGGTTGTGGTAGACAAAAAGTTTTACACAAGCAAGCAGTGTGCACTTACAGCCCAGAAAGCCAGCAGTAACCTGGGCTGCATCAAAGTAGGGGTGGCCAGCAGGGCAAGGAAAGTGATTGTCCACCCTCATGAGTCCCCATTGGGAGTACTACATCCAAGCATGAGGCACCTAGCACAAGAAAGATGTGGAGCTGTTGAGAGTCCAGAGGAGAGCCATGAGGATGATGAGAGGGCTGGAGCACCTCTCTTACAGAGAAAGACTGAGGGAGCTGGGCTTGTCCAGGGAGACTTCACTGTGGAGTTCCAGTACTTAAAGGGAGTTTATTAACAGGAGGGAGACCAACTTTTTATACAGTCTGAGTGTGATAGGACTATGGGGAACAGTTTTAAACTAAAAGAAGGGAGATTTAGGTTAAATGTTAGGAGGAAATTACTTTAAGCATGGTATGCAACAGGTTGTCCAGTGAAGCTGTGGAAGCCCCATCCCTGAAGGTGACCAAGGCCAGGGTCCTTGATCTGGTGGGTGGCAACTCTTTCCAGAGCAGGGGAATTGTAACTAGATGGTCTTTAAAGGACCTTTCAGCCCAAGACTTGCTATGATTCCATTGTATGATGTATGACACTAACAAACTCTTGAAATCCCTTCTCAGGACTGAACTATTACAGGCCCATTCAACTGAGGCAAAAACAAGGACCTCCAGAACCTGGCTTTTCCATCACATTAAAATAACCTTTTGGCCTTTAAGGTTTGGCATATTGGAAACAATTCTCTTTTACTACACCATATCAAACAATAAGAATAATAAATTTTTGTGTGAATTCACAAGGAGGTGTTTTAGGACAGGAATCTACCAGCTGACAAGAACTTAGTGGCAGAAAAGACTGAGGATGTGATTCTCTTTAAGAAAGCTCTTATTCCTGAACTGCATGAGTCAGTTGGAAATGATTAAGGGACTGACACACACATGCACATACTAAAAAGCATAATAAGCAAGTTCAAAGAATTACTAAGGAGGTAAAATAGGTATATTTTTCATACTGCATAGCTATGAAAGGTAGGAAGGTCCATTATGTTCATCTACCCAGACATGCAATATCTGCCAAAGACTATCACCCAGCAATTCCTGCATCAATTCTCTGCAGACAGTTCCACTCTAAGAGAGATGCTGATAAAGGATGAGATTACAAAACATTTGGGGATGTATAAATCAGTCAACATGAAATCATAAAGGTGGCAGTTAAATTCTAAGTTAGCAAGAGGTGCAAGAATGCAGAATCAATGACCATGATTTATCTCAGTTGCAGAAAAGGGCTGGAGACTGTTCCATTCAGCAATTGATTGAATAGGAAAAAAAAGAAGAAAAAGAAAATGAAGTTCAGATGAGACAAAGAAAATTTAAAAGAAAGCTGAGAAAAGAGTTTGCAGTTGGAACACTTCTGTTTGCCTTATTTATAATACCTAAGGATACTGAAAATGGGATTTTCAAAAGAATGTAAGGAAATGAGTGTTCACACCCATTAGAAATTTAATGGGTTTCGACAATTTTTTCACTAATGTTTCATATGAAAGCAAGCCTCAAGAATAGATAGGTGCCACCAGCTGCCTGAGACAGCAACTGATTTAAAAGCAGTAAGAACCATAAAGCTTTATTAAGAAAGGCGCCTAGGACATATTGTCCAGGACAAAGTAGAAATTTTATATTGACTTTGCTTTAAGAATGAATTCTGTTGCTGATTCTTTATTGGAAAGAGGAAACTGGGTATATTTTGGAAGTAGGAAGAAAGTAATCTTTAAAATTACATTGAATACAATGAGAATCTGAAAGTATTTAACCACAGAAAATATTTTCTTGAAGTCTATTAAAGAAATTTATGGAAGATATCAGTACCTGACGGGAAAGTGTCTCAGCTTGTGACAATGTGCTAATAGAGGGAATGTTGCAGCCATCAAAAGTATTTCTTCTTGTACTTATCCTGTCCCGTTCATTTTGTACAGCTGGAAGAGAATAATTGTCTCATTTATTGACTTGTAAAAATTGCCACACAATATCATAACAGAGGCTTACTAGATAATTATAAGAAGAATGGCATTCAAAAAACTTTGTGCTTTCAGCTCTAACTAATGAGAAAGAATGACAGTACATGTTCATGGTCCTTATCCACATTATGATGTTTGCGTATAATACTTAATACAACCAACTGTAGCTAGAAACTGAACTTCAATAAATGAACCTTTCTGATAGTGACAGAAATGGACATCTCAGTACTGCTGAATGGGTCAAGAGGTACAGCACCGTGAAAAATGTCTGAGTGAGAGGTAGTTTCCTGCAAGAAACCTTGATACAGCAATGGAAAATGAACTAAATATTCTAGTAAAATAATTTTGAGACTTAAATATCATACTTCGACAACGAATTTCTAGTCAGTTTACAGAACATTAACTAAGTAAGAAATTAAAGAACAGAAAAGCACCAAAAAGGTTCCAGGAAGGTATCTTTTATCCCATGGGGGGACAAAAAAAGGTAGTTGAAAGGACTTTAAATAGGGAATCCTTAATCAGTGCATGCAAGGCTTATGAAGCAACAAGGCTTACCTCTGAATTCAAGGAAGAATGAAAAATAAAACTATCAATCAGATACTTCTATAACCTAGAGCATGTCCAAGGTTAGGCCAGGAAAAAAAAAAAAAAAAAAAAAAGAATTATACTGATCAAAATATTTTTTACTGCACAAGGAATCTCATAATCTTTTAAGAGCAGCAGCTTTATTTCCAAAGATATGTTTGCTGTTTTGTGAGCAGCTCCAAAGGCTTCAATAAAAAAAGAAAGTAAATAAATAAATAAATAACTGAATAGTTTTCAGGGTTTATCTGAACAATGCACATAGTTTATTCCTGAGGAGCAGTAACTTTTTGCCAAGGACATTCAATGATGGGCCTTTTATTAAAGTCACAATAAGAAATGTGCAGTGATAAATACGAAGTGCTAAATATGCCTGAAGAACTGAGATAAAAAACATAGCTTTTTAAAAAAAAAATGGAGAAAAAACACTTTTAATCTCAGAAGCTTAGTGTCACATAGCTAATTAAAATAATGTCAATAGTAACTAATATTAAAATAGTAAGCTATTCTGCCAATCACTAGTGAAAGTCACTAGCAGAGCACTTGGGAATGATAGGCAAATTATTTCTTGGGAATACACACTTTCAGATGTACTGAATTGTCTATCTTTGTAGACCCTTTGTTCAGACACTGTAATGAAGGGGGAATATTTGCTCAAAGAGGGCTTGTATAGCCTCTACCAGCTGAAGCCCTTTTCACCTTTGCCTTGAAGGAAAGAAAGTGATTTCCTGGAATCAAGCTAAGAATATATCATACAAACCATGCTACACTTATGCTATAAGAGATAATCTGATTGTGTAGAGAGAGGTACATAACAGCATATGAGCAGTGAAATCCACAGTTCAGTCTCTTGAATTATTTTACTGCTGGGAAGCCTTGAATAAACATGACTTGGATATGGGGAAAAATGGAAGCCTTATAGGTAGTGGAACTGAAAGAGGCAGAATAGTGTAAATGAGATTAAAATTCTGAACAGGATATATATTTTCAGTTACAACACGAGTCAGCAATATGCCCTGTGTTCACATTAGCTAACTGTGCAGTGGGCTACCCAGTGTGCAAGAAACACTGGAAAACTGGGCCTAGTGAAGGGCTATGGTGCTGTAATCCACATGATGTCCAAGGTGAAGCAGAGTATTTGATTTTATAGGAAAAAGAGGACCAAGGTGGAGGTGGTCTAATTTCAGTAGACCCAGATCCTTCTCATATGTGTAGTGAAAGGCCAAGGCAATAGAGACTACACTAACTGCAAAATGAGACATTCTAGTTAGATATTACAAAGAAAATATTCACAGTGAGGGCGGTCAAGCAGTGGAAAAAGTTGCTGACAGAGATTGAGAAATGCCCTCTCTTTGGGACTATCTAAACCTGGCTGGATAGAGTTCTTAGCAACTTGACTGAACCTAGAAATTACCTGTTTTAAATAGGGGCCTGGGCCAGATGACTTCCAGATGCCCCTTCTTAGCTAAAATGTTCTTTATTTCCCATTTTTGAACGTCTACAAAGCATTGCTTTTTGCAGAAGTTCTAGGGTTGCTATGTATACGAAGGTCTTCCTTTTTTTTTTTCTATGTCATATACATAATCGACATGTTACTGACTTTAATGGTTCAAATTCCAGAAGACTAAACTGTGTTCCACAAAAATATCAAACCTATTTCATTCAAGCACAATACTACCTGTTTAGTTAGACTGTTTGTCTGTACTTACAAGGAAAAAATTCCTGTTATCTCATACTATAACTCGAATACAAGCAAAGCAATATGATACTACAGATACTTAAAAGCATAAAGAAACAGCTTCCTTTATTTTAGGAAAGCAATGTCTAGACTAAAACTATCATGATACAGTCTAGTTACAGGACAGACATGCACTTCCACTGCAGACTGGCCTTCCAGATGACATATCATATTCCAAATAAAACAGGTTGCAAAGAGCATCACAAAAAACACAAATTTTGCAATGAAATAATCATCTCTGACTGCTTATTTGAACCAGATCAGGATGCCTTTTGCCACTACATTATAACTGAAAGTGAATCAACAAGCCCAACAACTTGGTATAAAAATTCTCTGATATGCCTACTGACTTTCTCTCTCCATGTCCTCAAGATTACCAGAAGATCCATGTTTCTTCACATTTTTTGAGGTAGATGCATAAGTATCTTTTCTCACATATATACAAGTATATCTCACGTACACATATTAAGTCCCAGCGAGACTGGAAATATTCCTGATTGTTGACACTCCACTAACAGTTACCACAGTTACCTCACACTTCTTTCTTAAGAGTTTCAAACACTTAAAATGAAGGGAACAATAAGCAAGTCAGCCCTGTAGCTCAGGTAGGGTATAGAAACACAATGCAAAACATGCATTTTATGATTGAAATTTGGAAAAAATTATAAATCAGAACTGAAATTCTGTGCTTTGAATTTTTTCCAGGCATATGGCACTTAGAAAGCAATGAATTTTGGTGCCAGGATTCATGGATTAAGCAGCTGAGATTCACTTGAAACCAGTCATGTTTGATAATGCCCAAAGTATTAAAACTGCTTACCCACCTGAAAATTAGATGATACATACTTCACCTCAGTAAAAAAATCCATCATGCAGGCAGTATAGCTGCCAGATTTTCCATTTAATTATTCTGCTGTTAATTTTTTTTTTAATTTTAATTAAATTTGGAATTTTGATTAAATCTTTAAACTTAGATTCTATTACTTTAAGCATGTCAAGTAACAAACGAGTCTATTACCTTCTTTTTTCATTCCTGCTCGAAAACATTTTTTTAAACGACAATATCTGCACTGATTCCTTTTGTCCTTGTCAACAACACATTGCCGGCTGAATCTATCAGAGACAAAATAAGGTAAACATACAATGCATTAATAAAGCACCACTCTGGCTTTGAAGAGGAGAACTAATTAATTTGTGCTCTCAGAATTATGTCTATGACCACAGAATTTCTTCTGCAGTTTTTTTTTCCCTGTCAGTCAGTCTTGAGAGATTTCATACCTCCTTATTTTGCAAGCACATGTGTGTATCTATGTATAAAATACATATTAGAATAGGCAAGAATGGAATATTTTTGAGTTATGCTTTATTGTGAGATATGCAAATGCTGCCTACTCAGAAAGGGTTGGGATGACATGCTACTAATAGAAGAAGGATAGGATACTTGATGAAAATGTCAACTGTCACCAGCACAGAGCAGCCCACCCACTCCTGCAAAACCAGTACCTTTGGTTGGCAAAGTTTACTTCTGGGAGCTAACAAATGAACAAGTTACCTGTAATATCATTATAGGTGAGAAATCAAACAGGAAATAGGAGGAAAAAAAACCTGAATAATGCAATAAAGATGCGGAAACACACAGAGTGTGACACTGCAAGAAAGTTTTTCTGGCTCTCATGCACATCCACAGATGTTCCTAAGGAAAATGTATATGAGGCATCCCCTCCTCTCCATTTGCTTTTGCCTTTTTTTTTTTTTTGTATGTGTTAGATAAATAGATCTATCCTCTTCAGAGCTCTACTCGGACTCAGCTACAGCTCTTATTACACCATTTTAGAAGCATTCTATGATCATATATCCACAATTAGAATGCTAAGTATCTAAGGAAGAGTGGAGCAAACAACATTTCCAGCAACAACGCTACGAAGAAAGTTTTCAGTTTTATCTATCTGTCTAAACTCACAAATATATTCTGTGCATGGCTTAAAACTGACATCTTAAGGACTCAGGCATGCACAGAGCAATTCCTCAAACATGGTACACATAGCTGCAGAATGACAATTTGGGCAGCTAGGCACAGAAAAGTTAACAGGTTGCCGTTCAGACTGACAAGGAGGGTAACAGTCACTAAAAGAGCAGTGCACAACTGAAGTGGGAAGATGTGTTACATAGTTGATCTGTCTTTAAAAAAACTCATAAATTTTAGTTTTTCTACAGAAACTGCCTTAGCAGAGAACAATTTTAAAATCAAAATTAAAAATCAGTTAAGAATCACACTTTCCAGTGAAAATACAAGATTTTTTTTTTTTTCATTTTCTTTCTTCTTGTTTTGTTTTGTTTTGTTTTCAGGGGTTGTCTCTCTGGATATGGTCATGGGCACTCTGGTCTAGGTGTCCCTGCTTGAGCAAAGAGGTTAGACCAGATAACCTCTAGAGGTCCCTTCCAACTTTAGCTGTTCTGTGTTTCTATTATTCTTTGTAATCATAAATAAAAGACCAAGACTGCACTTCAGTAATACAAGGACATCAACCACATCAATGGACACATGGAAACTCTGACAGAACAGATCTTCCCTAATAAAAAGATACCTGAGTACCTATACTTGTATAAACATTTTTTGTTCCGGTAGTGATACCAAGTTAATTCATAGGAAAAAAAAAAAAAAAAAAAAAAAACAACAACAATGAAAAAACAACTGATATAAAACATCTAAAACATCCAGCCCAGCTTTGATAATTAAAGTTAGACTTTCAAAAAGTGCTGTCTTGATGCCCATTAAATTGTTGGTAACTTTTCATTCTTAGCATTTTGTCTGCAAGTCTTACAAGTAAAAAAAAAAACATCAATGAATAGAATACTCTCATGAGGTCTTAAAAGCTAACTTAATATGTTGTCTTTAGGAGCATATATAGTGCTACAAAGATTCCATATCAGAGAAGCCTTTTATAGGTGGTCCAATTCATTAGACTTAAATGAAAGGGATTTTTTTTCACATTATAAGAACATAACATCCTTGCAAGCTCCATCTGAAGTGCTGTTTAGAATTCCTTCAAAAGAAGCTGAAAATACCCCTATGTATGTCTGAAAATTCTGAAAATGTCTGAAAGTAATGTTTGCATACACTCATTAATTTAGTGCCTCTAGATTAACTTTTTAAATACCTGCATGTATAAACATGATTTTTCCGTATACTGCGTCTAAAGAATCCTTTGCATCCATCACAACTGGAAGCACCATAATGTTTTCCAGTTGCTCGGTCTCCACATATTGCACAGAGACTGCTGATCCCGCTGTCAGTAGCATTCATGTTGAGAGGTTCTCCAGAACTGTCTGAAAAGAGAGAAGAACAACATATATAGTTATGGACAACAAGTTCTCAACAGCAAATAATTTTATTCCAAACTGTTTCCAACTGAAAGGGGTTATAAAGTAAATGTAACCTTGCAGGTCTAATTACATGTATTCTAAATACATATATGTCTAATTATATGTATACTAACTAACAAGAGGAGAAACTTTGGCATAAAGCAACATTACATGGATAGCTGGCAAAGACATCACATACCACGTCTATTAAGAGATGGCAGTAACTGTTGACTATCAATGAAAAAATCAATTATATTTAAAAAAAAATACAATAGACTTAAGGAAAGAATGCTAAGAGAGTCCTCTTAGCATAGCTTAGTAGTTTTACTTCCTTGAACAATTTGTTCAAAGGAAGATTGACTTAAAAGTTGTGAGAGAACATTATCTAAATATGCTTAACATTTAATCATTGAACATGGAAAACAATACTGAATTCATATAAAATCAGAATAGCTATGTTTATTATCCTTTGAATCACAAGGCTTAACAGACACATTTTCTGAATATAGATCTTTTTCTGAGTATGCTTCTGTTCTTATGGAAGGAAAACCTCAGTATCCGTTAAACTTTTGTAGTTATTCAAAGAAAAGAGGTTAACGTTACTTAAATATTCAAGCTTGCATTAAGAAATACGAGTTCATGAAGAGTAAAAATGTTGAAAAGCAGAACTGTTAATGTTGATAAACATCATTTATATTGTAGAAGAGGCATCTGAAATGTGTCTTGTGAAAATACAATAAAATTTTGCTTATTCCCTAAGGAATTTACAATGTAAATAGAATTCTTTAGACAAAGAAAAAATTAGCATCAACTTTTTCTGTACAGAGACACAGTTGATTAGAATCACATTTTAAAATGTTCAAATAAAAATAAAAAGGTAAGAATTCAGTTCCCTGAAGAATTTACTGTTTTAAAATTGGGTTTGTTATGACCAAAAAATTATTTTAAAAAATAGTCTACAGGGTAGCTTCATTTGAAAAGTATAAAAGCTTTACTTCAGACTTTAGTGATTTTGGATCAGGACATATCCAAATAATTAAAATATTTAAACGTAATGATGAAATATTTCATAGCAGTATGACTTGTATCTCCTTGTGTCTGTTTTTATGCACATGCATACATATATATGGAGATACTTGTTTTCTTCGGGTAATACTCTGAAAGAAAATGTCTGGGAAATTGACTTGATTTTGCAGTTTGTTCAACAGAACTGTACAACCTGTCTGAATGTGGATAGTTAAATTTCTCTGAATAGTTTTAATGAACTTAGAAGTTTTGAAAATACACATCTGAAAATTCAGAAAGGCAGCTCTCAGATCCAACCTAGCACTGTAGATGGAAGTCAACCTCTTTTATTAATTCTATCAGAAAATACTTAGCCTAACCTCAAAGAAAACTCTGAAGAAAAAAAGGACTAATTTAGTAAAAAATAGTTGTCAAAGTAATCATTTACAGTGAATAATTTAACTAACTGGATCACTAACACACAACACAGCATAACCTCCCTAATCAACTTTCCCATTCTGTGTAACATTAACAGATCAGAAAAAATGAGATTCAGCAAAAAACAAATGACCAATGAAATCATCCATAGTAAAAGGAAAATCAGATAAATCCTCTAAAACTTACATAATCATTGTTGATAGCTTCAAAATCATTTAGGCAGTGAAGGTCTGTTTTTCTTCCTAAATCAATAATAAAATCTACTTTTCTGTTTACTGAGCTGGTTGTAAAGTAATACTAGAAATTCAAATAAAAATTCAAATCCAGTAATAAAAATTAACTTTGATTCTATATTGAAAGAATACATTGACATGGGAAATGGAGTGTGCTTAGTATTTTTCCTGCAAATCACTAAGTATTTGTTCTGCTTTTCAATATATTTCATAAATATTTCATAAATACTATATCTGTATTAGAAATACAACTAAAACTAATTCTCAAATATATCAAAAGATTTGGAAAGACACTTTAGGGAGTTTAATTCACTTGATATTTTTCTTCACTTTAATAGACTGAAACTACCCATTTTTGTTCAATGCAAAAAGATGGCAGAATGAAATTGTGTGCTTTCTATTCCAAGCACTGGTACAATTGGTACAATTTCTCACAAAAATAAATAAATAAATAAATAAATAATCTACCTGAAGTTAAAACTCTGCATTAGCCAATAATTTATGCCAGTAGTTTTCCTCAGCTAAACATTAGCCTGTAGAGAGCCAACATGATTTTTAAAAAATCACCCTCATTCATATATACACATATTTAGAATGATTATTTTAACATTTAAATGAATAAAATGTCCCACAAATAGAAACTAGGCATCAAGAAGCAGTAGCTATTTTTTTTTCCACAAACCTCTGGATAATCTTGTCGTGTCCTTCTGAATGCTATATATAACATTTACTTTCATGTCCCAACTGTCAATACTAGTTATTCATTTGTCTTACAGTAAATAAAACAACTGCTGAATACACCATTTTCTTCCTTTGATTAACTGAATGATGACAGTACAGTTCAGTTATTTTATTACATATAACCACTCTTTTATTTTCCTTAATGTTAAAGAATTATAACGTCATTAACTTAGAGTTAACAGTGAAGTGTGATAGAGATGATCTGTAGTTTGAAAACAATCACCAAATCTGCCATTAATAAAACATTTTGCTAACATCTTAAAACATTAATAAAATTCACACTTCCCACTAACTGGCATGATTTTGCATCATGGAGCAGAACTCACCATTGCCATTGTACAGAATCTGCATAGTTTCAAACTCCAGTGCGGTGTACGCAGGATCTAAAACTTCACTGTAGTTTGCCATTTCCATGTCTAGTATTGGTTCTGAGACCCTCATCATTCAGAGCAAAAACACTGAAAAAGCTGCTCAAATGTACAAGCTTTCCATTCTGTTTTACAGTGGTTGATTATCCAAAGTTAACTATAACCGTGTCTCTTGCGTGCTACAGTGGGAGGAGCTGGAAAACTGCCTCTGCATGCTATATTCTACCTGCATTTTTTTTTTTTTATGATACAGTGCAACTCTTCTGATAATCTTGGAATGCTTCATGGAATTACCTTATCAGAAGTTATACTGGCTCTAGTTCTTTCATGAACTCAGGTACATCCAGGAAGCTTCCTATCTCCTGTGACCTTCTACACATTTTGTTGTCAAAAAGTGGTGTAAAGGTTCTAAAAAAACTACTCTTGTTTTCTTTGTGTAAAGAGACTGTAGATTCATATGCTATTTTGTTCTCTCTGTTTCAAACAGTAAGGAAGTGCAATACAAATATGGACTATCCTCAGTTCCCATCTATCTAGCCTTATGATGCCTATTTTTACAACTATTCATGTTCTTCAACCGTGACAATGAGCTGGCTGTGCAGGCATTCTTAACAAAGATCTGAAGCAACATAAACACTAAAGCAAGAGTTCCCCTCCTCTTTACAGTCCCTCCCCATCACGTATTGTGTTGCTGCGATGGCAGCAGTGGATCTCACATGCTCTCAGAAGATGGCTTCCTGCTCTAAAACTTCTTCATGCAGAATGCAATGGCAGTATGCAGTTTTCAGAACCACTGAGGTACATAGAAAATAAATTATTTTCCTTCTCTGAACAGAAGGTGGACATTTTGGGTAGGTGCATTGCTCATCAGTTAGCATACACATACAAACCCAAACAAACCCCACCCAGGAAGTCACTTGAATCTCTGCATAAAGTTGCTGAATTTTGCTTGCTAATCACATGTTTTTAAATGCTGCATGGCAGAATTTCAGATATTCTTGCTTTGCAAGGGAGCCTGTACAGAGAACTACTCTTTACACTGCTAAACAATAGTTACAGTAAAGATTACGTGTACAGGAAAACTTTCCAGGTTATGCTTAACCAAGAAGAGGAAATAACTATATACACAGCATTTAAGTGTTTATTTGAATGATGTCTGCTATCACATTGCTATGTCCAAATTTAAGAGTATCACTGATCATGTTACTTGGACAAATTCCCTGCAGATTTTGTAGGGTGCCATTTTTAACCCACTGTTACATTTCCTACACAGTACAGAAAACAGTATTTGGGAATTTTAGGATTACAACTGAAGAGGTAAACTATTTCATGTCTACAAACATTAAAAAAAATTCTACTCAGTAACACTTCACAGTAACAGACGTGTAAAAAGATCCATTATCTTTTACCCTCTTCATTATTTTTTCCCTTTTTTAAAAGAAGCATGCAAAATATCTTTGTAAATTAAGATTGTTGAAAAACTATTTGTTGTTGAAAGCCTTTATTTGTTTAAGAAATCACTGTAGTTTCATCATGAGATAGATTCCTGCTATATTCTGATGGTTCAGCTTGAAGTTTCTTCAGTAGCAGAATTTGTTGTAATTGAAGTATTTGCTACATAACTAGTTACTAGTTATAGTAATAAAATGATTCATTGCATTAAAGATGCTAGTTAAAATTATATACAAGGATTTCACTTCAAGTAGAATTATCTTATGTTCCCTAGTGCATAGGTTTCAATAAGATACCCTAGAAAAAATCTGTGACTTTTTATATCAAAACTACATGTTGCACAAGCTCAAACTTATCTTCAGCTAGCTGAGTTGTATTAGAAAACTCTAGCTCCAAAACAGTCTGCCATGCAAGTAACTTTTAAATAAGGGAGTGTATTTAAAAAGGAAGAAATGTATGACAATACCATTATATCCTCTATTGTTTAAATCACTTCTTCACTGCTGTGAAAACAGGCCCCTCAGTGACAACTAAAGAGAGGGAATGAATTGACCCTTTCTGATTCCGTCATATAAAAACTCACTTCAATTGATTTTTTAATATGGAAAAACATAAATATAGGGAAATGTTCTTTATACTATTTTTTCATGCCTTCATATGGAAATTTCTTACAGTTACATCTTGTATTCATAAAGATGTGTATTTGGGGGGATTTTTTGCTTCATAAAGTAAATCATGAACAATTAATGTATTCTAAATTACTACTGTAAAATACTTATATGCTTTCTTTCCATCTTAGGTGAATCACAATGCAGCCCCAGAATTAAGGCCAAGACATATTAGCCCTAGATAAGCAGAGGCTTTAAAACTGCATAATTAGGCTACAAAATAGTTTTCAAACTAGTGATACAGTAAACTTGAGTAGAAAATGATTTTTCAAAATTAATTTTGCACTAACTCTGAAGAAGCAGAAAGCAGAACTATAATGTACTTGTTTGTGTGGTTTTGTTGTAGATTTGTTGGTTTTTTTGCTTTAAATCTGATCTCATAGTCACATACAGAAAGCATTCCAATCTTATCTTTAGGTCTATTAACCCTGTTAATTGTTCAGTTCTCCATAATAAATGTAATCATTCTTTCTGATTGTGGTATAAAATAGTACACAAGCTAATAAAATCAAGGTTATTTCCATAAAATGTCTTCCTGAAAATGAAAACAGCTCTTAGATTACTATCACTACTGAATTTTTTTTGTAAGTAGCAATACATTCCCTTATTACGCTAGTTTATTAAGAAATATAGGTACTTACAACAAGGTCTTTATTTAAAGGGTTGTTTTCTTGTTTGTTTCTCACATGTTCTGAATAAGGAATACACATAAAGAATCACAGTATCTCTTTTTTTTTTTTTTTTTTTTAGTATGGAGAGTTGTAATTGATATACTCCAAAGGTATCCTTTTTATATTAATAATCTGGAGTATTTATTAAGTATGCTTATAAAACACATACTTTGATATGTCTCTTCTGCCATTTGCTGACACGTAAGAGTACACAGGGAGCCTACATTAACCGTGCCTAATGAAATCACATGAACTTATGCCGTAGTGTCACCTTGCAACCATCAACATGGCCAAAGATCTCCCGACATAGAGAGATTATCCACCAAAAGCTTGATACAGGAAGCTGTGTGCAGATTTCCTCATGTCACTGAGGAATTTCACCTTTGGCTTATAAAGACACAACTCCATATTGCTGCAGACTGAGTGCCCCAACCCTGTAACAGACTCTCAATGGGCACTGTCATAGGAAGGCTCCATCAGCTCTGACACTGCCCACCCCAAAACATTTCATAAACGAATCATGAGCAGTGGCTCAGAAACTTGTATTCTAATACACATAAAATTATGAGCATGTTTGATATTAAAAGATTCCTAATGTTGCAGTGTAATTTTTCATGATGGAGATCATTGGCTTTTTTTAAGAAATAAAATGTCAGAGGTGAATCGCATCCAAAAAAGAGTAATTAATCTAAGTGTGTTACCCAATTCTTAGACATTTTGGAAAATAAATTACCTCTTGTGCTTAAGACCTAAATATAATGGAAACATGCCTACAGTCCTCTTCAGATCTAAAAGACCACAGCAAGTCTCTAACACTGTCCCTACCTTGCCCCCCACATAAAGAACAACACAATTCCAAACAAGGACAGAGTTGTCTTTGAGTTGATTAAAATAAATTTCAAAAAATATTGTGGATCATGAGAGCAAATGCAGAGCACTACTACTTCCAGTAAGCTGATCAAAGGAACAATTTAATATACACCCAGCATCAGCATTCTGCTTTACCAGATAAATCCGTAGCACTTAGATGTTTTTATGTCTTCTCCATTTTGCATCTTCATTTTGACTTTGCCCTGAAAGTTTAGTGAGTAAATAAAACACTCAAAAGTGAAGTAAGAAACAGAATCAACATCAGATTTCTGCAGCACAAATATCAGGCAAGATAATAAGACTATCTGCAACAAATCATGCCCACTGAAATGCAAGTACAAATCTTTCTGGGAAATTTAGGTTAAACCTGTTTCCACTGCACGTTTTTAGGCAGAGGCATTCTATAAAACTGAGATACTTGCACATACTGAATCTGCCTCTTCTTTTCATTTGACTAATCATTACACTAATCTCCACAGCATCATACAGCAAAAATACAGATTCCTTTAATAAGTGATGACAAGAGGTGAGTTTTTTTGTTTTGTTGTTTTCCTTTTTTTTTTTTTTTTTTTTCATTTTAGAGTAACAGGAACAGATCATTACTGTGAGGTGTTAACTGTTTTTATGTTTCTGGCTTCAAAAAGTATCCATCTAGTAGAACACAATCACTATTTCAACAGCTATGAATCTGCATACACAGAAAAAACAAAGAACATGGATGGCTTATGACTGGTCAAATGCTATGGACTCACCTTATTTAGAGTGCTTTGCTGGAAATATTGCCCAGGAGTTATGAAGATGTCAATGACTAGTCTACACCAGAATTTCAAAGGTGAGTAGCAGATTTAATGCTCCAAATTCTTTGAAGTGCAATTTACAGTTTTAACCTTGCAGCCACTGAGGCCTCTGCCCTGTCTGCACTTAAGGGGAAATATCAAAGGAATATGAAGGCTGTAAAATATTTGAAGCCTGATAAATAGTCGCCACAGCATCTGAAGTTAATTTACACAAGCTGAGGATATATCCCACTTTCAGATCCTTTTTCCATATTCCGAATTTCAATCTCTGCAGTTTATTCTAAAAGGATATATGATTTATTCATTTTATATTCTACATTGTC
Organism: Lagopus muta; assembly: GCF_023343835.1. NCBI lineage: Eukaryota > Metazoa > Chordata > Aves > Galliformes > Phasianidae > Lagopus > Lagopus muta. The sequence continues at coordinate 30,530,113 of NC_064435.1, forward strand.
ATTGAGGAGATAGGCTGCTAGCATAGCAACACTAATATAATGGTGCCATATGCAAAGGAAAGATGTTACACCCATTTTGTAAGGTCAAGGTAAACAAAGTTATCTGGTTTATCTAATTTTATTTCTCACATGCACATACATCAGTTTGCAGAATATCAGTGTGATTCCTAGGTAGCATCTTGCAAAGTACAAAATATTTCAAATCACAAATCTGCAGTCACTTTTCTTAATAGTAAGGCATTTTTTGAGGATGACTCTTACATTGGATTCACTCATATTCTGAACAGATAACAGTGATTTAGACAATATCTTCTGCATTTTCCCAATGTGCTGTGCTACTTTCTGTCAGTGGTCCAGCAAAATCAGCATTGTATTTGCGTGTGATATTCCTGCAGTGGTGATCACCAGCCTTTGATTAACTACTACTATCAGGGAGATTTTTGCTACTGTTATTATTTCACTTCATTATTCACTCTTTATTTTCATTATTCACTCTTTGTTATTCATATTACAATGAATTTCTTCAACTAAGGAGAGCTAGATTGCTCCTACAGTAATTGTATGTGAACAGCTAATACTTAAAAACTGTCTTTTGACATTACACAGTGTTCACCTTAGTGGAGAGATTTCTGGATAGCCTCCCACCAAATTAAACAACTACTTAAGAGCAGAAATGTCCAGAGAAAGCCACCTCATAGTCTGTAGGTGGCACATGGACCATTGAATACAGGCCACCATGAAATGTCAACCAGCAGTTATATTATACAATTGCATTGATGGAGAGCAGTGTGTCTGGGTGGTGGAGAACCCAAAGTCAAGACTGTGCCTCTTGAAGTACGACATTTTTATGAGAAGATTTACAGGGACACCTAAGGGAGAAGTGACAGTCATGACGTATATTCCTGGTTAGGAGACTAGTCATTAGGATTTAAAAGACCAAGGACACAATTTTCACACATTCCCCTTTCTAGCAGCTCCAGGAGGCATCTGGCCACAGTAGACCTTGAGACAAATGTAGACAGACAAAAGCAGATTTAAAATCTTGCCTTATATAAAATGCACATGTATACATGCATGTATGCATCCACATGTGAATTTCTATTCAGTGTTTTTCTAACAGTTGGATTGGCTCCTGAATTATTATCGAGTGTGCCTACAAAAATGTATTTAGCAGGGGGAAGCTCTCCATCTTGCTCAAATATGTCTCAGTCCTAAATATTGGATTCTAGTAATTCTTGATATTATACTGTCTGTGAGCAGATTTTCTCCATAAGCTAGTAGTAAATCTGTATTTTTCCACTTCGATCCATTTCTGTGCTTGCTTTGTGGCCAGATTAACAATGAATTAGCTAACCTTATCTGGATAATTGTGCATTTCCATAGGGTGGAAAAAAAAAAAAAGGGGATACTTTTGCTTTTTACATAGCATCAGATAAAGTTTACTGTTAGGTGTTTGGATTACTATTAGGTAGACTTTAATATTTCTGTTTTAACTGAATATTCTTCATTTTATTCCTGAAAACTCACAATAGCCTTGAAGTTTGGGCAGTTTACAGAGCTTAAAGGATTTTTGTAGTGTACAGTTTTGTGGCAAGTCTTGCTGAGTTACATTTAAACGACTAGAATGACTTGTTAATTATTTGCTTAGATCAGATAACTTTTATTATTTTCTGATACACAGGGTAATTAATCAGATATTTGTCTTGGAGACCAGAATGAACTGAGAAGAAAATAGGAGAGTTCAGGCACAAGATAAAACCAAAACATCGTGATATTGATAAGCAAGATTAAAAGTCCTTGTTCAATCATCCTCATGTGATTAGCAATTCCTTAACAAGCCTCCTTGGCAGGTTTTTATTGAAACTTACTCGTAAACAATGTTTTATATAGCCAGCTAGGTAGCTTATAATTTATCCGTGTTATCTTGAGAAATACTACATAATGATATATATTTTTCCTTTTTACTCCACAGATAAACACCTTTGCCTTTGTCATAAACAATAGAAGAGTTTAAAAAAGGTTAACCACTATTTGGACACAGTTTGTTCTGTTGTTTTTGTTTGTTTGTTTGTTTGTTAATCTTGCTTAGAATCCTTCTGTGTGATGAATTAATTATAGCAAGTCTTCTAACTTCTAAATCCCATCCCTTGCTGAATGAGTAATATATTCCACATAATTTTTCAGGTCGAACTCAGTACACTTCTGCCCAAGTTAGTGACTGTGTAACTCCTAGTCCCACGTAAAAAAAACTACTTAGATAACTAAATAGTCAGACAAGTCCCATTATTTTCAGTTACTCTATCTAAAATTAAAAATTTTAACTAGTGTCTGAACTGACTCATCACATTCCTGCAGAAAGAACTTTGTGTCAACACAATCAGCTTAACTCTTCCAAGGCACTGGCACGGTTATGCTTGGCTTGACAACTTCTCCCATTTTTACTGTCAAGAAAATCAGTTAATGTGAAGCTCAGAGTGTGCTAAAAACTAAGAGTTTAAACTGAAAGTACAGCAAAGAAAATTCAAAATACTACCGGAATGCATGAGAGGAAAGTATTAGGGCATACATTCTATTGCAATTATATTTTGGACCAGTCTTTTAAAGTATTAAAAGAACTCAATTGTATGCAGTAATAAACATGAAGATTTTCAGAACACCTCATATCCTGGGGAAGCATGCATGTCTTGACTTTCAAAGGGATAATTTTTCCTCTGAGAACAGTAATATATGAAGGGATTGAGTACTACTAAAAATCTAGCTTCCATATCAGAATCAATAATCCAAAGCTTCTAATATTGCTAAATTGGTCCAATGAAGCCATTTCACTTGGTCAGAAGCCAAGAAATTTCATATTCAAATCATTACATTGTTTTCCTTAAGAGAACAAATCCATTATTCCAGCAAATACAAAATGATTACAATATCTCCTTGAAAATACAATCAGAGCTCTTCTAAGAATTAGGAAGGTCCTGGAGAGTTGATTTTTTTATGGGCAGAAGCATCTTCTCTGTGCATGCAATGAATTCATATCCCAGCTCACATGAAAGAGAATTGTCTGCAGAAGAAAATTAATGCTAGGTGTGTTCCCAGGTAGGAATAAAACATTAACTCCTGTGACTTCTGAAAGATACAAATAAATCCATTCCGAACAGATTTTTGACAGTAATTTTAATAAGTTCAAAATTAGCAAAAGTCCCTTTTAAAAAACTGGTGATTAATCTTATGAGAGCTAAGATGGACTTATCTGTTAGAAGAATAAAGCCAGAACATTGATCAAGTTGAGCAGGAAAAAATTGCTGGCATGGAAACTATGAAGGAAGCAATACTGCAAAGTTGTACTTGGGCCTAATCTTAAGTCTACGTAAGAGGAAGCTTTGAGAAACAGTCATAGGTACAGTTATGACCAAAACCACAATGCAATCATTAAGATTCAATCTGAATCATTATGTGTAGCTATAGTAATGTAAGTTGCATGATCAATTCTACATTAAACATTATAGATAACCTCTGTGTCAGGGTGGGTTTTCTGGACACAAGCAATATTCATGTGATCATATAGTTATTTTTAGTGTACTCATGTAGGCCTCATCACTTTATCCAAGAATCTTGTAGTCAGTAAATTTATCTCTGTATCTATAAGAGAGGGTAAAAGTATATTCCTCTTTTTATGAACAGAGGAGGAGAGGAGAGCATATAGTGCTTATGACGCTTGAGTCCATGTGCCTACAACATAGTCATCTGTATGCACACTAGAAGTCTAATTGTCTTTGTGTCTGATGAAAGGAAAAAGCACTTCTAAAAAGAATCACCAAACATATCTTTGACTTTGAGTTGATTTGTGTCATCCTTCAAAACACCCACTGGTGAATCCTACAAGTCAGAGAAGGTGGAGACCCTGGATGGAGACCTACTTTCAGCTTTATTCACCTGAGTACTTTCTCAAAACTGCAAGTACATCATATGTCCTATCTGCTACGAGTTATACAAATCCAAGGGAAATAATATCCTTTATCAAAATCAAAACAAATTCAAGTACTGTTGTGATCCTACTACATATAGTGGATGTTTACTTCACCTTATAAAATGTTTCAGAATGCCTGAGCTTTAGCAAGAGTCAGCCAACGTAACACACATGGCCATGTGTGCAGTCATAAAATGCTGAGCACTATACCCACATAATTCTTCATAGTAAGAATGGGGCTGCATGTATTGAAATCCAAAAATAGTCTAGGTGAAGAACATTCCTCGTAACAGAAAGAGACAGGAAAATGGTGAGTTTCCCTAACTGTAGAACATCTCTACTGCATGGAAGTTCCAATTGTGGATATGTATTCAAATTCCCCGCAACTGTAGGATATGGATGTATAGAATCATATAATGATTTAGGTGGCAAATGACCCTCAAGATCATTAAGTCCTGCCATTAACCTAACATTACCAAGGCTACCAGTAATCTACACACCTTCATGTGACATACACGTATCTCTTAAATACTGTTAGAGATGTTGACTCCACTAGAAATACCTCCAGGGATGGCTACTTTTTCTTCTGTAGTTTCCTTCAGAAGGAACACTAAGAGGAGAGGCTCAGAGCCTAGTCAGTTCTTCCTTGGGTTCTGGGAATCAGAAATACAAAGCATACAGTGGACACACATCAGTTCCCCATCCTGCAGGTACACTACAGTCGAGAACAGTACAGGAACAGCTTTCCATGACAGGTTAAGCTGCCTTATTAAAAAACTATGTTGAATAAAAGGAGAAATCACAGCAGATCTATTAACTATATCTCAGGAGAATCACACAAAAATTTCTGCGCTGCAATATTTTGGTGATTTTTCAAAACAATGTTGTAAATATATACAACTTTTCCTCTGATTCAACAGAAAAAAAGCAGCTATAAACTGTAGTTTTTACTGATTAAATGCCCTGGCAACCTTTCCTATCTAAAAATGATTCATTACCCAGGTAATAATATTGCTTTAATTACACATGTGAGAAAATATCCAAGGTAGCAGCCCACTTGATCATTAAGTTCTGTAAATACATCAGCATTTAAAACACATTAGTATTTGAATACCCCTATCTGATTCGGGAGCATGGTAAAAGTAACTTCCTGTGAGAAGTCAGTCTTTCAACTTGTAGAGTAAGCAAAAGCCCCCTAGAAAAGTATCTCCTTATCAGAATGAACCGCAGAACAAATTTGTTTAAGTATCAGGAAGGCTGAGTCAGAAGAGTTCGAGTGTAAGCAAACTAAATGACTTAAACTAGACAGATGACAAAAAGGTCATTAATGGGCATATCCAACCATTTATGGCAAGGTTTTAACACACATAAAACAAATAAATTATTTGAAAAACTTCAAATTCTGCAGGTGACTGGGAGAAATAGGGGTGACAAGATACTGTCTTTTTAGGTAATGTAAGCTCTAGAGTTGTAGGCATTGTTGTAGTAGACTGACTGTTATACCTAGCGCAACAGAATTGGTGTACCGGAGGAGACAGCAACATTTGCAGTTTGAGGTGGATATTCTGCTTGTTCTAATATGAAATGTGGTCTCCTGCTAAAATTTGGCCTTGCCTGGATCTCTTTGTAAGTACAACTGAAATGGTGAAGCTTCTTTATAATTTTTTGGACATATAATAAATGTTAGGGATAGGAAACATGGTAAGTTTTTTCCTAATTGAAAATCTAAGAATGTATTTTGATGTGCTTATCTAATATGACCTGCATACCTCAAATAAATAAAACTGCAGCATTGTTGCTTTAGAAACACAGTTAAAAAAAATAAAATAAAATCAGAAATACAACAATTCCTAGGAAATTTGGCTGAAATAATTACTCCAAAACCCAGAAGTCTTCAGAATCACCGAATCCTAAAAAGACATGAAGACACAAACTTTGGTAACAAAAATTTTATTTCATATAACTGAAGTATTTTTCATTTGTCTGCCTACAGAAGATTTACAGCTGAAACAGAACCAGCTTTTTTCATAACTTACAAATTTGAAGATAATTAATTTGACTGAAATAGTACCGTAGCAAATTGTTGTGATGTATTTTTTTGAAGACAAGCATTAATAAAAATAAAATTTAGAACAATAAAATCCTAGCTTGATGTTATTTCCTGAAGGGGACCTGAATATAAAATACAGCCAAGAAAGAAGTGATACTGAAGTGAACTAAATAATGCTGTCTAATGTGATGCATAAAGGGGAAAAATATTACTGTCTTTGATCCCACTTGAAATCATTTTCTTGTAACAGCCAGGATGCTGTTGCCCTCTCTGCTCCAGGAACACATGGCTAGCTCATGCTTGACATCTTGTCTGCTATGGTCCCTTTGGATCTTTTCAGCAGAGTTGCTCCACAGCCAGACCCCTCATTCTTCCACTAGTACAAGATTTGTCCTTGGTTATTACAAATCGTAATACCTTCCCAGGCTAAATTACTACAGTATTCTCTAATTTTAAGAGAAATATTTAAGTAGTTTTCCATGAAAAGATTGGCTTAGCTGTCTCAAAGAGTTATAACTGAAACACTGGAGCATCTGTTCACTTAGCCAGAAGAAGTCAACTGTCAACCAGTTGCTTCCACCAGTACTTCTGAACACATTCCACAGAGGGAGCAGAACTCATCTACACCTCCTGCTGTCATTCACACGAGACTACACAGTATTTCTGCTTCCATCTACATGGGAGAAAGGGCTTAAAAGTTGCCATTACAGCTGAAATTAAGGAGCACTAATGGCTTGCCAGCCATGTTCAGGGCAAGAGAACATAGATATCGCAGAAGAGGATTGAGAGGAGTTGGTTTACCCACCTTGGTGAAGTAAACAATGAGAGGGAGTGTTTTCTACAAATCATGTATGATGAATATATGAAAAAAAAATAGATAATGAAACAGTACTTCATAAGAACAAAGGACTAAATTTTAGTTTAACAAGTGGAAAGATTCTAAATGCGGAAGGATTAGTGCGCTGTGACAAACTTTCAGTTACATAGCAGAGGCAAGGGATTCAACTGGTTTTAAGAGACTGATTTATGAATGTTATTATTGATGATATCAGCTAAATTGATGACTCAGAAGATCTCTTTTAGATTTATGTTGCTCAACATTTGCATCATTACTTTTTTTCTTTTTTTTTTTTTTTTTAAGTAGTTACTGAGCAATATCAAGTGTGGTATTCCAATTATGAATTAAGCAAATATAAACGACAGAATGTTAACCTTACTAACAATTAACTGAACTATACTGACTGCAGCTGATACACAAATGATGTTATCCATCTAATTTGCCCAGACTGGAGTAGCCTTATTCTCAGACATGTTTAGCAAGTTGTGTGGTAATGTACACTTGAATGAAACACTCTTTACTAACATGTTCAAATCACAAAGTTGTTATTGGAATTGTAAATAAGTTACATTCCAACACTATTTTCTCTGAATATCATTTTCTCTTCTTTGCAGCCACCCTTGACAGACAATCAAACTGCAACAAGTCCAAAGGATGTTTGCACAAATTGAGCAAAAGAAATGTTATATAATTAAACAAGAAAAATGTGCAAAAAATCATCCTGATGAAGCAAGCTGAACTGAACTCAAAGCATATAAGTTGCTGCTGGGTAGGAAAGAACAAGGATTATGGAGAGAGAGAGTTCACAATAGAATTCTTTTAATAAAGTAGAAAAGGGAAAAATATATTTTTAAATGTTGTATATTTAAAGCCCAGAACTGAAAAATATCTGATAAAATCGGTATAAAATATCACTAGATCTTGACTAGATCTTCAGGGGCAATACTTTTTAGAGTTGTAAAATGAAGAAGCTAGTGGTTCTCTGCTCTTCTGGTCACCTTACCCAGGGCATAAGAGAATTTGGACAGCTGGAGAAATAATGTATGATGAAGGAGCAGTTGCCTCAAAAGTAGTATGCACAGCCTTGGTAGAACAATGTATTGATTGCACATAATTGATAATACACCGTACCAATAAAAGTCTTAGTGTGGTGCACACCTTCCACTAACCTACCACCAATTTCTCCAATGTCACAGATATTTATGTGGCTTTCAGGAGCACACAATCATTCATACAATTGTGTCTCCGGTCATCATTTTTCTGAGAGAATGACATATCAAAATAGGACAACTATCTATACAGTCTCTACAAAGCAAGTATATTAGTGAAGCATACAGCAAAACTTTACTTACATTCGAACACAAAACAACAGAGTACGAAAGATTCAGTTCTCCACAGACAGATGAGGGAAGGCTGACTTCCTGGTCTGTGTTTCCATCCTCACCTGTAGGTAACACCTGCAGTCAATAAAAGTAAAATAAATGTGAAACTACCTGTAATGTAAACCAATCTTGCTCCAAAAGAAAATTATTTTTATTATAAAGGATGAGAATACAGTACTTTTAGTCAAGGTACAAAGGTATTATTGAAGATTAAAGAAACTCTGAGAAAAGACTAAGTCATCAGACAGTGTTGCCAGATTTTCTTCCACTTGCAGAATAAAAAAAAAAAAAAAACACAACAAAAGATAGAATTTCTACAAGGTCTTGAAATGCTATCTGAAAGGATTATATATAGGGAAGAAGAGACAGAAAGCTTTTAAAACTGTGGAACTGTTGACAGAGAAGCATATGAATAAAAGATTTCCTGCTCTTTGGATGACCCCAGTGTTTAGGTACAGGGTAAACTATATAGTAAAACAGGATTTGCAATAGAAAAATCTAAAAAAAAAAAAAAAAAGGAGTTTAATTTGACTGTGTGCAGAGGATTTCAAGAAGGATGAAGGTATGAATAAAAACAAGGGATACTTTGTAGTAACCTTGAAAAGTACCTTATATCCCATGTTGCCTTGCTGATTTTTCTAGCATGACTTGCATTTTTAAATGCTAAGCTTTAGGGACAGTACTATCTTTTTTGTTTTACAACTTTTTTGTTGTTTTTTTTTTCATCCATGCTACCTATAAATTCAAAACAATTTCATGTTGGTATATATACTATGGTAAAGTTCTGAAATACGTTTTCTTTCTACATCCAAAATGTAATTCCTTGTTAGTAAATTCCAGATAAGTACATGTCATTTTCAGATTCTCTAGTTAAAATAAAACAAATGAAGAAAACGAAACAGAAAACTAGCTTCATCCAAGACATCATTCTTTGCTCTGCTTTTTACTTTACTAGAAACCTTATGGGCCATACATTGTGCTTCCTCATGGAAGAAAATGACAACACAGAAAATCACTTCTAGACACCTGGGATGAAAATAGCTCCCCTTATTTAGATACAGCAGGACTTTAGTCAAGACCAGAGATTCTTACAGTCTAAATTGTAGGTCTGCTGAGGCATTATATTCTTTATTGATCTTATAAACTGCAGTGCATGCAAAATAGAAAGCAGTAAAATTATTAACCCATCAGTACTTTTTTGTCCTCATAAGTGATACTGCTGCACCAGTATACAAGATTGATTTTGACAATATCAGAAATGAGAGTGTTTTATTTGCTATTTATGTACATATAAAAGTAATCCTCATATGCATATTTTCATACATCAACCGTGGATCAGAAATGCACTGTTTGGCTAATTGGGTAGGAAAAATGCAGCACGTGTAATGGCACAGCCTCTCCCATTGGGGCCACTATGAAGGCACATAAAAATCATCAGCTGTACTGAAGTGAGGATGAAGCCTAGAAATGGATCTGTTCACAAAGTCCCTCTGTGCCTCTCCCTACCCTTGCTTATCTATGCAAGGTAAATTGGTCTCTCCATCATTAGTGATTAGGAAAAGACAGAGTCTCTATGGCAAGCACACACTTCTTTATATACCTCTTTCAGTTCTACATTTTCAAAACTCCCTTACACACTTAATCCTATAGCCATTAGTAAGGCAATGAAATGACATAAAATGAACAAAGAGCAATAAAGTAATCATATCCTAGCATGTTTATTTAGTTGTGGTCCTTAATGACTGAGACCTTCGTACCCAGTGATATCAGGAGCTGCTACTAAATTTCCTCTGACTCAAATCCCTAGTTAGGATTATTGTTCGATATGCTCAATGCATTAAAGCCTGCCTCACACAAACCATGAAAGCAAAACAAAACAAAGAATCGGAAAAACACTTCACAGAAAGGAAGATCAGTTGTATGAAAAGTTTTTTAAATTCAGCCAAAACTCATTTTTTTTCAAAGCTATACTTGAAGAATAGGTGTGGGTTAAGAAGCTGAGTTAAGAACGAATCACAAAATCACAGAATGACTTGAGTTGGAGGACACCTTAAAGAGAGTCTAGTTCAAATTCCCTTGCTGAGGAGGGAGTTGCCACTCACTGATCAGGTGCCCAGAGCCCCATCCAGCTTGGTCTTGAACACGTCCTGGGATGGGGCATCTACAACTTTTCTTGGCAACCTGTTCTAGAGTCTCACCATCCTCTGAGTAAAGAGCTTCTTTTCAACATCTAATCTAAATCCCCCTTTTAGTTTAAAACCATTCACCCTTGTTCTGTCGCTAGCTATTCATGTAAAATGTCAGTCCCCAAATGGTAGAAGTGGACAACAAGTAGGTTCAGGCAGCACTTCTGCTGTCCACACTTTGAGCAAACTGGATCTGACACAATGCAAAATCTGCATAGCTGCACTGAGATTGTGTTAAAATGTGTTAACGTGGGCCTCGGTCTTTAAGTATATTGTCAGAATTAGGAACATAAAAAGGCTGAAACATCAAATAGCAGTAAGAAACATATTTAAAAACTTGTGAATGAATCTGATGACCAGTCAGGCTTTCATCCCCTCAAAATACAACTTTGACAAGCAGTCAAATTTAAGCTGAACTAGCTATAGCATATTGTGATTACTTTTCCAGTCACTGCTGTGTTGATCTAAAATCCACTCCTATTAAAATACCATTCTTTCAACAGCTATAGTTACATATTAACTATTTAAGACTAGTTTCCTCTATCTTTACTTTGCAATTTATAGTATTGTTTAAGAACTGTTAAAAAACATTATTGCCAGAAGGGGACATTGAGATAATCCGCGCTGATTTCTGACTAGCACTGAAAAGTGCTATGTAATCCAGTTATTCTTAACAGGGAGCGTGTGCTTGTCCTTTGGGAGATCCCATTTTGATTTTAAAATGATCAACAATCTACAAAAAAGTCCAGTGAACCATTACAGTCCAGTGGTTAGTCACAGTCAAAAATGCAGTCTGGATTAAAAAAAAACAGTAACATAGTTCCACTTATTTCTAGTTTCACCTTTTAACCATTCCTAGCTTGTTAATTTCTCTATCTATATACCCACCTATCCACTTATCTATGAAAATTGCTCTATTTTATCTTTTTAGAGTTGCCACTTCTTCATGAAAAATGTCTGCAGAATCACTTTAGATTCACCTCATGCTGTGTGTTTCCTTCCCAACATTTCCCCCTTTCTTCTTTCCCTGTCCCCCTTGTTTATTTTCAATTAATCTCGTCTCGCCTCATTTTATTTAAGTAATTCCCTATGTATTAAAAACAAAAATACTGTATGTAATGAAGCCAACATGTCTTCAGATTGGTATTGAAATTAGAGAAATTCTTTCACTGAACCATTTTTCAGGATAAAAAATTCCAGAACCTGGAAGAGATCTTTGTTGAATTGCTTACTACATCACAATGAGATGTGAGTGGATTTCCACTTCTTCTTTAAAATATTCCTAACAAATGTTTATGAAATGCCTGTTATGCATTTTCTGTGGCAACTTTAGTAGGACTGGTCTCTGAATCACTGCTTAATTGGAAAATCTGGGATTCTTTTTAAGTAATTTCGGAGGGTTCAAACTGCATTTTGCACTGCTATACTTCACACTTGTTGCAATGCTCCTGCTGTCCCAGTCTCTCCTAGACTTTTTTTAGAGATATTTTATCAGAGAATATTTTTCTGCAGATTTCAGCAGTGTTTTGACTCCAGAGTGCTCAGGGAACCTGGCCTCTTTTAAACTGGGATGAGCTACACAAATGTCTAAGTCCAGTCAAATTACCAATTGATCAGAACAAATAAATTACCTGACCAAGACAGCATGTGAGAAGTATTAATATTGTAAGCAAAAAGATACAACAGGTTTTGTTTACAGAAGTAAGTGCACATGATACAGAGAAAAGGCATATAGCTTGGAAACATTCTTCAAATAGCATGCTATATGTAGGAAAGTTGGTCAAAAACTACTGAGAAGAAAAAAAATTTCCTTTTGTATTTGAAATTTCAAATGATCGAATAGTATGTTTCAGTGAAAAAAAAATGGCCTGCTGGAATAAAAAAACAATAAAGAAGATCTACATGTTGAATTATTTCACTGAGTCAGAATCCAAAGTAGAGCACTATGTATAAATCACATCATTTTATTCAAAAAGCAAGGGAGAATAAAACATAGAAGAAAACAAAACAAAATAAACAAAACAAAAAGAAGAAGAAAATATTGAAAGAAAAATAAAAATAGTGCCCCTTTCAGGATGATTGATTTCTGTGCAATCCATATTTTACTCTCTGCTACATAATTTTATACTCTTGACAAAATGTCACACAATTGGAAAAGGGCTAGGAAAACATATGCAGCTTTCTATCAACTTTATGCCTCCCTAAATTTAGAAGATTTCTCTGAATAGGGAAACTAAAAATAAATCAGGAAACAATGTCAATAATGAAGTCTGAATTATCCAGCAGTAAAAAACATGAAAGTATTTTTAGTATATTTAAATAGAACATTCATAACATAAATAGTGGCAATGAAACTTGACTGTCAACAAGAAAAAAAACAAGTGATCTGTAGCTGACTTCTGTAGATGACATTTTCTTTTTTTTTTTTTTTTAAATGACATTGCCTATATGTACTGTGCCTTGTTTACTTACACGTTTAAACTATTGTAAGAATTCACTGTTAGAATGTGGCCAACATGTACTTTACCTAATCTTAATAAGAAAAGCTGACACTGAAGTTGGATAAGCAAATATATTCACATTTATAGTTACAATTTTGTTTCCAGAATGAAACTCTGGGCCAATTTAACCAGATAATGTAAACAAATTAACAAGATATGTAGAAAAATTAATATCTACAGACAATTCGGGTTTCATCACATATACAGTGCATTTGCACATATATACAAGAGAGAGAAGGCAATTTAATTACAATTCTATGAAATTATAATCATTAAAGAAATCTTCATATTTTTAATGAAATATGCTGATAAATTACGTAATTATAACAGATATATTCCTGGATTTTCTAAGAGGAAAACTTTTTCAAGACTCTGTAAGCATTCACAATATTAATTCTTCAGTCACTACAGTAATATCATCAGAGATACTTGACAAGAATGCTGTTATGCAAAAACTAAATGTGGTTGATACAGAAAAGTTTTTCTGAAAAAGTATATGTAAAATAACAGCGGTTAGAAAGAAAAAAAAGAAGTAAGTTGGTCGTCAAAATAAATGTTAGTTGATTAATAATGTTCATATTTGAATTAAAGTTAAAAAAAAAACAAAAACCTTTAGAACTTTAACAAATAAAATTATATTTCTGACTAGCTCTAATGATGTGTGCAACACTGAACCCAGACTGAGATTAACACCCATTTCTGCCAATTTTTCAACACTTCTATGAAGTTACACAATTATTCTGACTGAAGATGGTCCCAAGTTACAGTAGGATCTGGCCCACATGCCCAGCTAGCCAGTAAGATTTTTTTTTCTTGTGGGGACCTTGTGACCAGTGAGAAGCAAAACAATCAACGAGACTTCACTCAAGCTCCTGCAATTCTTTATCATTACCCTCTCATGTCTATCTTCTTGTTTCTTATCCTTTTCAGTCTTACTAGACTTTTATTTCCTATGTCAAAGAGCACAGATTTTTGCCACTCACTTTGACGAGTTCATCAGTGAAACCACTGCAGGTCAGAGGCATGCAAAAGTGAATGGTGCTGCTTGTAGCACAAGCTGTGTTAGAGTTTCCTCAAGCCACTCTTCTTGATTTTCCAACATGCCTGTACTAAACTAAACAAATATTTTCACACAATAAACTTCCAATATTTAACTGAAAGTAGTCATAAAGTATACCAATCAGTAACCAAATCCACACACAAAGCGTACAAATTATTACAAAGCAGCACTACATCTGCAACATTAGCAATACACATTATCTTCTAGAAGGTACTGAGGGACAAAGGACACAGGCTTTTTCAGTTTTACGTAAAGAAAATGAACCAGGGTTTTTATTTAAAAAGAGATGGTGAGGAAAGCTATCTAAAAATGTTAGTTAGAAAAGACAATTGAGTCTAAAGGTACATCTAGAAATAGCAGCTCGCATGAGCATAAGAATGATCTTCAGATAATGGCTCGATGACATGACTGATGGAGAAAGTTAAATTTTATTCAGATCAACAAAATATTTTTTTTCAATTTCTAATGCCCTTATGTCTGCAATTGTTTTATGCCATAAAAATATTTATTAATGTGTTTATAGGCAACCATTGATTTTACTTGAAACATTCCATTAACTATTGGAAGACATAGTATAGAAAACTGTGCAAAGCCCTAGCAATTTACAGGAAATTACATAAAATTAGGTGAGATTAGATGAAACGAATAGATATAAAAAGACTGCAATATACCAGCCTAGCAGTGTTCTTCCCATAGAGAACATTCTGTCCCAGGCAGTTCTCAACAGTAAAGAAGCAGACAAGAACAGAAATCTCAGTCCCGTTGGAAAGTCATCATCTCAGCAAAACAGCATTGAACAAACCTACACGAGAAGCATACGCAAACAACAGACCAGCAGAAGATTGAGTAGTCCCATAAAAAGATACAGAGATTTCTCAGTAATATTCAGGCACCATGAGATGTATTTATACATGCACTGCAGGAAAACCCACGGCTCTTGGTAATGGCTGGCCTCATCCTGCCAGGAACCAGCAAGTTAAAATGTGTGACTTTCAGCTGAAATACTAAATGAGAGAAGGACGAGATCGCTAATGCTCAGAAGAGGGTGATAAAGAGCAAGAATCTTGTACAGTGACTTCAAACACACACAGCTGCAGTGCTCAGTGTAATATTGCTTTAAATGTGAAAGAGAACTGTGAACCATTATTTTTATGGTAGTTTTGTCCTGTACCTTTTTGCTGTCAGTCTGGAATTTCAGTTTACAGACACAGGATAGGGATGGTGTATTTCACTAGATGCCTGTTAGAATCTTTTGATGCATAAACCCTTTCGAAAATCTGACCATAATCCTAAGTACTCCATAGAGAAGCATGATGGCAAAAGTTCATTTTTGCTACTCCATTGTTGTCTTGAACTCATCAGCTGTCAATTAACTGTAAATGATTACAGCAATCATATGTGCTTGTGGGCAAATCATAGAGCTCAGTTTCAGGTGTAAATGAAATCTGTTTTACGAAATATGTTCTTTTAAAGTACAAACAACTGCTTAACTTCAAATAATGCCTTTTTTTTTTTTTTTAAAGTTTAATAAACATACCCTGAATAAGAGCTCATTTGCTTTCCTTTGCTCTTTTTCTGCACAGATATGAATTTCATGAGAAATGTATGCAACTAATAAGTCTAAAACAGATATATGATAAATTTTGATTTTAATGTTTACACATCAATTGAAATAACTGAAATAATGTAAAATGTTTTCAATTATGAACTAATGCTCTTTTTAAAAAATTGGTTTCCATCTATCTGAACTGCACAGAACTGTGTATCAGTCACATTCTGCTACACTAAGACAACATAGCCAGTAGCAATTGAGAAACACATTATACATGGCACTTAGTTCACCATGAAATTCTAGATGAGTTAATGATAGATAATGGCCTACAATTCATGTGTGACTTATTTTAGCAAATCTCACTGATACAGCAATTCAAGTGAACTGCATCAAGGCTGCACTAAGTATAATCAAATGGGCTTGCAGGAAAAAAAAAAAAATCAGCAAAAAATTACAAAACACTTAACAGAAAAGAAAGTGACATACTCAGAAGTCCCATGGAATCAGTACTGTCTGACTGTTTAAACACATCTGTTCTATTATCCTTTCCAGTGCAGTTTGTGGAGAACAGAACTCAAGTGTCATGCACCCTTACCCAAAGGAGCATTATCCTCTCCTTACCCAAAGCTTTTGAAGTAGTTACAAAAACCTGCCCAGTGTCACTGTCATGGCTGCCATCCTGACTGACACAGAAATGACATGTAAAGGGTGCCTTTGCAAATCCTCTTACATCTTTCTAACTGGCTTACAAGATCCACATCCAATACTCATGATTTGGATGCACTATGGAGGTACCCAATAGATTTGCAACTGCAAAAAACTTCACTACCTTGTGAATCAAGGCCTTTCAAGAAGCCATGAAACAAACTTCATTGCGATAAGGCCTGAAAAGGCAGCGGATCCTTGCTTCCTTCTCACCAGGACAGAGCAGGAGCTATGACAGTTGTTCGCTCTCAGGATGGGACAGTACTGAGAGAAGGAGGCAAGGAGCACAAAGCACCAAGAGGCCAGATGTGACATTCTAGTATTTTGATGCAAGAGCATAACAAACATAGAATAGTGAGACAGATCAGTAAATATAAATCATTCTGTAAAAAGATAATTGAAAGAATAACAACTTAAAATACCAACTTGTGAACAGTGTGCTATTTTATCATGATAATTTGTGATAACCTCCTGTGGAAAAATCTAAAACAGGTGAAACAGAAAACATCCTTAAGATAGAGCAAGAACAGTGGATTTCCAGCTCCTACTGCTGACATTCCCCATGGACAACAGAACCAGTCTCCTTGCCACTGGGAGCAAAGAAGTCAATGTGGCCAGCTTGCGCTCTGGATGGCAGCTCTCTCTGCAACCACTAACAACCGAATCAGTGATAAGGAACTTCTTTAAAAATGAGAAATCCACTCTATGAACAAAAAGCCATTGATATTCACAGATAATAGATGCTGGAGCATGGTCAACAAAAGACTAGAAACATGTCTAAGCCTTAACAACTGGTAATGTTCATTTGTTCAGGAAGGTCCATTTTTATAGGGCATGTCTTGTTTCATTTTGATGGTACCAGAAATACTAAAACAAAGAGAAGCAAAAATACACACACAGAAAACCAAACGTATCCTAGAGAAACAAACAAAAAAAAATCTTTGGCTATGAAAAATACAAATAAAAAGTCTTGAAGTATGTGATCAGGCCCAAAAGGCATTGGAGTAAGGTTTGCTGTAAGAAAACTAGCAAAAGTAGCCTATTTCCAAAACAAAACATAGCCTGAAGTATTTTCATCATAATTTTGTTTTCTCATCTATCTTTATTTACCCAATAGAAATACAAATTTGTGTAACTGTGTACATATAAAGACTTCCTCCACAATTATACTGTTGCCACAATACCTGAGTATATACTTTTTAAGTAATAAGCAACAGACATAATAACTATCTAAAGCTGATTTACTGATTTCATTCAACATTACTTGTTCATTCTTTTCATCTAAAAATAAATAAAAAGAACAGAAATATTATTGCTCTTCTGCTACTTTCAGTGGCTTTGGTGGAAATCCACACAGAGCTTTTTAGATTCAGTTCTTAGAAGTTACATGGAGCTCGACATGAATTAGCTAGTTCAAACAAATAAGAGCTCTAAACAAATGTCAACAATGATAGCAATGGCCACTTCTCAACAAGAAGAATGTACTTTATCCATACAAAGAAATTAAAGCAGAGTTGGAACTACCTTGTCAACAGCAGTTTCCCTATGAGAAGTGTACATCAAAACTAATATACCATTTCTTCCAAGACTTTCACCTACTTCACCCAAAGAATCATCTGCAAGAATATGTGTAACAGTGCCCTCTGGTGATTATGTGCCTAAGGAATATTCTTTCATTATAAGGGCAAAGAGCGCAAATCTGTGGCAGGGCTGGTAAGTAATTTTGGCAGTTTTGCAAACTGAATTCCGTTACCAATTCTCAAAAATTGCAGTGAAGAAATCAGGTATTTGCAACTGGTTTATGCCTATGGTTTTAAATGCAATTTCACATGAAGAAAGAGACAGTAGCCTTGACTAGGTTAAGATTTATGGGTGCTATAGACAGCACAGCTACTTTTATGGCTAAGAATGTAATAGATCCTAAGCAAACACTGATAAGTCCTCTATTCTCCTAAGAAGTATCCGCCCATCAAGTGTCCTGACACTGGAAAAACCCACAGTTTTGATAAGAATAAAGACAAGCTAACTGTAGAAAATAACTTCATTTCTTAAGTTAGCTGAAAACATTTATCAAGTGTTTGGTGGGCAAGACCAGGGTCTTCTTCCATTATTGGACAGTGATCACTGCATTTTCAATCCTACTGCAATAGATACATAAGCAAAACATATATTAACACATAAAGTATGTTTTATACATATCTATTTACTGTGAGGGTGACAGAGCACTGGAACAGGCTGCCCAGAGGGGTTGTGTAGCCTCCATCTCTGGAGGTATTCAAGACCCACCTGGATGCTTTCCTGTGTAATCTACTGTAGGAAGCCTGCTTTAGCAGAGAAGTTGGGCTAGATGATCCCCAGAGGTCCCTCTCAACCCCTATGTTTCTATGATTCTATGACGTATGCGTATGTATATATATGCATATAAAATTAAAATATTGGAGAGACTTATTATCAAGCAAAGGAGTAAAATTCTACTTTCGCAAGATTTAAGCCAACCAAGATTTTAAACCAACAAAAGGTTCTGCAGTAATAAAAAAAAAAAAAAAAAAAAAAGCTGATACAAAAGTACACTGGTTGAGGCCTGAAAATACCACTCTAGTCTTAGTTTATTACCTCCTATCTGGGGTGAAACTAAGGGCAGATTTACTGGGAGTGTTATACTACCTCATTAGTACCTCCCAGTAATCACATACACTCCTTCTCTCAAGGTACCATGGCAGTTACTTCTAGCCTCTGTAACATAACCTAAACCGCAGCAGTGTTCCTGTAAAGGCAGTAAAAATTAGGGAAGTTATCACAACTGTTTGTTTCTCTAATGTTTGTAAGAGATATAAGAGATTCTCATAAGAATAAGAAAGGGAACTTTATGAAATACTGTCCTAATAAACTTATCTCTTATAATGATCCCTTTTCTCACTCGTATTAAATACCCCTCACCACTCTCTGAACATGGTGACTAATTAACTTCATGTTTTTTAAGAAAGGAACCTGGCAGTCCCATGGGGTTGTTTAACAAATAACCAGCTATCTTCTGAGGATTTTAAAGAATCACTTCCAGCCAAGTTTTTTTGGGCCACGTATAAATACTAGCAAGTTGCAGCAAGAAGTAAAGGAGGAGGAAAGAGATAGAAAAATTACATCAAAAAACAAAAAATCAGATTTTTCATTATTTTTCATTATTCATATAGCTCATCAATCAATTAATAGATCATCATTATTTTTCAGTATTCAATCCTTTTACTATAGTTACTGTGATGGTTACACTGGACATTGTAGGCCCTGTTTATACTATATGGCTCTTCGAAGTTAAGCATTTGCTTCTTCTAACAACACCTGAAAAACATCCAGCTATCCGCTTACCCAAAACAGAGGCACTGGTACTTTTCAAAGAGGACATGTTAATTAATTTTGTAGAATCACAGAATACTCTGAGTCAGGAAGCACCCACAAGAATCATCAAGTCCAACTTCTGGCTCCACAGAGAAGAACACCCAAAAACCAGATCATATGACAGAGATGCTTCTTGAACTTCAGCAGCTTAGAACTATGGCTGCTGCCTTGAGGAGTCTGTTCCATGCTCATCACCTTCTAGTAAAGAACCTTTTCCTGATATCCTACTTAAACCTACCTGACCTAGCTCCATGCCATTCCTCAGGTTCAGCCTGAAAAAAAAAATGGACCAAGTAAACTCCCCTTTTCCACAGGTGGAAAATGAAGTCGATTTATTTTGGCAAATAAAGAAGGGAAGGGGCTGTGAAAGTCAAGTCTGCAGTAGAAATATTAACTTTGCTGATAATACTTTTAAAGCACTAACGGTCCTAGAGCAAAGGCTATCTTTTATTATGCCAGCAAACAGCATTCAGCCTCATGAGACTAACAAGCATCAGTGTAATATATGGAAAACCTAGTGGTGGTTCAGACTAGTCTGGGGTTTGCTCTGAACATCAGATATAAGGAAAGTTAGTGTCAAATTGAATTACTGACTTTTAAACTTATGTATGCTTTTGTACAGTCCCATAAATATTTCTAAATTAAGGCAGCTTTCTACAGAAGACTTCAGCCAGCAGCAAAATGGAAGAGTGAAGCTGCACTGTAAGATATCACCATTTGAGGAGGTAGAGGGATAAGATGTAGGTACAGCCATTCTGCTCAGTGTTCCTCACTGGTGAAGGAACTGAGACCTGAAAGTGCTTTGTTGAGATGTGGTTATCTTGTGCCATGTTAATCATTTTAATAGAGCGGGGAAAAAAAAGAAAAAGAAAAAAAGAATACATAATCCAGAGTAGCTGTGAACAATACTGCATAGCAACTTAGTAGAAGCAATGCAGAAGTTTAAAAGCAATCAAAACACAAATATGAAAAAACAGGCTTCTGTAGAAAATGTTAGCTAACTAATAAAAAATGTCAAATTTGTTACAGTTATCCTATGTTCTAAATCAATGTGACCTGAATGTAATGGACATTTGTTCAGGTAGTAAGAGCAAAAGCATGCACACAAAAAATATCAGAAATACTGTTCTGCTTGGGGTTCAGCCCAGGCTTGTCCCACTTGCTACAATCGCTTGCTGGGGCACACTCCCTTGAGCGCCACCAAAGCTGTGCTGACTGTTCTCTCCCTGAGCATTGCAGAAGACTCAAAGGAAGCTGTACTGAAATTAAGTCCTTATTAATCAAAGGCAAAATAATTCTCTCTCTTCCGTCACATCAGAGAGTGGGGAGACAGTTACTTGGGAAGCGGAGAGCCTTGGCAGCCCTCCCGGCTCTTTGAGCTCAAAACAGTACAGCTCTGACAGTGCTGCGGCATGGGTGCACCGACACGACTTTATACTTCTGTTCACAAAGAGGTAGTTCACATGTCTTAGATCAGTCACAGCTTGCCCCAGTGATTCTAAAGGAAAAAAGGAGGGAAAATAAATATACTATTGTTCTAGATTAAAAAAAAAAAAAAAAAACTAGAACAGAAAAGACATTTTTTAAGTGCTACTGATTTTCCTCTGCATTCCTGTATTACAAACTGCTCTGACAGTAATTCTGAATAGTAAATAAAGTAAAAAGAAATCCACTCTAATCAGATAAACTTATAATACCTTATGCTTATGGTTCTTGTGTTACCTTAGCAAAAATGAACCCTGCTTTGGGCTCTTCCAGGCTGTAGGATCACACCATTACATATCTTTCAACATAAAGTTACAAGAAAAAGAGACAAATACTTTTTTCTATTTCTATCAAGTTTTTATAATGTCTAGGTTTTCCATCTCAACTGTTCTTGTTCAAACTAAATCTAGGTCAGGAAAAAATCCCCACCTCATTTCCCTGAGAACCTACTTATTTTGTCTACCTCAACAACCAAGCTACTCTACCTTGTCATTTCAATTTTCACATATTTTCTCTTAGTGTATTAGTTCTTTGATTCAATGAAATCTCATCTCCTCAGCCCACTGCCATAAACTACTGTCCGGAACAAAGCTCTCTCTCAAATTCAATCTCAAACAAAATGAAAAAGAGAAAGTCACAAATGAGAAAGTGGACTACAACCAATCCTATGGGTCTCATTCTCTCAAGGTCTGCAAGCTATTTTGCTTCATCAAGTAAACCTGAACTATGGGAAGGTGCTATCACCTCTCTCATTGTCGAGTGAGAACGTGTTAATAAAAACAAGACCTCCTTATGGGGACACTGGTGTGTCAATGTTAATCACCGATTTCACTGAAATACACTACTTGATCTCAAAAGTGATTTCCAGATGAAAGACAAACAGCTGAAATTGTGTTTGAATAAATCAAAAAGCAGGTTTATCACACATCTGTGGAATTACTAGTGCTAAACTATGATCACAATAAATATTAATTATGTATCTAATGGTAACACCTAGAAGTCATCTCTGCTAATTTGAGTCTTATCTGAGATATTTAATAGCCTCATTAAGCTGGATGACAAGGGAAACCTTTACATTTATGTTGTTATATTCTGCACAAAGCACTGACCTGTGGAGGGTCTCTGTTTAAAGAATCTTTAGATAGGGAATAATTTATTTTTGTTTCAAAATTTAGGATATTTATTGCACTTTCTCATACTGCCTTTTAGAAGGTTTGTAATTTCTTTCTTCAGTTCAGTACATGTGCTTTTTCTCCACTTTATATGCCTCCAACAGCTTTTGTAGAGAGCCCCACCTGCTAAAGCCTCCCCAAGAGAGCTGTAATAGCTGCAACTCATAGGACTAGATTGTGAAGCTTTTCCTTCAAAAGAAAATCTGGAAAACACCGAAAATAAAACACTTATGTAGCAAACATTTATAAATGCTGGAATTCAGCCCCTACATGTGAACTTCCAAGTTAAAAGGATTGGGCAAAGAAATTTATTAAGGTTCTCTAAAAGTGAGAAAATTCTTTGTCACATAATGGTGCCTATAATTTTTGCAATCAAGAGTAAGTAGTTGTCTAAATCCATGCTGTGCCATTGTTGAGGTACAAGCCGTGCAATTGCTTCAACAGAATTACATGCAAAGTTAGCACTGAAATAAAAAATGTTTCACCAATGACTGTGAATTTACTAAAAAAGGTGGGATTCATTTTTTTTTCCTTGTTTCACAGTGATTTTAAACCAGTGTAACCCCATTAATTGAACTTCATGAGACAGCAACAGTGTGCAGAATTGGTGCTAATGATTTCCCCACGCCACATGATAGCAGTGACGTATTAATAACAGCATCTTCTAGCTCAATGCAGATGTTCCTAGAGCCTGGTGACTATTGAAACAGTTTCAGTTTGCTCAAAAGCAATACTTTGAATTCTTTATTCAGCTGCAAATCAGATGTGTTATGAATAAAACTGTTCTGACTTCTTCAGCTGTGCTTTTAAAAAGCTAGCCTACAGTTAAAAACTGCTAGCATTTCCCCATGATTTTTCAGGGCATTACCTCATTCTTAACAGATTTACTGTGGTGTGATTCCATAAATGTGCATATGTTACAAAATGAGACTTTAATGAACTTGGCAACCTGCAACATATTAAACGTAACCTTCTAACTCACACACACACACACACACACACACACACACACACATATATATATATATATATATATATATACAAACTTTGAAATGCGCACACATTCTCTAAAGCCTTCAGTAGTCCTATTGCTATACTGGAACATAAATCCCTTGTTACTACTTTATCTATGAAACATTCATTTTTCATGCCTCAGCATTTTGTTTCCTACTAAGCAAAGAATCCAGCTTCTGTGAAGTCCTGCAAGGCTCAGTTTTGTTCCCCCTGTTCTATTCTCATCTTACTACTTCCTAAGAATCAGATGTGAGGCCATCAGTCACCTCTAATGTTAACCACTAACATCAACTTTAGTGATGCTTATCTGCAGGCATTTTAACACTTGTTAGTGTATCTCCTCCTCCATAGTTCCCATTGTTAAGTTCTAGGCTTGCTCTTGCTCTTGGTTTCCTAGGCCAAAGCTTGAGATGTACCCAAACAAATAATCTCTTTCATTATCTGCTCCTTCTTTCTGCTCCTTCTAAACTGCTTGCATAATCTCCGCACTGACATGGTTCTTCTACATCTCATCTGCAGACTGCCTGCTGATTCCTGCAACATTCTCTGTATATAAAAATTTCTTTGGCATACAGCCGGATCATGCTTTGCTTCCCCTAAAACCATAAGGCAACAGCGTACTCAGAAACCCAGTGCTTGCAATGAAGAATTTTGCAGCCTGTGTCCCTTTTCAAAGATGTCTTGGACTGCCCTGCTCAGTAGCTGCTAGGATTGATGTCTAAACTGTGGTCTTCCTGACACAGACACCCCAGGTGCTAGAGGCCAGTCACCTCATTTCATCTCTTCCAAACAATGACATGGGAGAGCAGAGTCCTTGAAAATACTCCCTACATCCATCTTCACCAAATTCCTCATCTTGATACTCATCTGTTTTCAATTCAGTTACATCTCCTTCTGCCCTAAAGCCAAGCTCTCCAGCCCGACAGATGTACAGATTGTAATCCATCCTCCAATGCACAGAATGATGCATCTGCTCCTCCCCCAAAGGCAAGCTACAAAAAAAAGAGAATAAAATTCCTCCAACATTCTCCCTCACCCAAATATTTGCTTGGAAGAAATCTACAGCAACGGAAGAAGAACACAGTATGTCACATTTTTTCATGCTGTAATTGTTAACCACATTTAATACGCAGCCAGCTGTTTAACTCCTGTCTACAGCAAAAGCTGGTGAGTTACTCGACAAACAAAAGCAAACAAACAAATAAAAGCAAACAAACTCCAAATACACATACAGAAGCCACACATATGCAATCAGCCATTAGCACTAGTTCCTATAAAAAATTCACGATTATCTTCAGCTAGGGCAAGGCAATTCTGCAGAAACTGGAGTGCTACATTCAAAATAATAGAGAAAAATATGAAATGCTACTGGTCAAGTTCATATAAAGGATTTAAAGTTTTGCTTAAATAAGAATGTGCATACTTCTCCTTGTTTAGAGACACACAGAAAATTCGAAACGGACTGTTAGAACACAGGTATCAACACCGACAGAGTATGTATGAAGTTCAAACCTCTGAGCGTGAGACACAAGTTACAACATAAAAATAGCATGAAACACAAAGAAATTACTTGGGAAACAGATAAAAATGTGGGATACTTTCATGGATGAAAACTAACTTGGCTTTGTAATATAGCTAACTAAGCCTTCATTTTCTAGCATAGAAAATACATATGAGACATTATTCTGAGGTGTTCTAAGCCAAGTTCCTAGAAATCAAAGAATTTGAAATCTGTTTTGCTGGAACCTAGTCTAGTCAATCACTTATTCTAAATCTCATATTTTTATTTGAAATACTTTGTTAAGGATCTATCTCATAAACAAATAAGCATATAGGTGGATAAATAAATAAATACTTCTGCCTTTATTTTGATGGAGCCTATACTTAAAAATAAATTTTAGAACAGCAAAGAGCTTGTTTAATAGAGACAAGCAAAATTCCTAAACTGACTAAATGTAGAAAATAAATATAGTAAAAAAAAATTTTAAGCCTTAAGAATTGTTTAATAGAGAAGCTTTTTAAAGGTTTTGTTGTTTTGGTCATATACTAAGAACTTTATTAAATGCTTTATTTCAGAATGCAAGCAAGTTGCAGATTTGTATGACTCACAACCAACCGCAGAAAATATGCATTCATCCCATATAATTCCCATATAGTTCTACTATAGTTACAGTGACTTTAGAGTCAAGGCCATCTGAAACAGCCGATACTAGATTTGACCAAAAATGAAAAGGAGACACAGAAAGAAGATAAAGAACATGTCTGTGTTCTTTATCACGCCAAATCAAAACTCTATATGGAAAATGTCTTACCGGAAAGGATTCCTTCAAGCAGCAACCACTAGCAAGATGCAGATTTTTCTTGTTATCTGAGAAAATGGATCATGTCATCCCATGTTACAAAATGTCTTGGATTCTTTATCTAGCTAAAGAGCACTGAAGCATCTGTAAGTGTCCAGAATCACAAGCGGTAGTTGTGGGTACATATATCCTTGGTGGAGAAGTACACCACATCAGCCATTTTCAAGATTTCTCAACTATCCATCACCCAAGCCAGGGCTCCCCACAGTTTCTACTGTCTGTTATACTGGTCTGAGGTGGAACAGCTCTTAAACTGAGAAACAGAAGTCTATTACTTCTACAAAGAAGCTATATTCACAGTGATTTCCCAGAGCACATTGGCTTTTCAGGTTTGAATAATGTGTTTAGTTCTTAACTAGAGTAGCTTCTCTACAACTAACTTATTTTGCACAACTAATGAAATACTTACTTATCAGGCATATTTTTCCTTCATGACCTTGCCCATACAGCTGAGGTTTAACAAGCACCTTGTTGGCTTGAGTTGATCTGCTCTGTAACGATGCTTTCCTTCCTGTTGTGGAAAGTAAGAAGCTGCCCTTACAAATTCAAAGCTGTGAAATGAATCATAAAGGCTTTAAAAATTTGCTGCAATCTCATATGTATGTTCTCTTGGCCAGTCAAATCTGTGTTCTTTTCTACCCAACAAGGATTTGCTTTTCATACGTGTATCTTAATTTCAAAATGTCCATTCATGTTCTATGGTATCGGAAACTTAAGAACACTCACTGGGAGTGGTTTTCATTTTCTGCCTAATTTTAGCTTCAGATACATACTAGGAAATAAATTACTTGACCTAGTAGATCAAACTATGATAAAAATTCAACTATAAAGTTTGGTGATAACAAACTTAATGATGAAAATTTTGTTAGAATTTGAATTCTATTCTCAAAGTCTGCAACCTGTTTAGCACTTCCTTGCCCCTGAAATGGAAGCCTATTTTTTCGAAGTTTCCCATATTTTCTCTATTATTAAAAAAGTCTTAATAGACTTGCTATTGGAAAAGCTGCTATAGCTGTTTGTTTTATGTACCACTAAATAACATAATGTTAAAAATGAGAGTTGCCCTCTGTCAATTTTTGAGCAGGCAAATACATCTATGGTTACATATCCACCACACAGCTCACTCTTCTTGGCAAGAAATGAAATGAATAGTTTTTTCAGACAGAACGATATACAGGGGTTGCAATACTCTACAACTCCCCAGAAACAACCATTCCTTCCCACAATTAACGCAGGCATATACTCAAACCTCAGCCACTGATACGCAGCATCAAGCTACCAGCAGCCTCGTATCTGACAATTTAAGCTACTATCTCACCTCAGTCATGGACAAAGATTTGTATTCTCTTGGCACTAATGGGGACAATTACATTTAAAATACGTGGGAGATGAGGTGCACAAGCAAATGGTGCTTACACCTTAAAATGCCTTGGTTGTTTTGATTGAGCCTGGAAATGTAAATGAATTGCATCAGGAAACTTGCATTTTTTCTTCTCCAAAATTATTTACCAGCAAACAAAAGCATTTGAATGAAACATGTGAAATTGGCTGAGGAGATGGACTCAGATCAACCCAAAATCTCAAACTAAATCTGCACTCATTATAACAGCATTTCTATTTTTTTCATGCAGGATGGACTCTTCATTCCTGGGAGCTGAGGTTCTGCTCATCTCAGTTACGTTCTACTCTCAATGCAAATTAACAATACTAAGAAGGCACAGGCTCTGAAAACTGTTTAAGTTCTTTTTCTCTTTAATCCATTTACACTAAAATAGCCCTAACCAGCCAATCAACAAGCAAAAAATACTCACAAGACTAGTTTAATACATCTGCAACTAGCCTAGTGCATTTTACAATTTTACAACTAAAACTGTTTACCCTAATTCTGTAGCTTATTTTGCTCCTCAGGAAAACATATTTTTGAAGATGATGTTTCTTTGATAAGATACTGCTTTTTACTGCTTTCCATGTAAGCCTGGGTGTCAACTCTAAACTCTTAATGATCTAGAAGATTCTGAAACAGGGAAGAAGAAATCTCGTATTCAAATTGAAGGCCTTTTTTTTTTTTTTTTCCTATTTTTTTTTTCCTATTTTTTTTTTCCTAATTGATCACAGCTACAATTGTTCATGTTAAAATAATCAAATCTAAAGTTCTGTTAGACCAAGTTCTGGCCTTCCAAAATTTTTGTTAGACCAAGTGCTAGCATTTCAAAACCAAAGTAAATGAAAAAGAATAGTCTCTTAAGTCTTCCTAAAGCACTTGTTAAAATGACTTGTTTAAAATTAACACAGAAAGGCGCAAAAGCTCAAAGAGACAAATAATTAAGAAAAAAAAAGAAAGATAAAAAAAATAATATAAGACGACGATGTTAAACATGGACTGAAACAAAAGGCTTAGAAAACATTAAAGACATTAAAATGTAGATCCTTTTTTAATATTTTAGATTTGGGCACTGGAGCTGGGAATGCCACTTTTCTTCCAAAAGGTAAGAAGGATATTAAGTACAGATAATACATACCTGCTGTGTAGATAACATCTACCACCAAAGTCAGACCTTGCAATAAAACCTGTATCTTGTTTCGTAAGTAAAAAGCCAAGCTCCGTATTTCCATTTCTGTGATGACAAAAGAAGTGCAGATCGAATGGTAACTGCCCAGAAATTGTGTGAAACTACATATGTATAGTTGATGCCGTACAAGGTCTCTATTCAGACTGTCAATGTCACAGTGCGGCTACCGAACAGCCCAGCAGAAGACTGTTTTCAACTTCTTTAGCAGATGGAGCAAGGGAGTAATTAACAGGTATTTAGCAATATGGCAAATGAAATTCTATCAATTATCATAATTACTCTGAACTTCAGCAGCAGGTACAAGCCAACACCTGACTACAACTAACAAGTGCAGAGAGAGGAGAGTGAGTATTTATCGATGTGCAATCACAGCATGGACAACATCTCAGTTCTCTGAGTCATCTCTAGACCTCTGCAGAAGGAATTTTGTCTGCCAGTGTAATGTCAGTCTGACATTTCCTTGCAGAAGGAGTAAATACTATTATCCCGAAGAGCATATCAAAAGACACTGTCTGAAAGACACTTTCAGGTGCAATTCTGAAAGTGGCGATATGAATAAGTCATTACAGTCATCAATTTCAAAGCAACAAAAAGAAAAATCTAGCTGCAAGAAGCACAATATGTGCCTGAGATACATGAGGAAACGTGTCAGTTGCCATGAAGAGTTTTCAAGTATGTGGAACTGCTCTGAGAGCATAAAATGATCTCACTCCTTGTCTAGTGCCGATACTTCAAACTTCAGCAGCTAACGAACAAATGTTGTGTTTAACACAGAAAGGGGGAAATTCTAAGAGCTGCCTGAATTTCTGCCTATTTTGGATAACAAGCAGCTGGTTACTTCTGAGTGCATTACCAAGCTGGTGTAGCAGAGAAACCCCATACAAAAACGACGTGAAGAAACATTTCTCACTGCAACTCTGCCAGAGATGCACTAAAAATCCAACCTGAATTGTATTTTCCATTTCACAGGCACAAAACTTAGTCTTGGGTGCAGTTCTGAGAATTTATCCCTCAAAGCCCCCCTCCCACCTGCTCCCAATTTCTATGTTTGGGCAGGCATTGTCTTGGGGCAAACGTTGCCATGCTAGAAATAGAGACAGAAAACAGCAGTATTTGTACAGGTCTATTGTGGTTGGATTCACAGATAAGCAGGAGGCAAAGAAAATTCACACAGCATCTTGTATACTGCTACTGTAATGTATGTCCTTGTTGCTTGGATACCTCCAGTGAATTACCAAGCAGGGGTGCGAGTCTCTTTCCTAGCTGATATTAAATAAAAAAATCCCAATGTACCGCTGTGTAAGAAGTAGAAGATGCACATGGAGGCTTCCTGAGCGCTTGCCCGCTAAGTGCCATAAGAAGACAGATCGAGAATTTTAAATCTTGTGGTTTGCTGCTCCATGTTATGAACCAGATCTCATACAATTCATCACCCAAGTTACAAAAAAATAGTTCAAGAACTCAAAATAATGAATTCTGTCATTTCCAATAGAAGTGTGAAGGGAGAATTATGAATGAACCTTTTAAAACACGTATGTGGAGGGAGATTGCCCTTCTACAAAATGAAAGCAGCAGGCTTCTATTTAAATGGTCCAATCCTGAAACCGAGACCTTTCATTTTCAATTAACTTAAATTGACAATTGAGAAAGGTTTGAAAATGTTGTTGGAGCCTTTCACTTTGATAGATCTCAGCTCTGACATTGCACACAGCATTCTGACCTGATTTTTAGGGTGTGCTGTTTTAAAATTGAAAATTTGAAAAGAATTTGATTCAATCAAAGCTGTTGCAAGACACTCGAACATCTTAATTTATTAGTAATGCATTTCCCATATTTTCTCATCATATGTTATGTAATGCATCATTCATTAAGGCACATTAAAACCTAAGAACCATGCCTTTCTATAATGTATTAGAGCAACATTTTCCTTGCAAAAATTAATTCTATCATGGAACATATTGCCATTTACAACAGGCAACAACAGCAAAAATAAAAACCTTTACATATATTCTAAAACAGCCTACTTTACCAAGCTACATTACTGAAATAATGCCATTATCCAGTATTGTGTACCTCTTATCAACATGGTGTAACTTAAGCAAATCAAGCTAATTTTCAAGCTTAATATCAAACTGTGAATTGCTTTGGTCACTTCTGAACACACAAAGGGAACAAAAGAAAGAATTGTGAACAGCTGAAACACTTCACTTAGATAAAAGTGTAATTAATCAAGCCAAATACGGAACTTCAAAATCCTTAAGTAGAGATCTCCCTGTATGGGAAGTGCCCACATATCAATTAATAAATGGAGCACATTGCTCCTGCTCTTCAACAGATATAGAAATATAATTGGGTCAGCTTAGAGCCACATGATCGCCATGATTGAGTCTTAAGTCACTTGTGAATTTGTTCTGTTAAAATACATCTAATTCCTAAATAAACAAGCATAAAATTTGATTTATTTTCCAAAACTTCCATCACATTTGGGGTTACTGGAATCTTTCCAGTACAGAGCATGCAAGTGCAGGCTGGGCAGCCACATTAACAACCTTGATTTTTTTTCAGGACATCTCTTCATACAAAGAATATTGTTTAAAGGATACTATGAATATTGTTTAAAGTAATGTTCTGATTCTTGTAGCCAACAAAAAGCCAGTGAAAACTGATGTTCGTGATGCAGATTTAGAACTAATGGGTTGTATGTGCTGGACCCCATTTTTTCAACTCAATCATAAAGAGAGTGAAGACACAACAGAAACAACCTCTCGCAGTACTGAGTCCATATACACCTGCTATGAATTCTGCAGCAAAGTTCGGAACAGAAGCCACGTCAAAGCACGATGACTAAATTCTGTTCTTGCATCTTTTCAGTTTTTCAGTAAACACACACCAAAACCTATTTGATTCTAAAATTCAACTTTGGCCTACTCTGATGGAGTGAAAGCAGCAAAGACGTGTTTATCCCACAAGACCTTTTGCAGGGAGCTGGTCAGGAGCTACTTTAGTGATGCATGCAGAAGAGCAGTAAGTATAACTTGACCATCCAAGGAATTAGATGCTGTCAGGCCTCAGGAATTCCATTTTCTCCAGTGTATCATCATTGGTGGGAGGCAGGACAGACAGCAGTACTACCTCAATGCCAACTAAATCTTTGGCCATTATACTGCATATTGGTACTTACTTACAATAGCCACTTGGAAATTCAGTCTGGATTTCTGCATCATCCTGCATCCTTAACATGACTAATACTTGATTATACTTTTTTGTGTGTACGAAGTGACTGCCCGGTGTGCTTCAGCAATAGAAACAGGGACAGGGACGGAGAGCTGAGCACTAGATTATGTAGTATAAATATAGATTAATAAAAATAAAATAAAATAAAATTCTGTTTTCTTCTCGATGTTTTCCAAACTGAAAGATAATGAGAAGGGTGAATTGATCTTCAACAGAACAGTGTAAACATTTTGTCCCTTTTTCCTTAGCATATGACAAGAAAAAGGAAAGAAGAATGACATGGTTGATGCACAGTTTGTAATATTTGAAAACCACCTGTGTGTATATATATATATATGCCTCTATGTTAGCTGTGAGAACTGCTGTTTGTAAGGAACATGGAGAATTCCAAAGCCATTTGCAGTTCCATTCAGCACACAGAAGAGTTAAGGACTTGGAGAGCTGGGAAGCATGGTCAGTTCTACACATGGAGCCAATTTTAACAAACACAGCAGCAGAAACAAAGATGTCACCTTCAGTTATTCCAGTGTCTTTATAATATGGATGAGAAGTCACCATAAACCAAAGTACATGGCTCATTGTACAAGGAGTGGCCTACAACAAGGAAGGTCAGACACAACACAACCATACTTCCCTACAGAATATTGCTTTAAAATACTACTACCAATGCAACTTACTGTATTTTTCTGAAAATGTTTGACTATGTCTCCCACATCAGCACACGGAAAGTTGGATTCAGGCTGAAGTGCAGCATCTGAAAGTTGGCTTTCAATAAAGCTACAAGGTGGCCTGTTTTGGTGCACCTACTGTGCTGGAGCAGTGCGCTGGCAGCACTGCTGGATCTGCCTGCAAAACCCTTCCTCGGCTCTCATCTTGCTTGGGCCTTTTCATGTTTATAAACATAATTGTTTCGTGTTTACATGTATAATCATTATTTTTTCCCTACGGGAAGTATTTTGGGATTCCTCACTGAGGCACACTGCTGGGCCACGAACTATTAGTAGGAACAGCCTCCTACAAATCCACCTGCTGCACAGGTCACTGTGAGAGGGCGGGGCTGAGAAATTAATAAAGAAAAAAAAAAGAAGAAAAAGAAGAAAAAGAAGAAGGCACTCGGAAAATGCTTTTAAACCCGATGCAAAGTCGTAACTGGGGCTGCAAAAGCTCCGCAGACGGCTGCACAGCGCCGGAGCAGTGCCGGGGCCGTGTCCGCCGGCTCCCACGTCCCCGACCTACGGCCGCAGCGGCAGCACACCCCGCCCCGGGGGCCCGAGGCTGCGCCCAGCGTGCGGCGTGCTTCTGCGGAGCAGCCCTCATGCCGACAACAGAGACACGTGACTAGACGTATTTCTTTAGGGGGGAAAAAAAAAAAAAAAAGTGGATGTATGTAATCGAACCCCCATCCTCCCCCCCTCTTCTCCACCCCCGCCCTTCCCCAGTCCGGCTCTGCTGTCCGCTCTCCCGCCGGCTGGGCAGCGCTCCCGGCCCGCACGCCCTCCTCCTCCCGCCGGGCTGCCCCTCGTCACGCTGCTGCCAGCCCCGGACTTACCGGCGGGACAGCGCCGTCCCTCGGCCCCCGCGGCGCGCTCGCGGTTCAGGGCGGCGGCATCCCCCGGGCCGGCCGCCTCCCCGCACCCCCCGCTTGGTCCCGGCGCTGCGCTGCGTGCCTCTCTCGGTGCGGCCGGCACCGTACGCTGTAGCGTGGAAGAGGCGGAGGAGTGTGCGTGTGTTTGTGTGTGTGTGCAGAGGGAGAATTAACTTTGCTCAATGGCGACAGGGCAGCAGCCTCAGCCCAAGCATCAGATCGATTTACTAAACAAACGTGGGTGGGGATGTTAAACAGTAACCAGCAGCTTCAATGAAAACTGAAAGCTGCTCAGCCCGCGGCTGGCCCTGCGCGCACCCTGCGCCCCGCCGGCTGCCGTGCGAGGCGCTCCCGGCCCGGCTCGGCTCGGTTCGGCCCTGAGCTCTCCGGCGGGGCTCCGCCGCCCGGCCCGGCACCCTCGGGGCATCGGCTCAGCGGCGCGGCCTGCGGGCAGCGCGGGGGGAGGTGCGTGCCCAGCGCCGTCTGCGGGCGGCGTCCGCTCGGGCTGCCCACGGCACTGCGCTGGGGGAACGGAGCAATCCCGCTCTGCCCCGCTGTTGCCCCCGCTTCCCTGCGAACGCCCTGTTCCTTGCCCTAGGTCGGTGGACCTCTCAGCGCCGCGCAGGTCGTGACACAAGGAAGTGTTTATAAAATAATAATTGTCATTGTCCTCTGCCACGGCACACTCAGATTCGAAACAGTAATTAACGGTCAAACTGTGAGATCACCGCTCACACCCGCGGAGGCATCGGGAAGGGAGCGGGCACCTGGGCTGTGTGTCACCGCCACCCGGAGTGTCCCTGCCGTGTGAAATAGAGTGGGAGACGCCACGCGAGAGCGAAGAAAGTGCCCGCGGAGCGCCCGGCCTGTGCGCGTCGCGCAGCGCTCACAGTGCCGGGATGTGAGCGGCACTCGAAGGAGCGGCGCAGCGAGGGTCATGCGCTGAGATTGGGGAGAAAAAGAGATGAAAAACGTTCTTTTCCTCTGGTCTCTGTGATTGATGGGTTTCTCAGCGAGGAGCTCAGCTCTTCGTCCTCAGCGCGGTCCCTCGCCTTGCCGCTGGATCTCGTTACGGAGGCCGATGCCTCGTTCCCTGAGCTCACCCGTGGAAGCTGCGGGTTCGCTTTCCAGGGGCTTTCGATTGTCACTTGAAGGGGACAAAGAGAATTCCTCTTGGCAATTCCCTCCGTTACGAAACATTAAATAATCATTGGAAATAATTGCCCCGTAGCCACAGGGCCCTCAGATGTTATCACAGAGGTGGGTTTTAAGAGGCCAATGAAAGTCGCCGGAGAAGCTGATCCCGAGGAGCGCTGCCCATCGCAAGTGAAATGCCGCGGGCAGGGGCAGCGCTGGCACTGACACACGCGCTGCTGCGGCTCGGAGCGCTCCGCGGGAGCGAATGGCTTAAAAGCGACCGCCACCTGCGTGGGGTCGGCTTTCACCTCGCTGCTGGAAATCTCGGCCCGATGCTGTGGGCATGAGCACTTTGCTTAAATGAATAAAAAGCGTTGGTCATCATTTCTTTGCTGCCCTAATGAGAATAAAAAACAAACTAAAGCCTTATAAGACCCTATGTCCACCCTCGTTTCTGGATCGTGAGGAGCAATTTGATGGGTTGCGGACGTGGGGGGCACGGTGCTTCGGTTCCGGTCCCTCCCTCGTGTCCCAGCGCAGTTAATTCTTCTCCCTGCGGGAAACGTTCTGCCACGTACCTAAGAAAACAGCCCGCAGGGTGGGAAATAGGGCTTCTTTCCCGTGCGGGGAATATTTGCGCCTATTTCCCATCACATAAGGCCGCGTTTGATGTAACCTTAATGTAACTAGTGCCTTTCATTTCGACACGAGCGTTTCCTTAAACACCGTTTATGAAGTGGTTGCCTCTTTCAGTTACCAACGGCGTTTTCGAGTTAGAGTTTGGGAGTAGCACCTAGTTCCTCGGCAGTTTCATCGCCGCATGGGCTACCTCTAAGGCAGCGCTTCCACGTGTCACCTCCGCGCTAAAACCACGCGGCTGCCCAAAGAATCCGGGAGCCGCCCGGTGCCTCTGGAGCCTCCTCCGGCTCCCCCACTCCTCCCCCCCTCCCCCGTCGCATAGGGCTGGGGGCTGCGGCCACCTCTATTTCCACCCTCAGGAGAGGAGCGGGCAGGAGGCGGGTGCAGGGCAGACGCGGGGACCCTGTGGCCGGCATCCCGGAGCCGCAGGGCGGGGATTTTCCCTTTGCCCACCGCTCTTTTGCATCCTGAGAGGCAAGGCGGGGAGATGGAACTGATCTCAGTGCGGGCAGCGGATCTACGCAGCTTTTTTCAGCGGAGATAACGAATATTTCCAGCGCTGACCTCCAGGGGGAAGCCCCAGGCGGTACAGCTCCTGTGCAAATTTTGAGAAGACCCTCTAAGCGCTTGGCCGTGGCCGCAGAGCCTGGCTTACTGCCGCAGGGCACTCCCCGAGCACCTGTGCCAGGCTCTGCCTTTCCCCACCCGCTCCGGGCTTTGACCTACCGGGCGGACGCCCGCATTGTATTTGGGGACAGGACGAGGGGAACTACAGGCCAGGAGAAGGGGGGTGCACCCCATCCGCAGCCCGCCTGGCCTCCTTCGCTCCATCCCGGTATCATTAACCCGCGGGTGAGGCAACTGTTTGTGTGCCTTCGTTCCCTTTCCAGGGCTGCTTTTTCCCTGTTACTGATCCATCCCTCGTAAATCATTTATAGGAACAGGGCGCTTCTCTCCTCGCAGGAGCTTCCCTTGAAAAACTTTCCCATCTTCAGGCGAGCGCCTTTTCTTTGTGAACGCGAGTAACTGATAAAAGACCCCAACGCGCCATCAGACACCACCTAAACGGCTGCCGGGAACTGCAGTCACCGCGGGTCACGGGGCGCTCCTGGCTCGAAAAGCGCAATACAGGAAACGATCAAGACCAAACCGGTTTAAAGAAGCAGCTAGTTTTATGTGGTTACCTGAGACCATAAATGGGAAACCTGCTCCAATTTTACAGGTTCTGCTTTGGAGCTCTCGGGCTGAGTTCCGCAGAGCCCCCGCCCCCCGTCAGAAAGCACCTGGCATTTCGCACTAACTCGTGGCTTTGAGTTTTCTTGCCTCGCAAAACAACGAGGGAGAAAGTGCTTTGTTCGAAAATAAATCGCAAAGCTGTAACCTCTTAAAACTCTGAATCGTGAGATGACGCCGGCACCACACGGCTAGGAACCGATTTCCAGGGCTGCATTAAAGCCTCTGTTTTCTTTAAAGGTTCTCTGGCTAAACTATTAATTGCCGGGGTTTCATGAAAGATTTGCAGACTTTACAATCATTTATGATCCGTGCCATAAAAACCGAAAGATACGAGCAGGCTGGTTCAAGGTGTAACGTAGAGATGTATGAGGTGCCCTTGGCAACTATCTGTGGGTGCTGTTTGTATTCCCCGAACACGCCCTTCGCTGCAATGAACATTGCTGCGAACCGCGGGTTGGGCTGCTCATTGCCAAAGCTCCGAAGGCTCACACAAAAGAGCTATAGATTTCAGTCAGGGGAATCCAACGACTGGAAACTCATTCTGCTCCCCCGACGAGTTCAAATGCAAGTGAGATAATTAACCTTGAAGAAAAGTAAACTCGGAGGGGAAATATATGCCTTTCCCTCGTCAATTAGAAGCCCTCCAGATTGTAGATTTGAACATTCCGACCCCGACGCCCTCCTGGCCCCCTCGGGGCGGGGGATCACCCCATTGTCTGCCGGGCAGACGGCGGACGGGAACCCCCCCGAACCCGAAGAAAGACCCCTCCGAGCCCAGCGGCGGTGTTGCAGTGTCTCAGGAGCCTACCAGCCGCGCCCTGGGCGTCCTAAAGCTTATCCCCCCAGCAGACCTTTGAAGATTATGCTAATGATTGCAGATTACAAGAGTTTATTGCAAGAGGGGAGAAACAAAACCGGCCTCGTGGCGGTTTCCCATGGCGACTTTTCCGCCTCTCTTTTAAGATGATTCGAGCCCTCTTACTTCCCCCAGGCCGCTTCCCCTCGGCAGCCGCAGGGTGAGGTGGGGGCTCCCTCCGCACCTAACGGGCCGGGGGGGCCGCAGCTCCGGGCAGCGCCGCTCGTAGCGCCGTGCGAGACCCAGCCGTGCCACCTAGCGGGCAGCGATGGGCCTCGCTCACCGCAGCCATGGGGCAAAGGGAGGGCACGGCACCTGGTGGCAGCTGTGTCGAAGTAGGAGCATCGCGGCGCGGTGTAAGGAAGCCCCGAGCGCCGCAGGGTGTAAGGAAGCGACCAGCAGCAGAACAGCTTTACGCTGCCTGAATGCTCACCCCATCTTCAGCCTTTCAGTTCTCAGATGTTCATCCTGTAGTTGCGTTGCTAAATAAAGCCTAAGAGCCAGGGCCTGCCATCCTGTCCTCACCTGAGCTGTGCCAGCTCCTTCCCTGCTGAAAACAAATGAAGGGTAGGGGTACAGCATCACCTCCGATGCTGCCGTTAGCATAAAGACAGTGAGTGTGCTAACGGTGTTCGTGGTGTTTGTGATTAAAAGTCCTGCTGGGCTAAAGCAGAAGTAAAGGGTTCCATACGTACACTGGTGTTGTTGTCATATGAACAAGTATGATGAAAACTGTTCCTCAGACAAAGACAATAACTGTGTACTTACTGATAATATTTTGATCTTGTTGCTTGTTTCGGGCCATGCTCATAGTATACTTTATGAAAATTGTGATTAGTTTTTTTTTCCTCCCAAAGTGCAGTCAAGAAATACATGCCCAAAGATAACAATATTCCATGGTTATTGCAAGTGCTTCAACATACATGTAAAGTGCTGGCCACAGCAGATCAGCTGCCTAACAGTTTGTTGCTTGGTTTATGCTTGGGAAGCATGGTGTCCCATCACTATCTGCTGCCTTCAATGTCTTTTAAAATACAGAATCATATGATCGTATGAATCACATAATCACATAATCAGTTGGAAGGCACCTTTAAAGGTTATCTAGTCCTACTCCCTTGCAATGAATAGGGACACCTACAGCTAAATCAGGTTGTTCAGATCCCCATCCAGCCTGATCTTGAATGACATACAAATATTTCTCATGTTTATTTATAAAAAAATAATTGCAAACATTAATATGCATGACAATTTCATCATATTTATGTATTTGTCTGTCTACACGCCCTGTCCGATACGGGCTGTTCTGAAATGCTCTTTAGTCAGGTGCAGACTTCTGCTAGGTTTGAATATGCAATGGATTACCTTGGATTGCCTCCCAGGAGATAAACGTTTTAGGCAATATCTTGGAAACTCGAGTAACGGGTGAGTGGGACACTGTTGTGAAAAGAGATTAAAGCAGTACCAATGTGGGAACACAGCAAAACTGAAAAAGGCTTGAACAGATCTCTGAAACAGGTTAGAATGGGGATTAAGAGCATGAAAGTGCTTATGATACAAAACTTGTACACAAATAGTTCCACCTCATTGATTCTGTTAGGGATGGTTGGATTAAAAATTTAGGCAGGGCAAAAGAAAATGATGTTTTATCGATAAGTGAGTGTAATTCATGCTGGTATGCTGATAAACAGTGTGTGTACATTGATATTGACACTGTAGGCATGGCAGATGAAAATGTGCTTTTGCTGAGAATTGGGAATATTTCAGTCTCTATTGCATCAACCAGTGAAAACTCCAATGTTTTCACAGGAAAAAAAAATAGTATTCCAGAAGTCTAATAAACCATTTAAACAAATTAATTCTCCCTGGGTTAATAATGCTAATTCAATTAATTGGCCTGTCTTGGCTATTTTTATGCTTATGTATATGTAGAGATAAAACAGTTCAACTTTCTAATATTTTTGAATTTATCATTTGTTTTCACAGAATCCCAGAACATGATGTGCTTGAACTGAGTTGGTAGAATACATATAGGTTTTGAAGCCTGTTCTGGGTCTTGAATTGTTTAATAGAATGTTTTAAAATTTATTCCATTTATAGATCTCCATCTGTTCTTTAAAGTGGAGGTATGGAGTCATGCCAGTACTCTTGTTAGGTATCCCTTGTTTTCCTTCATCCACAGATACCCAGTGTTTCACCGATAACTGGCTGAAAACCACTGGTTTGGGAAATGTAAACCTACTCCTTATGATTGCCTTCTGTGGAACTGCTTTCACTTAGACTGCTTCAACATAGTCCACCTGGGGACATGTGATTCAGGTCAGTGGTACTAAATAGGCAGCAACTGAGGCAGGAGGGGGCTGAGGCAGGGGCTGAGGAGCAGTGGCACTCCTCCTCTTGCTCTGAGCATGTCTTCCTACATGGAAGCAAGTGGAGACCTACTCAGATAAAAGCCATCAATACCTGAGATCCATCACCGATCATTCCTGATGTAACCATATCAAAATGATCCAGTGTAACTAAAAAAAAAAAGAATTAAAAAGAGGACAAGCAGTTTCTGAAGTAACAGATCCCAGAGGTAGCTCATTTTATACATAGCTTAGCCTTTCATTTTCTCATATAATTACTGAAATAACAGAGCAGAGTTGTGATTTTTTGTGATTTTGTGATTCCTTCTGCAGTTCATAGAGCACAACCATGTTCAGAAGATGTTGATTAATTGATCTCCACTATGTTCATATATTTTTAACAGTACAAGCCAATTTTAATTTCTGAAGAAATGCAAAAGAATGACATTTTAATAAATTTAAGACTGAATCTTAATATAGCTATAGGTCTAAAATTCTGCATGTACATTTTCAGTAAGTAACAAATGTCATACAGTCTTCCATAAGTCCAGCCTCATTACAGCATAGGCATTCTTGTATTATAGATGATGAACCTTAAGTTGCCACTTATTTACATAAAACTAAAACCTTAATAAAAGAAGTGTAAAAGCAAACCACTTAGGATTGCTAAGAGACAACACATTTACCTATTAAATCATTTGTAAAATTCAGTCACTTATCTGAGGAAATACGTCAAGGTCACCATAAAAATAAGCACACTTCATAAATCATATCACAGTATATAAAATAATACTTGTCAGTTTTCAGTGCATTTTTCTCGTATGGTTTTTTACAAATAGGTACTTTCTTTTACAATAAATGCATTCTTTTTGCCAGACTGAAAGTAGGATGCTTCAATAAAATACTCTGTTTTTTGCTAGAAAGTTTGTATATGTCATTTGATAGTGTGCTAACATGAATAAGTTTGAGACAATCCACCTTTTCCTGACAGTCAGAAACAAAAAGTCTCTTTAAGTTAGGTGATATGTTGGTCTGAAGAAACATGCATCAAACCCATCAAAACTGATTTGTGAGTTTTGTTGCTTGCCTCTGTAATACAAAAGATAGAAATGAAAAAGAAGGAAGGAAGGAAGGAAGGAAGGAAGGAAGGAAGGAAGGAAGGAAGGAAGGAAGGAAGGAAGGAAGGAAGGAAGGAAGGAAGGAAGGAAGGAAGGAAGGAAGGAAGGAAGGAAGGAAGGAAGGAAGGAAGGAAGGAAGGAAGGGAGGGAGGGAGGGAGGGAGGGAGGGAGGGAGGGAGGGAGGGAGGGAGGGAGGGAGGGAAGAAAGGGAAGAGAAGGGAAGGGAAGGGAAGGGAAGGGAAGGGAAGGGAAGGGAAGGGAAGGGAAGGGAAGGGAAGAGAAGGGAAGGGAAGGGAAGGGAAGGGAAGGGAAGGGAAGGGAAGGGAAGGGAAGGGAAGGGAAGGGAAGGGAAGGGAAGGGAAGGGAAGGGAAGGGAAGGGAAGGGAAGGGAAGGGAAGGGAAGGGAAGGGAAGGGAAGGGAAGGGAAGGGAAGGGAAGGGAAGGGAAGGGAAGGGAAGGGAAGGGAAGGGAAGGGAAGGGAAGGGAAGGGAAGGGAAGGGAAGGGAAGGGAAGGGAAGGGAAGGGAAGGGAAGGGAAGGGAAGGGAAGGGAAGGGAAGGGAAGGGAAGGGAAGGGAAGGAAAGGAAAGGAAAGGAAAGGAAAGGAAAGGAAAGGAAAGGAAAGGAAAGGAAAGGAAAGGAAAGGAAAGGAAAGGAAAGGAAAGGAAAGGAAAGGAACGCATGCTAGTAAAGGGTACCTGGAATGGAATTTTCACTGGCGTGAAATACACTGGGTGCTTGAAGAAGGATTTTGTTGGGAAGAGCTGCTTCTCTATTTTCTATGCTACCTTCATCATGGAACAGCTGATTTTTCTCAGAGTGATGAAAGTAGGTGTACTACTTTCCTTGCTTTCTCAACAGACTAGCCATATGATGTTCTGTCAAGTTTCTTAAACTCTTTGTTCCATTTCCTGACTTTTACACCTGGTACAATGTTGTGTTCCCAATGCTGGGAGAAGGCCAAACTCATACAGTAATGAAAAGAAGCCCAAGGCTTGCTAGGGACAAAGCTACAGGCTTGACAAGTCTAGCCTAGGAATTCAGATAAGTGTACAGAAAAGGTGTACAAGTAGATCTAAGATGTATTTTTCAGGATGTTGATATGAACCAACATTTTCAGGACTTGTGTTCATTTGGACTATCAGTATCTACTTGATTCATCTTCTGTTATCTTATTTGAGTCTCAGGACTGCAGACCTGTACTATTAAGTGAATTTCAGACTTATTACATAAGACACAGTCATGCAGTGTTTTATGAAAAAAGGACAGAGATCAGAAGTGTAAATTCTAAATCTATCACTGAAGCAAAGTTTGTTAACTTTCTTAAGAAGTCTGGCTTTCAAAAAGTCTCATATTCTGACTTGTGAGTGACCAAAAGAGACCCAACTGAGTTACCAGATTGAATAGTATTGGCAGAAGAAACTCAAGAAAAGAACATTCATGTATGTGCTTATTAGAAGATATCGTTAATTTGCACCAGTTCTTTTGGATTTGCTTCACTTTTTACAATGAATATGCACAGAGTAAAATATATTCCTGAAATATATTTCTGCAGTTCTGTTTTGGGCCTTAATTATGACAGCTGTGCTAGTCAGAGAAGCAGAACATTTCTGTATGCACATAGCTACTGGGGAAAAAAAAAAAGAAAAAAAAAAAAGAAAAAAAAAAACCAAACAAGCTAATTACAGTTTTAATTATTCATTACATTTAATGTTTCATATACTCATTTAAATTGGAAGAGACCTTCAAGACCATCAAGTCCAACCATCAACCTGACCTACTG
Organism: Lagopus muta; assembly: GCF_023343835.1. Classification (NCBI taxonomy): domain Eukaryota; kingdom Metazoa; phylum Chordata; class Aves; order Galliformes; family Phasianidae; genus Lagopus; species Lagopus muta. Next base: position 30,572,270 of record NC_064435.1, read on the forward strand.
AGTCCCATCACTAAACCATTGACCACTAAGTCCCTTAGTGCTTCACAGAACAAAACTTAGAGAAGAAATTATGTCTTTTCTTAGTTTCATTCCTTGCATAAAATATTTTTAACAATATGAAGTCCATCTCTTTGCAATAGTTTTTGGGGCTAATATTTTGTGAGAGTGTATTTGTAAACTCTATTTTATTTCTTTTTAAATGTCAAGAGAGTATAAATCAATAATAGAGTGGTAACTGGGTAATTAACTCATGTCACCCCTGTACCTTTACATTAGCATCACTGAGAATGGTACTACCCCTTTGGTGACCTCAATAAAAGCAATAACAACCTATTCTGCTAAAGTTAATTTTTTTTTAAGTGAACTTGACGCTCCTGAAAGGTGATGCATTGACAGTCCTGTAAAGTGACGTTCCTTATTTGGTGATTGACTAGTCACTATGGGTAGTAGGTAATTCCACAAATTATCTAGTGACCCAATCCTGTCCCAGAGGGATAGAAATGGAGTCCAGCACTTCTTTTACCCATTTTGTTGAGGCATCCCAACCTAGATATCGGTTGTTAGGGTAGTTTCTGATGCAGTTATTTTCAGTTAGCAAGCAGAGTTGGAATTCCCATTCATTTTCAGCAGGCAAGCACTCATTACTGTAATCAGTATTGACAGAAGGTAGATGGCAATCATCGACCAGCAAGTGAAAGCTGAGTATCCTGTTACCAATTCCCTAAGTCATCTCATTTGCAAAATGGCATCAAGTAACAGTTCAAAAGGTATCAGGAAATCCTTGAATCAACTAAGGAAGTTGAATACAATGTAATAAGCTTTTGCCAAACTAGTATAAGATTTTGAAAGCTTTATGCTTACCAAGGAAAACTGAGAAAATTCAGTAAATAGGAAATGGAAGATAACTCAGTGAACTAAACAAATTAATTAGTTTTCCAAGTATATTTTCATCTATTTTCTGTATATTGTATAATAATAATAAAGGATGAACATATTTATCAGGAGTTTGAAAGGTGTTGACACTCTGGCTCTTGTGCCTGGAAAGATCTTTGTTCAGTTGCGTCCTCTGCAATGGATCTCAACCAGTGCCTATCTCTTCCATCTACAGGGAGAATCTGTGAACACGTCCCTATTTCAGACTGACACAGTGTGCTATAAAGTACAGAGAAATATCCAATGGTGATAAGGGATTCAAATATGAAGTTGAGGTTAGACTGTATCCCAATTCACCCTTTAATTTTTTCAGGGTCTTTCCTTCCTCAAATACAACATCAGGGAAACATCTGAAGAGCAACTACTTAATATGATAACTATCTTAGATTGATCTATTGATAGATTGATATGCATTTCTATATTACTGTATGAGCATGGAGTTATTCTCACTGAAGTCCAGAGAAGGAGAGTACACTAGAGTAACTAGAGTTACATCTAAGTGATCAAGTGTATCTGAAGGATCCTTATTTAGATGAGAACTTGCCTTCTCTCCATACCTGAATTCAGCAAGAATGATTCTATGCTTTGTGCATCATCCATTATCTACATACTGAAGTGACAGGAGCTAGAGGATGTACTTACTGGACATACTGCATGTCATTAAAAGTGCTTTTATAATTCCTATAATATTCAAGTTCTACAGTTTTCTTTACAATGAACTTTTTAGCTTTGAGTCTGGTCTTTTGAAATGTGATTGGAATATATATTTCTATGATAGGATGATGAGATTTTTCAAAATTTTGAAGGGACTTCCATGTATCTTTCACAAAATCCTGTCTAAACCCTGAGATATATTTTAAGATATTTCTTCTTTGGCTTAGTTTAATATCCTTTCATGTGGGGTAAATCCATTTACCTAGATTACATACCGATGTTGTTCTACATTAGTGTTTTTCCTGTGAAATGCCAGTCTGGGCTTCTTCCAGGGCATTTACATTGATGGCATCTCTTCTTACGTTTAAATCCAAACACTCCTCAGTGTGCCATCTCATTAATTGCACGCTGGAAAAAAAAAAGAGAGAAGGAGAACAATGTGACCTGTGTATATGTAGTACTTAGTGAGAATCTGGGGAATTATTTAATGAATTAATCACCTCAGATAGTTCTTCTGCATTCTTGAATAGCCCACCAATTCCCATATGCCTGTAAAAATTGCTATCGGGCTCAGGTGGTCCCTTATTATCTATAATGTCATTTAATTTTTTTCATCTTTATGCTAAAAGTACCTTCAAATAAAGCTTGATGACATAATTCTCAGTGGCTGTAATTAACAAACGAGACAGAGGTAGGACGAGAACCCACATTTATGAGTACAGAAGAGATCCATGTCTGTGCAGACATCACTGTGTTTACCCAGTGTCAGCAAGACATTGAACTTCGTTGTCATTGGCAGCATCCCCTGCAGCGACAAAGGTAGTGCTAATTAAAACTCACTAAGCACAAAAGGGCCATTTCTAATGAACATGTACTGATGAGACATTTAGCTCAGTCTCTTACATCTTCAGAGGTATCAAAAATTCCTTTCATGAGAGGTTTTTCATCCCAGGACTGTTAGTTCATTTTCCTGAAGGATTTCAGTCAGTACATTGGCTTTCTGTGTGGAACCTAATAGAGCAGCAGAGCATGCTGAAGCAGCAAGTGAGCATTAAGAATATTGACAGTTTTCAAAATTGTCCATTTTCAGAAAGGATTCAGCCTAAGTTTTTAAGTGATGTCAGGAAGTGTTCTCATGTCAGGACAAGGGGTCCTTCCTTCTTTCTAGATGATTGGATGAGATGATCTTTGGAACTTCCTTCCAAGCTAACCCATTTTCCGATAATTTCTACACTTCCATGAAGGATACTAATACCATAAATCCATATGTTCACAAATGAGTTAATAAGAAATGTAACGCTGCCGAAGTCAGTGGTAAAATTCCTGTTGCTTTCAAAGGAAACAAAAGTGCTTCTGTGTATGACAGAATGTGAATTTATGGCACCGAACGCATTATAAAATGCACAGGCAAACATTACGATATGACTGTAACAATTGTTTGTCGTAACTCCACCCTGACACGTACTGACGGATATAAGCATTCTTTGACTTACAAATCTGCAAATAGCTGCTCTGGTTCAGCACCAGGTCATACTGAAGCTGAAGAATCCAATTACATCTATCTTTATCTTTTATGTTATGGGTTTGACTATGTCCTCAAGGCAAGACCAGACTTGAGAGTGGCAGCACATTGTTGTATCCTATGTGGCAGGGTAGGCCTGGTAAGTTTGCATGGCAGAGAGCTGCCAGCTGCTGGGCATAAACCCTCTCTCAGAACGGTGCTCTGGTCATCAGCTCCAGCAAGCCTGCTATAATGGACAAAGGCAATAAATCTTTATTTTACTTTGAGTAATAATTTGGCATATTGGCATATCAGATGATGTTCTTTACGTAACCAAATGCAGTTAGGCATTCGACTTCTACTGAAACGCAGTCTACCTATTTGAGTCCTGAGAAAGCCTTAAAATATTCTCTGTTCCATACTGATGAGTGTGCTGCAAAAGTCTAGAAACAACAGTTCAATTGTCAACTGATTTATTATTTGACAGCTGAATATGTCAAATAAGCCCTTTACTAAAGATTTCTGTCAGCCAGAAATTCATATTTAATCTTTGCAGAAATAGCATGTACCCTGAAAGCGTTTCCAGTTCTAAGAGGGACCTGTGAATTGGTTGCCAAAGGATTCGAAGTTGATTACTTGTATTTCTCACAGCAAACACTAGATGGCCATGTGGCCTTTTTCTTCTTCCTGCATTTAAACTTAATTACAAAAAAAAAAAAAAAAAAAAAAAAAAAAAAAAACCCACCCAAAAACAAAACGAAACAAAAAAAAAAAACCCTGTGGTGTTTTTGATGATTGTAAATACTATCAGTTTCTTATCCCACGTTAAACTAATTGCAGCAGGGTCTAAATTACACAACTGTATACTGTGCATGAGAGCTACACATAGTCCTACATGACATGAAGGTTTTTTTGTTGTTAATGTATACTTATATAGGGGGAAAAAAAGCCTGATAACAATTCCAAAGTAACCTTACATCCTGTTGCTGTAACGTTTTAATGGAGGAAAATTATATTCTGTGTGAATATTCATATATTCATGTATTACTAAACCCCAAATTCGGATGCAGTCACTAAGATAATCTATATATTATGTTTTATTTTAATTCACAAAGTATAGCCAACTTTGATAATAAAAATTATACTAAACAAAAGAGTTCAGCAGCAGCCTTATTCACATTGCTCTAGGATGTAGGTTGCTTTTTCCTTTTTGTAATGTATACCTTTTTTTTTTTTTTTTTTCAACTGCATCTTCTTAATCAATTTCTAAAAATTAATGAAGATTTGTACCTTCTTTGTAAAAATTTGTAATTTTTGTAATCTGTAAAAATTGAATCACTAAAAGGATCTGATAGTAATTACTATCCTCCTTGTATTCCTGCAGAAGCATTAAAATAGTCCTTCGTTAAAAAGTCTGTGTTGTTTTTATAATTTATAATTACTGAATCAAACAGTACTCCTCTTGTTTTTCACTTTCTAACAGAGCCTTTGACTTCCACAGGTTTAATACAGTTCTTACAGACTTGTTTTTTTCTCCCCATCCTGTCAGGATTTCTGGTAGAAAGGATAAAAAATTTCCATCTTCTGCTTTTTGTTCATTCTAGAGTAAGAGAGAACCTCTAAGGCATTGATAGATCCATTGCCTACCAAACTCCTAGGACTTCAATGCAAAAATAATCAAAACAGACTCAAAAATTGCCTTGCATATTGGAAACGCCCAGTAACTGATAAAATAGTGTTTTCATATGCAGTTATGTATAAAAATTCTCCTTCTTTCTTATAGCAGACATTCAAAAAATCAGCAAATATATATTCACAAAAAAAAGTCTACTGCAAACACGGGGGCAGTCTGAAAAAATTCATGATGTTTCCTTCATCTCTGCACATTCCAGAGTGGTATAATAATGTGGATGTTGGTCTGAAGTTCTCTTCAGAAAGTTATCTCTGCTTATGCAGAAGATCTGTATGCTTTCCGTGACTTCTTTGGCTCCAAATGTGTTTAGTCCAGTATAGCTGAAGTAAGGTAAATCCTGGCCTTACTTACATGGGATTAAAAATACATTTCTTACTCAGGGTACTGTTGGCTACCTATACGAAATGCCATTAAGATGTGAGATCTTTATGTTCTGCCTAAAGATCTGAGGCGTATATTTGAAGCAGTTTTCTGGATTTTAGGCAGATGGCTTGTTCTTCGTTTATGTTAGCCTCGAGTGGCAGATCTTTATTGACCATAAATTTCTGGCACTCTTATAGTGCAGCTGCTTCACATTTAATATTTGGATGGCAGAATGCTCAATAGTATTGAAAGCCAAGGAATTGGATTTGAGTTTAATGCACTGCTTATTACTCTCAAAGAGCTATTTATTTCAGGGGGGATCAGCTATGTATGAAGGCTGTTATATCAAACAGATGAGCAATCCTTTGCTGTAGATAGGTTAAATCCTTGCTTTAAAATCTTCAGGGCACATACACTGCTTCCCCAAGTATTCCCTATTCACTTTTGATAGGTAAATCTGGGTTTTTGCTTATTGCTTGGTATTCTCAAGCACATCTGGCAGCTGTGAGTGGCTTTCAAAGAGATTCCAGCGTACTTCAGTAGACAGCCGTAGCCTGGTCCATATTCATTGCTAACACTACTTTGAGGCTGGGACGTCCTCATTGATTCCCTTCCAGTCTGAGCTATTCTGATTCCAGAATTTAGACTATGTTCCTGAACAAACCTTTTGAGACTTTTTATGACTTCCTACCAGCAACTACTTTTTAAAAACTATGATTTTCTATTTGTACTGAGAGAAAGTTACAGTAGTTTTAATTTCCAATCTTTTAATTTAGTCTCTAAGCCTACATTTACGCTGTGAAATAAAACAGGACTGGAACATGGAATTTAGCACTGGATCACAACTGTATCCATTCTGTTTAATTTTTAGCAAACTTGTTGGTACAGCTTAGTCCCTGCCAACTAGAACTTGACCTGCCAGTGGACAGACAAATGCCTAATTATTCTTGCACAGGTGGCTATTCCCATTAGGCCATTCCCAAGAGGTAGTGCGGATGTATCCATCACGTTATGGAGGGGAGAGGGATTTTTCCATGGAGAGTTGAACTCATCAGTGCAACATCTCTTCAGGGCTGAGATATCCCTGATCTTATTTTTCTGTGAGAAAAGTACCAAGGATTACTGACACTCACTGTGAAGTGTTTGCTGATCTCAATGCAAGCACCAGACTTACTTGGAAATGCAAAATCATTTGTAAACATACATTTTAAGAGTTGCTAGTATCACTGATTGCAAAGTACTAGTCTTGTGGAGCTCTTCATTCTGAAATTTGATTACGGAATTAATCATGCAGATTTACTACTTCTGGAAATGTTGTTGAACAGTATAAAAGCCACATGGAAGTTAAGTATGTTTGATAAAACAGATGAAATAAGCTTCCGTGGCAGACTTTTCTTCCTGCAAGTGTTGTTAATCAAACATAATTATTCCTTAGAGTTCTTTCAGTAGCTGACTTCAGTAAAGATAGACCATGCTAGAATTTTATCAGAAAAATGGTTACTCAATCTGGTGTCTGCTTGCATTATCAGAACACTTGTTTGCAAGACTGATATATGCTACCGTAGGAAGAAGCTGTTCAATGTGTCCCATGATAATATAGTAAATAGTAAAATGTATGGACTAGTAGATATTAGAATTGACTTGATGTTAGAAATGTCCTCACAGAAGAGTTAGCTTTTGATATTGGCTTTGTTCTAAATTGTTGAGTAGAGCCTCTTTTAAAAATAATCAGTCAAGGTGAGAATGAAAGACTTTCTAGCCCTGTGAGCTAGAAGATGGACTAGGGAAAAGAGAAAACAGATCATGCATACAGTAACACACAACATGAAGTGTTGATTTGAGCTGTTGGAGCAGATCCAGAGGAAGGCCACAAAGATGAGCTACAGAGAGGGCTGGAGCACCTCCCCACTGAGGACAGGCTGAGAGAATTGGGACTCTTCAGCCTAGAGAAGAGAAGGCTCCAGGGAGACCTTATAAAGACTTTCCAGCACCTGAAGGGGGTCTACAGGAAAGCTGGGAAGGGACTTTTATTTATAAGAGTATGTAACGACAAGGGGAAATGGCTTTAAACTGGAAGAAGGTAGATTTAGACTACATATTAGGAAGAAATTCTTTACTGCAAGGGTGGTGAGACACTGGAACAGGTTGCCCAGTAAGGTTGTGAATACCCCCTCCCTGGAAGCATTCAAGGCCAGGTTGGATGGGGCTTTGAGCAGCCTAGTCTAGTGGGAGGTGTCCCTGCCTATAGCAGGGGATTGGAACTAGATGATCTTAAAGGTCCCTTCCAATTGAGTCTATGATTTGATGCTGCAGTAGTGAGAACTCTCTGCTACTGTATGCTTTACATTCCCTGACCATGCTAAATTCCCATACTGTCAAAGCAAATTGTACAACAAAGAAGCTCTCTCATAGGGCAAATTTGGCCAAGTCTGAAGAATGAAGATATACTACTGTGCCAGCTCACCAGAGAGGAAAATACTAAAGGCCTATGGACTTGAAGTAGATGGAGACCTTGTGTTCTACCATGGAGGATGATGACACTTACAGAACAGCATGGATAGTTTAAGTATTTCTGGAAATGTCAGTCTTGAAGAAAATGATCATGAAAGTTCTTATGCTGCAGTGTATAGTCCCTGCATATGTATTTATTTATTTAAATTGTAAAATATTATATGCCTTCTCTCATACCACTGTCACACTTTGCAGAAATGCATCCTTGATAAGCAGTGGGATACAACTGCACTTCTGTGGCCTTGGGTCTTCATACCTTCCTAAGTTTGTAAGCTGGTATTCACTCTTTGAGCATATGATACTGCCAGACAGTATCCTGATTTTGTATTTAGGACCTCAGTTGACCTGTTTTTTCATGCACTGACTCTTCAGTCTTTCTGAAATTACCCTTCGCTTACCATTGTCTGCTAGCTCCTGGCAGTCGGTTGTTTAAAGATATTCCATGTCAGGGGATGGGCATAGAACATCATGCTTAATAATTACCACCAGCCCTTACTTTCATTAAAACTGTTTGGTTCTTTTTGAATCCATTTGTAATTTTGCTTCCACAACATTCTGTGGTATTGAGTTCCACAGTTTAATCCTCTCCTTTATGCAAGCATTTCCTTTTGTTTGTGAAATAATTTCTTTCCATGTTGCTTCCTCTTTGTCTGTAAAAAGTATTAGTCATCATTCATTTTTATTGACCTCTACAAGAGCCTTCCTCAACTGTCTTTTCCCAGAGGAAGAGTCCTACTTTGCATCATTTCTGTTCTGCTGGTCCATAGCACTTACTATCCTCATTGGCTTTTTTTTTTCTTCCTTCTGGAAGCTATTCACAAATACTATTCAAGATGTTAATCCACTGCAGACCAAAACAGTGGTATAAAAATATTCTTTGTTAGATTTACGATTTGAAGAGTTGATGAAGAGTTCAGTTACACATCTTTCTTGATAAGATAGCCTTTAAACTCTCATCAGCTGAGGAACACACAGATCTGTTTTTCTCTGCAGATTGTTTCAGGTTCATTCCTGTGCAAACAGCCTTGATTAATTCTATTATCTCTGCTCTAATGGACCTTTTGGTACCTTCTACAAAACTCACTTTCAGTTTAATAAGCCAAACTAGCTAAGCATGATGGACAATTCTGTGGGAAACAGTCTATTTTATTTTAAAGCCCTCCCCTGTCTTCCCCCCTTTAAATTTAGTTTTACTTCACAGTTCTAGTAAATAGATGTGGCAGGTTTTTCATGGGATTTTTTTTCGTTTAATTTCTTTCATGCTACTCAAAATGAACTTCAAGCAACTTCAGTGTTTTTCTCATACTGTAAAACAAATTAGTTTTTTGGTAGTTTTACAGTATTTTATTCCAGAAATGCCCAGAGCTACAAATATCTCTTATAAATCTGGTAAAAGAAAATCTGAGAGTTCTTTTGTCTCTGTATGAAGACCTCTAACTCTCCTCCCTTCCAGACGAAAAAAAAAACCCTGCTGTGCTCTACAGTAGTTTTTGGACAAATGTGCCTCTCACAGATGTTGAAATATTACAACCGAACCTCTCCTACATGATCTACAAGATGATACCCTCTCAGGTAAGGTGATAGTGAAAGCCAAACTTTTGTGACACTAAAGCTAAATACAATCTGGACAACTAGCATTGCTACTAATCCCATTCCAAGAGCAAACCTCTGAGGTAGAGAGCTCCTGGAGCAGGTAACAATCCCCTCTGACCTTCTTACAAAAATTATAATCCATATGGACAGATAGTATTGACTGTGCATTCATTCAAAACATAGTGCTGCAGATGCGCTATGGTTATTTTACATAATGAACTTAATAGGCTTTAGCATGTGAAACAACAGGTAGAAATTGTTTTGTCTAAATCTGAATGTAGTTTGCACTTCATTTTTTTTTCAGAAAAAATGTTCCTAGCTTGATCTAGTATTTATTCAAATATATCAACTGTTTTATGTAATTATTTATCTTTTTGGAGAAATTTGGATGAAAATTTCACAGATTTGAATTTGTTTTACCTGGAGACTTGCAATGCAGCACAATATCAGGTTGGGAGCAACAAGAAATATTCAGTGAAACAAAAGCTCCCATTCCTTCAAGGACAAAGACACCTAAGCTAGGCATCATATGCAAAAAAAGATGCCTAAGCTAGCATTTGACCATCATACGCTTTGCTAATAACATTAAATGCAGAAACACTCAAAATAAAAATGGAGCTAAAAATATGATATATATGCACAAGAAAAGGAAATTAATGAAATAAGATTTCAACATTTTAAGCACCGCAAGGGTAAACAAAGTAAAAACACCAGGAGATAAGCTCCTGCTCCACAGGGTTTAAATAAGTCCTCAAGAGATAAGGAAGCATACTCAGTGTTACAGTTTCAGATTCATTTTTTCATAGTGTAATTGACCTATAGGGAATTCTCAGGGGATGAAATAGATTCTACTGCACTTGTTTCCTTCGTAGTCAGGAGAAGAATCATCATAAAATGCCATAATTTTGGCTTTAGACTGCTCAGAAGTTTGCTGCTCTAATTAAAAATGAACGTTCCCAGTGTTTTGCCAAATAAAGCTCTTTTATAACAAATAACCTTTTGATGGGGAAACCACACTGTTTGGACACCAAAAAGCAATTTTAAGGCTTATCTTGAGTGTGTGCCATGGTAAATACAGCCTAGAGCTCCTTGACTTTCCTCTCTTTACTGAGGAATCAAAACAGATGTATTTCAGCAACAAGCTTGTACAAATATTCTACTGTAAATGTAACTACAGTTTGGAGTGACAAATTTTCTTCTAATGACATTTTTAGAAGGATTACACACATGCTTACATTAGGGCAGTGGTCCTATAGGATAAGGTTGTGGCACTTTTTCTATTATTAACCTAAATTTCTGCTGCTTTTGTTTAACTGATACAGAAAAGCTCCCTTTGGTTGGACTGTCTTGACTTTACTCTTCTCTTTTTCTTACTTTTTTTTTTTTTTTTTTTTTTTTTTTTTTTTTTTTTTAAGTTTGAGATTATTCGAGCAAGTTGCTTGGAACTGAGGTGCTGTGACACTAAATATAGCTTGTATTGAAGACACTTAAAATATAGATGTTGCTAACTATGGACTCAGTTCCTCTCTTGCTAACATTTAATTCATTAACTAAGTCTCCTCTGCCCCTTTCAAGTAAGTGCAGCATCAGTTCATAAACAGTACTATCTTTATTAAAGCATGAAAAGACAACGCACAAGAGAGGAGAGCACCATAACTTGCATATAGCAAGTTATAGCACCATAACTTGCAAATATTGGTAAGGTATAGCTTTAGACAGATAATAGGTAAATGGTTTCCCTTCACAGACATTTACCTTCTTGGCTTAAAAGACCTTCAGTCCTTTCCATCAGTTTTGAAGTATCTTTTACAATATGGTCCATTAAGTTTAAATTCATGTGAGTTAAGATGAAATGGCACTACTCTCTTGAATCTTGGTATTTTCAAATTCCTTGGTTTTATTGGGTTAAATCCTACATATAGACCCTCCTTTTACCAAATAATTTGAATATAAAATCATCCTGACAAGGGTGTCCTCTATCTTGTTGAGGGTCTCCCTGTGGTCACTAGAAACCCAAAACTGACATCACACTGCAAATCACTCCAGCAGCTTATACATTTCCCTCTTGAGTTAATGAAGGTGAAGCATGGCTAGGCCACTAGTAGGAGAATGTATCACTGGTGTCAGCTAGGTAACCCCAGATCTAGGGGCTCCAAGAAGCCCAAAATGTTTATTGCCTTCTGACGGGCTTTTTCATTTGTGGTGGAAAATGTCCATAATCTTCCCAAGCATATAATATTATTACCAGAAGCTAGAAAACAGTAGGTAGCAGTGAAGTGGATTTGTCAACCCTGTAGACACACGGCAAAAAGGAAAAGTTGAGGTAGCTAGCATATTTATATCCACAAATCTTTTTATGCTATTGTATTTCACAGGATATATTAAACATTAAACTGCTGATGTCTTATTAACATGACAAGACAAGAAAAAAAGCATAGAACTGTAGGTCATCCATTTTTATGACAAGTTTGGAATGTGAATGAGGAATAGCAAACATAAGCCTTGTCTTCTATGGATGTCAAACCCAAGACAATCTGTTCCTTTTTTTTTTTTTAAAAAAAAAAAAAAAAAAAAAAAGAATTAATATTAGTAGATATTCTTGAGCAGAGAAGTTATCTAGGTTGGCCACTTCCAAAAACAAAAACAAATGTAAATTATCTTTGCACAGACTGTTCAAGAAATGTATGTCAACTATGAATAATAGTTACAGATATATATGAAACATCTGAATATTTCAGAAAAATTAAAACAAGTCTATAAATTCTGGTTATTGAAGTCCATTTTGATGTGTAATGCAAACTAATATACAGTAGGGCTGTTATAATGCATGTTTTTTTAATGAATTGCAGAGTATACATATGAGCCATAATTGGAGCTCTTGGGAGCAGCATTGCTTAAATCTAATTAGCTGACATGTCTTTGTAAGGTCAAGTAAGTCTTTAAGGAAAAGAACTCTGGTAACCTGAGATCAGAGACTTCCAGATTTTTATTCAACTTTGTTCCACTGCATATTCATTCACATTTACAGCAGAAAAGCTAACCATTTTTGATTACAGTTCAAGGGCTTTAAGTCCTGCTGTTACCATTGAATAAAAACATTATGGAGGTACATTATAAATTAATATGCATTTCTTATACCATAAGTTTGGCTTTATCTTTGTCCTCTACAGAAAAATAATCTTGAACACTTCAGAAGATAAAGAAAATAAATTCTACAACCTGTTAGGTCATCTTTGTGAGCACACTTCTTTACAACCATTGCTTTATAAAATTATTGATATAGCTCAGTTCATTTATCAATTATCTCATCATTTTCTTTAGGTGTGATTGCTGCTTTTTGAGTTTGTGTGTTACGTTTATAACAGTAGGATACTGATGTCTATCAGCTTACAGACATCTATTCTGTACAGTGGAAATGTTCTGGCAGAAATGACCTATCCTCTGTGTTATGAGATCTTTAACTTCAGAAAATAAAACAATGAAATGCTTTTTTTTTTTTTTTTTTTTTTTTTTTTTTAATTTCTTGTATGCTTTCCCTAACAAGTCTCTTGGTAAAGTATGGGAAATTCTTGTTCAGAAAACATTAAAATATCTAGGTCAAAACTCCTAAAAAGCATATGGAATTTTCCATAAACAATACCACAGAGATTTGTAGTTCAATTTAGCAGTTGAAAAGTGAGCTCTGAGATATAGATTGCAATTATATAGATATACTGCATGCTAAAATACCAATCTCACAACTCATAATTATGTTGAAAATATGCTGAGGTGGCTAATGTCTAAAAATATGACAATAATAAAAGTTTATGATTTTGGATTAGGAATTATTCCAGACTATGACAGTGAAGAAAAATAATGTGTCCTTGTTTTTATTCTGTGGACTCACTTTCAGTACAAGTTATTTTTGGTTCTAATGTCACATAGTACAATGGATTTATTCTGATTTATCTGGAATACAACAAGTAAACATTTGCTATTCACAGCTTTTTTTGAATATGGCATTTGTGGACAGCTTTGAAGATCAGCTTCATAGTTTACTTTTCAATAATTATTTATTTTAAAAGCTGCAGGTGAAGCTAAATTTGTACTCTGCTTGGCACGCCACAAATAGCAAGATAGACTTCCTTCTGCAAAGAACTTGCAATCTGAGTAACAGAGATAGATAATGATGGAGGACAAAAATAATCTAGCCCCATTTGGAGAAGGAACCAATAGCATGAGTTATAAGCTCATGTAATATTCTAAAAGCTCAAGGTAATGGTATTTCCCTTACACTTATAATGACATAATGAAGATAATTTTTTCTTTAATTTCTTTGGTTTCATTTTAGTTTTAAGGAAGTCTTTCTCAGAAAGGTAATTAATAGTAACTGCCATTAGAGATGGTTTTTTTTGGTTTTTTTTTTTTTTTTTCATTTTTCTATGTTTAAAAATAATTGGTGTTTTCTGGATTATTATTTTGTGGACTGTTGCTTGACAAAATCTTTCATTTTTGGACAGTTCTTTCTTCTAATGTAATACCTGAAATTCTTCTTGTTTGGACAATCTTTGTTTGGTTTGTTATAAAGCATGGAAAAAAAGTCTTCACTGAAGCAACTTTGAGAGAAGATAGTTTTGTAACACACATAGGGTTTATAGAGCAGCTCTCCTCACTAAATATCTGAAAAACAATGTATACTGTAAGCAAAATTGAAGCAAGATTTGTAATTGTTAAATTTCTTAATAGGCTTTCCCTTCCATTTCCTTTTAGCTTCATCTCTGTATTTTTCTCTTCCTTTTAGGCAAACCACTTTACTAACAATTATTTTTGCTACATCACATGCCCATCTTCTCTCCTCAAAAGGCAGACCAGTGGATCTGTGTCCTCATACACAGAGTTCAACCAATTCTTGTCACACTTTCATCCTTCCTTTCTGTTACTCCACTTTTTATTATTTGGATTCTGCTGTCTACCCCTTCACCCTCTCATTTTTCAGCAGTGCCAAGCAACAGGACAAGGAGCAATGGGGAGAAACCTGTGCATAGGAAGTTCTATACAAACATGAGGTAGAAGAACATTAATGAGAGGGTGACAAAGGCTCAGAGAGGTTGTGGGGTTTCCTTCTCTGGAGATATTCAAAACCCACCTGGATGCTTTCCTGCGTAACCTGTGGTAGAGAACCTAGTTTACCAGGGGAGTTGGACTTGATGATCTCCAAAGATCCCTTCCAACTCCTACGATTCTGTGATTTTATGTTTGGCTTGCTCTGCCTTCTACTAAGCAGAGGTCATCTTTCCGTTTGGGAGTCATTCAATGTCCTACAATATCAGGTCACTTCTGAACAGTCCTGTTTATCATCTTTCATCCTGTAGTGACAAGTTCAAGTCTTTAGTTCACTTTTAAGTTGTTGTGGAATGTGATTTTTTTTTAATTATTTTGCATCCTTAACATATTTTCAATGAGCCCAGGTGCTCTTATTTTAGTGATTTATTTAATACTGCTCAGCTTCTTGTGTAATTTTTTTTCCTTCCTCGGTGAGCAGAATATTTCTCAGGTTATGCTTCAAATCTACCATATACACATATATATACATATACAAATATATAAATAAACATGTATGAAAGTTAAAATTTATACAAATAACTATAGCTGTACAAAAAATCCTTTCATGATCAAGAATGAGCAGTGCGTATGTGTATTGAATGAAGTAGCTGGAAACAAGTGTCTGGCCAATGTTTTGCTTAAAAAGTACTTTTGAGAGACTTCATTTTATTAAATCACTCATAGTGAAATGAGCTGAAATACTGAGATAATAACAATGGTGGTTGATAGCTCTAGGCTTTCTGTGATTATTACTATCATCTGAAGCAATAATATGGAATATTTAGGAAGAAATTTTTAACATGCTGTTTCACTGACCCAGCCATTTAAAAAAAAGCAAAAATCTTACTGTTATTTGTCCTGATAGTCCCCTCATTTTTCATTTTTAATTTATTTAGTCAAATACTCATCTACACACTGGAGTTGTATACAAATGAGCATATCAAAGGGAACTGTAAATAGCTGCCTACAAACAGTACAAATGCTGCTGTAGCTAATATGAATGTTGACAAAATCCTTGGTACAACAGTCAAAGTAGTGTTTGAGTTTTCTGTTGTTTTTGGTGATGACACTAACCTCTTCCAACAAACAGCATTGTTCACGTAAGAAGTGTCCCAGCACAAGCTCCATGGTGTGGATTCTCTGTTTGGCAGATTTTGGGCTGCCACAAAAGGGCTTGATTCCTGTTAGAGGAAAACAGCAAAATCTCCCTCACAAGTACAAATCTGGAATGCCAGACAAGCAGCCTTCCCCAGATATTGTGTGTTTCCTGCACTGGTATAAAGAATATATTTTTCAGGACAAGTTTTAAAAGATTCAGTTATTATCATACACTAATACTGAAATATGGAAAAGAACTATTGTTTTTTTAATATAGCATATACACAGAGAATTTGAGGACTAGGATGAAAAGAAAGATGTCTCAGCACTGAAAAATCATCATGTACTATAAAATACAACAAAAAAAATTAGGCCTAAATTTTCCAAATACTTGTGGATGTACTTACACTTATTAGCTTGAACAGCCCTAGTAAAAATCCTGAGCATCAAGGAGGAAGAAACTTGCTGTTATTATAATGATATTATTGTACTGATTTTTACATTAAACTCCAAATTTTCTGCCTATAGAATTCAGAAGTGCTCTTTTAGATGCTCTAATTTCCCTTCCAGTGTGATCAACTATGGTATGATATTTTTTTGGAAAACTTTGAAGTCACACATTTGAAATTGTCTGTCTTGCCCATTATATGAGGTGAGAATCAGGTCAGCTGTATTGCTTAAACAGCTGTAGTCCAGCAGAGAACAATTTGGCTAAATAAAATAAAGCAAAACAAAATAAACAAGCAAAATATATTTTTAGCATTTAAAATGTGAATATTTCAGAGAAACCATTCTTATTTAGGAAACAAGAACTTTGTCTCTCTGATACTTGACAAATAACGATATTAGATCATGCCTGGCAAAACGAAGTTTATTATTCTTAATACAAATCATCTCTTAGGTGCCAGCCTTTTACTGCCTCACAGAACCTGTAAGAGATGGAGACGTAATTCCTGCCATGAGGATTTTATAGACTAAAGATAAATCCATCCCTAAATGCATAGGAAGTTCTGTGTCAGAAACATGCAGAATGTTTGAAGTGCATTGTTGCAATGTTGCAAAACATGTTGCAGTGTTTTTATTTGAGTAGATAATATCCTTACTCAAAGGAATTAACATTAGTAAACAGAGTAAGTCCATTTAAAGTTATTTTTAAGACAAAAGGCACTCTGTACCACAAACAAGCAGGTATTCAGATGCTAAGCAAAAGAAACATAAATACTGATGCAGGCAATGATGAGATGACAAAAAAAGAACAAGTTGAAGGTCAAGAGCATAAGTTCAGTCTTGATTTGAAAGACAGAAATCCAAGGCAGAGAATCAGGAGGGGAGGTGAGGGGAGCAGATTTTGTGCAACTGAAACTTCTGCATAGATTGTCAGGGAGATATTTTAAATTAAGTGCTAGCAGAACTTCCAGTACTTTTGATTATCTCTTGAAAATACCAGATTGTCTAAGGAAGCACAACAGCACAATAGAATGTAGTTATGGATAAGTTAGTAGGTGAAATGTGCTTTCAACAAAGTAGAAATATATTTGCAGAATGTATCTGGGGAAAAATGCCAGGAATTCCAATTTCCAAACACAATATTGCTTAAACAATATTAAAAAATGGAAATGAATTTTGTCTTATTTTGTTTATTTCTTCTTATGGGCTCTCATTACACATTGCTGCCCTGGTGTGTGATGTGTTTTATCCCCAAATGTCTTGAACGGTTGTGCCCTAATATGGCGTAAGCTAATTTATCACCTTGGTGCATGGGATAAAACTACTCTTCCAATTAAAAGATTTATTCATCTGACTTGTACTAATAAGTATCATAGAATCATAGAATGGCCTGGGTTGAAAAGGATCATAATGATCATCCAGTTTCAACCCCACTGCTGTGGGAAGGGCCACCAGCCACCAGACCAGGCTGCCCAGAGCCACATCCAGCCTGCCTTGAATGCTTCCAGGGATGGGGCATCCACAACTTCCTCGGGTGATCTGTTCCAGTGTGTCACCACCCTCTGAGGGAAAAACTTCCTCCTAATATCTAACCTAAACCTCCCCGTCTCAGTTTAAAACCATTCCCCCTTCTCCTTTCACTATCCATCCCTGTAAACAGTTGCTCCCCCTCCTGTTTATATCCTCCCTTCAACTATTGGTCACAATGAGGTCTCCCTGGAGCCTTCTCTACTCCAAGCTAAACAATGCCAGTTCCCTCAACCTTTCTTCATGGGAGAGGTGATCCAGCCCTCTGATCATCTTAGTGGCCCCCTTTGGACCTGTTTCAAGAGCATTTTTCCTGTTCTTGGAGTCCCAGTTAGTTATTATTTATGTTAGTTATTATTATGTATCTCTGGCTTAAATCATTAACCTAGTTTTTTAAGTACTGTGACTGAATAGTCAAATAAAGCCAATTTATTTAAGAGAATTAATGATTGATAACTCTCACTATTGAGCTCTAAGGCTCAATTCTATAGCAACTGTTGTATTAAATTTCTGTGGTATAACTAAAGCATCTGTTTTAGAAATCAGAATATTCCCTGGCTATTAATAAAGCTGAGGCCACTTTAATTGTTTTTGAATGTCAGTATTGTATTACCCAATGCCTGCTGTCTTACAGTTAATTCCATTTTTAGGAGCAAGATCAAAAAAACAATTTATCTGAAACCCACAAGGAAACTGGATGTTCAGGTTGAACCTTTGTCCTTAAACTACTATGTTTACATTTTTAAAATGCAATCTCCAAATAAATAAACAAATGAATAAATATAGCCTAAAGTGAAATAAGAAATCTCTCATTGGTTTCCTGGGGCCACGTGGACTAATGTCACCACATATGTTCAAAAGGGGTAATTCTACATGTATTTTGCCAGTTTTAAAGATCAAAAGCATCTCACCTTCAGTCCCCTACAGATCTTAATTTTGACTATGATTTGTCAAAGAATGAATTTGAATCTCAATTGTGTGAAGATTTAAATTTTAAATTTAACAGAGAGCGACTTTAATTATGTAATTCTAAGTTTCCATTTATATGTATTTGTAATTCCAGTTTTGAGGCTAATTTCTAGTTCTTTTGTAACTTCAGCTATAGAACAGCCTAAAATTTTCAGATGAAGGAAATAATCTTAGTTCTGTTAAGATGAATCAAGCATGATTTCTGAGCCAAATAGAATCAAAGGAGTTAGTCCAGGTTTTCATTTTTTGTTTGTCATATCACTCTTCAAGAGCTTTGAACTACAAGATATTAGGCTAGTTGTAGTATTTTCCTCCAGC
Organism: Lagopus muta; assembly: GCF_023343835.1. NCBI lineage: Eukaryota > Metazoa > Chordata > Aves > Galliformes > Phasianidae > Lagopus > Lagopus muta. The sequence goes on from NC_064435.1 coordinate 30,590,959, forward strand.
TAGTTTTTTTTTTATATTTCTTACTGACAGTGACAATTGCTAAGATTATTAAGCTGGCAAATTCAATCCACTAGTATTCTACCTCTGATTTCAGAGAAAGCATGTTTATATCTACAACTTTGTCACCATAAATCAGGCTTCTTGATGTGATCTGTGGTCACAGATCATAGATGTTATTTAGAAAGCTGCATTCACTGTAGCCTGTAGCAAGATATATATGTACAGTCTAGTAATGTTTATCAACTGCTTATGAAACCAGTTATAGCAGTCCATCAGTTTTGGCTGATGAAATACTCTTATAATGTGAAATTTCCTTAAGAAGGTTATTACCTGTGGCCTGTTTTAGAGTTAAATGTGAAGATATAAAAAATAAGTTGACTTGCATTTTTGCCAGCTAAGGACAAGGATTCCTCTGAGTGCCTGCAGAAGGTATAGTTTCAAGAGTATGTCTACTTCTCTATTTTATGATTTCAAAGCCTGTAGAGACTATACAGAACAAACACTGTCTTGTGTTTCTGTTGTCATAGCTACTTTAAGCAATAAAATTAAAAGTTGCTCTATCCAACTGATGTTTACAAATTATGTTTTCCTTAGGAGTGACCATCACCCTACATCATCTACTTTGAAGGACTTTTTACATATGGTGAACATCTGAGCTCTGATTATATAACTTAACTTTCTTTAAAGCAGGAAAAACAGAGAGATATTGTGGTCATTTATGGCACCATGATATCAGTTGAAAATGTAACTGAATAAAACTGCTTACAATTTAATTCCCTTCTACGTGTTAATTTATTTGGAAAGAATGATGTCAGTGCCTTGGAGCATGACAGAAATGCCTAAAAGAAATGCAGGCTGACTGAGACACAATGCATCAGCTGTGGAACTAAAATACTTGCAGATTTAAAGGTGAGATAGTGAAAAATACGTAACATTTTCCATTTAACTCTGCTGCTATAGAGGCTTACTGATTATAATGTCAGCAAATTTATACCTTGCTTTTGAAAATGCCAGTTTTATGTACAAATTTTATATTTATTTTAAAATTCAACAAATTTACCTAGTTGGAATTTTATATATGTAGCAGGCATCACTGATACCACAGTTAAACATGTTCATCTCTCACTGTGATGTGAGGGAGGCTAAACAAAAATACTAACGTATTTTATTATTTTCATTTCTTTGTGCTTTGAGATTAAATCTCTAACACTTGAACTTAAATGAAAGTGAAGGTTCTCAAAAAATACATTGCTCTTGTGTTACTAGGTGTAGCACTGATAGTAATGAGTATGGTACTATGAAATCATTTGCTTAAAAATATTTTAATGCAGAGAGGTAATTACAGAGCTTTAAGACTGGCCAAATTCCCTTTCATTGCAGGGGAGTTGGACTAGATGGCCTTTCAGGGTCACTTTCAATTCAAAAGATTTTATAATTCTATGATTCTGTGATTGATTAGATGCTATTAAAGCCAACATAAAGATTGTTATTGGCATTCAGTGTGGACAAAACTGAATTTTATACTACTAATAAATGTTTCACATCAATGATTTTTTTTATTAGCATATAATCTGTTAAAAGACATTTCATAGACACTCAGATAAGTAAAAGCTGAAGACCAGAGTGCATTCCTCATCATTTCTTTTTTGTGTATGTCTTAATTCTTTTTTCAATATTCACACTTCACCTCAGTGCAAAACAAAAGATACAGAATAAATAAATTAGTTGGAGGAATATTACTACCTATCTGTAATTTTCATAATCATAGAACTTGTAAAAGTAAACACTTATTTTGAAGGCTTCAAATGATGTATGAGGTCTTCCAATAGCTAGAATTTGTTATATAGTGATTGAGAATAAACTGCAAGCAAAATTAAAAGTATGTTTTGGTCATATAATATCATAAAATCATAGAACGAGTTAGGTTGGAGGGGACCTTAAAGATCATCTAGTTCCAACCCCCCTGTCTTGGACAGGGTTGCCAGCCAGTAGATGAGTCTGCCCAGGGCTCTATTCAGCCTGGCCTTGGATGCCTGCAGAGATGGGGCATCCATAGCCTCTCTTGTTTCGAGGGCCAGACCATCCTCTGAGTAAAAGATTTCTTCCTAACTTCTAACCTAAATCTCCCTTCTTTTAAAGACATTGCACCTTGTCCTATGACTATCAGACCATGTAAAAAGTTGATCTCTTTTCTGTATATAGCTTTCAATTACTGGAAGGACTACAGTGTGGTCTCCCCGGAGCCTTCTCTTTTCCAAGCTCAACAAGCCCAACTCCCTCAACATATCATAGAATCATAGAATGGCTTGGATCAGAAGAGACCTCAAGGATAATCAAGTTCCAACCCTCCTGCCACAGGCAAGGTTACCAGGCACTAGATAAGTACTAGATTGCCCAGGGCCCCATCCAACCTGGGCTTTAACACCTCCAGGGCCAGGGCATCCACAGCTTCTCTGGTCAGCCTGTTCCAGCACCTCACCACTCTCTCAGTAAAAAACTTCTCTCTGACATCTAATTGAAATCTCCCCTCCTTTAGTTTAAAACTACTCCCCCTTGTCCCAGCACTATCTACCCATGTTAAAAGGTGATTTCCCTATGTTTATAAACTACCATTTAAATATCGGAAGATTGCAATGAGGTTTTCCTGCAGTTCTCTCTGTTCCAGGCTGAACAAGGGCAGTCCCTTCAGCTCTTTATAGGAGAGGTACTCCAGCTGCTTGATCACCCTTGTGGCCCTTCCTCTGGACTCACTCCAGCAGTCTCACATCCCTCTTGTACTGGGGGTCCCAAGCTTGGACATAGTACTCCAGCTGGGTCCTCATGAGGGCAGAGTAGAAGGGGACAATCACCTCCCTGTTCCTGCTGGCCATCACTCTTCTGATGCAGCCACTACTATGGAAGTAGTAGGACTTCAGTCATAGTTTTTGGAATAGAAATTCATTTATAACTCTGATCCACATAGACAACAACACTTTGAGAAAATTTATGGATGTGAATGCTTCACTTCAAATAAATGAATGGTCCCCCAGAAAATAATGGGACTATTCAATTGTTTATAGTGCTTGTTTATTTATAGGACTGAAGTCTTTCTGTGTTGGTAAAAGGCACAATAGAATACAGAATAAAATGGAATGAAAGCACAAAGTTGATTCAAAGTCAATTAAAAAATCTTTAGGATCATATGTGTGTTTAGGTACATCTAGGGAAAATGCTATAATGCATGCATTCTTCACACTTAACTGCCTTCAAGCATCAACATACATTTTCTCCTATAGTTTATGTTAAAATTGCCCACCATTCTTTCACTTTGAGAAAATTCCTAGGTCAGAAATTGTATTGATATGCTTACCCATAAAAAACAAACAAGCAAAAAACTCAGAAATGTTAAGACCAAGGAAGCAAAAACAGTGCAGCCCAGTGATAGCCCAGTTCAAACTTCAGCTCATGTAATTGAAAATGGAGTGAAGGTAAAAAGCCTTTTAGGTGTCTGGGTTATGTTGTCCCCAAGACATTTTTAATAATATAATTGGGACTGGTGCTATACATTCCAAAAGCAAAATAAATTACTCTTTGTTAGTTGTTTTCATGGCTACCAGGGACCACTCATATCAAGTGAGGATGTTTTTTTCTACTCAGAGAAAGCAGAAATTGCATCAGAGGCTTTAAAATTATCCTCAACTTCCCTTCAATTTGGGGAAAGAATTTTAACAAGTTGCTTCCAGAAACCCTTGAGGGCTTCCCACAGTATCTCATTCCACTTAAACCTTAGATATATCCCTGCAAGTACCATGCAATTTAAAATAAAGTTATAAGCATTTTAAAATCAGCCTTGGTACATCACCACTATTAAAATTTCTATTAGATTTTTATTATATAATTCCCCTGTAGCACCATGGAGATGCCTAATAGCACATTTAGTCTATTATAGGTGGTATGGGATAAAACTGAGCAGCAAAATAATGTAAATCTTTGTTCATCTCATTACAGCTTTCTGTGTGGTTTTTGTTGTTGTTATTTTTACTTAAGTTTGTGATCATGGTTTGTCTTGTATCTAATAAATGCATACTGGTTAACCACCCTGGCTTTAATGTCATGGACAGCAAAGCTAATTGAAAGTAGCAGGTAGTTATTTGTGTTTATCTCCAAAGCATGTAGATTTCCAGTACAGTATATAAATTTTTGCTCTTCAAGCCTGCTGTCTTTCATGAACATCAGACAAAATATGGCTTCTTCCACAGTACAAGCAGACCATAAACTCATTAGTTTACTTTCCTAAGACAGAGAATTTCCATCAGATTTTTGTGCCATACCTGTTCCAGAAAAGAATTAGACAGATTTTGTGTATCAGGTGAAATTTGTTACAGATGTCAATAAGATTATGCCATGATTATAATAGAAATCTACAGAGATCTTGTTCTTGAGCTATGATTTTTGCTCTCTGAATCCTTATTTCTCATTTTTGCTGGTTTTTTTTTTTTTTTTTTTTTTTTTTGTCTAAAAATAAACTTGCAAAAAATATTTTTTAGATATTAACTAGCACCAGAATTTCTGGTGTTTTCTTTCAGATTACTGCAGAACTAGCACTCAAGTTCAGTTTATGATGGCTGAATTATTCTAGCAGCTCCTCATGTTGATATACGAATACCCGGGAGTCTAGGAATATCATGATGGCGCTCATGAGTTTAAATTTGACCAGTGAGTCCAGAGTTTAGATTGGTATATAAATAGCATAAAAGGAAGAGGTTTGAAGGACAAGAGTTTTATAATGGGCAGAGACCACTGATGAATATTTACAGTTCTGTAAAAGAGAAGAAAACTCATTGTTATCCTGGAAAATAAAATAGAGGTTTATAATGCTGGCATAATAATCTTCCAGTAATAAAGGGATATCAGATTCCAGAATGTTTTGAGGTTAATGAAAATAGAAGAAAGGAGGAGGAGAGGAGAGGAAAGGAAGAGGAAATGAGAAGGAGAGAGAAAGAAGAGCAGAATCATACAATCACTCAGGTTGGAAAAGCCCTTAAAGATCATTGAGTCCAACCATAACCTAACCATACCAGCCTAGCTCTGCTAAATCCTGTCCCGGAGCACCAAATCCAAATGGTTTTTAAACACACCCAGGGATGGTGACTCAGTCACCTCCTCGGGGAGCCTATTCTAGTGCTTAAAAACCCCTTCTGTAAAGAAGTTTTTCCTAATACCCAACCTAAACTTACCCTGTCACAATTAGAGGCCATTTCCCCTCATCCTGTCGCCTGTCACCAGTGAGAAGAGACCAACCCTGCTCTCGCTGTAAGCACCTTTCAAGTATTGAAAGAGAGCAATAAGGTCTCCCCTTGGAGGGAGAAGGGGGGAGGGCAGAGGACAGGGAGAGGAGAGGAGAGGAGAGGAGAGGAGAGGAGAGGAGAGGAGAGGAGAGGAGAGGAGAGGAGAGGAGAGGAGAGGAGAGGAGAGGAGAGGAGAGGAGAGGAGAGGAGAGGAGAGGAGAGGAGAGGAGAGGAGAGGAGAGGAGAGGAGAGGAGAGGAGAGGAGAGGAGAGGAGAGGCTTCAAAATCCCAGGGGTTTCAGTGCTATTAAAAAGGTACAATATTTGCAAAGCAGATATAGAAGATTGGCTATGTGAGTGTATAAAAAATGAACTAACAAAGGAATTATACTTTTGGCTCGAGGACTTGAACAATGAAGAGAGAGTACTTGCTAAAGCTTGAAAGAAATAAAAAGAAGTCAAGTGTAAAGGAAATCAGATATGATTTTTTCTTTATTTCTCGCCAAACATCCCACTGAAGAGGCAGACCTTTATTCCAGTAAAGAAAATTGTCTTGCCAAAAATGTGGAGGTGGCTACTTCATTCCTAGCCAAGTTGAGGGTGAATTATGAAAATAAAACTTATATCTGCTGGGACACTAATCGTCTGAAGATCTGTTGCAACATGTTGAAAGTGACTTAATTCAGGAAGATCTGGATTCTAGATCAGGCTCGGAGGGAACTTGAGGACTTTATGGTTTCCTTTTTTTCGATCAAGTTTTATAGCCCACATTTGTAGTAAAATAATGTTGTTTGAAGTTTGTATGTTTCATGGGAGTGGTGCCTTGAAGAAGTTATTTCAGTTAAATGGCACCAGATGGAGTGTTTAGTTTGTGACAGGATTCCAGTGTTTAGTTTGAAATTATGTTCTTTATTTGATGCCTTTATGGTATCAAGAGCTATTCTGCTGGCATGTATTCCTGTTCTGCCCCTTGGAAAAAGCAGATAAAATACATCTTGAATCAATTAAAAAAAAATAATGCTAGGCTTAGATGTTAATATAGAGGATTTTCTTTACCATAAGAATTCATTGCTGCATATCAGAGCATGTATTATTTTTTTATTTCATTGATATGGTTGCTTTTCAAATACATAACAAACCCCAAATATACATAGATAGGATGTAATAAACCATCAAATGCAACAATAATAAGTAATACTTAGTGTGGCAATAAAAATATTTCCTTACTAGTTTTAGGAGTAAGATCTTAATTTATTTTTCTTTAAATTTGCTATCTTCCCTCATTTTGAAGTCATATATATTTTAGAACTTCTACATTTAGCAAAAGTAGGAGCTCAAAGAAGGCAAGGAGATCATCAGTGTTTAACACTCAGGTAGTTCGGTGAGGTTGCTACAAACTGCATCGTTGACCTTTAACAGCTTTTTGCCCAAAAATAATTGGACAGAGAAGAAGGATCCTGTATGAAAATTATCAGCAAAAGAACAAAAATGAAATAGATGTCACAGATTATTTAAGAGAATCATCTCAATAAGGGAGCAGATGTTCAGAAAGGAAAGATTGAGCAGTAAACGAGTGTGTGAGTGTATTTTCATAAAGGAGATACTGGGCTCTTCAACAAGCAGTCATTTAGTAATGACAAAGAATCTGAAGGGGGAATAAGAAGCTGTGGGAAATTTTATTTCTCTTAGAAAAAAACTGACAGACTCTAACAGTAACTCTGAGGAGGAGAGTGAAAATAAATCTCTCACTTTGTGTTCACTAGTAAATATATTCTAAATATTTCTACTGTCTATTATTGAAGTAGTTCTGCTAAAGAAAAAGGGAAAAAGACAAAGCAATGAAGTAAGGAAATATTTCAAACTTTCAAATTTCCTCCAGCAGCCATTATGAAAGTAAGCAAAATCATAGGTGGGCAGGACTCCACCAGTGTGTGATAGAGTTTGATAGAGTTTGACAGAAAAGTTGATAGAAAAGTTTGAGAGATTTCATCAACTGCATTAGCATCTAGCAAAGTGGGATTATCGTACAGCTTATCCTGAGAATGGATCCATACAGTACTAGGCCATCCCACAGTGAGCACTAAGCTACTTGGACACACTGGTAATCTTTTGGTTTATTTATTTATCCATCTTTAAGTAGTGTGCCTAAATCACTTTTAAAACAGTCTTAACCTCGAAGGCACTTACACATTCCTCAAAGTTTTCATCCAAGTCAGTCATGTCTTTTAAAAACAAAAGAAATATCTTGATTTGTAACCAGAAACACTTTGAAATCAAGAGGAAAATCTGGAATACGCATACTCCCCGAAAGCAGAACTCTTCAGTAAGAAAACCACAACCTTCTGCTGGAGCTCAGCTCAAGTTTCCAAATTGAGGCATGGAATACTGCAAAGAATAAGATTTATAGGAATTCCTTCAGACAATTTTAATATGTGACTGAACTGTAAGAATAATTTACTCATGCCTTCTTTTCTGGGACTGAAGACATTAAAGAGACATCTCACTTTTTTTTTAAATTTCCGGTGAAATAGTTTGAAATATGCTTATTGTTATTAGATTTCTCTTTCTCAGTTAGGTATTAATTTTCACACCACCTTTAGCTGAAAGGAAGAATGTTTATATTATACTTAAAAACTTGTATGAATTAATGATGGTAAGAACCAAAAGTGGAAAAAAAAAGATTTAGTAATATGAAATAGTTGTTACTACCACTGTCTCTCAGAGTTATGCCAAAGCAGGTAGAGACCTAAACCTTTTTAATATAACTTACCACAACTTTAACGGTTTCAGTGTTCTGAGAAGGCCAAAGCAAATGTATATCTTTACAATGGTTTTCCCCATATGTCTGTAAAAACAACCCTCAAAAATTAAAATCCAAAAATGCAAGCTGATGAAAAACTTGTAAGTTCCAACAAAGAAGACTTTGTGTTTTAATAATTGCATCTAGGCAGTCACATTTCTCATCTTAAAGGTACTTAATTATTTTGATGCTTGTTATTGCAGTGATGTCTAGGCATTTCATTTAGTTTATTTTCAGAGAAATAGGTCTTGTTAAAGCACACGGAAATCCTTATTCACTGAAATGTTATAACAAATGATCTCCATCATTAAACAATTAAGGAAATATACATTTCTTGAATCAGCAGTCACCTCAAGCACTCACTGCACTCATCACATCCAACCGTATGACTGTTGCAATGTGTCTTGCTTGTGCCATGCTCATTTGGGGATAACGTTTGCTCTCTGGCTCATGAATGCACAGATAACTTTCCCTTACACTCACAGTCACTCAGTAGTTGCTTGAGGAACATAGTAAGCCATAAATTATTAGTAGTCCACTCTCTACATTTGGAAGACCATCCGGATCACTCATATCATAATGCTTCCAGTTATTCTAGAAGAAAAAGAGTTAACTTTTCCTAACAGATATTTGTGTGTGAACATCATATCCTCATAGGTAGCTTTTTTTTTAAATATTACTGTGATTTTTTCCACTATTTATTCTGCAATTTATTTATTTTGTCAATCCCATTGCATTTCATTTCCTAACCTTCTGTCCAGTCCTGTTTTCATGAGTATTGTAGTGTTTTATTTCTTTCCAAATGCTTGGAATCTGTATGAAATATTTAAAAATTTCATTTGAGAGATTATTTTTCATTTTTTGGTAATGTGATGAATCTCTCATAGAAGTGCTTTACAGCTAAGTCCATTACAAGATTTTATTAGCACTTACACAATGAGAGTTCACAAATTATATATTTATATATATATATACATAAATATATATATATATATGTATGCACATATATAACATACATATAAATGAAAATAGTAGAAGAGGAACAAATAACACTGCTTACTCTTTACTGTTTCATCCTTAAATAGCTCAGTTGTTTTCCTTCTTTTCTTGTAAGTAATCACCTTTCCCATCTGAAACAAATTAACTCCTGGGGAGGAAATGTTCTGAGAGCTTTCATATGGTCCTTGTTACCAGGGAAACTACTTCTTTTGTCAGTATGTGTTCTGAAGCTTACAGACAGTGTAGATTGCTTTGTAACATCGGATGACAAGAGACAGCAAGGGCCAACTAGTTTGCATGTGGTTTCTGAGCAAAAAAAATAATTAGGGTCTCTCATAGCACTGGCCAACTTTACCTATCCTGGACAGCTCTTCAAAACAGAGGTGTGCAAAATAGCATGGTTTATCTATGTATTCAGTTTACTCTAGGTTGATTAAATAAATATTGTCCTGAGGGTGTGCTGGGGGGAATGCAGTGCAGAGCATCCCTCAGTGCTGGAGAGTCCTCTGCCGGGGAACAGTGAGTCAGGTGTATGCTGGATGCTGCAGGGTCCAGCTTATGAGTGCTGGAGTAAGCCGCTAGGGAAAACCACTTTCATTTGAACAAGTTCTTCTTTGATAGGTACATCTCATCTTGAAAGTTATTTGTATCGTTTATTTAGATTTGTTGTGCATTTTTTCTATGATATTAAGCCTAGATATTCCTTAATTCTTAACTTCTTAATAGTATACAGTGTCTGAGACCATATCTTTCCAAAGAAAAGTGCCATTCTTTTTGTTTTTGGTAACACATTTTCATCAAATGTAACCAACAAATAAAGCAGAGAAGTACACTGGAGCTAAAAGTGTAGCTTATAATAATTGCTGCCATTTCAACATTTTGTTTATTTTGCATTTCTAATCTTAACCTAGCTCAAAGCATACCTCAGATAAAGTAAGTGAGCAAGCAGAAGTTGAGCCAATGTTTCACAAATGTCTCCTGAACATCTCAGCAAGGTTTCTGTTTTCAAAAATCTGTTAATAGCAAGGCTTAATTTATGTTGTATGCCTTTACCAGTTTGCTTTTTCGACTGTAATATTTTGTCTAGAATTTTATCCAGAGCTGCTGGTTTGTTTTAGAAATGAAGAAAGATGAGATCGAAAGACCTAGCGCATTGTTTTCTTTTATAAGAATCATCTGGATAACCCATTTTCATTCTTTGCAAGATTAAAATAATATAAACCAGGAACACTGGCTGCAAAAGTGGAAATATCAGCTTAGTTTAGATCATAAATGTTGTGACTTCACTGCAGTAGCCCTAGTGACTGGGAGTTCAGTTTTTCTTGAAAGCCATGTACAAATATAATGGATCGTTCAGTCAGTGGCACCTAACTATGTGTACTGATGAGAGAACAGATAATGAAAAATACAACAGTTGACAATGCACATAAAATAGCATTTAGAAAGAATCTATGCTATTAATCTTTGCAGGTCACCGGGTAGAGGCCATTAAACTAGGCAAATAAAATCAAGAATCATAAATAATAGACACCTGCAAGAACATTTGCAAGAACAAGTGATTAAAACCACTGCTCTTACTGATGAGGCACCGGATATATCAAATACTCCCACAAAGGTAAGCTTCTTTAATCAGGAGCTTACAATCTAAATGAACTAATTCTCATCATGTGCGTAAAAACTCTAAGAAAGCCAGTGTGACTAGATGGCAAATTTGTGAATGCTTTTGGTGTAATGAGGTGTAAATTATTTTCTTTTGATTGCTTATTGTTTTTAACAATGTTTTTCTACATCTTCATATTTTTACAAAGGCATATCCAGTGAGCACAATACAGGAAAAAAAAAAAAAGATAGTTTCAGTCTCATAACCAAATATATAAGAATTTTAGATAGATTTGTATCTGATTTTAATGAAATGTAAGCACATGCATCAGTATTTTATTTAAATGGAGATTATCCCCCTTTCTGCTAAAATAACACATATGTGGAAAATAAAACACAAAACTTCCTCTCTTGGGATATCTGACAAAAATCCAAAGTAAAAGAGAGTGGAACAAATGTGAAGCTCATTTGAGCTCTTCACTGGATTCTGCAAAAACTGCCTTTTCAGGTTGAGTCTGTAGCTAGCAGGTCCTGCAGGAGTTCTGCAAATGCAGAGCATTTAGACCTTGAGGGAAAAGAGAATGCTCTTCCCAATCTCTTTCAACAGTGGTCTCCCTTGTCAATTAAAAGGATGCCAGCTACTGTCAGCTAGGAAAGTCTGTCAAGCCCTTAATGTAAGATGCCTGAAGGGAGGATGCAGATTAAAGCAGTCTAAGAAAAACAGATGTTAGAGTATGAGCTAGAGATGTTCTGAAATTCAAAGAGGGTGTTCTGCCTTAATGTGCTTAATTACAGAATTCCTTGTTGCTGTCATTAAAATTGAACCCTGCTGTTAGCTCATTCATCTATGCTCCAATTTCCATTAAAATTTTTCAGTTCTTTTAAAGGTGGAAAGACCACCTAGATTTGCTGATCCCTGAGATGTTACATCAAGAGGGGAAAAATATTCTCATTACAATTATGAACTATTCAGTGGTAAATGTAAAAAAGAAGTCCAGAGCTTAAAGACCAGGACGAGGGATTTGATGATCTAGATTTTATTACGTTAGACATATTTGTGATGAAAACCTAGCTCCCTTGAAACCTTGGAAGTTTTGCTATTAATTTCAAAATACCCACGATTTCTCCCTTGCTGTTCAAATTGCAGTTAGTAATTCAGGTCAGCCTTTTCAAAGGACCCCAGGACTATATCAGATCTTCAGAGAATGTAGAGCATCCTAAACATGAACCATCCAGGTAGTGAGGTCATTTATGCATATTCTGTAACAATTCTTTTCTCCTTCATATTTCCATGTAGAACATAGGGAGAAATAATTTTCTGCTTTGTAGAGAAGTTTTATTTGTTGATATGGGATTATGAATCAAAATTAAAAAAAAACAAACAAACAACACACACACAAAAAAGGCATTAAATACATGTGAAATGTAATCATGTGTGCAATCTGCTGATTTTTGAAGGAATGTAAATACATATTCACACACAAAGGTTGCTCCAAAAGTAATACCTACTATTTTATTATCTTGGCCATGTGGAATTAGATGTGGATGTTGGTGGTATGGCAGTAGAGGCTGAACCTTCCCGCCAACATTCCATTATATTTTGTTCTGTGCAACAGATGGCAGCTGAAGGGCAGTCTGACAAAAAAGGCCTGATGTGGAAGTGCATGTGAAGCAAAGCTGTGTCACTGAATTCCTCCATCCTGAAAAAAATGCGCCTATTGGCATTGACTGTTTATGGAGACCAAACAGTGGATGTGAACACAGTGAGGCAGTGTCAGTAGCAACAGTAGGTTACCTCCAGTTGTGCAAATTTTTATGAGTGAATCGTGCAGACTCTTGTTTACTGCTGGTGAAAATGCGTAGCTAATGGTGGTAGCTATGTTGAAAAATAGGGTTTTTGTAGCCGAGAATTTGCTCTTTCAGAGAGTGTTAATTTGCTCTTTATAGCTGTGGGTTTCTTTTTTTTTTTTTTTCCCCATGTAGTTTTCAGGGAAATATATTGGAGGCATTATGTTCAGAGTGATCTACACATATTTTGAATCTTATAAAAAAAAATGAAAGAACTGTTCTAAAAAATGTTTCCTCATTGTCATGGAAACAGTTTTCTTCCCAACAAGTGGCATATCCAAACAGAATATTCCCAGCTACCTCAAGTCATAACAGTAAGAAAAGAAAATCAAGGAAAATGTACACCTGATAGTCCAAATGTTCCAGAAAAGAGAGTACAAATAAATGGAATTCATTTATGCTGCATAAATATTTAAGTTAAATGTAGAGATGGTTGAACTTGTGCCTACAGGAAACCCAGGAAAAATCTGAGTTTCCTTTTCAGATTTTGAACAAAATTATGTGAAGTTGCCTTCAAATGTGGTTAGGAATGGATGGGAGGAACACTCCCTCCTGTGGAGTCACTCTATGGAAGGAGACTAAGGCTCTTGGAAGTTATGAGTAATGTGTCTGAGACAGTGTGAACCTGAAGAAACTGGAGAAAAAAAGTCCACTAGAGTCACAGAACCGCAGGTTTTTATCTACATTTAACATAAATATCACCATAAAAAACCCTGTCACTGCAAAACATTGTATTATTGCAATACAGTTGCTTTGTTGTAAAATCCAATTCAATTTTTCATAGACTCAGCTGAATAATTTTAACTGGAATTATATTTATTTATTTAATAACCCCACACAGGACATTCTCTCACATAATTGGAACAGTTTCTACTCTTAATTCATGAAATGTACCTTATAGCTCTCCAGATACTCTCTAGTGGGGTAGAAAGCTTACACAAAATTGCATTTAAAGGAATTCTGTATTTTTATCCAGGATCATAAGTAGCTTGCTGTTAGGCTTCTCATTTCTATGTGTCAAAGTTGTGATCAAATTTTGAAATGTTCTTCGCTCTTAATATAGTGATGTGTTGGCAGCAAGAATTAGTGGACATGCTACATAATTCTGAAAATTGGTTAGGAACCTCAGTGTAAACCAAGCTCTTCCGTGAGTTTGTTTTTTGTGTTGCGTGAGCCGATTGTTTTTGAAAATCAGCCCAAAGGATTAATTTTTTTAATTATTTTCTCAGTAATTCACAATCAGCCTCATCAGAATCTATGAAGATGTATTGTAAAGGATCTGTTTTAGTCACCATTTCAACTAGTAAAGCTATGTGCTTGGGTGCTGTGGAATAGTGAGCCTGGTAAGGTTAGGAATGTAGTCAAAGCAAAATCATTTGAAAATTCAAATACTCAGAGAAACATGTAAGGGCACTGTTTCCACCACTTGTTGTCATAAGCAATTACAAACACTGCTTCAGAAACTGGTTTCAGTTTTAGTAACTAGGTTACTGAAAGAAGACCTAAAATATTTATTTATCATTTAGTTGAAGTATAACTTAAAATCATATTGCCATGGACTATCTGCAGATATGTGTTGTAGTTGGATGCCCGTGCTCCTGGCACAAAATCCAGAGCTTTTATTTCTGGAAGAAAAAAGAGCCCAGCAGGAGGTTGACTGAGCACCTGTTAGTGGTAGCCTGAGACAGATATTCACAGGGTTTAGCAAGTAGCAGAGAAAACTGAAAGAAAATAAGGAGTCTGCATATCACCAGAAGTCTTTTTGCAATAGATCACTGAGTATCTTTTCTAGACTCTGTATTTAACACCAGTGTGTTCACTAAAACTCCAAGTCATTGATAAAAAATATATGAGACGGAAAGCTGACATGCAAAACAAAACTCAGAAAAAAAAAAACAAACCAGCAATAACAATAAAACACAGAAATACACAAAACAAGCCAGAACCACAGTAGCTGACCCTCTGCATTCTTGTTAAAAATCCAAACAGAGTCTAGGCTATACCATATCTGCAGAAGAATGGCCTGCAGTTTGGCATCTCTTCATCCAAATAAATGATGCCAGCTTTCCCCCATACTGCACTAAGACGAGCATTAATTGATGCTGATATCTTATGTTCCATCCAAAAAAGGCATCATCTAAGGAACAAGAAAAAAAATATAGTGTTTGGAGAGATGTAAAGGTTTTCAGGACCGCTATTCTGCATGTGATTGGAAATTGCTTTCAGAAGCAAAATATCCCAGGACAGTATATCAGAACCTTGACCTTGATACGAACAATGAAACAGCATAGAGGGGTGATGTGTTCTGCAGATCTCAGAAATATCTGTGAGTGAGTCTGTCCTGATAGGTACAATGCTGAGCATTTCAACTGATCTCAGTGAGCGTTTGGTGGGAATTGTAAGTGAACAAAGCAATGCATTTGCTTCTTTGGTCTTTCACAAGATTTTGCAAAGGATAGTGAAAAGAAAGCAGTAGAAGGCGAGTCACCTCATGCACATTTAATAAAGACCAATAACAAAAGAGACATCATCAAAAGTAAAACACAGCTACTTTTAATTGTCCCTTTTCTGGTTAAATGACAGCTGTAACTTTTCATTAGCAGTGCTAAATTTACCTTGAAAGAAAGTGAAAAGTAGCATTTGTAAAAATAGGTGCCATTCATATAGAAGGTCATAGAACCATTTAGGTTGGAAAAGACCTTCAGGATCATCAAGTCTAATCATTAGCCATTTAATCTTTAATTATAAGGCCTTATTCTGCAAAACTGTAAGTTCATTCAGATAGATGCTATTGATGTTGTTCAAAATGCTAAAAAATTGGTGCAAACAATTTCAACATGGACAAACCAAGAGAGAAGTATTTTCTTCCTTTTAATTTTTTTTCCTGCTACAATTCTATGAATCTATACCAAGTAAAATGTACAGTCTAGGAAGGATTCTTATTTTATATCAAGATCTTTTACTTTGCCCTATTTTTATTTTTCATGTTATGTAGCTCTGTGAGCTCAAAAATGTATTCTTCTTGTTATATCTTTTACACCTATTCAATAGTTAGATATAATTTCTCAGCACCTTTACTGATGAAGTGATTTTAATTCTACAAGTATATTTTCCTTTCAGAAGAAAAAAAAAACACAAAAAACAGAAAACAAATCACCACCAAACCTTATGCAGGATTTTATATTTTGAAAATACTTCTGTAACTACTGTACTTTAATCATTTTAAACCAGCAAGTTTGTAGTATATTTGATAAACCCTAAGAGCCTGTTCATTACAGAGATCTGTTTGCCAGTGAAGAAACGTAAAATGCCTATCATTTTGCAAGAATTATTTGAGCACCGAACTTAATATGTTATACTATGAATTTCAGCCTGTATATCTCTTATCTGCAGGAGTATGATCCCAAGCCATTAAGATCTAAGGTCATTATGCAACTACAGTGTGAGCAAGGTACTTCCCCAAATTTTCCTGCCTATGCTCCTATGAGGTAGTTGCTTTATTTTCCTATAATTTATTAAAAATTGACTGTTCCATTCGCTAGCAATTCCAACAGTTGAATTTGTCACAGTTAATTTGCAGGTGTTACAATCAACACTTTTTCTTTTTCCTTTTTTTTTTTTTTATTTTTATTTTTTTTTAATGGTGCAAAAATTCTGTATCCAAAGTTACAAGCTTATGTGGAAAAAGACAGAACTGGTAAAACTGAAGTCACAAACTAAAAGTATAACAGATATTTTCCTCAGGATTTCTGAACTTCTGCAACCATCTCTAATTTGGTTAACGTTTACTCCTAAAATTTCTTTGTGTTCTTTACATTGCCTCTGCTTCCCCCTACTTACCAGCTTACCTCCATTTTGCTGCGTTGTGGCCTTTTGGAGCCTGCCTCCTGCCATTTGCCTGACAGGCTCCAGAAGGGAAGGACTGTTCCAGCATCTCCCTCTAAGGCGAGCAGTAGGGGGCACTAAAAAATTCTAATTTTCAGAAAAAAATGTTTGAAATTAACATTTTGGGCAACTCAATCCTTCTATAGTTGTCTGTAATTACTGAATGTGTTCAGAAGTTCTTGCAAGAACATAACATATATCCACCCAGACTTTATGCAGATACAAGTCCCCTTCCCACCTTATCATGCCTAATGGCACTGAAGATTTCAAAACCTATATATCACTGCCAAGAGAGGTCCACTTAAAAACTGCCTTGCCTGAATAAGAGCTGCATGATGATCTTATATAGTATTCTGAGTAACATATAGGGACTGTAGAAAGAAATGCTACTCTAAATTTTAGAATTCATTGCCTAAAACTGCAGATCTATAAAACAAGAATGATATTTCAATAACTTTTTTCAAACCTAATTTTCTGATTAGGTCATCTACCCTTCGAATGCTTTTATCAAGTAAAACAACTTGATTTTAATCTCACCTGTTCCAGAATATGTAGTAAAATACTTTCATGGAATTCAGTGAATATGTAATAACAAGAATAGAATCAGACCCACCATTTTTTGTGTGAAAGCATTTCAGATAGCATCACTGCACCTATTAGGTAACTAGATTGAAGGTCGAACTGACCCTCTTTAACTTAAAGGCAAAAAAACCTTTGTATTCAGTAGCTCCATTTATAATTCATACTTCAATACACCATACATCAATTTCACCAAATGCTCATTGTCCAGTAAGTCATGTCATAAAATGCCTTGTAAATTAGTTGATTCTCTTGAAAATATTAAATGGAAAGAACAGATTTCAGGATCTTTTTTAGTACTTGAAATTGATTAAAGGCTGGCACTATTAAACACGTAATGCAGCTGTAATACACCTGTCTCTAAAGCCTCCAGATTTAAACCTCTGGATACATTTTAGTGTATAAAGATCTGCAGAATTGCAAGTCTGAAGAGTCACAATTTTTTCACATCAACCACAGTGAATTACATGACAGTTACTTCAAATTAAATAGGAGATCTGTGGATTTGGTCTGTGCTTTTTTTCCCTCTATTTTCATTAAATATATTGCTGAACCTTGGAGAGATACTTTATTTTGTTGCAGTTTGATAAACAAATACTATGTGCTCTGACTGCAAGAACATATGCACATCTGAAATAGACCATTTTGCCATACACAGGCTTCCTTTCTGTCAGGTGAGCTTCCTTATTCTCTCCTCCAATTCCAAGTGAATTTTATTCAATAAGAAAAATGCATCTTCATGTTTGCTATGAAAATTCACCAGCTGATGACTCCAGATGGTCCTCATGTCCATATCAAGATTCTCCCTTGAAGTTTTTGAAGCAGATTTCTCAAAAATTTATAGCTGCTAGCTTCTTGGGAACATGAGCACCACTTGGCTGTCCACCCAAGGGAACCACTGTAGCCCTGCAAGAACCACTAGGTGTCAGCGTGGTGCCATAAATAGGAATTATTAAATGACTCAAGGATGACTAATTAACAAAAATACTGTACAGTGCTCTTCTCTTTATAATGCCTTTGAACCACTTTTTTTTCTTTTCTTTTCTTTTCTTTTCTTTTCCTTTTTTTTTTTTTTTTTTTTTTTTTTTTTTTTTTTTTTTTTTTTTTTTAATTATTGTTGTCCGTCCATTTTCTCTCTTCTTAATTTTCAGAACTTGGTAGTCAAGCAAAATGGCAACCGTGGCATTTACTTTATGCCAACTATGATGGCAGTGTAAATGTCATCTTGACAAGGGTTAGACTTTCCTTTTACTCAGATTGTGTTTTATTTCATAAAACTTTCATCATCAGGCACACAAGAAACAGGAATTAAGTAAGCACAGCAATCTCACTTGAGTATATTTCCTGAAAAAATATAGGCATACATTATTCTTTTTTGACTTGGTGTAATAATCTGTTATCTTTTGTCATGCATGTTACAATGATTTCATGCATGAGTGCAAAGAATGGATGATTTATTAGGAGAGCTCTATTCATCCTGCAGAGGAAGCTTGGGTTTGAAATTGATATATACTTAAAGAAATACAGTATCTCAGGTCACAGTTATGAAAATATATTTAAGGTTGCAGCTTCATTAAAGGATTTCTACTGAGGAAATATGTGCAGAAGGAAAATTAGCTGTTGCTTGTTTTTATATTCTAAGTAAAAGATTATACTAATGACTGATTTAAAAAGGATTATTTTCTGCTGTTCCTCTCTTTGTACTGATGTCCATTATTTATCCATAATTACAAATAGTTGTAAAATGAAATTTGAATTTGAAACATTGCCTGTAACTGGCTACCCTTGAAAGTCTGAAAAACTGAGGCATCCGTTTAATTACATGTCTGTCACCAAGCATTTTTTGGAAATATTTTTAGTAGGATTTAAAATCCCATTAAAATATTATTATATTGTGAGTCCTATAGTTCTACTCTAATTAACATCTCCTTGCAGTAATGATATATCACCACTCAATGTAGCCAAGATACAGCCACCCATATTGAAGGAAAGCTGATTAATGATGCTTGCTCTGAATAGAATGGCGAAAATAGGAGCAAAACTTCTCTGAGTTAATAAGGTGACTTATCTTCTTTCAAGAAAGCCTTGTGGTGCCAGAACTAAAGGTTTTTTCTAGAGACTGGTCAAGTGATAGTGATGTTTTACTTCTAAAGAGCAGGTCAGTAGATAATATGAGTTTATCTACTAACATTTTATTTCTTAGAATCATAGAACCATAAAATGGTTTGGGTTGGAAGGGATCCTTAAGATCATCTAGCTCCAATCCCCTGCTATAGTCACGGACACCTCCCTCTAGACAAGGTTACTCAAAGCCCCATCTAGTCTGGCCTAGAATGCCTCCAGGGAGAGGGCATCCACAACCTCACTGGGCAACCTGTTCCACTGTCTCACCACCCTCACAGTAAAGAATTTCTTCCTAGTATTTAGACAAAATCTACCCTCTTCCAGTTTAAAGCCATTTCCCCTAGTTCTGTTGCTACCTGTCCTTATAAAATGTCCCTTCCCAGCTTTTCTGGGAAGCACTTTCAGGTGCTGGAAGGCCACTGTAAGGTTCTTCTGGAGCCTTCTCTTGGCTAGGTTGAAGGGCCCCAATTCTCCCAGACTGTCCCTGTAGGGGAGCTGCTGTAGATCATCTTCATGGCCCTTCTCTGGACCTGCTCCAAAAGCTCCATGTCCTCCTTATGCTGGGGTCTCCAGAAGTGGATGCAGTTCCAGATGGGGTCTCACAAGAGCAGAGTAGAGGGGCAGAATTACCTCTTCAACCTGCTGGTCATGCTTCTCTTGATGCAATCCAGGATGAAATTGGCCTTCTGGGCTGCAAGTGCACATCAGGGATCTAGTTTTTATTTTTCTTAATAATGTAGACTTCACTATGAACATTAAGCTGACATGGCAAGGATGAACAGCTCTTGTAGCTTACCCAGAAACTTAGTTTATCTCTGTGAGTAGTTGGAAATCTGGTGTTCATGTCTACTGTTCGGAAATACAGCCCTTGAACTGAGAAGAAACTGCATTCACAAATCTTGCATGCTTTCATTACTTCGTATTTAACCATGGATTATTGCTATTTTCCTAAATAGGGGACCAGAAATCCTAGTTACGTATTTTCATTAAATCAAAACCAAACATATTTTCATTTGAAAGGTGGATTTTAAAAGTGAATGTCCCCAGTCCCAGCAATTGTTCCCAGCATGTAAAGGTATGGAATAAAAACTTCACATGAATATAAATTCCCTTTGGTGTGCTATGCACTGATCGTTACCATTTAGGAAAGAGATGTTGTGGTTATAATAGATATTTCCAGGAAAAAAAGCAGTTCAGGTCTCAGAAGCTGTGAAGAAGCAAATCGAGTGTTGAAAATTATTACAGCAAAAAATAGAGAATAAATCAGAATATTATCAAAACATTCTACAAATCCATGGAGAACTCACATCTTATATAATATAATTCCAGTCATGCCGTTGTGAAAAAAATGTGGTAGAACTGGAACAGGTGTAGAAGAAAAGGAACAGGGGTGATAAAGATTGTGTAGTGTTTTCCATAAAAAGCATCAACATGTGTGTATTATCTCTTCAGCCTAAGACTGAGGGAGATCTGATAGAGTTCTGTACAATCATTAAATGCTTCCCAGAGTAGCATTAAAAAGGTGAATAGGGGGCAACAGATCACTGTCATACAGTATTTAAAAAAAAAAAGATCTTAAAAATGAACAATACAAGGCAGTTTTGAAATAAGAAAAGTGTTAAGACTTCTAATACACTCATTCAAACTGTGGAACTTCTTACTGTAATGTACTATGGTTGCTAAAAATTGAAGTGGGTTGATGAAACATTTTGGTGGTTTTATGAAACAGGAAAGCCACCAAGTAATCTTTAGTATCACTGTGACTTCATATTGAGCTTTGTATGTCAGCAAATACAGTAGTCTGAGGCCCATTCATTTCAGTGCAGTACATTCAAATTCAGAGCACTACAAAGCAAGCCACAGAAGTTTTAATAACTGTGGACAGGTCAGATTCCACCAGGAAAAGGTCCAGTCTTATGGCAGGCCATAAATGAAAAATGTTTTTGGCAGTTTTTGTCCTGTGGTGTAATGAGAAATGCAGAAAGATGCTGAGGCTGCCTGCTATCTTAAGAAATGAGAACTGAGAACAGCTGTCCCTCAAGCAAAAATTTTATTACAGAGTTGGTTACTTGTCCAAAATGTTTTCCTCCACCTATCAATATTGCTTTTATTGTGCCCCAGTTTAGCTCAGCCAGCTGTTCCCGGTCATAGTACTAATCCCTCTTAGGTTCCTGTACAGCTGGAGAAGGGTAGTTTATTGCAATTTGTTTACTAGGTGGCTGTTACTAGGAAGTTAGCTTACTGAATGAGAACATGATGTAGATTCTGAATGTCACAGTGTATGGACAGTGTTTTTGTGTATTGAGTATGGCATAAATTTGTTAAATGTGATGAGAAGGACAGAGAGCTTATAACTTCCGCATATGATAATTTTACCGACACTTTTGTATTTCTAGTCCATCACTTTTAACTCATATCTACCATTCCCCTCTATAAAACTCGCAGACAGCAGTGACTTTCTGTATCTGTAAGACTTTGGCATTGTCCCCTCTTTCATTTCCTATAATCTTATTTAACTACAAATCTTTTAGTTTTCACTGATCCATAAACATGTAGGACATTTACTATAATTATCAAACAATAAAATGTTCTAAATTTCTTATGATGAACAACCTGATGATAACCTCAAGTTCTTTTTTCTTCAGCCTGCTTTCAGAAACATCAGCCTCAGGTAAGCAAAAGGACAACTGCAAATCCTTAAATTGCCGTAAATTCATTTCCTTGGTTACATTTGTCTCCCTCCCTTGGTGCACCAAAAGTGCTGAACTCTAGTGAGTTTTTAAATTAGCAGGGTTAATAATTATCAACTCAGTGTGTCTCTTGTAATACCACTGGCCCTGAAGATGTGTAACTGACCTATTGATTTCCTCAGTGTTTTGAGGCTTGCTGTGATATGAGCACAGATTTTTGTGAAGTCATCTTGGTGCAGTGACAAACAGTCAATAGCATTCTGCCAGCACTCTGTTATTGAAACCTTTTACCTAGATATTTGATAGCGTTTCCTGGAAAGGTACTGATTGAGCCATGCTACTGGTTTATTGGGAAGGTTTTTCAAGGAATTGCTTGCTCTGCTTCAGCTCTCTGTGCATTCTTTATTTCCTTAGCCTTGTTCTTCTCCTTAAATTATGCATTAACTATAAATCTACATCCAGATGCATCACAAAGACTATGCTGTACTTATAGCTGACTACAGCCCAAAGAGATTATGTAATGTTTTTGGACCGTCTCAGCTCCCTAGAGCGAGACAGGTTGGAATTCCCCTCACACCAAGATTTGCTCCCCTGTCAAATATAAACACAGGTTAGCCCCAGTCAAAGACCTGTGGCAGGCAGCCCTGCACATGCTGACAGAACTCCTTTCTGTTCTTTACATAGCAATAAATAATTAGTGACTCAAGTTCTTGAAGGCACCCTATGAAGTCATCTCATGATGTGGGAAAGGGTACGCTGCTGGTATGTGCTTTTGCAGAGCTCAGCTTTGATGCCCTGCCAGAAGGCCATTGTGTGCTTTTCATTCTCCTGACACTTTCCTTAAATCTGGACAAAAACTTTTGCCACCTGATCATTACCAGTGATGGATGAGCCTTGTGCTGGTCCTGGCTTGACTTTGTCTGACCTCACATCTTTTGTGTCCCTCCTACTTCACTTCCCCTCAACCTGCAAATATCAGGAGATCAGAGCTGTATGCCCCTCTCTCTTTCCCTTCTTTAAAACAGTGATAAGGAATGCCATTAGAGTCCTTCATGTTATGTGTTCCAGGCTGCGTTATCATCAAATGTTCTGGCCCTTAGCCAAGACAAGCTAATGTTACAGGAGGGCTGGAACCTGCCTGGGAGGTGAGTGTTAATGCCATACTGGAGCATCCCCTCCATCCATTAGCATGTGCAATTCCCTGTCACAACTCTACACTTCAATCAAATTTCACTGTCACAACAGCTCTGCTTTGACCTCTTGTATAAGAGTGGAAAGAGATGTGACAGGGAGTAGGGTGGCTGTACGGCTCGCCCTTCAGACCCTCTTCTCTTGCACTGCATATGTGGTCCCATCTCTGGCAGTCAGAAAGCAAAAGGTACAAGGCAGTGTCAAGCAGAGCCAGAGAGAGACATGCAGAATGCTTTAGGGCAGTGCATTATCAGTCCTACAGTAGAATTAGCATCTAAAAAGTCCAACATTGTTTGGTATTTTACATTGCAGGGATTCACTGTGTTATGTACTACAGGACATCAAAGGCAGATGTCCTCCACAAGGTTAATGAAACTTTCACTTTTGCTCATATTTCCTTCATTGTTGAATAGAACAGTCAGCATGTTGAAGATAAGGCTACAAGACCACCTCGTCCCTCTGTGCGTTCATAAAATAGCCATATTAATATCATTGCTTATACTTTCTTTAAACTCTGAAACCATGACATTCCCTAGTTTTTTTTCCCATGACTGTAAGGAGTGAATCTGGCAGGTGGAAATTCAATCAAATGTTCTTCTCAGAGCAGATAGGTATTGCCTCCTCCCTTAGGACATCTGTAATCTGAAAGCCTGTTGCAGAAGGATAAAACATTCTAAAAGAGATTCCACAAACCCGTTAATGGGTATGAGTCTGAGTTTCTTAGCAGTGAGGACAGAAAGCAAAGTAAGGAAAAAAGAAAGTCAATGTAAACAGCCTGGTAATGTGAATTTAAATTAAAAGGTGTTTAAACTACACAAGAATTTGCACTTATAAGTAAAATGTCCTCAGAACACTCCAGCTTCTAGTTACTTCGCACTTGAATCAATCCCCATCCTATTCAAAGAATTTAACACTGCACATATGGAACATAAAATCCCTAGGTGAATTGTTTTAATTTTCTCTCACTGTACAAAAGATCTTGCACTACAATTGATTGCAATTTATTCAGAAAATGACACCAAGGCATAAATTATAGTCTGCATTTTCTCACAAGGCTTCTGTTCCTAGAAATTCCTACCTATCCTAACAAGCACTGACTGAAATGAAGAGAGCCTGTCACTCAGGTGATAAGAATGACAGACAACTTAATTATCCTGACCAAGGAGAATATGCTTGTTTGGACAACCCAAAGGGAGGAAGCTAGCCTGCTTTTAGTATCCCAGCAGTAATTACGTACATTATAATACTCAGTCAGGACATAGTACTTTTCAGTCACTGTTTCTAGGAAAATGGATGTCAGGAATTGTTAGAAATAAATGTTATGAAATGAGTTCTCTGGAACATGTGAGTGTTTCCTATTGTGGAGATAAGCTGAATAGAGCTGTCTGAATCACTGAAACAAAGCAAGCCACATGCTTGCATGGAGAGCAAATGATGACCAGGTGCATCTCAGCTGGAAAATCAGACCGTGAGCATGGCCTACTGGATTCTAGTAAAACTGCATTACAGTTACCACTTTCAAAAGAAGCTTTGCTGTTAAAGTCTTATATGAAATGCTGTATTTTTTCCCCTCTTCGAAATTTTGCATGCTGTCCTAATGGAATAGCAAAAGGAATTACTGAGTTAGTAAAGATGCTACTAACACTCTTCTTTGTATCCTTAATCAAATCTGGATGGACTTGCTTATTTTATTGGCAATTTCAAGTAATGTCACAAGTTGTGCCTCTTCAAGTTAAAGGCTTGTTCAGCACTAAATGTTAATAGACAAGTTAAAGCTTTATAATCATGCGCATACAAATACTCTGGACAGCATAGAAGAAAGCCAGATAAATACATACTAAACTAATAAATTAAGGGAACTGAAATTACTAAGGAAAATCCAGTTCTATTATGTGGTTTTATCTAATATTAAACTGGCTGTATGTAGGCATGGGTTCTGAAATGCAGAAATAATAGCTCAGAAGCCTGAATTCTTTTTGCATCAATAGCACTCTTTTATTCAAAATATGTGATTTCTAGTCCTTGCAGCTTAAGTAGTTCTTCACTCTTTCCTAGAGCAAAATTTACAAATCTCTCATAAAGAAATCTTATATCCTAGCAGGAAATGGATTCATTGCTGCATCACAGAATTCTGTAAAGTGAAGGCTACCTCAGCTTAGCACCCAGGCATGGATTTTTGTATATCTCCCTAAGAATTCACAGTAATTCCTTTCTTGTTAAGAAAGACCACTAGCCTTTATTGTTTGCCCTTGCATATCTGCATCGTGTCATAGCTTACCTACCATGGAGTTAAAGTAGCAGCCTCTCTGGAAACAGACAGAGCAGAATCTGCACAAAGAGGCAGTGGAGGGGTGGATAGATTGGTGCATTCTTAGCGGAATGAAGGAAGGAGAATGAAAGACTCCTTAAGCAGACTGAGTTTTTAACCAGATCTGTTTGTGGAATGCTTCTGTGAGCAGAGATTATGAGACTTAGTGTTATGAGTTAGTAATCATTTTGTATACCAAAAGCAACAGCTTTAACCTTAAAGATGATCATATAAGCATATACAACCTACATATACAAGCTAGGGGACAGAATTACATGCTAACCAGAGGACCTTCAAAGTTGTTATCAGATCTGTCGGAATAGATGGGAGGCTGATAACACGCTTGTTGTGTTTGGCTTGTTTCAGTTTCCTTACTTTCAATCTCATTGCGGATCTCCAGCAGCTTCTCTGCTTGCAATTCTTATTTGACCTTTTTTGCTGCAAAGTTATTGTGGAGGCTTTAAATAGTTCTTTATGAGAACTCAGTGGGTATTTCAATCTGAAATTCAGGAATAGTTCTTGTTATAATCCTAAGAATCAGCATATACAAGCTGACCTGCAGCTTAGTTTTCATTTCAGTCCCAAATGTCTATTGTATCTCACAGTAGGTATAGAAGAGCACAGCATAAGGAAGAAAACTGTTTATTAAAACTGCTGTGAACCAAGAATAAGGGGGCTAGTGTGAAAGTTTGAATTCTTAAACTGAAATGTCCTTGCCATCATCTTATACTTTTTGGACACTGCTAATGTTACAAGGACTGGAGTTTATTTCTTTTTCCCAACACAAGTAATTTGATGTATTTAAATTCCAACTTATTTCTAAATCAGTGCAGTTGTAGTAACTGCAGAAATTTTTCTCTTATGAAGTTATTTGCATATTGAAAAAGTGACTCTTCTACCACAGCTAAGAAGAATTAATCAAACCCCTAAACTTCAAAATAAAGCTGTTTAATTTTATTTTGGAGGGAAAAAAAAAGAAAAGACTGTGACACCAGGCTTGCAACAAACAAAAATCTGAAGGTTATAAACTGTTTTGGTATTTTTCCTGATGTTTATTAGCAATTCAGGTTTTGCAGGTGAGCAGGAGCAAGTATTTTAGAATATAATGCTACAAATTCAGTGGATATTTTCATTAAAAAGTTGCCAATCTTTGTAAGGAAAAATAATTAAAAGTAGTAACAAATGTTTGACCAAAAAGAAAAAAAGAAATGAATATATAGACAAAGATATTTTGTCTAATTTTACACTTGTGACCATTAAAATTACAATCATGTGATTTTTTCCTTCCTGGAAGGAAAGATTCTGAATCCTCTTATTCCTGCACAGCAAGATAGATAAGCTCTGTTATACAAATAATTATTGATGTTGTCACTCTCCACATGGTCCCACTTTTATTTTTATTTTTAAATTTACACCTTCAACTATTCATTGCATTTCATCACCAGCTCATGGTTTTATTTTGTTTTGCTTTTTGTTCTCATTTATCAGAACGAAGGAAAAGAATTATTCTCAGAACCGAAGTTAAGCTAGACAAATTTGTATTCCTATTTCATTTAGTGTCACACAGACAAAAGATTGCAGAAAGGAAACAGTTCATATTGAAACATGTTGAAGTGTGTTGACGGTCTGTGATACAGCAAACATGCTTTAAGAGTCTTTGGCTGAAGCAGCAGCAATGTGAATATCTCTTTGGCTTATGATACTTCATCTCTAACACCTTCTCTTAGAATTTTCATTTTTATTGAAAAGAAAGAAAAAAAGGAAACAAACTTTAATCACATTTCTAAGGCAATAATTTGCGATGACACAGTGGCAGTGAATCAGGTGCATTGCCCATCAGCTGTGAAATCTTGAATGATTTCAGGTAGGATTCCATAATAGACTGAATTAGAAACAGCCCATTTCACTTGTTAATTCATGCTACTGCTTTTTAAACAGTGTTGTAGTATTTTATGACAGCCACACCCTTTATTTCCACTTTTTGGCTGTCCAGACTTTGTTGTATAACTATCATCTCCTCTTATATTCAAAGAAATTGTGACTCTTTTCTCTATACTGAGACACTCCGATCTGTATCTTTGTGCTAAAGAGCATGAAATTGAAATGTATGCAGTACTTTCTGTCCTTCTACCTAAATGAGATCGAAAGCATTGCTCTTGTGACTTTCTTATTTCTATTCCCAAATCTGAATGACAGCTTTAAATGTTATCTGATAGAGCAGACCTCATATAGAACCTAAAATCACTTTACTTTGCAGTTTATTTCAATAGTGATGAGTAAAGGGCTCAGCAAAAGCCTTTGTTGACCATAAATTAACATGAGCTGCCCTGATTTTGGTACAAAAATATATGACTAGTAGCTGTGTTCAAACTGAATGGCACAAATCCCTGGGGATGTGCTTATCAAAACAGGACCATGTGTTCTGCATTATTAACTAGGAGCTGTTTACTCAGATAAGTCAATATGTAGAAAAAAAATCTTAAAAGAACATTTTGTTCCAAAAAAGAAGAGTTGAACTGAAAATTTATTCAAGCTTTAGCTTTCATATTGGTCAACCTTTTGTTTTCATCTTTCATACCAGCAGGGTGGTGGAAATCCCATTTCACAGATAGCACAAGCTGGCTGAGAGAAATCATTTTCTTCATTTCATTTAATTTCTTGTGCAGAATGGGCTAAGGATATAGCTTGAAGGCACCCTAGGGTTCAATGTGCTAAGATGCCAAAGCACTAAATTGAACAGGAAATTCAGAATGAAAACAAATAGCAACAAAATCTATGTCAAAAGTGCAAACATTAATTCTGGTACCTCAGAGTACTCAGTATTATCTTTCTCCTGACTGATAATAACATATATAGAAAAAATACATCAGCAACAGGGAAGTGAAGGCAGTTTCTATTGTCAGCTAGAGAACGGTTAAAGATGATTGTGATACTCATTTCTTTACAGAATGTACTCACTCTACATATTCCTCTACATGATGTAATATTTCCCTCTCCTGAAGTATGTCTGTAAAAAGAGTAAACAGGCAGGGCAGAGACTAACTGCCAATAGCTGAATGCTTGTCCAAAGGGAATAAAAAATTTAAACATGAGACTATTTTTTTTTTTTCTATCCCTTTTTTACTCACAATTTTTAACTTGTTTTCCAAATATGAAAAAGAAGATGGAAAGTCTATGGCAATTAAGAATCCAGTGACTAAATTGCTTCCCATAAAATTCTGTGCCTAATTTTCTTGTAGGAAGATAGTTGTGAATATAGCAATACATAGAAGTTTTCACCACATGTTAGGTTCAAGAAATAAAATCTCAAAAGCTGGAAATCAAACTGAATACTCAATACTATTTTTTGTTTTGTTTTGTTTTGCTTGGCAAGACAAGTTTTCTAGGAGGTGATAAAAGTTGTAGGACTGAATTAGAAAGTAGTCATCAAGAGGTCATCAAGAAATTAAGATGGCTTTACTAAACAGAAGACAGTATAGATAGTTTTTCTTGA
This sequence comes from Lagopus muta, assembly GCF_023343835.1. NCBI lineage: Eukaryota > Metazoa > Chordata > Aves > Galliformes > Phasianidae > Lagopus > Lagopus muta. The sequence goes on from NC_064435.1 coordinate 30,619,741, forward strand.
AATCTGCTATGCATCAGTGGGGAATCGTCACTTTTGGGAGATGTGCAATGGACTGGAAACAAATAGGTCAGGACTGCAAGCCTCTGCACTGGTGGTGTTTACAGGCTCTTCAGTAGCTCACATGGTTGAACATACATTGACCTGGATAGCACTGATATGGAAGACTAAAATCTTGTTAGAAAATCTAGAGAATTCATGCCTGGGTTTTGTAGTTCCCATGCTGGGGAGCCTTAGATTGTTCTTGAAGATTGCTGAAAGAGGTTTAGACACAGTTCTTTTTTTTCCCTTCCTTCCTTCTTTTTTTTTTTTTTTTTAAAAAATCAGTGTTTTTTGCATAAACCATTTTCCCATGTTAAACCAACTCTTTCTCATGGAGTAGGGCTGCAGCCCCACAACTATCCTATATATTATCACTCAATGATACACTGTAATCTCAACTAAGATATTCACAATTTCTTGATAAAACACAGGCATTGGTAAAGTAATTGAAACTGATTGATATGACAGACAGAGCAGGTGTTGCTATAACAGATGCCTAGATGACAATAATTGCTTAGCAAGGATATCCTTGTAGTCAGTCACAAGGTGAGCTCTCTCCTCGAGCTGTGCATTGCCCTTGTGTCCCCTCCTGTGCTGCAGCATCGAAAGGGGCTTGCAGAAATAATTTGGGCTGCATGTGTAAGCGATTATTTTTGCAGTTTCCCACTTTGTCCTTCTGTACTAAACACATTAATACTACAGTGAAAATACAGCGAAAACACAGGGGAAATCAGCTTTACCGCTGAATTCTCTTCCATAATACCATTATATTCTTTCACAAAGTTTTCTCTAGTGCCTGCTTCTGTTGCTGCGTAGCTTTTAGGGAGAAATCTTTAGGACCACTATGTTTTTTGCTTTATAAGACAAACTTCACTGAAACACTTGTGTTATTTGAGCCTAGGAGAACAAATGTAAAATGAAACTATGAGGTTCTCATCACCTTTTCTGCTTATTTTCTATGTGATCTGTCAGCACAGTTTAAGCAATAAACCCCGATTTAGGTTTTCTTCCATGTGGAACTTATATTTCAACTGATAATGGAAATGATTTTTCTGTTTCTCTCAGGTTTTCTTCCTTGATGTTTAATTATCCAGTGAGTTATTTTTTACTTCCTTCATTGCATCTGCAGAAAAAACATTAATCAGATAAAAGAGCCCCATGTATGTTCACCAGAACATATGAGTCATTACAAAGGGATGTTGATTAGCAGGAAGAACTGCAGAAAAAAAAACAGTAAATAGGCAATTGCATCTCACATAAATATCTATTCCTTGGAGGAAAGTAAAAGAGATAAAAAAACCGAAACAACATAAAACCAAAGATTTGCCGTGAGGTTGTAGAGCAGGAAAATACAAATTATTTCCTCTTGAAAGAAAAATAAAGAGAATGGCACAGTCCATGCAACAGATCACTTATCTATGTTTATACCTGCTCCCTCTTATATAAATTTCAAATATTGTTTTTCTTGTTGGACTCATATAGGCCACGGTTATGAGCAGGCGAACTCAATGGAGATGCTACTTGTATGCTGATGTACCCTACAGATTTCCTTAAACACTGTTTCTCACTTAGCACCCAGACTTGCCTTCTGGTGCACACGTACAAGTTTTCCTTCTATAAAAACAACAACATCTACACAGACTCTATATGCACTGATACTAAAATTAACACATCTATTAAAAAGAGTAAATGAATATCAGTAATTTTCACTGAACTTTTCAGTGTAACGAATTCACATAGAAGAGTCTGTCCAGGGCTGACATACGTAGTTCTACTTACACCAGTTCATTACACCTGTCTCAGCCACGGGCAAAAGCTAATAACAGAATCATAGAATCACTCAGGTTGGAAAAGATCACTGAATACAACCACAACCTAACCATACTACCCTAACTCTAACAACCCTCCAATAAATCATGTTCCTGAACACCACATCCAAATGGTTTTTAAACACACCCAGGGATGGTGTCTCAACCACCTCCTTGGGGAGCCTATTCCAGTGCTTAAAAACCCATTCTGTAAAGAAGTTTTTCCTGATACCCAACCTAACCTTACCCTGGTGCAACTTGAGGCCATTTCCCCTCGTCCTGTCGCCTGTCACCAGTGAGAAGAGACCAACCCCGCTCTCAATGTATGCACCTTTCAAGTATTGAAAGAGAGCAGTAAGGTCTCCCCTCAGCCTCCTTTTCTCCAGATTGAACAACCCCAGTTCCTTCAGTCTCTCCTCATAGGCCATATTCTCCAAGCCCTTTACAAGCCTTGTTGCCCTTCTTTGGATCTGCTCCAGCACCTCCATATCCTTTCTGTACTGAAGTTCCCCAAACTGAACTCAGTACTCAAGGTGAGGCCTCACCAATGCCGAGTACTTTGACAGGATGACTTCCCTAGTCCTGCTTGCCACACCATTCTTAATACAAACCTGGATGCCACTGGCCTTGTTGGCCACCTGAGCACACTGCTGGCTCATATTCAGCTGACTGTCCATCAGTACACCATGGTCCCTTTCCATCAGGAAAGGCAGCTTTCCAGCCACTCCTCCCCAACTCCAGGTTGCCTGGAGTTGTTGTGGCCAAAATGCAGGACCCAACACTTGGCCCTATTGAAACTCATGCAGTTTGCATTGGTCCATCAATCCAGTCTATCCAGGTCCCTCTGTAGTGCCTTTCTCTCCTCAGGCAGATCAACACTTCCTCCCAACCTGGTGTCATCTGCAAACGTACTGAGGGTACACTCAATCCCCTCATCAAGATCATTAATGAAGATGTTAAATAGAAGTGGCCCCTGTACCAAGCCCTGGACAACGCTAATGACCAGCTGCCACCTGGATTTAACTGCATTGACCACAACTCTTTGGGCCCAGCCATCCAGCCAGTGTTTCACCCAATGGAGCATACATCCATCCAAACTGTGGGCAGCCAGCTTCTCCAGAAGCTGTGGAGGCAGCATTTCTCTTAATTTCTCCTACCTACATGAACCAGAGAATTAATGAAGTCCAGGGTAACAGTATTTTCTCCTTTGAAAACAAAGTTATACTAGATTAAAGACAGCTTTTAAATTCTATTGCACTTCTGTCATTCTTTCATTTCTTCTTTCTCTTTTCCTTTTTCTCAGTAGAGTATTGTTGTTTACAAAGAATAACATTTTCCTTCCCTCAACATACCACTTTCATGAAGAGCATCACATCCGCACAGTTTTGTTTAACGTCTTAGGTCAGTGCTCTTTTGCCATGCCATGCTATTTCAAGTAAATGGTTCCCATGAGTCTTTAATTATTTCTATTTTTTATTAATTCAAACCTCATTAAAGCCCACTGAAAGAAGAAACCAGCATTGTAGGTGGGCACCCTATTCACAACAGTTGTTACTGAACAAGGAAGCATGTGCATATTTGTTCATCCAGAGGTCATCTGAGAGAGCACTCATGAGGTATCCACTGTTCAGGAGAAAAACACATTTCTTTTGGAAATTCTAAAAGTAACCAATGATAACAATAGTGCATTTTTGGAGTTCTGGATGGAGATGGAAATTTGAGGTTGCCCACAGTGGAGGACATATGCTGTCTAGTACACATAAACTAGAATAATGTCTAGAATACCTTTTGAAATGACCATTTCTTTTCCAAAAGGTGATGAAATAATCAGTGTTAAAATATCAGTTGACCAGAGAACAGAAGTTCTGTTTTGTAAGAACTTTCTGTGGAATATAAATAACAGATAAATAAAGTATAAATGTGTTTTATTCTACACTGGCATGCTTTTGGATATATTTTCTGTCAACTTGTGTAATTGTGGAATTATCACTCTTCAAGCAGAAACATAAATTCCTACTTTGCCATTGAGAGGGGAGGTGATCCCTGGAACAATGTCCAAAGTTTTTTCTGCCTGATCACCCAACACTTACAATGCTGGAGAGCTGATCACTTCATTTCTCCCCTCTCAGTATTATCTGTTTCAAAAGTTGTGACTTCATTGAATTAAAATTTTATCAAATATATTTCAACTAGTTCTCGGAAATGAAGACATACTGGCCACCACTCTTAGGGTCTCAGTTTTTATTATGGTGTTTTCATGTTGAGGTATCTGTAGAGAGAAAATAGTAGATCAAATTTTCAGAACTTGTTCTAATTTTTTTTTTAATTTTTATTGTATGTTTCATCATGGTGTGGATAAGCATCCATTGTTCCATTTCAGTAGAACAGGTTTAACATGGCTAAAGTAGTCAGACTGTATTTGGCTGTTTTTGAACTGAACTGGGCTAGCAATATCCCTGAGATCTCCATAATGGCAGTGATAGCTGAAAAATTATGGATCAGACCAGTCTCAGGCTGTTTTGCAATTACCAGTGTGTGCTTTGCAGTGCAGTGAAGGCGTCTTTGTCTGATGAGAAGGGTATTTCAAAACCTGTAGCAATGTAAGAACTCAATAGCCTGAGGATGTTTCTGTATGGACATGCATGTATCAGGCCCTCAGTACTTAGGCACACAGACATGAGGCTCAGAAACTTTCCAAGGTAAGGCCATAGACTTGGGTCTGGGCCAAATGTACAATGTAGTCCTGACCCACATGTTTCCCAAGAGGGTAAACGGAGTGAGGAAATTATTGTACTTTATTGAATAGTGGAATACAGCACATTGCACCAGACACATGAGACCAGAAAACATATTGGAAGAATTATTTTTCCCCATTAGAAGCATGAATAATTACCAGTGAGTCACTCTTACAGTCTTCTCAGATTGCTGACATCACTTACTGCTAATTAGGTTAAGTTGAAAAATGAGTTTGCAAAAACCTTAAAATAAAATTGCCCTTGAACATGTTTGCTGAGTTCTTAGCAATCTCATGGAAATATAAACAGTGAGGTGATATGGATTAAGCTCAAAGAGTGCCAGATCCTGGCCGAACCAGCATATGCTCTGTGTTTACTTGACAGATTAGCACACATACTTATACAAAAAAAAGCATATCAAATCCAAGCAAGCTGTACTGAATCTAATTTGTCTTCACTGAGTAGTTTTGTTGTCAGGGAAACTACCCAAAACCTAGTGAATACCACTGCTAATCCAAGCCATCAGTTTATTTCAGGTGAAGTTGAAGAAAAATATCAGATTTCTTCTTTTAAATTTATTACAGCTGATAAGGTCTGAAAAAACAAATATAAAAAATGTTGAATGTGTAATGACTTTATTATCCATACGCAATGTCTATGAATCTTTTTGTTGAGATGAAAAGTCAGATAATTTTCAATAGCTTAGATTTTAGTTTTTAAGGACAGTAAGTTTCCATACTACTGTACACAGGAGTCACATGATACAGATTCTAGACCAAGTACAGATTCTGATTCTGCTGATACATCCTCATACACTTATGCAATCTTAATAGAAACACTTTTAAAAATTTCACAGCAAGAACTTTCACACAAAAAGAATTTAGTTATATATTACAGTATTGTAATACAGAATAGAAATCACAACATATGTAGTCAAAGTTTTATGTAAATATGGCTTATCGTGGAAAAGTCATTGTTTTATTCTTTTTTTATTTTACTTATATTTTAACAGTATCTTTCAGACACACAGGATCAGAAAATAATTATTAAAAATAGCGATTGAATCAAGAAAAATTCTACTGAATTTTAAATATTTTTCTATAGCCCTAATGGAATTCAGTTCTATTCCATGAAAACGTTCAAGTTTTGGCATACATCCTACAAACTGGCAGCAGACACCATACTATGTGAAAAGTGAACACAGGAGAACTGGTGTTTGGGATAAGGAGAGAAATGTGCTGCATCTACAAAATCTAGGCTGAAAGAACCAATTTTTTAAGAAGGAAGGGATTTTATTTTTGATGGTGATTAAATTTATTTGTTTGTTTGTTTCTTTCTTTCACAAGTTACTTTCCTGCACACTTCTCAGACAGGTAAGTAAAACATATAGAATTGGATTTGTTCTGGAGTGACAATACTGTCACACTGTCTCACAGCCCAGCACTTATAGATCTTTAGAGATTATCAGGATTAAGGGAAGGCTACATTCAAGACTGTCAGATGTAACATGGCTTCTATCTGGGGCTGAGTACAGCTCAGTGGTGTAAATGATAGTTTGCTCCAAGCTCCACAGATCCCTGTTTCAATCCATTGTGTATCAATCAAGATGGTGATTATCAGTTTCCATTACTGTCATTTACATCAGGTTGTTAGATAACTTAAAGGCTTAGGTATCTTCACTTTTCAATTCATTAGTGATAAAATATTTCTCATATTTAAACTATTAAATTGCTTTACTTTTTGGCTTATTTCATAGCTTTTATAAAATTCAGTCTTCTTCAAATTCCTCTCTTTTCTGTGATGCAAATTTCCCCTCATCTCCCAACATAAACTATGTCATGGCAGACAATCCTGAATGGAGACATGCTACTATGCTACTTGTTCATAAGTACATATGCCATTTTTCCTGTCCTGTAATCTTGTCAGAAAGCTATACTAGATCAGAAGAACTCTCTGTATCTCAGGGTCTGTCATTTTTTTCATGCTTCTATCTCTAATATATATTTTCATGTTACATCTGGCCCAGGCAGCAGATTACTTCTGCTACTATAGGCCACTCACTGAGTGACACCTTCCAGCTTCTTATTATGTGATCAGATGTCAGCTTGCTAACAGTGACCAGAAATACAGTGCTTGTGTTACCATATGAACAATAGCGTTTACCTATGAGCACACTCTTGGTTACAGTAGTGTATGTTCCAACACTTGTGGCAAAGCCAACCTGCGCCAATGAGCATAACGAGCATCAGTGAGAATAACAAGAACTGGAGTTATTTTCCAGAGCTTTAAGTATCATTTTAAATTCTCATTCTTGCATACAGTTAACTGTTATTTCCACAGAACAGTCCCAAGCCTGCTGAATCCAGTCCAAAGTGATATACCACTCTCCTGTTTAAACAAGGTGGAATTTGTTTCTATTTCCTTCCTCCTTCTCTATCATTTTACACCCGAATTTCTTTCAAATGTCAATCACTGATTTGGCAGAAAAAAATGAAAATTATGTGTGGCTTGGTCATTCTCTCTTTCAATATCATTTTTTTAAAACAGACCACACGTATGCATGATCAGAAATTTGCCAGTAGAGATGAAGTAGGACTTCAAAATGAAATTCTGGTAGATGACATTGTCAGTGGAAACCACTCTAACTTGTATATCTTTTTACATTGGTAGATATAAATGCAGTAGGATAGGAAGAGATTTTATTTTAATGGAAAAAAGGAATGGAAAATAAATTTGATAGTGTTTTTGGATATTTGCGTGTTGGTTTCCTGTTGGTGATGCCAGTTTTTGAGTAGAAACAAGTAACTTAACAATATTCAGAAATGTAATGAGAGGCTGCCTGCTCTTGCCATCATTCAGCAATTTGCTCTCACTCCTCATTTACTTGCTAATCTCTTACTTCATAAAGTTTATTATTCGACTGTATTCTCGGTACACTGATAAAAATTTATTCCTCAAAAAATCATAGACATTGCTGATAATAGCACTACTCTTCTGTAGGAATTTAATGATCCTGAAACTGTACTGACAGATAGCACTGTGTTGATCATCAGTCCCTTTCTGGTAAAGCCAACTGCTAAAGGTCACTCAAGTTCATATCACCAACTTTGCCAGAAGTATATTAAAAACAAAAGTTCCTGTCTGCTGGCAGAGATGTAAGGGCAGTAATCTCCAGGTGGTGAGCAGTGAAAGGGAGCCAGAAGTATTAAAGTCTTCAGCTGGCACTGGTAGTTCATGTGAAACTCCTGCATGTGGCTATGTGTAACCCTGAATGACTTCAGTGGAGTTACCTGGCTTTCATTGATACATCTCCAATTGACTAACATCTGTAGTCATTTGAGTAATATTGTGAAGTAATTAAATTTTTTGTGGCTACAGTGAAAGTAATAGTGAATAATGATTATCATAATTAGTCCTATCATAGTGGGAGGATATCAACCAGCAAATCTAGAAAATCTCCCAAGTTTATTTTGGATGAAGCATAAGAAGTCTTTGTTCTGAGATTTTCCGGTGCTTCCAGCTTCCACTTGACCTATTTTCCTCAGTTTGATCTCTCAACAAAAAATTATTGAAAATGAGACCTACTGATATTGTATTAGAGCCTAAATCACATCTATTCATTGTCAGGCTGCTGCTGTCATATAACGATAACTTCTCTAACCAGGCAGGAAAGTTGCTGAGTTAATGTTTTCCATGTTATATCTAGCAGTTACTGACAAGTTTGTCCTTATTCAGCATGTGATCTGCCTTGAACCATTCAGTAACATGAAATCATGGATGGCTGTTATCTCTAACAAATATACAAGTTTTCAAAGAATTGCTGGACTTTCACACTGCATGAGGTTCACAGAATCCATAGATGTTTACTTCTTCAAGTCTGTTTTTGCAGAAATCAGAGATTTTTAACTTCCTTAACCCCATCCTAAAGAATTAAATGGACTTTAATTTAAATGGGTACTTCCCAACATCAGTGTAATTGAACATCATCTGTCCTCTGGCCTTGCATTCAGTAAAACAAACAGAATTATTTTTCCTGGTTTTTTTTTGGATTTTTTTTTTTTGTTTTTTTTTCTGGATGTTTTCGTAGAACAGAACATTCACTTTCCTTTTTATACAAATTCTTTATTTTGGCTACTAGGAAGCCACATAATTTTTTTCAGGACAGTGATTTTAGTGAATTATAAGAGAAGGAGATGGGACCCTACACTAAATAGTTAAGAGTGATGCTGCTAAGAAGCTTCACAAAACAAACAGAAATTATAGACTTATTGAAGGAATCACAGGGATGCAGTTCTGTGGCCTGAATTAGTCCAAGTCCATATAATTTTATTGTTTTCTGAACTATTAGAAGCATGGTATAAGCACTGAGATGAAAAATCTCCATGCATTCTCAGAACGAAAAGGGTCAAAATTTGTCACCTAAAAAAATTTTACAATTGGCTGCATTACCTAACCTTAGTCCAGCAGTCTAGTGGAAGGTGGTAAGCCAAGAGTTTAAAGTCATCGTTTTCCTGTCATACAAGGAAAAGAAAACCAGTCACTCAACTGAACAAAGATGGATTCCTATTGTAACAAACCCAAACTCAACTCAGCATTCTCACATAGGTATCAGGTAAGAATATGATTAATCGCCTGTGGAAACAAAGTAGAATTTCATAATACAGATTGGTTTTTGATGAAAAAGAAGCAAGCAAAGCCAAAAAGCATGACTTGTTATTTTCACAAATCCTGTTTCCGTTAGACGCAATTTCTCCATCTCCTCCATTCTCCTAATCTACTGCAGAACAATGACTGTGTTCTGTAGCCTGTTTAGACATGGGCAGGATCATTGTCTTTAACAGTAGTGGATATGGCGATATGGCGCACAAAAATATTCTGAACAACTAAACAGGCTGAAGACATTGGTATAGATGTAGAGGTAAGAATTTTCCTTTAAGAACAGCCTCTAACTATTAACATTCTTCCTCTTTCTCCTCCCACACCCTTGGCTTCCTCTGAAACCAGCAGGGTTTCAGTGACCTAGAAGGACATGGATATTTTCTACTGGAGTGGACCCAAAATTGTGAAATTAATGCAAGGGTATCAATCATGTAATCCAATAGAGGTCAAATACCTTACAACCTTTTTTTTTTTTTTTTTTTTTTTTTTTTTTAGTTTACATTTTATTGAAAGAATATGTTTGCTAAATTTGCTAAATCACTCATTCCAATGTACTGTACTATGTTACAGTATTAAGGCCATATGTATTTGTATATATTCTATGCAAAGGAATGTCAAGTTCTTCAGAGTTAAACTCTAATATAAAAGCCAGAGTTTAGATTGTATGAATAAACCATGTGTCTAGGCAACTCTTTCACTTTGAATTATCTGATCACACAATATTTTTTAAACAATACGAAATAGTACATTGTTCAACATCTTCATATGAAAATGTACTGCCTTAAAAATTGTGTTCCTTTTCTTCTTTTCATGTTACATTTAACAGTTCTTAACGCTCTAATTAGCACAACATATCCTTTGGTTAATTCCAATGTTTTCAAAATTGGATTACTAAAATGACCAACTTAAGAAGGCAGTGCCTTATTTTCAGAGCTCTAAGCCTCTATAGCTCTCACTGGAATAATTTTCTCTATCTTGGCACAATAGGTAATGAACTTCAAGATACATTTCTGCTATATATCAATCCACTCAATTACTTACCATATGAGGCCTCATGCCAAATGAAGTTATACCCAACACTAATTATTTTTTCATCATTTAAGGTGAAATGTGTTTTAACTGAAGTTTCCTTCTAAGATTTACACAGAACTACTCCAACATAACAAATGAGTATGTAACCCTACTTTGAGAAAGAAATTCTGTGACAGGTATTATACTGGGACTACTTTTCAAGTTTGAATTAATGCCTAAACCATTATGTTCAGGAAAATTTAAGGACTACCTTTATAGAAATTAAAATATTGTGTTTCCTCAGGGAAATATTTAAATAGAAAAGTAGTGTTGGAATTTTTCTAACAAATCGGAGACGTGGCATTAAAACCTAATTCTCATGTTGAGTTCTCTCCTTTTAATTCAGATGGACAGAGTCATCCTTTGTACACCTCACTTAGTGATTTTTTTATTTAAAATCTACCGTGGATATACACGTACCCTTACAGGCACTGCTTTATGGCAGGTTTCCAAATCCCTGGGTCAAGGACAAGAGTGGATCCTCATCTAAATTGGAGGATGAAAGGAACAAGGGATTTGTACATTTGCAGAACAGATATAATATTACTCAAGAGAAAGTGCCACGCCTGTTGATGGCATCAGCTTTTTAAGTCCTCTTACCTAAGAAAATGTGCTACATCTCAGTATGACAACAAAAAATACAAGGACCCTAGTTCCTCATATGTGATAGCAGTTTCTGTATTATCAATTAGACATAAAAAATTAAAATAAATAAAGGCCTTTGTGTACAGCTTAGAGAAAACCCAGAAAGTTCATAAACAAGTCTGAATCAATTTAATGCTTCCATTTATTTGGCAAAAGTTGTGGTATTTCCTCTACTTCTGGTTACTGTACACTAGAAATTTTTTGTTTGCTTCAGTAAATCTTCAAACACTCAAAACAAGACAAATGCTGGATAAAAATATGGCCTTTGACCAAAGACTTTATGGTCTAAATAAAATAAAAAAGAGCTATTAAGAACAAAGAAGATGGAAAACACAATGAAACAATGGGACAAATACTAGTCAGCCCAGTAGACAATGCTGTAAGTGCTCGAGCAGCCAAGTTTTTGTAGGTACTGGGACAAAACAGGAGGTATTTGAAGTGATAAAACTATACTTTTGTGTCATAAATCTTTTTTAAAGCTGGTTTTATCAGCAAGGAAAATTCACTTTGGGAGCCAATGCAAAAAAAAAAAAAAAAAAAAAAAAAAAAAAAAAAAAAAAGACAACTTCCTTACATAGACATCATTGAAAATGTCTGTTGTTTTACTTTTCTGACCAGACGAACCCAGTGCTACATGTTATATATTGAACTTTCCCATTTAATGATACATGTGAAGAGACAATAAGACACAAACGGAATTGTTTCTATGCAAGGTTTTGTAAAGTTTTCCAGTACATGTCAGCAGCTCTTCAAAGTTAAGTCACTTAGCTTCTTTCAGTGTCCAAAGAAACATCCCAGTGCCAGGGCACAAATTACTCATTCAGATGTACATCTGACTTATCTCCACCCAAGTATTCCAGTGTCTGGAGGCTTACCACAGATGTCCTTTTGAGTGTACACGTGTGTGGATATGTTGAACACTGTGCAGCCAGTGCTCTCATTCAGCTACTGGAAGAAACTATTTGCCAGTAAGGAGGACACAAAGAAAAATCAAGCTGTGGTAAATGGCAAATCCAAAAGTGACAACCTGCATGAAGATTATTGGAGCCTATTGTTATAAATGTTATTAGATAAGTTGGATTTTCAATGAACACTGGAATCTCATTTATAACTATTGATGCATTACCATGTGATTGAATTCTGTTCTTACACAACAAGATGTATATAGAAATAAACTACAAAAATGTTCAGGAATATTTTAGCTATTTTTAATTTCTTAACCCAGTCGCTCCAGGAATCACTGAATCTCAAATATATGTTAAATCACATTACAGCTCATGATTTTCTTTTCCACATTCATTAGTTTTACTTAAATAAGAGATTTTCTAAAAATGTAGTACTTTTTTTTATCTTACTAGTAGGAATTTTTCTCTTTTTTTGTTTGTTTGTTTGTTTGTTTGTTTGAATAGGGATAAATTGCTAGATTTTTTTCTTGACTGATTTGACTATATTTCTTCAAGATTTCTCTTTAAAAAAAATAAACAGCAACATGTTAGAAACAGCAGTTCTATCTCATATTGGTAGTACTCCTCTAGCCTTTTGTATTCCAGTGTTGCAGTTATTAGTGTGCCACTGCTTCTAGGATAGAAATGCAAGGCATCCTGATATCTGCTTCATAATTCTTGGGTAGGGGTTGAATTAGGAGTGTTTGCTGTGGAATTTAAATACTAGATCTTCACAATCATGGATTTTACTCCATATGGTTTAATATGATACCCATTCTCTTGAAAGTTTAAAAGATGTAATTGAAAAACCTATTTTTTTGTTGTCCTTTTTTGTTTGTTTTGCTTCATTGTGGGTCGTGTGTGTATGTTTATGTGTGTGTGTAGTCAAAGTGGCTTTATTTATTTATTTACTTACTTCTGTAAGAATTGGTTTGCCACAGTTAACCAGCATTCTTACAATATCACTTTAACAACTCATGCTATGCTATCATGTCTCTTTATAAGGAAAAAAAGGAAAGATGGAAGGGGAAGGGGAAGGGGAAGGGGAGGGGGAAGGGGAGGGGGAAGGGGAGGGGAGGGGAGGGGAGGGGAGGGGAGGGGAGGGAAGGGAAGGGAAGGGAAGGGAAGGGAAGGGAAGGGAAGGGAAGGGAAGAGAAGAGAAGAGAAGAGAAGAGAAGAGAAGAGAAGAGAAGAGAAGAGAAGAGAAGAGAAGAGAAGAGAAGAGAAGAGAAGAGAAGAAAAGAAAAGAAAAGAAAAGAAAAGAAAAGAAAAGAAAAGAAAAGAAAAGAAAAGAAAAGAAAAGAAAAGAAAAGAAAAGAAAAGAAAAGAAAAGAAAAGAAAAGAAAAGAAAAGAAAAGAAAAGAAAAGAAAAGAAAAGAAAACATAGCCATCCTAAATTGCAAAGGATATTAGATTGGATACATTTTCCATCCTTTCTTTTTCATAAGAATGAAATCATTTTGGATACATATTGGTTTGACAGAATGTACAGTGCATTCTTACATTTTTTTCATAGCTGCTGTTAGTATTGCTGATGATTTTCCATCTCTTTATTACAGATTCTTCACATCATGCTGTAATTTTAGGTAGAAATGCCAAATGTTGTAGAACTAGCATAGCACTTTGTGTTTCTGTGATGCAGTCGGATTTTGGCAGAGTATTATAGTTCCTATATTCCCTTCTAATTCTCCTGATGCAAATACCAGGGGCAAACTGGATAGCAGTCCAGACATAACCAGGCAATGAAAGAGATTTTTTAATTTAAGGGCTACTTTTTCATTCACAGAGGTCAGTGAATCTTCCAAAAGAGACACTACTTCACTAATTTGATTCAAGACTGAACACTCACCTGTAAAATTTCTTGCCTTACACATGTCTGTCTTCTTCAGCTTATTGCTAGTTGTATGTATTGTATACCTCTTTACAGCAAAGCAAATGCCTGCTTTAGAGACATATTTAATCTTTTCTAATGTTCAAGGGCATTCAGTCCTCTATTTGTTTTCATGGAGACTATATCAGATCAGGAAATTGTATTTCCCTAAATTTCAGAAGTTTAAAATTGAAACATAGAACTCTTCCATTAAAACCTCAATGATCAAGGGAGAAAGAAATAAAATCTTAAAATACTAAAAGGGAAAAAAGGCACACTATTAGTTTTAGGCTCCATCTTAACCTGGGAAGCCTGCAGTTTTACAGTCCTAGTCTCACAATTTTTTTAGAAGCATGAAAATCCCTGTAGGAGCAGATTTTGCAGGCCTTCACCCTCCTCCCAGAACAGGCAGCCGGTGCTGGTTCTCTTCCTCCATCTGGGAAGGCTGTCACATCTTCATGATCTCATACTATCTTCTCATTATTTCCTCCACTGTGCCTCATAGCTAGGTTAATATTGAGAACTGAAGCCAAGAGCCTCTTAATACTCATTTGCAACCTCCATTCTCTCAGCTTGTAGATTTTCTCTTACTTTCAAAGCATTAGTTTAAATATTGTTCTAAATTCCACATGCTTACTTAATTTTCACTATGTGAATAGTATCACTAGGTCATTTTAATTTCTCAAGTAGTAAGAAAAGATACTTTCAAGAGGAAAGCAACATTGTGGACTAATTCTATCCTATCTGCCCATTTCGAGCCATTTTGAGATCCTATGAACAACATTTTTACCATTCTGTGTTTTCCAGAAAATAAGGAAAATCTGAATGTGGTTTCATAATTGTGTTTGTTTCTTTGTGCATTCAGCAAAGATGTCAGTTCCTCACACAACTGTACTACTATTTTACTAGTTAAACTATAAAGCAAAAAGGTTCTAGTTACTTGCTGGAGCTCAAAAGTGTCTGAGGACAAACTGAAACTGTTTGCAGTGAAGGAAAAATAGTAATTTATGCCACTGTAACTTTTTTCCAGTAATAACTTGAGGTAGGTGTAGTAACTTTTATTCTGTTTTCCTTTAGTTTGTGTTAATTTTCTATTTAAAAATATCTATTTGGAAACAACTTGAATAAACAAGTTGATCAGCCAGGAGGGTTTCAGTGTTCCTGCTGACACTGGCACAGGGAGGGAAAATGATGGAAAAACTAAATAAAGCTTAACTCTTACTAAAGAAACACAAAGTAATAGAAGTCTTCTCCAGTGCAGCGTTTTCTTACATGTACAGAAGTGGAAAGGATAGTATGAACTATCAATACACGATATGGAGAGCAGCAATATCAGATATCAGTAATTGTCTTTACAAAGAAAGAGGTCAGTTAAGAATTAGTGGCAGTGAAAGTTTTCTCTATTCTTTTACTATTTGTCCTTAGATCTCGCAGGATTTTGAAACCATCATTTTGAAGCATGAAGTGGTCGCAGGTCCTTGTCCTGGACTAGAAAACAAGTTAATAAAATCCCATGTGTCTTTTACAAGGGAATATTTACAAGAGAAAGTTAATATCATAGGAGTTTTTTTGTTTTGTTTTGTTTTGTTATTTTTATTTATTTATTTATTTATTTTTTGTGACAAAGTAAATGCCTTTGCTCTTGAAAGAATGACAGAAACAATCTTATTGTATGGTGCAACAGTGAGTAATATTAGCTATCCCCATTGTTGAACCTGTGTTCTTGTATTCTAGGATGTTCGTTGCAGCATGGTCTTCCTATATTTTTAGCTTCTAACCTGTTTTCATGTCTTTTCATGGCAAAATAAGTAGGTCTTGAACTGGATATAATTGTTAGGGAAAAATATTTGCTCATTCCACATTTTAAATAAGTTTATGTTGTTATTATTAATTATTATTGTTATATTGTTTATACTATTTAATAATTAAGTTTACATTAAGCTGTCAGCTCTTTGAAAAAATACCTAACATCATGTTTAAACTTTCCCCCATGCTCTTCTCTGTGCCTTCATCAGAATATAAGGATAGACAATCTTCTTTCACAGAAATGAAATTAAAATGACCTGTTTTCACAGTTATTAAGCAGTAGATACACCTCAACTGAAAAGTCTACTATTGCTCTTGATGAATTGTTTTACAGTTTCAAGGTACTCATTCTTTCATAAACAGTGTGTTCATTTTTCAGCCTGTTTTCCTATGAAAATGTTTTCCACTGTCTATGTTCTTGTGTGTATATGCATAGCTTACTAGCCATATGTATATTTTAAATCTGTAATGAGTCTGAAGTCGACAGAATGGTTTAGGTTTCAAAGAAATTAAGACTCTGAGTCAGTTTTCCAAGCATGGATAGATCTGAGACATCTGTATGCATAGTAGATATGACACAAAATCTAGAATAGACTTGTATTTTTTCTGCCGATGCAGCTAGCATTCATTTGTAGGGACTAGCTAATTGTATAGCCTTAATATAGTATACTCAATGAATCAATCAATTGTTAATTCACTATAACATATCTTAGCGTGTTGCTCATATCACTGATAGCTGACTTGGTGTTCTCAAATATGAAAGACTAAAATGTATTTAGTCTTCATTAATATATCTTTCCTTGTCACGTCAGCAGCAGAACCCAACATGAGCATTTGAGTCTGAGCATTTTCTTCATTTCCAGCTTTAATTGTTTTAGAAAAGAGATGGACTGTGTGAATTCCCCACACCTTGTTCAGATGATTTTTTCTGTAATTCTTCACTTTGTCTGCTAAGATCATCACAGTTCTATATTTTATTCATCACTTATTGACTTAAACACGTTTGAATAAATGATTTTTAGTGTGTTTTCCTGTCTTATTCTGCCTTTGCTTTCCATCTTCATAACTACTTTCAGACCACTGAAGTAATCATAGACTATCACTTTGTTTCCCTTCACCAAGATGCCTCTCTTTAGTGTATGCCAGAACTTGAAAAAGTTGCACCTTGGCTATAAGAAATGATTTCCATTCATTACAATTTCAGAAAGAGGGACAGGCTGAGAATATGCATAAAGAGAATTCAGTCAATGTCATTTCCTTCAGCTTTTCAAGTATTTTCAAATGTTTTTAACATGCACTCGGCTAGTGAAATGTCTAACAAATTTAAGGCTCATAAAACACATTTATGTTTCTTTCCTTAAATCCAGAACTTTGTCCAGGTTGGGCTTTGGCTCCAAGAGTTTTGCTTAGCTGAAGGTTGACAGAGAGGCAGTGTTACACAATTTGTAGCTTGATTCTGTGATCAAGATTAAGGAAAATCACATTTAAATTTTAGTTGAGATAATCTAGCAAAACAGTGGGACAATGTTACAACCACCTTCCTATTTCAATTTCCTGAATATAGGTGATTCATTTCTGAAAGGAAAAAGTTTCAACCGAAACACAAAGGGATTTTCAAGATCTGCATTTCTGCCAGATGTTTTATGGAGCAGTGAACCATAAATGTAATTTAAACCTTTCCCACACAGTGGTACTGAGAAGTAGCTTGTTTTTTTTTGTGACTTTTTTTTCTTATTTATTTTATTTTTGTTTTCCAGCTTAAAATAACAGCCAACAACTGTATGAATCTCCTTAACTATTCCACAGCTAAGCTCCTAATTTTGTAATTCAAACAAAGTAATTCAAACAGGATTTTCTTTGTTTGTGCTGGTTGTTCTTAAAATATTTGGTGCTTGTTGGTATTTACTTGTTAGCATCTGTCAGATTTCTCAGAAACATGCCTGGTTCTACCCAGGTTTTATCTCCATTTTTTGTTTTTGTTTTGCTTTTATTGCAGATAATAAAGAATATTCCCCCTTAACAATTTCCTCTAGTTTTCTACTATTCCCCATATCAAAGGTTATAATCTCACATTTTCTGTTGTCTATTATGCTTCCAGAAATATTCAGTGATCACTGAGGTTTGGAGTTGAAGGTACAAAATCTGGTTAAATTTCATGTCTAATGAAGTTTGTGCAGAATATCCTCTCATGCTCATAGTTCCATCTATCCCAATCTGCACTTCAGTGGCATCTCTCAAGATGTACTCCTTTCCAAATCTAGACTCTTTATCACTTATTAGCCTTTGGTATTTCTTTATGCAAAACACAGCAGTTTTATTAAGTAAATTGGACAGTAACAATAAGTACAGGGAAGTGACTCTTGTCCATATCAAATATCAGAACTACATAAATTTGAAGCAATGATATGAACTGTGTGCCTCAAAACTCAGTTAATATAAAGTGCACAGAAGTAATGTTAAAAAAAATTAAATGTTTACCTTTCCTTTCATTGTTTTTTGATCTACTCACAGTATGAGTAGATCACAGAGGCCTCTGCCTAAGGTCAAACTAACAGACCGGAAAGTGGTGGATACAGCATGAGAAAATTGATTCACAGAACAAATAACATCATGAAGAGCTAAAAAATTTACTTACCATGTCATAAAGAATAGATGGATTGCACAGGCTGTTAGGGAGACAGTTTTTCTCTATGTGAGAACTGGGAAATTTACAGGGACTTTTCAAGGAGCTGTTTATTAAAGAATATCAGGGCCTTTTCAGAGAATGGATGTGGAGAAAATATCAGAAATAACAAAGAGTAATAGGAGAATTAGGACCAACAGGGGAAAAATGATTGGGGAAGTTTTTGATTTAGGAGAGGAATGATGATGTCAAAGGGAAAAATCTGAGAGAGGGGACAAAAAAAGCAAATTTAAGAGTGGCAGATCAATTCATTTGGGCTGCTTAGGGGTACATATCTGACAATCTTGCAGTTTGGAGCAGTGATAAACATGCTATTTCTGCTGCCTTCTCTTCCAATATGCTTTTGCAGTCAGAAGGGAACTGGCATTGTTACTACACTGGTGAAGGAAATTCCCAGCAACTTGCTTGCTGACAGCAGCAGGAGGTGTTACCTAGCACCTTCATCTAGCCTCTTTTTAAATCACGCATTTTCTCCAAACTTCATGAACAGTAACTTTTGAAATGGTGATTAACATTCAGCTAACAGCAGTAGATGGTTGTGCTAACAAAATGAAACAATTTGATAGTGGAGTACAACAATTTAAATGTTCAAGAAACCATTCGCTACAAGTCTGCTTTTTAATGTGGGAAATGTCTGACAGTGCTGAAACTAAATTTAAACCCTCCAGAGAACAGCATGAGATCTTTTCTTCATTTTATATTTCTTGTTGTAAACAATATAATGACTTAGACAAAGGCTACCAGGGCTAATGAACACATAGTGGGACTTTGCATAGGATACTAAAGCTGATAAAATCCACACACCGCTACCACTGCAACTCATGTCCATAAGAAACATTTAATCTGATTCAATTGCCATAAACTAAAGACTTGGAATTAACTAGCGAAAGGCATACTTCTGCTGTCTGTAAAATTAGTCTTTCAGAACTGTACCTGGAAACATCAGACTATCCATGGGATAGTAACATTGCACTAGTCAATGGAAATACATAGTACTCAATGGTTCTTCACACCTTAATGGTGCGTGATAGTTCACTCCACAGCAGTTAGTGGCTGGCACACTCAAAGGCTGAAATGTTGTTGTGAATAATAAAACTGAAGTAACTATAGATTTGCCAACTTTCAGCAATCAGTGGGAAAACATACATACAATATTAATTATAATCACAGAATCACATAACCACAGAATTGTAGGGGTTGATAGGGACTTCTAGAGATCACTGAGTCCAACCCCCTGAAAAGCAAACTCCCTACAGGAGCTGCACAGGTAGGCGTCCCAGTGTCTATTCATATCTCAAATATCTCCAGAGAAGGAGAATCCTCAACCTCCCTGGGCATCCTGTTTCAGTGCTCTGTCACCCTCACTGTGAAGTTCTTCTGCGTATTGGTGTAGAACTTCCTATGTTCCGGTTTATAGCCATTTCTCTTAGTCCTGTCTCCACAGACCATGTCACCCACAATGTAATGTGGGAATACAAGAAAAACTACTCAGAGCAGCAGTTGTGGAGCAAGATAAAAAGCAGTAATAATGTCCTTCTTCCTTGTAGGAAAGGTGGATCTCTGACATTTTTTCAGTGTTTCTGTATTAAAAGGTATAGAGCACTGTGTTTTCTGTATTAACCTGCAGGGTCTTTGAGCAAGTTTTATCAGTCTCATGTGCCAAAAGCACATTTGAGGGATAATTCCCTGCAGCTTACAGGGACCTGACTGAAGCATTTTCTTTCTGGAGCAGCAAGTTACCATTTCCTTAGGCACATCCAAAGTGAGGTATACGTATCTACACAACTTTGTTCTAAAGCAATTGACTCTGTAAACTGATTGTGCTTGATTGAATTTCTGAGAAAGCTGATGAGGAAAAAGCTGAGAAAAAGATGTGAGTTTCTTTCAGGTTCACATGTATATTTCCTATTAAGAAATACTGTTTATTTTTTCACAAGGGAAGTTTTTCTTCAAAAGACAAGTAGATTTATCTTTCCACTAAATATATTGCCTGTGAACTTGCAGCACTTATTCTGAAGCACTGCAGGACTGAATGCTAGAACCATTGCCTTTTTCTCTCTTCCATAAGTTCCTCACTGCAGCATTAGTAAGGGACCAGTAGCTGCAAGCAGCAGTGGAGCCAAAGGAATCTCCTGAAACGAGACGCTGCGCATGCAGTAAGAAAGGCCTGGATTTATGAGTCAAGATAAATGAACTTTTTCCCCTCCATTAATATCACTTAAGTCTGTTATACAGCTTACTTCTCAATCTATCAGATGAGACCTGTACTTTGTACTTACTCAGATGCCTATTGATTTCAAGAGGAACAGTGTCTGCCCACTCAAGAGAAACTTCAGAAAACAAAAGCTGAATTATTATCCCCTTCCACCTTCCCTTTCACAGGCATTCTCTTCCCCCTACACCAAGATACATGAGATTTCCTGTCATTTATCTTCCTAATTTCTTTTTTCACTCATCTACCCCCACCTAACATTCTTTCTACATACTCATATACATATACATATTTATTTATTTGAACATATATAAATTCTACAGTGTATTGGTTCCTCTCCAAACAGCTGACAGGGCACTTTCAAAAAGTCCCACTTCTTAAAATATATATATTCTTTCAGTGGTAACTGGGCTCAAGAGAAATGCAGAAGCTTAGAACTGAATATAAAACAATATAAGTGATATAAATGTGAATTCCTAAGGTGATGGTTGAATGGAAGTGTGTATACCAGAATTAAATTTCAATTTATCATGGAGAAACCTCTATGGAGCTATGTACTTAAAAAAAAAAAAAAAAAAAAAAAAAAAGAGAGAGAAGAGAAGAGAAGAGAAGAGAAGAGAAGAGAAGAGAAGAGAAGAGAAGAGAAGAGAAGAGAAGAGAAGAGAAGGAAAAGGAAAAGGAAAAGGAAAAGGAAAAGGAAAAGGAAAAGGAAAAGGAAAAGGAAAAAGGAAAAGGAAAAGGAAAAGGAAAAGGAAAAAGGAAAAGGAAAAGGAAAAGGAAAAGGAAAAGGAAAGGAAAGGAAAGGAAAGGAAAGGAAAGGAAAGGAAAGGAAAAGGAAAGGAAAGGAAAGGAAAGGAAAGGAAAGGAAAGGAAAGGAAAGGAAAGGAAAGGAAAGGAAAGGAAAGGAAAGGAAAGGAAAAGAAAGGAAAGGAAAAGAAAAGAAAAGAAAAGAAAAGAAAAGAAAAGAAAAGAAAAGAAAAGAAAAGAAAAGAAAAGAAAAGAAAAGAAAAGAAAAGAAAAAGAAAAGAAAAGAAAAGAAAAGAAAAGAAAAGAAAAGAAAAACAGTTTTAACAAGGTATTTAAAACTCTTCAAGGAAAAGTCTTAATCTTTTTAATAAATAATGCAATATGACAAGGGCATCTGAAAACTGTAATAGAATCTTAGCCAAGCAGAAAATACATCCTTCACCACAAAAGATATCCACCCCACGGAAGATAGTAGTAACAACCAATAAAATAAAGCTGGAACTCATAAAATTCATAATTTCAGTCACAAATATAAAAATTGAAACAGAAGAATTGCCTGCAGCATAGTGGAGGATTTTTATTCCTTTTTAACATATTTGCCATACAGCTCCCACACAATAATTAAATACAGTGTTTTTGTTTTTATTTTCCACATTGGAGGAGATAATTAATAGGCTTGGAAAAGAGGCTCTGTTCAGGTCTTTTAGTTCAGCAGTGAAAAGCATAAACATTGCACCAGTTACCTCTTCTCTGCCACGGTATCCTGTCATTTTGCATACATCTTTATATGTAGGAAGGATGTGGTAATGAGAAGGTAAAGACATAGCTGGAGAATTTCAGAGTGGCATGAATGTAACAAGCAAGAATTATTGTCTTGAGTCCCTGAGCACTGAGCATTATGAAAACCCTCCCTGCTTTGACTTCCCAACTGAAGTCACTCCTGCCTTGTCCCGAAACAACAAGCTGTAGCTCCATTTTATAGAGCAGCCATATTAAAGTGCATTTTTCTTCATATTAGCATAATCTGAGTCATAAGGAAAATAAAAGCAATTATGAAGACATTTCATGCTTTGGTATACTTAATTGAATTAATCTCTCCAGAGGGAAGATCAGGCTGAATGTTAGGAAATACTGTTTTTTTTGAAAGAGTGGTCAGGCAGTGGAATGGGCTGCTCAGGGAAGTGGTGGAGTCATCAACCCTGGAGGTGTTTAAGGAATGTTTAGACGTTGTGTTGAAGGACATGGTTTAGTGAGAACTATTGGTGATAGGTGGACAGTTGGACTGGATGATCTTGTAGGTCTTTTCCAATCTTGGTGATCCTATGATTCTATGAATGAAAAGCTTTTATGAAAATTAATAAAATGTAGATGATGTCTGCATCCTATGTTAAGTTGAAATATGAGATAATGCATTTTTTACTATAATTTCTATAAATGAAAAGGGAAACTACAGGAAAATTTATGATGTTACAGCTTGGAAATCCATGCCTAAGGCCTTGCACAAATCCAGGTAGATGACATCTGTTGCTCTTATTTGTCCACCAGTGCTGTCATTCCATCATAGAAGACCATCAAATTGGTTAGGCACACTCTGTCCTTGGTGAAGTCATGCTCCAGATCACCTTCTTGTCTCATACATACCTAAATATGTCTTCCCTTCCGGTAGATCTGTTTACTGACCTTTCCAGGTACAGGCATGAGGATCACTGACCTATAGTTCCCTGGGTCTTCCTTTCTCCCTTTCTTGAAGATGAGTGATGTTTTCTTCCTTTTTCCAGTCACGGAGACTTTACCTGACAGCCACGAATTTTCAAATACTATGGCTTGACAACCACATCAGCCAGTTCCATTATCTGGCCACATAGGCTTATATGCATTCAGTTTCACGAGGCTGTCTCTGACTTACTCTGCTCTTACAGAGAGAAGGATATTGCACCCCTATCCCCTGACTAGAAGTTCAGGGACTTGAGAGACACAGGAAAGTCAATTGCCAGTGAAGATGGAAGCAAAGAACTGGTTGAGTACCTCAGCCTCATATATGTCTGTCATTGCCATTTCTCCTTTCTCATTTATCAGAGGTCATACACTCTCCTTTGCCAGTCTCTTCTGACCAAAATAATTATTGAATCTCTTGTTATTTTTCAAATTCCTTCTTGTTATTTTTCATGTTCTAAAGCATGGCCTATGTATTTATATTGTGGTTGCATACAGCCCTGATGAATTACATGGTTTAGAAAAAGAAGATATGGATAAATTTTACAGTCTAGGTTATAGGAAAAATTTTAGTTCTTCAGAGTAATCATTTTACTTAAAGAATTTTCTGCTAGAATACAATATTTATGATACATGTAGCACATACTCAAACGTTAGCCATGTGAGCAGTGTAAACAAGAAATATGCATTCAGACCATTTGTGTTCTAAACTGACTTTTTGAAACAGTATTGAGTATTATATTCCTTCTTGATATTACTTACTTTTAAAAATATTTAACAGAGATCTTTGTTTCTCTGTTGGGGAAACCTTGCACTGAAGAGATTCAGTATCAACAAGTCAGCAAAGATGTAATCTCGTGAAAGAAATTATGGTGACACCTCTGTGGATAGCACTGCTGAACATGTCATTTCACAAGGTGAAAATGTTCCTTACACTGCTTGAAAAGTTCTGTCAAAAACAAACAAACAAAAAAAAACCCATAACAACGAACAAGCATTTGTTTTCTGAGAGAAGAGAGTTTATTTCAAGACCAATTGCTGTAAAAAGTTCTCTATTTTGAAAAAGATTTGGAAGTGCCTCTTTTGTTATTTATGGCTCAATTGCCTCCACTTCTGCAAACATACTTCTCAGATGAACAGTGCAAGGAGAACAAATGCAAGCAAGAATCTTTATAATCTTAAATTAAAAAATGCCAGTTCCAAACCACTGAGGTTTGTGAGTAAATTGTCTTTAATTTGAGAAAACAGATGCTGTGTGGTGAAACATATGGCAGACTACTCAAGAACGTGAAATTCTTTGGTTTCATTGTTTTGTGTCAGAATACAAGCAATCTTCATATATGTGGATTTTTTTTGCTGTATATGTGGTAAGAAATTTACATTAAAAGATTTCTTCCCCCCCTCCCAAAAAATAATAATAATAAAAAAGTAAATTAAGGAAAATAAACTTTAAAAGTGTATTATATTACATTCAAACATTTATTATGTTATTTTATAAAATACAGTGATAGTCTCCCTTTTTATTAAGAAAGGAGGGAAGGGAAGGGAAGGGAAGGGAAGGGAAGGGAAGGGAAGGGAAGGGAAGGGAAGGGAAGGGAAGGGAAGGGAAGGGAAGGGAAGGGAAGGGAAGGGAAGGGAAGGGAAGGGAAGGGAAGGGAAGGGAAGGGAAGGGAAGGGAAGGGAAGGGAAGGGAAGGGAAGGGAAGGGAAGGGAAGGGAAGGGAAGGGAAGGGAAGGGAAGGGAAGGTGTCACGGAGTTGACCAGATCAATCTGTCCGTGACAGGGGCGACAGGCCTCTGCCCTCCCCCCCCACCCCAGTCCCACAAAAAATGGGAAGGAAGGAAGGGAGGAAAAGAGCAGCGGCAACAATCTATGGAGGAAAACTTATTTTACTATAATATCGGAATACAAGGTAACACAATAGATGCAATTTAATTGAAATTGAGATGAATAAATCAGACAAGGTGAGAGAGGGAGTTCCCGGGACCGATTCAAACCTGAAAAGCTTGGAACGACTAGGAAAGCACCCTCCAGCACCCACTGCAAGGCAGCAAGAGAGCGCCCCCCCCACCCGGAAGGGTCAGATCCCGTGACTGCTGTAATGTACAGGGATAGGTAGCTGGGATTGGGGCAGTGACACTTTAATGCCCCGTACACTACATGATGTTTTGATGTGGAATACTGAAACCCAAAATAAAACAAACAAACAAACAAACAAAAAACGTAGAACCATGACAGAAGGGAAGGGAAGGCCTTCAAATGTTATCTAGTCCAAAAGCTACCTGACTACTAAACAACACATATGTTTCTGAATGATCTTTTTTTACCATGATGTCATACTTTTTTAGAGTGATTTAATGGCTAACAGTTTTTACATTTTGACAGTTGTTAAAACAAGCATATATGTTTAAATTTCATACCAATGGTATATTCACATCACTGCAGATGACACAAATTTAAAGTTTCAATAATATCATGGTTTAAGAAAAGTAATTCTGTCCTAGCTAAAAGTAAGGTAAATAATCAAATATCTGAAGAAGCACCTCTCCTCAGCCTGGAGGAGAGTAGGCTTTGGGAACACCTCATCACAGCTTTCCAGTATTAAAGTGGGCCTATAATAAAAAGATGGAGACCAGATTTCCATATGATCCGATAGTAATAGTACAGGGATTAATGGCTTCAAACTAAAAGAGAGAATATTGAAGTTCTACATTATGAAGGAATGCTTCACTATGAGGGTGGAGTATGAGAGCATGTTTGAGGTACCAGATCAGGCTGCCCCTTGAAGCTGCAGATGCCCCATCTCTTGAGATATTCAAGGCCGGGTTGGATGGGGTCCTGAGTAGCCTGATCTAGTGTGTAGCAACCATATCCATGGCAGAAGATTTGGAAGCAGATGATATTTAAGGACCTTTCCATACAAGTCATTCTATTTTCCACAATCTCATAAATAACTTGAGAAACTAATTATGAATAAATGAAACATTAATTCACTTGAACCGTTTCCCATTTGACATCTAACATCTTTCTTTTTTTTTTTTTTTCTTTTTTTCCTTTTTAAGCTCTCATTTACAGATTTCCTTCTGAACTCTGCCAAATCTACTTTTTGTTAGCTGGGCTGAGCAGCTCAGCAAAATACATGATTCAGAAGACAATTAAAGAGTTGATTCAATTGCCCACGCATTGCTGGTAAATGCCATTTGAGATGTTGCAGGATACCATAGGTTCCAGTTTGCTCTCCACAACAGTCTAAGTATTTCGCAAGTGTTATATCTTATCTGCCAGACCTATGAAGAATTTCTGGAAATGTTGTACCTTTAAAGAGGGCAGTAGGCATCTATTATGTGAATGACTGAATCATATCCTGCAGTCTATTAACCATATATTGAATACCTCTATACTTTTATTTCTCATGCCAAAAGACCTTTTTAAAAGCACAATAGAGTTTTAAAATTGGAATTGGAACACAGTCCCCAGTCTGGGTCTAGGAAGCCAAGATATGAAGATATTCTGATTAAGTTGCTGAAGTACCATATATTTATTAGTGTTATAATGTAGCAGAATATGCAAAGCTGTTCAGCACTCAAAAATAAACAAAGAAATGGTGTCATATGTCTGAGCCCCTGTTATATCACAGCTTTCTTTTATTAGTTATATAAGAGAAATTCTTGGGACAGATATCAATTGTAATCAATAAAAATAAGTAGGTAAGTCTGAAGTCATGTTAGGGCTGGGTGAATCTGATGAATTTTGTGTGTTTATGAGTCTATGTGTTGCTCTCTCTCTAGCAGAGATTGCTGAGTTTGCAATGCTTTGAGAATCAGGAAATAAAGACACCTGGTTACAATTTACCACCATTTTTGTTGGCTGGGCTAAACAGCTAGTCTTGTGATCTTTTATTGCTCTTGAACTCCCTCATTAACTCTTTCAGACACACTTTTTATTGCACTTTTTAAATGCATGACAATATAAGATGTCTGATATTATCACTGATTTATAAGAGCAATCTTTATTATAAGGGAGCAGACACCTCAACTCTCCCATGGTACTATTTTAACTTGTAATAGTATTCCCAGTAAATTAGGCCCAGTCTGTGCATTGTTTAGCATTGCATCTTAGGGCTATCAGGAGGTCAGATACAATGGGGCTGTGTACTTACTGCTCCTTCTTCACGCTTTGCTGGGCTTGCAGATTCTCATTTGGAGATTAAAATCTCCCTGCCTATTCCAACACTTGCTAGTTGACCAGAAAGTCTAGACGTTGCAGTACCACTTTCCAGTATGGTATTTCAAATATAACCTTCAAATTCAATGCTTGCAGCATTCACATCAAAATAAATGGATATTCATTTAATTTCTGAAGTGAGATTCTCAGTTACAATATGAGAGCTTTACACTACATGTGCAGTTCACAGAGCTTGTGCAACTCCTTCAGCTGCCATTGGAATCTCTGATATTCCTAAAATGTTACAGTAGGGTACAGGCAGGCTTCTTTCCCTTTTCTATTATATAAAATATAAAGAAACCCTAATGCCAACAGGTCACAGTTATCTTTAAAGTATTCAACAATGTATCATGTCCTGGGTTTTGGAAAGGATGTTATTGTGCAAAAGAAATTGTGAGAGGTTTTATAAAACCTTTTGTCTAGATCTGAAGTGGACACAAGTGTCCTAATCCAATCATATTCAGGCAGGCTGTTGTGAAGAATCTGAGTTCATGCTATGGACTACTCAAGAGTTTCCAAGAGGGCAAGAAGTTATACAAAGACTGGGTTGGCTAAAATATATACATGTACTCAGCATGGGATGGTCAAATAATTTCAGAAACCATTACAACAGGCACAGCCAAGGACTAAACCTGTATTTGAGCTCATTGAACTCAGACAAAGGGCTTCCTACAAGGCTAGTGCTATGTGCAATAGCAGAAATAGAGATCATTTTCTAGCTATACTCCTGTTTTAGCAATATGGTCTCCAATTGGGCAAATGGATATTGATGATGTGTGCTTACAAACTGTATCAGGAAATTGTTTTGGGAATGTTTCATGGTTATATACCAATACTTATAAATGAAGTTGCAATTTGCCATTCCGACACTTTTGTGTACATTTATTTATTGGTATACTTGAATCAGTGAGTTCTAAAAGTTGAATACTTTGTGCAATATTGTTCTTTAAATTTCTCATTTATATCTGATTGATTTTTTCTTGTATTTTATCAGGATTAATTTGGAAAAACAGTTTTTCTTTTCTATACGATTCATTATTGAATGTGTATTTTCTGTTCCCTTATGTATTTCCTGAATGAAATACAATTCTTTTCAAAATTTTCATTATTTGCATTATCTTTAGATCCTTTCTTTTTTTCCCTTCCATATTTTGAGATATGAACATCAGAAGTGAACCCAGTATTCAAGTGAAACTTTTGTTGTGGCTTCATCTGTCACCCTACACCCATAGGCTATTAAGGTTCATCAATATTTCTACTGCTGACCAAAAAACATTCTAGAATTAACAGAAGGCATTCTGACACGTCTCTTCACTCAGACACATGAATTTTAACAGTTAACATTTGCAAACTGCAATATAAATATAAAAAGGAAATGCTTATAATGTTTCAGGCAAAGAGCAAACCATTTTATCTATCCACATATATTTATACAAGGTCTTTTTTTTTTGTGTGAGAAAATAATATTCTTTATCTTCAGTGAAGAAACTGCTAACAGTTTATCAATATGTCCTTACAGTTAAATATTCAGTAAGAAGTAAAATGCACTAAGGCCACCCACATTTATTCACTCTCTGGGGAACTCTTCAATTCCACATTAGCTTGTTATAGGCCTCTACAATGAAAGTTTTCTTTCTTACTTTTGATTCAATTTTATAATTACCTCAGAATCATTTGAAGTCCTGTGAACTCCTTATTAAAGAGATTGAGAGTCTTCCTACCAGTAATGATCCTCTGAGTGAGTTATCTGCAGCATCATTAATGGAAAAAAATGGCTTTATTTTGCTGAAATAATTGGAAACATTGGCCATGTGTGATAAAGTTGCATTCCATAATTATTTTGCCACATATGATGTACATCCATTGTTTCCTATTATGCTTGTAAAGACATACTTTCCTATGTTTTATGGAGGTTGCTTCAAAGAGACCTAATCTATATTTAACCAATGCTTTTTACTGAGAATAATTCATTTTCATCAATAGGATGCCTACCGAACAATGTTTAACTCAATTTAAAGCTTATTTAAGTTTCACAAGTGGAATTTATACTGGTTTTATAGTAGAAGTTAAAATTCACAGCTATAGCTCCCTTATCAGAAATCCAGTGAAAGCATTTGTGCTTGAAGAAGACAGACACACCTAACCTGTCCACTGCTTTTTCCCTCTATTGCTCTGCCCAAGACACTGTGCTCAAAATTACTGAATATTGTTTTCTTAATTCTTCCATTAAGAAATTTAATTGTTTATTTTCAAATTCAGACACATTCATATTATCAAGTCAGTGGTACTGGAAGTGTCACTCCATTGAACAAAGTCCTCAAAGATTATGCTCACAGTTTGGCTCGTGTAGAATTAGAATGTGTGCTTAATTCTTGTAAAACTACCTTTCTTCATCAGTTAATGGATTTTCTGGCAGTCATTTAGATGATATAATAAATGGGTAAATGTAAAAGGTTGACCAAATCCAGTCATTTAAACTCCTTAAAAAGATATACAGAAGAAGCTATGAGTCTGACAATTGTTATATTAAGAACATATATTGTGATGAGAGTTAAAATATATTCAAAATATATCTAAAAGTTATAGTTAAAAGTATGATTGCATTTACCACTCACTTGGCGCAGGAATAAAAAACTGCAACAGTTTTGAGCAAGAGCGGAACAACACAGCACATTCTGTCTATGTATATCCCTAACTGCTTCAAACTTGGTTAAATGACAGCTTCTCTTTTCCCTTGTTTCCTCCTTCTCCACGTTGTGATTTCCAGTAGAAGGTCATCATGGTGAATACATTGGATATGAGCTCGGAACCAGTATTTTAGTTGATCAACTCAAACATCTCTCACTATTGCACATAGTATCTTTCCATTTGGCCACTCCCAGTCTCACTTGATCTCAGTTTTTCTCAACTGATTTTTCATGTCTTTGCCTGCTTGTCCAATCTGAAAACTCAGTTTTCTGAAGTCCCCTCCTCACTTACATTCATTCAGTGCACGGCAATCATAGCCGTATTTATGTTTGAACTATGCACTCTCTGCTTCTTCCAGGTGATGACTCCATATGACAACTGCTGTTGATCTATTATTACAGGAATCTTGCAGAACTGCCATTTTAAAGAGTGCTTTATTTAATCCTTTTCAAAGGAGTCTTGCAATCTGTAGGCAAACCAAATGATAGATTTACCAGTATACTTTACAGTATACTGGTAAACCTTACATCTGAAAGCATGATTTACTATACTGTATACAGAAAAAAAATCATACAGTATAAGATTCTAGAACAGAACCATTAAAAGTCATCTAGTCCAGTTGCCCTGCAATGAAAAGGGACATGTACAGCTTGATCAAGTGCTCAGAGCCCTGTCCAGCCTGACCTTGAATGTCTCTAGAGATGGGGCATTCACCACCTCTTTGGGCAGCCTGTTCCAGAGCCTCAACACCCTTATTGTAAATAATTTTTCCTTATATCCAATCAAAATCTCCCCTCTTAGTTTGAAAGCATTTCCCCATGACCTATCACAACAGCCCCTGCTAAAGAGCCTATCCTTTCTTACAGTCCTTGCAGCTCCCCTTTTAGATACCGAAAGGCTGCTATTTATCCTCAGTGTAATTGTACTTCATGTTGTTTAATACTGTCACAGCTTTTGAATTATTTTCAGATTTTACATATGTATCTGTACTGATGTGGCTAATGTGTCATTCAGTTGTGTATGTTTCTCCAAGTCACTGATAAAGGGACATGATACAGTAACAAAAGAAGATCTGATCTGAATGGAATTCTTCTGGCAACAGTGCTCAAAGGATGATTATTTATTTTAAATTGATCAGCAAAACAGACTTTACTCTTTCTATTCTTTCTTTAATTGATTCTGAATATTAGATTTTATGTTAAATTCCTCCTAGAAGTGCGTATACAGCACCATGATTGCATTTATCAAGCATATTAATTAAATTATGCATCATGTTGCATTAGTAATTTTTTTCCCTAAAAGAATATTAAGTATCTTGCTGGAAGTTCAGAAAAATAAAATTTTTACTATTACCAAAAAAAAAAAAAAAAAAAGCCCAATTAAAAAATGACTGTATTTGCTTATTAAAACTGTCATACAGATATTTTTATTTTTCATGCTTACACTAATAACAGGTATATCTTAAGACTCAGCTTTTACCACATAGAAGTTTATTTTCTGGAATACTAATAACAGTTACAATTTAGGAAGGAAAAAAAAATCTTTTTGCTGGTCAATTTTGAGGTTTCACCTTAGGGCAAGTCTGGCATTAATGTGTTTTTCATCCCTAGCTTTGCCCTAGCTGGGACCCACTGCATGAACTAAAGTCACTTTTTGAAAGCCAAAATCAGGCAAAACATTCATTTATTTTCATGCTATTTTAACATGTGCCTAGCAGAAATGATGAAGTCAGGAAAAAGTAGCCTCAAATCCACCACTGAGGCCCCTTAAAGTACATTTGTTTGCGTACTTTGGCTTTATGAAAATAAGTTTTAAAACAACATTTACAGAACAAAAGCAATCTGAGCTGCAGTTAAGCAAGATACACAGGGTTGCAGCTGACATTTTCTAGTACAATGCATTTAATTCTCACATAGTAGGTGTTGTTGATGGATATGCCATAGATCAGCACTTCTTGAAGCTTAGAAGTATTGAAACTGGAATACTCCTGTGTTCCTCATGCCAAATCTGATGTTATATTTAGAGGTGCTCATCATGTGTAAGGCGAAGTTGTAAAGGTTCTGAAATTAATGCTCTTGCCTTTTAACCCCCTGTGACATTGTAACTATCTGGATATATAATATAGGAGATATTTTAGAATAAATATTGGCCATTAATTTCTCATTAGATTACTGCCTGTCAGGGCTAACCACAATCCAAACAACACAAAAGCCATGGATTTTGGCACTCAGATGCAGGAAATATGAGTGAAGTTAAAATTGACAGGGTTCAATAATTATAACAGGGTTAATAAAGGGTTCAATAATTACAAAAGAAAAACACATATTTTTCTTAAGAAGAAATATACTTTTTGCTAGATAGTAATGTGCATGATATTCAACAAAAATTTTATAAGTACACAGGATTATACATTGTTTCTGAATATGGGTTAAAAAAAAAAATCTCCAATGTAACCTTTGGACAAAGCTCCAGTGATTAGAAACAGTACTGTGGATTTAGACAATTCTTTTATTTGTCTTCTAGAATAACACACGGCATCCTCAGATCTCTAATTTTGTGGGGGTAAAGATACTTCTTCGGCATGTTGTGGAATCAAGTTCTAAATGCAGCTCAGGCAGAGATACTTCAAAATAAATTTACAGTTTTTCATGTTGTCAGGAACTGGAAAGAAGACACTAAGACTCAGCAAGAAATTGATCAAATATATTCTTGCACACAGGCAGAGTCTATGTTACACAAACCACGCATTGCAAAAATTCCGTCCCAGCAAGAGGTGGGATTTCATTATGGTTGGATGGGATGCTTGGCAAGTAAAATATCATTCCCAAATCTTCCAAAATCTTAGTACTACTTAGCACCTTCTTGTGAAATATTGCCCTCAATGTTCAGCTGAGTGTTCCAAGGTCTTTGTGGATAGATAATCTGTGGCTATTCTTCCAACTCAGAAGGTTCCACTTTCTCAAGTAAATGCCAAAATACACGGAAAATTACCTTTCTAAAATAAAGCATGCGTATTTGATACACAACAAACATCAAGAATAATTTTCTTACCTAATATGTTAGAAAAAATGAATCCCTGATTGTGCAAAATTCAGCACCAAAATAACCAAAATTTGTTTCAAGAAAACTATAGAAGTTTACAAGGAATACTGCAGTGCTTGGCACTCTGATGTTCTCTCAATCATGTATTTCAATCACTAACTGTAATGTTGGAAGATGAGTAGTGCAGGGATTACTGGATAGTATCACATTATGCCTCATATATGCTTACATAGTGCCCAGCAGTTCTAACATGTAATCATATTTTATAGGTATGCAAACTGAAAGAACTTCAGTAAGTTAATTGCTTGTACAGGTCAGAGACCAGAACTCAAGAATTCCTGCAGCTTTGGCATGTGCACTATATCATATCATATATCCTCTCCCAGAGTGCTTTGGTTGTTAAAAGGTAATCATTAATATCTGAGACCAAGCTTGTTTGAATTGTTTTCTAGCTACAAACGTTTGTAGAATGTTAGACTTCATACTACTGAAAGTTGTAACTTTTCACTCTTCATTTGCTTATGTATATTTTTAATAGACGTGGCATTCAACTCTTGCATCTTACATTATTCTCATTTCAGTGATGCAAGATCTTGAATCTTGGGGGGGAAGGAAAATATCCTCACTCAACACCATTCACTTTCCTAATTTTATGTACAGTATTTGCTAAGGACAAGGAATATTTTTTAAGTTATGTGTCTTGGTCATCTGGTCCTCTTAGGCTGCTTAGATTACCTTTTTCCCATTTGGAAATAATGATGCCCACTCCAAGTACATTAAACACCTTAAAACTGATGTCCCATTTCCACAGCAAGTATCATTTTAATGAAAAATCCCCGCAGGCAGATGCCCTCAATCTTAATCAGCTCCCATCCCTTTCTAACATAGATAGCTTACATCCATGAGTCTTCCCATGAGATGATTTACTGTGCATAAAATTCCACTTTAATGTAAAATTTTACTAATGTAAATTATGCTGCTAACCATCTAAATGCCAGCTATCCAAAACTTGGTATTTTGGATGCAGTAAGCTGTCTGGTTTGAATGTCCAACCATATTTGGTATTATTAAAGCTTTCACATACAATCACTGTATATTTCTATGAATTTAATTATTTAGTTAATACTAGCTGTTGTGAATAAATATGGTATTAAAACATTTTCAGAAGGTCTACAGGTGTCCAGTGTTATTTTTTCCCCCATTTCTGGATGATTTAGTGAATTGTCCTAAATATTACAGTTAGCAGCATTAGTTGGAATATCATTAATACAAAGGCAATAGGCAACTGCTGTTGCAACTGTTAGAATAAAATTCTTTCTGGGTGTATGTAGACTGTAATTCAGCATAAGGTACATCTATAGCAGCAAATAAATAACAAATTAAAAAAGAAATTAATAACTCAGTGTTGAACCAGTGCAATTAAAAATGTATACATTTAGCATACTATTGAAAGAAAGTTAATTGCATTTCCCTAAACACAAAAGATTGGAGCAGAAATTGTGAATTAGCTATGGCTGACAATTAGCAAAGGCTCTACTTTCAATGTTGACATCCCTCCTGCTATGGGGAGCAGAAAGGGAACAAACTTAAATATTTGATCATCCCTCAATCCATAAGACTACCAAATTAAGTCTTTATTTCTGAAAGATAGCATAAAATGAAGCTGTAGAACTGCAACCTCTATATCCTGCAGCATTGCATTTTTCTGCTTTTATATTCTGCCCCATTTTCTACCTCTGGTAGGTCAGTCTTCTGTCATATCTTATAGTCCAATGTCTTCTTCCCATTTTTGTACAGGACATGGCAAAATGGCTAGTAAGTACAGCTTCTTAACAATGAATACTGTGCCTGTCAAGCAAACTACTGAATGTCTTAGACAGGTTATGTGTAAGTTATTTAAAAGGTAACTGTATAGATATGAAATAGTCAATACACTGAATTCATAAAGCTTGCTCAATCTAATCTTATCGATAAAAATCATGGCCATAGATAATGCTACAATTCAAGTTGCAGAAAGTAACACAAATTGAGATAGATTTTTTTCTACTGTAAAAATATTTTAAAAATGAAAACACAAGGAATTAATTTTGATAACTTAATTAGGTGAAAACTGGCATGCCAGAATCTTTGCTTTTAAGCAGCTATATTCTGGACTGGTTTTTGGTTTTAGTTTTTTTGAAAGGAGTAAATTTTATTCACAAGCCAGTATGATGAGAACCCTTTCACTTGCTTTAATTATCCTGTAAATACAAATTTAAGTGAATAGTTAGGAAGATGAGTCAGTCACAGGTAAAAACACTCTATAAGGATTATTTGTGGTACTTTTCCATGTTCTTGGCTTCAGTTTCATATTGGAAGTGGTGAAACTTGCTATGTTCCAGTCACAATGTTTATTCTATCCACACAAATAAGAGGATGCACTTCATATAATGCTATTAAATTTAACCTCAGAAGCAATATTGTAACAACTATAATATATAATGTAATATATGTAATACACAATATATACTGTAATAGAAATAATAATGTTTAAAGAATAGCAAAAGTAATAAATGAGATGTCAGTTTCCATTTTGACAGTTTAAAATACTGTGCTAGAACATAATGACATTTGTACTACCCTCAAAATAATATGTAAATATACAGAACCAAAGTCCAGACTATAAAAATACATTTAAGCAAAAATATTTTACTGTATCAACTACAGAAGAATGTTTGCTTGACCGAAGTGCCAGAAGAATTCATGTGCCAGATCTGGAAACCTTGGACATGAGAAGTTCTTCCTTCAAAGAGCAGGAATGAGTACCACGGAGGTCACAGTAAGACCTGAGTTCTGACAGTTTCTCTTACTGTTCCCAGAGGTCTTCAATGAAAATATGTTCTGATATTATAGAATCCTACTACAATAGGATAACTTAGAAACTAATGTTTCAACCCCCTCCCTTGGGAGCTATCCATTAGGTCAGGCTGCTCAGATATTCAAATTGGCCTTGAACATCCCCAGGGATGGGGCATCCATAGCTTCTCTGGGCAGCCTGTGCCAGTGCTCCACCATTCTCCGAGTGAAGAACATCTTCCTAACATCTAATCCAGATCTCCCCTCTTGTAGTTTAAAGCCATTCCTTCTTGTCCTATCACTGTCAGACCATGTATGAAATCGGTTCCCCTCCTGATTATAAACTTCCCTCAAGAATTGGAAGAATCTTTTTCAACTCATGACACTATACGAGACAGACTGCAGTTCTTCTGAATCTTCTAGACTTGGTCTGAAAATTTCTGCAATTTCAATTCTCACTTCGTGTGTAATTCTTCACAGCTGATTTTGAATCGTCAAGAGTTATTTCTGTTAAAATACATATGTAACTTTAGATGGTTACAATATATTAATGCACAACTTCTGACTCTCCATCAAACTGGGATAAATTTTATCTGCTGCTCTATTATGCCACCTTTTTACTAACTTGCAAGTTGACAGTAAATAGATTCACTCCAAATTCCTTATGAAAACAAAACCTTGAGAACAAAACCTCAAAATAATATTGTTTATGTTATATGCTCTGTGGTTTGATTTTGATCTGCTTTTGTTTGTTGTTGTTTTTTTTTTTTTTTAATTATAATTGTATCTGGCTTTTCATCATATTACCTGTGAAATATATTTTTCTCAAAAAAATATTTAAATTTACAAACACAGACACATCATGATTTATTAGAAAATTATTTCCCCATTAATCTCATGGAAATTGTCTCTAATTCATAGTTTAAACTCAAGAGTGTGCTGTGCTTTATTTTTTATTCATGTTTTTCACATACATTCTTGTACATAATACACAAAAACTTGTGTGCACATGCACATAAAATTTGACTTACAGGATGGAGGTGATTTCAGGTTTCTGCATCTTATGTATCATATATGTGCACCATTTCTTGGACTTTTTTTTTAACCTGAGCGCACAGCAATCTCAAACCAAACTGATTAACCTGAAAGAAAATGAAGAGATAGCAGAGAAACCCTCAGAGATGGAAGGTACAGTACTCACTAGCCTGTGCTCAGTGTGCCCAGAACGTGAGCTATCACTACTCTGTGGTATTATGAGGCCTATATCTAAAGTAATGCCTCCTATTTTATTACTTTGGAGCACAATGTCAGAGGCAGATGCTGGTGGTAAGGCAGTAGAGGCTGAATCTTCCCACCAATATTCCATTACATTTTGTTATACAACGGATGGCAGTGGAGAGACAGTGTGACAAATGGTGTCTGACAAGGAAGAGTGTACGAATAAAGGTGTGTCACTGAATTCTTCTATGCAGAAATAATGGCACTCATTGACATTCATTATGCTTGATGAATGTTAATAGAGACCAAACAGTGGATGTGAGCAGAGTGAGGTGGTGGTGGCCCATTTCAGCAGTAGCAACAGTGACAGTGGGTTACCTAAACTGGTAAAATTTTTTTGAACAAGCAAGGCATGAAGAGTCTTGTTCATCGCTGGTGAAAATTAAATAGCTAATGGTAGTAACAGTGTTGAGAAACAGTGTTGTGTAGCTGAGAATGTGGTATCAAATAGTATTATTCTGTTCTCTGTATCTGTTGTTGTTTCCATTGAAACAATGAAGACATTACTTTTGAAGCAACCTATATATATTACATGGAATAGATGAAGCAATGCATATGGAATTCCACTGTGTGAAGTTTATAGTGTTGCATTCAAGAAAAAAAGAGATCGATTCAAGACTTACAGATGTTGCAGACCATTACTAGGAAGCCAATATTCTGATAGTTGAAAGTATCTTCATATTAGGTGAAAATTTCTTTGCCAGTAATCCTTACATATTCTCTCAAAAACAGTACTGTAGAGACTATCTGAAAGGAAAAGACTGAAGCTAACAAAGGAAAATAAGAACTTTTTGAAAAAGAAACATAGATGTTTTGGCATAAACTTCCTCAAGTCTGGATGTATGACTTCTACTAAAATCAAGTTGGCTTTCCTATAAGGTCAATCTGTTGGTTTTTGAGGTAAGTACTTTCAGCTCTTCATTCACATTAACAGTGAGATTGTTAAAAATCCAAGACTTTTTATGAGATATGTCAGATTATTACACATCTTTCTTTGACGGCATTCATTTGACTTAGTTCATTAAAAGATAAGATTTTGAAAGAATGAGAACATTTATTTTCACAAAGAATTTCATGGCCATGGCAAAGCAGTGCTAACTGTGCACAAGTCCCTAAAATCAGGTACTGTTAACCCAGTAGCTATACCAAGAAAATATTACATTATATATATTGGGGATTTTATACCAAAGAAGTTATCTAAATATATATATATATTCTTCATTAAAATAAAATATTTTGTTCTGCAAATTTTAAAAGAAGAAGGAAAATAAAAAAATTAAAAAAGAAAAGAAATAATTTCATAAAATACTCATAGAAAATTTACATGGCAAAATGACAAAACAGCAAAGTTTTGCTGCTTTTTTTTTTTTTCCTGCTACTAGGGATTAATAATGGGATAGAAAAATGCATGGCATAAATTTTATATATAGCTTTATGTAAGTTTTATGTATCTTTATTTTGAAGAATTATTTTAAATAATAAAATGTCCATGGAACTAGATGGAATCTATCAGAGAGCACTGAGGAAGTTGGCAGAATTGATTGCCAAGCCACTTTCCATTATTTATCAGCAGTCCTGGTTAAAGAAGGAGATCTTAGACAGCTGGAAATTTGCTAATTTGATGCCCATCTACAAAAAAGGGACAAAAGATAATGGCTCAAGTTAGAAGAGGTTCAAGTTGGATATTAGGAAAAACTTCTCAGAAAGTGTGGTGAGGTATTGAAACAGATTTTCCAGGGAGGTGATGGAGTCACCATTCCTGGAGTTTTTCAAGAAATTTGCAGATATGGCACTCAGAGACATAGCCTAGTGAGCATGAGTGATGGTTTGATGGTTGAACTAGCTGATCTTAGTGGGCTTTTCCAACCTTAAAAATGTTATGATTCTGTGTGAAATTCAACACAGGAATCTGTCAGAAGATATGGCTTACCATTTGGAGCAAAAAAATCTTGAATGCAACCAATAAAGTTGATATACCAACTATAAATAGCTTCAAATTCAAATTCAATCAAATGCAATTTCCCAGCCATCACGGGTTCATGAGAGGAAGTCTGTGCTTGTCCAACTTCATCTCCTTTTGTGACTGGGTGACCAGCCTGGTAGATGAGGAAAGGCTTTTGATGTAGTCTACCTAGACTTCAGCAAAGCCTTTGACACAGTCTCTCACAGTATTCTTCTGGGGAAACTGGCTGCTCGTGGCCTGGACTGGTACCCTTTTTTGGATAAGGAACTGACTAGAAGGCCGTTCCCAACCGATACAAGTGGTTAATGGATCAAAGTCCAGCTGTTTACCCGTTACGAGTGGTGTCCCCCAGCGGTTGGTACTGGGACCCATTTTCTTTAACATCTTTATTGATGACCCAGATGAAGGCATTGAGGGCACCCTCAGTAAGTTTGCAGATGACACCAAGCTGGGAGGTAGTGTCGATCTGTCTGAGGGTAGGGAGGCCCTTCAGAGGGATATAGATAAACTGGATTGCTGGGTTGAGGTGAACAGGACAAGGTTCAACAAGGCCTATTGTCAGGTCCTGCACTTTGGTCACAATAACCCCATGCAGATCTATAGGACTGGGGATAAGTGGCTGGATGACTGTGAAGAGGAAAGGGACCTGGGGGTGTTGGTTGATGCTCAAGTGAACATGAGCCAACAGTGTGCCCAGGTGGCCAAGAGGGCCAATAGCATCCTGGCCTGCGTTAGAAATAGTGTGGCCAGCAGCAGCAGGAAGTTGATCATCCCCCTCTACTCAGCACTGGTGAGGCTGCACCTCGAGTACTGTGTTCAGTTTTGGGCCCCTCACTAAAAAAAAGACATTGAGACCCTGGAGCGTGTCCAGAGAAGGGCAACGAAACTGGTGAGGGGTCTGGAGCACAAGTCTTATGAGGAGTGGCTGAGGGAGCTGAGATTGTTCAGTCTGGAGAAGAGGAGGCTCAGGGGAGACCTCATTACACTCTACAACTTCCTGAAGGGAGGTTGTAATGAGGAGGGGTTTGGCCTCTTCTCCCAGGCAATAAACAGACAAATTGTACCAGAGGAGGTTTAGATTAGACATAAGGAAGAACTTTTTCTCTCAGAGAGTGGTCAGGCACTGGAATGGCTGCCCAGGAAGGTGATGGAGTCACCGTCCCTGGCAGTGTTCAAGAGGCGTCTGGATGAGGAGCTATGATATATTGTTTAGAGGCTTATGGTAGCAATGGTAATGGGAGGATGGTTGGACTAGATGATCTTGCAGGTTGTTTCCAACCTTATGATTCTATGATTCTATAACTTCATATAGAGTCTTCGCCTTTGATATCTAGGACAGGAAATATATGTTCAGACATAGAGATTTAAAATGCAGCATTTGCATCAGTGTCTAATGTACAGGTTTAGATTCAAGTGTGCTTTTCTGCGGCCAAAGATAATTGAAATACTAAATTCCCTCGTCACTATGAAGTAGCCTAAGTGAACAAGGTTGTCAACATAAAAACTGCTATTATTGCAGTACTAGGAGAAAGGACCTTTAAAATAAGATATACATATTCAGTGTGCTTTAGTTTGGCTTAAAATTACCCACATTTGAAGATTTTATTTGGAATGAATCAGATTCTGGTAATACAAACACAGAGTATCCTTTAACTGATCAACTACTCAATTAACTAACATAAACACTTTCTGGAGGGCTGTCTTATCTAGCTGCTGTCCTGTTCCTGTGCTTTCTATGTAATTCGGTTTGGCTGTGACTGTTTAGAGTCACCACCAACTTACTCCAAAATTAAACAAAAATGAAAACAAACAAAAACCTAAATCAAAACAAAAAACAATATCAAAAACTAACAATAACAAAATGAAAAACCAGACAAAACCAAAATCAGAAAACAATGATCTGAAACTTCCGGGCCTACCACAGACAACACAAAGGCAGGTCTCTGCAGAATTATCCCCCCATGACAGGTATAAAAATAGAAATTTGGTCTCTAATTTCTCAGTACTCATAATGCATATCAATGTGGTTCCCTGCTATGTCAGAGTGCCCAATTTGCAATCATATTCATGATTTGGACAAGTCGTACCAATGCTATAGTGTTTATTACTTCGGAATTCTTACCTTAATGAAAACATACGCGCATGAAAATTGTTGGTGTCTATTTTATTGCGTGCCAGAGTGTGGCCAGAGTAACTCCCTGATTAAGAGATCAAGTTATGCCAGTGAATCCCAATCTATAACTCTTCAGTATCTGAATTCTCAGGACAATTTGATCTGTATTGCTGTCGGAATTAGAGGAAATTAGAGGAAATCCTGCTGCACCCAATCACACTGATAGGATGGGGTGATGTTTTCTTCTACACTTACTGCTGAGATCATAGTTTCAGCTCTTTGTCAGATCTAGCATGTGGGTTGTGACTAGATTTGTGTAAGCAGCACTGTGTTTGAAGGCCCTGCAAGTCATGCAAACAGAAATATTGATTTTGAAAGTATTTTTTGTTTGCTTTGTCTCCGTACAGGTAGAGATTATCTTGTTATTAAAAAAAAAAAAAAAATCCTACAGAATTTCCATGCTGCATTATCGGATAGACTGTGGAGACAAAAACTGTAAAATAGATTTAATACAAAGCCAATTTCTCTGATAAAAAACAGGTTCTGCATGTTTTCAAGTCATAGTCAGTGATCGTTCTGTAACTAATGTCCCAGACAGTTTTGCTGAAGTCAGTGCTCAAAAGCACCCTCAATTAAAGACTATTTGTTTTAATTTTGGAATTGACTGTGTAAACAGCAATTCTTAATGGTATTTACTTGCTAGTGAAAAGTACAGCCATGTTAAACAGTACATGTCTATCTTTTTTTTTTTTCCTTTGTTTTATAATTTAGTTTTGCTAGGCAAAGCTGATTTAAAAACATAAATCAGATGCCAGGGAAGAAAACATTTCAAAGGTTCTGTACTTGGAAAATGCATAATACTTTATTATTAGCTGCCATAAAATTAGCAACCTGAGTTTTGCACTCTGCCTTTCAAAAAAACAGTTGCTTTTGATAGTGGAAAAGGAAGCTAAAATGAAGATGTGGGAAGGAAAATAT
This sequence comes from Lagopus muta, assembly GCF_023343835.1. Taxonomy (NCBI): domain Eukaryota; kingdom Metazoa; phylum Chordata; class Aves; order Galliformes; family Phasianidae; genus Lagopus; species Lagopus muta. Next base: position 30,661,794 of record NC_064435.1, read on the forward strand.
ATGGAAATATTTTTACCTTTTACAGTAGCATTTTACAAAGCCCTTCATTCAGGGTTTTGTACACTTGATTCAGAGAACTTCAGTAGGGAAAAAAATATTCTAATTCAGTGATGGAATCTCTCAGATTTTTGTCAGGTCCTTTTTTAAGTGTCAAGTTATCAGTCGGAAAAATGTAGCTGGAACGTTTTTTTGGACGTTGTGTCTAACTATTGCTTCCAAGCAGGAAAAAGAAAACAGAGGGTCTTGAATGTCAGTTTAAGTAGGAAAACAATTTGTAAGCATTCCTTTTCTGATTATCATTCTTAAATTTGCACCACAACTAAATTATTGCTTCAATGGGTTAAAAAAATAGAAATCAGTAATTGTGGTTGCAATTTACTGTTTTGTTCCCTAACATAATTTCCAGGTTAACTTTCTTCAAAGGCTGTTTGTGCTCCAAAATCAATATTTTTACTTGTATGTTTCTTTAACAGTTTGCAAAAACGTCTGGTCTTATATTTCAAATATTCTTCTTATGTTCCAGCTACATGAATAAGCACATTTTTTCGCTTAAACCAATCTTTTCTAGCAGATTAGGCATGTGGGAATGTTAAGTGTTACACATTGTCAACAAATATCTCATTCTTAAATTCATAAAATTGTAATATTAATAAAATATAGCAATGATTTATCACTAATTATACAACAAGTTGTTACAAACAGGCAGAAGAGAAAAGTACAACGTCTGACCATTTTCTCAACATAAGAATGCTCATGGTCTCAGACATTTGGGGTCTGTGTCTGAATGAGAAAGCCTGAACTCCAGTCATAGCCCCTCTAAAGAGCTGTGGTCCTCCAGAGGAGCCTCTCAGCTCCTGAAAAAGTTTGTGAACTGTGTACTGGGGCCTGCATTTAGCTATCTGGTATGCAGTGCATAGATTAACTCTTTAATAGCAAAAACAGCAGACAGTACAACATTTGTCAGCCTGTTTACTTACTGTACTGCTGGGTATTTAGTCACTTCAGTAGTACAATCACAGCTGAATGCCAGACATGGACACAGCTCAGCCAACCCCTGTGTAAAGCATCCAGAGTGAACACACAGCATTTTCTAAACAAGATGTCAATACTTATACCAGAAATGGGCAATTCAAAATGCACCACTGAGAAAATAAAGCACTCCTGACACACTGCATCTTACAGGGCTCATTATTATTCCCTATTAACTAACAAGAAAAGAGGGGAAGAGATGCTAGATTACGTCTTTAGACCAAAGGAGTAGAGGTAACAGGCTGATTTTCTGCCTTCAGACTCACTAGAAAGACGTTTCATGATGGGTTTTAAAAGTAGAGCCAGCAAAAATGGAAAAGAGACATGCACTCCATGCATAGAATGATCACTTTTTATGTCTTTTGGAAAAGGTAATTTACACAGATTGAAGTAAATTGTTCAGTAATGAAAGAATTAATGCTGGCATTCTAAAGAATGCTTTCACCTTAACTTGGAATATCATTCCCAAAGCTAAAAAGATGCTTTGATATATATCTAATCAATATTCAGAGAACACTATCTGATGTTTTCATGGATGCAAGTCAACCTCAAATGACCTTGTCCTTAGCCCTGAGGTATGCCATTCTCACTCACTGCCTTTGTTCTTCCCAAAGTTATGTTTGTTTGTTTGTTTGTAGCCTTTCTGTATCCTTCTCCTACTCCTGCTATTTATTTTCACTTTTTCTCAGAGTTGGAGTAATAGTATGTGTCACTGGTCAGATAATGCAGTAAAGCCATCTCTAAATTGCTATCACAGTCTCCAGCTTCCATAAGATCTCACCCTCAGTAAGGAGATATTTTTCCAATTTTCCTTTTGTCTCCTCCTCTTTCTTCTTTCTCACACCACTCTGTATAAATTGTTTTCCTGAGTCTGGTCTTCATTTATTGTTTTTCTATTTTAGACTGTGAATGTTTCAGAGTAATGAACGTATCTCATACCACCTTTGTAAAATGATGTATACATTTACATTTCTCCATAAATTATGCTTAAACAACAGGAAAAAAATCCAGAAAAAAATTCCTTCGATTCCTAAAAAGTCAAAAATCTTTCTTCCTAACATAAATTATATTTGGATGAAGTGAAAGGCAACAGTCACTATTATAGCAGTAGTAGCAGTAATGGTTTATTGTATTGTTAGTTTATTAACACACAAATTCTGAAATCAGTTGTGCAAAGGTAAAAACCTGACAGCAGTAACTGTTTTATGCAAAGTATGGTAATAGTGGGAAATCAAGTTTCAACAAACTGCTCTTGCAGGTCAAAGTAAAATCCACATGTGGAATTTAAAACTCTTAAATAACCCTAGTGTCTCAGGGGAGGCACTCTGTAAAGGAAATATCAGTTTTCACCAAGATTGTCTTTCAATTAAAGTTTTACTTACATACCAGTTTGTTGAAGGGCATATAGTTTAGTAAAGTAGAACAACTCTAAGATCAAAGTATTTTGCTGCATGCATAAATGCACACACATACTGAGTTGTATCTTCCCAGTTTTTTTGTGTGTGTGCACTTTTTTTCCCCCAATGTTTATTCATTGAAACTTGAGACTTGACATTTATTTTCTGAGGTTTCTGTGGTTATTGTAGTCGGAGGTACCAATACTGCAGTAAAGTGAAGAAACGTGCATCTCGTATTTTCTAAGTGCGGTATAAAAAAATCCAGACTTGTGCAGATTTTTCAAGTATTGGTTATTTTATAATTTCCTTCCTTCTCTCTTATTTCCAACCCTTGTATAGATTGTATGAATGCCAGACATAATTTTCAACAAAGAAATATTATAATAGGAAATATTTCACAGCACGTTCTTCATGTTGAGTCTGCAAATACTATAGTACAAGTCTTCCACTTCAAAGATATACTTAGATGGTAGGAGTCATTAAGGAGAATGGACATACTACAGGTTGCAAGTAGTACCATTCATTTTTTTAATTAGGATCATGACTACCATACATGCAAAAATGTCAGTGTTGAGCAATTACAAAATGCAAGGAATCAACCTAAATGACAACAGTCGTCTGATGTTGGAAACCAGAGCAAAGAAAGGTTAGACCAGAAGAAATTTCAGTAGCTCCTTGCCACAAGGACAGAACCATTTCTGGCCAGCAAAGAAGATGCACTCATGCTATGATTTAACCTGGCAGGTAGCTAAGCATCACAAAGTCATTCATTCATTGCCCACCTCGCAGTGGGACAGGGGAGAGCATTTAAAAAAAAAAACAAAAACAAAAACAAACAACAACAATGTAGAATTTATGGACTGAGATAAAAACTATTTACTAAGACAGAAAAGGGGGAGAGAAAAAAGATAATAGTAATGATAATTATATACATATACGTATACATATGTACAAAACAAGTGATGCACAAGGAATTGCTTTCCACCTACACACTGATGCCCAGTAAGTCCCTGAACAGTGGCTTCTTGTTTAGCCAATTCCTAACCATCTTTCAAGGCTTTTTTTTTTGCATGATGTCATATGATATAAAATATCCTTATGATCAGTTTAAGTCAGCTCTTTGGGTTCTGTCTCCTCCCATTTCCTTGTGTCCCAGAGCCTCCTTGCTGGCAGAACAGTGCAAGAAGCTGAGAAACTTAAACATCCATGGCTTTGTACAGCACTGCTCAAAAACAACCAAAACATCGGTGTATTGTCAACATCGTTTTTCTCCTAAAACCAAAACACAGCATCAGACCAGACGCTATAAATCAACTCTATCCCAGCTGAAACCAGGACACTGCACCAAAAGAAACATTAATGATCTAATTCCCCCTGACTTCGGAACATGTACTGTCCCAAATAATTTTTTACTGTTCCTATTCTGTAAGACTTAATTTAACTTCTAGTGTAGCATGGTAGATCGGTCCTACAAACTGGTATACATGAAGGAATTATCCTCCTTTTGGAGTGTAAAAGGAGTGACCATATCCTTTGTGACATCAGAGAGAAAGGTTTGAAGAGAAACACGTCAATATCTACAGATTACAAAGGCTGTACTTACATGAGTGTGGATTTGATGAGGATAACACTTTTCTTGATTGTTTATTTTGACTTTTCTTAAAATAGTTTCCATTTGCATTCATTTTAAGACATAATTACTCTAAATACAATGTTGTTGTTTCTTGTCCTGAATCTTCAGGGACTCAGATTCTCCAGTGACTTCCCAGATGCTGGTGCATAATGACCTGTGCCATATGATCTTGGGAATTTCTAGAGGTTGAAGGCCCACCAGCGAAACATGTACACAGCACTCAAAGCTGTCTCTTGTATAATAACACAATGAATGAAAAACAGGAAATTACTTCTGTTCTTTAAAATTCCAAGTCTACTGTATAAAATTATCAAAGTCTGAAAAGGAAGTGTATGTTCATGTTTCATACCAGAAGTCCATATTAAACTAGAATGGCAAGGAGCTGAGTTATTTGTAGCTTGCTTTGAATAACTGGTCTGGAATTAGAGTATCTGAACTGTCTTGGCTTTAAATTAGGTTTTGAAGACTTATGAAAGCTAAATAGTGCCAGCAGGATAAGTAGTATTTGACTTTGACTGGTTCCTCCACAGTTCTAACTCTGATTATATTTTTAACAAAAAAAGTACTAAGAGAGAAAGAATATCCATTTTTATTTTGTATACATCAATAACGTAGAACTTATTATTTGGAAATTAGAAGAAATCTCCAGCTCCTATCTTTCTACAGCAAAAAAATGCAATACGGAGCATATGAAAGCAATAAGGCCTTTTCCTTGTCACCCCTTGAAGAAGAAACAACTACTTGTCACTTTGTTTTTGATACTGGCCTAAAGATTGCATTAATGAAACTTCAGAAATCTGGCAAAATTATATTGTTAGTTCTTGCTGTAAGTATGCTTTAAATGTTTAATATTATTTATTTATTTTATGCCTAAAGAGATCTTATATTTCTTTGGGAATATATTTTATTTTGTGCTGATGAAAGTGAGATTATGTTAAGGTAATGATAAAGCACAACTTTAGGAGATAACAAGAGGGGAAAGGAAGAATATACAAGGTTTGCAAGAATTGCAAGAGGTCAATTACACTGTCTTGTATCTGATACTGGCCAGTATACTGGAAAAGAGTATGAGTAGGGGATGAACATGATAACAGTTCTACAGATATGTTGCACGAATTTCCAGAGATGTAAAAAATTATTCCTTGCTGTTTGTTAAGACTTTTTATATCATTTCATGTTGGTTAGCATATTTTATTAGGTAAGATAGTGAACAACTCTGAGACTAATATATTTCCTTTTCTTCTGGTGCTTAAGCAAAACAAAAAAAATATTGCCAAAAAATTAGATGGTTTTGGACAATTTTGTTTTGGAAAAGTTAAAGTTTAATATATTATATTTTGATTCATTTAGCGTTCATTCTCCTTTGTTCTCCACCAGCTATAGAGAATATTTGCTTTCTCTATTCAGGATTTTTTTAATAAGAAACTACCTTGACTTGATAAAAAAAACCTGTGGAAATGCATACAATATTGTAGCAGGTTGGTTTAGAATGGAAAGATGCTAATATACATATATTTTTAAATATGTGTGAAAATCAAACAGCTGTTAGCCCATCAGAAATGTATTATTTTCTTGTACAGTCTGAAAAATAAAGCAAATGTTACCTTTTTAATGGTCTACAAAAACTGCCATGTCCTTACTGCAAAGCCCCAAGGATTGTACCTTGTTGTCTTAATCATACATTAATATTAAGTTTTGCATTGTTTTCTGTATGGGGAATTACAATACAAAACATAAAATACTCTGAGTTAACATGGAAAATATTTGTATGTAGGTGGAATTATAAGAGCAAAACTGATGCCATTTTTTACAGCAAAAGTTAAATTTATGACTATGAGCAGAGCAGATTAGGCCAATAAAAAGAAAGCTTTCATTATAATGCTTTCTACTCTGTCCCTCATGCATGGCCTCTTAGCTCTCCAGTACAAACCCTTAGCTTTTTACTAGACTGCATCCCATCTTTATATTTGAACTGCAATAAAGAGTGCACTTGTCCCTATCATAATTTTCCTCACCAAGGAGGCCTGTAGAAACATGTTTCTAAAGAATTACTTCTTCAACTTTCCAGCTATGAGCCACCATTCAAAAAATCTCAACTGCCTACTTTGTTTTGGAATTGAGATGAGGGGCAGTATAATGAAGATGCTGACTTCTCTAACCTGTACTGATATTCCTAGAAAGTCCCTGGCAGATAACAAAAGAGCAGAATGCAAAAAGACTCCTTTATTAGGGGCAAACCCATTTAAGTCAAAAGTGATTTCAGCTGAAAACTAATGTAAATTGGAGGAATACATACACATTAAAGGTGTTCATAAACTTGTCCATGCATTCTGTCCAATATCGTACAGACTTTTAAAAAATCCCATTCTTTTTTTATCTGAGAGGAAATACAAATAACAAGGAATGTCAGAGGTCAAACTTTTGCATACACTGTGTAGTTTTATAGGGTGCTGAACTGATGAAATAGGAGAAATCTAAGATGATTATAATTTATGAGTCATAGCCTTAGAAAAGCTGGTATACAGCTGCTCTTTTCTAGTAATAGCACTGATTCATGAGAATGAGAAGAAAGCAGTGGTAAAAAATTATTTTATTATTCATTAGATGCCAGAATGTGTGGAAGGAATTTCAGTGGTACACCCCAGTTCTTCACGTAATACAAAAAGATTTATTTTTTCAAGGCTATATCATATTGGTGGCTGTAAATAGAGAAGTCTGAACTCCACTTCTCATGAAATCAAGGAAAGTAGTGAGAAACAGAGCTGGCTTTTTCCCATTTAGTGGCCTTTGTCCTAGATAGGACACATTTATTTCAGGAACAATTAATGCAATAATCATTTTTCTGAGTTGTTCCCAGTCATTCTGTTTGAACTAAACACTAAAATATCCTACTTACAGCAGAGTTTTCTAAACTTTAGATAATTAAGATTTCTACCATCACACTCCTCTGGTATCACTGCATTAATACAGTTAGGCATTAGTACATTTATAACAAGTCTACATTTCTGAATGACAGAAATCTTTGTGAGATATGTATGAGCAGAACTCAGCATTCTGGGGTGTTTTTAGAAGAATAATACATTTAACCTGAAATAGGAAATTGCATCAAATTGCATAAAAGAATTACTTCCAGTATTATACAAAATCATTAAAAATGGAAAAATAGGAATTGATATAGTATTTTCTCCAACTAGCTAGTACAGGACTAGTATTTAGAAAAAACACCAGCCTGGATGTAGGTTTTGATTATTCATAAAAGATTTCTGGAAGGTCTGAGTGAGATCTGACCTTCATAAAGCTAGATAACTGGTGTTTTATGGTAAAAGTTTCTCAACTTGAAACAAGTTAAATAATATATCCAATAATTACATTTCTCTTCTATACCACACTAATATCTCAATACATCAGCTGATGCATCTGGGACTCTTTTTTTCTTATACTATTTCTAACAGAGAAGATGCCAGTTTAAAGTAGAAGCTCTTGTTAGCAAACTTAAGTCCATGACTGACTGTGAATTTGTGTTATTATTATTATTATTATTTTTTAATGTCAGTCCCTAAGGATTTTAGCATCATAATAGAATTTTAAAAAACTCTGATGGTATTTCTTTGTCATACAGATAGCCTGGTATCTTGTTAGGCTTTTCTTCATAAAGGCTGCTAAACACCCCTCTTCTATATAGCTACGACTTTCTTCAATGCTTGTAAAAAGTCTTAAGCTTCTAAATCCCTAACCCTCTCTCAAAGAGGATTCAGACATATATAAATATATTAAAAAAACTCACAAAAACTATGAGTTTTATTTTATTAGGAAAATGAGCTGAAATGTAATAAGCAGCAGTAGTAGAAGCTCATTTGATTTACAGGAACTGAAGACAGATTTAATCTATTAAGTAATTTATTAGTTTTCTCACCATACTACTATCAGTCCTTCCTCAAACCTACTTTTAAATATCTGAATCTATAGATCTTCTATTACTTCCTTTGATATATGCTGTTCCTGGACATAATATATTTCACTGATAGGAATTTATTCCATCTTAATTTCAATAAATTATTCATAGCTATATTCTCCTTTGCCATCATAAATAGTTTCTCTTCATTCTTGGGGTGAAATCTCAACCCCTCAGAAATTATTAGAGTTTTGCTCTTATTGGATGAGACAACTTGAGCCAGAATTTGATCCTTGTTTTTATGAGCTTGAGATACTTTAGAATGTTATAATAAGTTATATAAGTTATAATGCTATAATAAGTTATCATTTACACACACTAGAAATACTCTTTTAATCAGTCAATGAATAGAGCTTACAAGAGATGGAAAATTGAAACATGAAGTCAGAGCACATCAAAGGAAAGGCAAAGGCATTCATTCAGTACATTGTCTTATGTCATTAAACAGGTAGAAAAAAAAGGCCACCAGGCAGGTGGAAGCTAAAAAAAAATGTGGAATGATGATTGAAAAATATGCATATCACATGACCTCTTAGAGCATGAAATCCTACCCTTTGTCTTTATGAATCTATGTCTATATGAACCCTTTAGAGCAGAGAATAAAAAGGAAATATATAGGGGAAAAAATACCTACAGATAGGTAAGATCTAATAAGAGTAAAAGAATATTGAAAAATCAAATTCACTGGTGACTACCAAGTATCAAAATATTCACCCTTTCAAAGAACGTTCAATCGTTATGCTTATGAAAACATAATGAATACTTCCAAGTGGTGCTACATAAAGCAAGCTCTTCTGAATTGAGGTTCTTATTACTATAAGCTAAGCAATTTATATTGTTGGTTTGTTTGTTTTTCTTTTTCTGTTTTCTTGGGCTTTCAGAATACAGATACAAGTATTACAAAGTGATACAGAGCACAGGTGAATATGTATTGGCATCTGGTAATGAAAGGCTTTACTTTAAAATAACAATGTCAAAGATAGAAAGTTTTGGCGAAGTGATGGAGTAGCTTTACCTGAAATAAAAAAGAAATTAATCTTTAATATAAAAGATCCATGGAATTATTTTCACATTGTATTTTGCAATACTGCAAAAGGCTGGAGAGAACATTTTATAGCTAGATATTCTGGTTTATTCACTGTATATGAATATTTTCAAACCATAGTAAGAGACACATAAACCAGGTACAACTAATTTCTTTGCTTCAGGATGTGCCAGTTACTGGAGCAGAACAACTCAAAAATTAATAATTGTTGAAACAGTTGACAAAAAAAAATAGATATGCCATCATTCTAAATTAAATTTTATAAACAACTAAAATTACACAAATCATTGAATCTTAACCTGCCAACCTATACATAATGCCAACCATAATAAGAAAAAATTAACACTCTGCAAGTATGTAAATATTTACAGATGAAGCTGCTTCATAGTCTGCATTCAATGCTTTTCATTAGCTTCATTATGTATAGAAATTACACTTTCAAAACACGAAGACATTTAAATAAATCACCGAATAGACCAAGTACTCATTGTCTTAAGATAGCAATCCCGCCTCTTTTGACTTCTGTATATGAACATTCTAAAAAGTGAGAAATATGGTTAAGAGGATGTAATTTGGATACTCACTGAGGATGCTAGTCCATGGGCAGCACTGATAGTAATACTCAATGACAGTCTGAGTTTAGCTTAACCAAAGTTGCTTAAAATCCAAGCTCTGGTCAGAAGATGTCTTTTCACCAGCACTTGAACCTGCAGGAACCATATATATACATATATTATTATTATTATTATTATTACTACTTAATTACAAAGTTTCCCATGTGCCTACATTTGCAAATATCCAGAAGTAACAGAAACAAACCCACAACAAAATATCAGTTGTGCAACCCTACACTAAAAATGCTACCTTGTTTTCTATGTATGATGTATCGCCTGGCATCAGAGTCTGATCTTTGTAGATATTACCTGAAACAGGATTTCTAATGAAAGTTTACATCCTGATTCTTTCTTTTTTGCACAGCAAAAGAGGAAGGCAACAGAAATGGGGCTTATAGGACAGGATTCTGAAACAGGAGCCTGGAGTAGATTGTCATGTCACTGCAGCACCAATCTGTATTCATCACCCCATAGATTTAGTACCCCCTCGAAGGGACAGTATTTTTCTATATATCTCTCATGTTTAAGACTTTGTATGAAAGCGTGGGAAGCAATGAAAGTAACTGTTGTATAGGGTTACTGCGTCCAGTTAAATAGATCTTGGCTTTCAACCTACTGGCTGTTCTTCACAGAGGTGTAAAGAGGTATTAGATATTAGAAGAGGTATTAGATTCTGAAAAACTGGTATCTCTGGCTGATATTATATTACATTATTTTAAAACATGCTAACACTGGAACCCAGAGGTATGAATACATTTTTGTTTTCTTTAATTTCAGTGGAAAACAAGCTAAAGCTGAAAATAAAATATGGTTCCTGGATAGTCAGTCTACTGTATACAGAGGATGGGGAAACTCAATGAAACCCATTCACAGTAGGTTAAAGTTGGCCACAGGAACAGCTGACATTGGAACATTACTAGAGAGACCATGTTGTTGTCAGTTTATTAATGGCTTCATGAATAGCAGAAACAAACAGAGCATTTGGTTTTAATTTTAGGTTATATTTGTACCCTACTAAACTGAAGACCCCAGTGACGTCTGTCTCAAGTAACTGGCACCACCTCTGTTTTTTTAGCAGACCTTGATAAAAAATGATTCAGCACTGAAGAAGTGCATTATAACACATACCACATGTACTGTACATCTCGGTTATCAATACACGCTACTATCGAGAACTGGTACAATCCTATTTTTACTTACTTTCATTGCATTTAAGATACTTTAGCTTTTCAAGTGAGAGGTGTTCTCATGTGATGACAGTCAGAAGAGTGATTTGCTGCACTTTCCATCTTCCTTAGCACTGTACATCTGTGGGAGAACAGCACAGCTCTGGTGAGAGTTTGGTGCGCATTTAAAGCATTTTGTATTTAAAAAGCACACCAGAGGGTGTGTACTGGAACCAGATGAATAACTAGCAGGGCCTTTTTCCTTTACCCTTCCCCCTTCCCTTCCCTTCCCTTTTCCCTTTCCCTTCCCTTCCCTTCCCTTCCCTTCCCTTCCCTTCCCTTCCCTTCCCTTCCCTTCCCTTCCCTTCCCTTCCCTTCCCTTCCCTTCCCTTCCCTTCCCTTCCCTTCCCTTCCCTTCCCTTCCCTTTTTCTAAAAAGGTTTTCCTTGGATACTACAAGGAGTCAAGACAATGATCACAATCAAAAACTTAGACACAAGAAAATCTCCTTTCAAAGTGTCTGCAAACTCCAAATGTATTTGAACATTTCTTTTGAAAAATAAATATTCCCTCTCGTGTAGTTTTTCTTATGTAAAAAAAACCCACAACAACTGTTTTTTAAATTTATTTCTAATTCTGCTGCTTCCGGGCATCAGTCATTTAAGTAAATCTAAATGACATGCCTGAATTCAGATGCTATGACAGTATTGTAGTTCACGCAAATTCTTTGTGGATATGTTTTCTCGTACAGAGTAATTCCCAGCTCAGAAATGTTTCATAGTGTGGTCTTCACTATTCCCTGGATATACAGAAAAAAATAAAATAAAATCAATTAGTTATTGGATAATATATGCATATGGACAGCTGTACATTCATGGGGGCAGCTCATTTTCCCTCACATTCATTTAGCATCTCTGTCCTTCTTCATCATGAAAAATAGTCCCAGAAGGCAGATTTGCACATCTCAAAGAGGACATATGCCTGCTTATGCCCACCATGACCATGCTTGTCTTGACCCATGCATTACTATATGAGTTGTGATGCGCTTCTTTGCTTAAGAAGACAAGAAAATTAATTCTAAGTAAAACTTCTGTGTAGAAGATTCAGGCTACCTAGTTTAATTGTTTTTTATTAAATCAAAAGATTGTTAAGAATCCCAATAAGTAGCTTCTTTTCTGTAAAAAAGAATTGCACAGTTAATAAGAATCAGTACTAATTACATTCACAAACTGGTAGTTTTGACATGAAATAAAAAATCTTTCAAGCTAAATTCTTTATGTTATTAACTCATTGTCAATGGTTAATGGGCTGGTTTGGTCTGGTTCCATGATTTTTGGGCCAGGGGGACTCATGGACCCATGCCAGGGAAAGGGTAAAGGAGAAAAAAAAAGGGAGATGGGCCTAAAAACAAAACAGTGTCAATGATCTGAGGAGGAAAGTTAATTTACTAAATAAGGTATCAGAATGCAAGATAACACAATATAATACAGTTCCAGCTGTATTGGAATTGAAGTTAATAAATCAAATAAAATGAGAGAGTGTCCAAAAACTGAAAGTCTTACTCTAATGCTGAAAGCGAGATGGCTACGAAGCACGCATGCTGAAGAGATGAGCAGAAAGGGAAAAAGGGGCATTTTGTGACCTGCTAACAGTTTTATCTTTTCCTTCTGAATGGAAAACAGAAATGCAAAGTTTTCTGGGTTATGTAGTTCTTCTGAGAACCAGATACCTGCAAAAATGTGGCAGTCCACAGAACTGGGACATTAACTCTTTAACTCCCAGTGCACCACATGATGTTGTGATGGAGAATACAGATAACAAAAATAATAAAACTATGAGACTCAGAAATAAAATAAACCATTGCAGCTCAGAAGAGTGATCTCAAGATTTATTTTTGCATATGGGAATCATAAAAACTTCTGATAGAAACTGAAGATGAATTTTTTGTTAGGATCATGATGGGGGAGACAGAAACGTAAGGAACCAGAAATGTAAGGAACTCAATATATGTTAGAGATCAAAATATTATTTCAATAATACTGCCATTGACAACACAAAAGTACTAGCTTGCCATTCCATATTTGCTACCTTTTCCAAGCACAAGAGAATAGCTTGCATGTACTGTACTGAATCTTCTAATAGGAAAAGAAGTATTTTAGTCTCAAAGTGTGAAAATTAAAGTTGACCACATGACAAATCTCCTCTCCACAGTTCATCCATAGATTTATCATTTAAAAAAATATAGTTAGCTTCAAGAAAAGAAAGCCTTTATTAGATTGAATAGAGCATAAATGTTCTGATAATTATTTGAAAGAAATATGAGGCAAACTAGCACTTCATAGAAAGCGTTTTCTAACAAGGAGCAGGCAGGATAGTGTTTATGTTTATAAATGTTCAAATGTCCTTAAATATCCATTTTCCCAAACAAATGCTTTACTCTCTCATGTTCAGAATGTTTTGTTGTTGTCACTCAGCTATTGATTTTTATTTGAGAGTAATTTCCTTAACTTTTTAGTTATTCAACTGTAATTCACATTTTTTTTGATGAAAATTTCCCCACTGAGATTGATCATGAACAGCTCATTCAGTATTTCAGCCTCAGGTAATTGCAGTTTAAAGCTGTGTTGGTTAATCGTAATTACTGTCTTATGTCACATGTTATTTTTCTTGAGTGAATGGATTTAGTGATTATAATCTGAACAAAGGCATAATGAGGTCAGTAGAGTCTGGGTTTCCCAGGAACAGCAATTCATTTAGTGAGCAGTTACAAATAAAAACTGCATCCTGAGGATGCTGAATGCAGTCTTAAAGTTCCATGTGGGAAGGAGCAGGTCTGTTTTGTTCTGTCACCTTAAAGGAAAAAAATCACTTGTACACTTAGTCCCATTATAATGGCTATGGCCTCAAAACATATGGGCTGAAGAATTTTTTTTTAATATATCTCAATGAGGTGTGGAGAGTCAAAGTTATAAAACAATTCTTTATCTAATTTCATGCTTAGAAATATAACATCTGAACTGCATGTGACAACTTTTTTAGAATCTGATTATACATGATAGAAAATGTACTTGAGTACTTGTATACTTGTACTTACACCTCAGATCACAGAGGTTGTTTTTCTTTTGGTAATTTTTTTGCCAACACAGTCTATCTACTTATTTTATTTAAAAAAAAAAAAAAAAAAAAAAAAAGTTGAAATAAATAAATAAATAAATAAAGTAGGCTTTTAAGCCTTTCCTTTGGCACAACTACTATTCAGTTTATAATCCTTCACACACTGCACTAAGCACTGATGAGACCAAGCCTGGAGTACTGGTCCACTTTGGGGCTTCCCAGGATGAGACACATGGGCATACTGGAGAGAGGCCAGCAAAGGGCCATGAAGGTGAATTAGGACTTGGAGCACCTCTCCTGTGTGGAGAGACTGAGAGCTGGAACTGTTCAGCCTGGAAGAGAGGAGGCTCAGGGGGATTTCATCAATCTCTATAAATATCCAAAGGGAGGATGCAAAGAGAATAGAATCAGGCTCTGTTCAGTGCAGCCCAGGTACAAGAAAAGATGCGATGGGCAGAAACTGGAACAAAAGGTTTCCTCTACACTTCAGGAGGCACCTCTCTACTGTGCAAGTGACACAGCACTGACATAGGTTGCCTAGAGAGGATGGGTAGTCTCTTCCTTACAGATTTTCAAGAGATATAACAGTCCTAGATTATCTACTCTGGGTGTCCCTATCTGAGCAATGGCCTTGGACCAGAAGACCTTCAAAGACGTTATCCAATCTTAGCCATTCTGTGATTCTGTACTTCTATGTTGTGCTGTGAAGTTTTCTAGCATACACCATTTTAAGTAACACAGGGAAAAGAAAAAAAAAAAGAATACAATAATTAACCTTCATTGTTACTTTGTCCCAAACCACCTGCTCAGCTTGTCTAGGAATGTTCCTTGTTTAGGAACATTGAAAAACATACTATAAGCATCCTGGGGTGCAGTGTTTCAGGGTTGCTGTTTGGTTAGATTTTTAGCTCTGTGTAAGACAGAAAGAATTCTACTGGAACAGATTATTTTCTTAGAGTTGTATTGAGAACAAATCTGCCAATTACTTGTAAGATAGATATTTCCCTAAACAAACTCTCTGAAATGGCTGAAGAAATTCAGTTACCTTCTAAAAGTCCTTTTTATTCCCTTGCAAATGTCTCATCTCCAAATTTTCTTTAACAAAAGTCAATTGATCACAGGATTTACAAAGTATTTTACTCTAGTACTTAAGGTTTCCAAAATGTAAGTTATCATCTTAGAGCTGGTCATATTTTGTAATCCTATTTCCAGAAGACTTCGGTGAATATTTTCACTAATTAACAAAAGAGAACAGAACTCAGCTAGTCTGTTTCATTTTTTCCTCTATTTTCCCATAGGTTATAATGATTACACTCATTAAAAGCTGGATGAGCAGTGAAATCGAGAAGTTAAATTATTTGCCTGAGGTCTAGATGTGTGATTTTCTCCCATTTCTATGCTTTTTATTTTTCTGGAAACTTCAGGTTTTTTAATTTTTAGATTCTAAAATTTAATGGCATTTCCATGTCTTCCAGTAGTTTAAGTTACGCTTTTTATTTTTTTGCCTTGTCATAAGAAGGTAGAATTATTCTATAGCTTGAAAAATAAAACAACTAACAAGATTCCTAAGGAAAAATCAGATACTATTTAAAAGTTAATATTTAATGTTCATGTTAATATTACATAGTTTTGTGCATAACAAAATATTTCCGTACAACACTGTCCTTCTGCCTATGAAAAGGTATGATGTTCTTTCACCAGAAGATGAATGCCATCCTTTCAGAGCCTTGTTTTGAACTTCTTGAGCATCAAAACTTCTCAGCTTCTAAAATACATTGCTTTCAAACTATATCCTAGAATCTCTGAAGAATTCCCCTGGTCCACAGTAGGTAACTGAGAAAAGCATGCTGACTGAAATCTTACATTCACTGTCTTTAGACCTGTTACCTTAGTGGAAAAAATATCAAGGGTGAACTTGTAAAAGTCAAAATCCACATCTAGGCCTGAACTGTTTGTTAACAAACATTTATGTCATTAAACATAATGACATTTATCCATTTTGCTTATTCTACAATGCAGTAATGCAACTATCATTATTTAAACTCATGTTTAGCAAGAAAAACTTACATATTAGGAAACAAATAAAAAGATTGTGAAGGAAAATTGTGTTAAGCTTTTAGTTAAGTGTGGAATGAGCCTCCAGGGTCAGTGCTTATAACACTCATCTGTAGACGCAATGAATTCCAGGGCAGTCTTTGGAAAATATCTTATCAAAGTAAGTGCAAAGCTTGAGGCCATTTGACAAATATCTGGCTATCATTAAGTGAGAGACTGCATCTGGAAGGGAGAATCTGTATGCAGGAATTAATCTGCATATGTTTTCTATAAAACCCACATGACAAATACTCTAATTGCAATAAGTAAATTAATCCTCTTTCATAGCCAGTACTATTAAGAAGTCCACTGCCTACTCTCTATATTTCAGTAATTATGATGCCTCCAGAAGTTCATCTGAGTGCCTCCAGAAACTTAGTGTTCAGAATTTGCTGAATCTTACTCACAGATGACTTAACTTTTGTCATTCCTTGGCATGGATGTGTTACCACAGAGACAATCAATTTGTCTGAATCAATGCAGTCTGAACAATGGAGCAAATGGAAAACTTTTCACAGCAAGTAACATTCAATTTCATTCCTGTGCAAAGACAACTCAGATTGTCTATTCTGCCTGCCAAGCAAGACAATTCCATTGTTTGGGACTTAACAGGCATTGTGGCAAAGGACATGAAAACACATTTTTGTTTCCAGCAATGTTAAAGCACAGCACTCTGCATCGTAAACTCTGATAGCCATTCTACATTAGATCTTTTCAAATTTGGAAAATAATATTTGCCATCATGACCTTGTCCCATCTCTTCCGTTCTACTGTCACAAATCAGGTACCTGTTTTTTGGTATTTTTACACTAAGCAACATAGAGAACAGAGAGTAAAGAATCACAGTCTTGAATAAGAAACAGCATTAATTTTCCTTATATTATCACCTAGGGAGCTTAGGGCCAGCCCAACATTCTTTCTCCAAAAGATATGAAATCTGTTCTTAATCACTTCTTTCCTTTTAATTTCATCCTTTCCTCAACTTCCAAAACTGGTCAGCTACTTCATAGTTAATACATTTAAGTATTAGTTTTACTTCTGAGTAATAATGAAAATACAAATAGATAAGCAAGGATTGCATTTTTTCCCAGAGTGAGTTTGTCTGTAAACTGTATGGCAGTCATCCATAAAGCCTTAAAAAATGAAAGTTTGAGAAATCTCTGTAGAATGCTGAATAGATGTCTTGCTTAAAGGATCTATCTATAATATCACAGGATATTTTGTAAAAATAAAAATACATTTGTTATGTTGCCCAAAATACCTTTTTTTTTTTTCTCCTTAGAAATCTAAGTGTATCAGTGAAACTTCATTCCCCATTTTTTTCTCAAAATTTCCTTTATCTTTAAATGAATATTTTTCTAGGGAATGACGGCCACTAGACTAAAATGATCACGCAGATATTTGAAATTTGTTTTGATGGCTTCGACTTTTTAAAATGATATTCTGAAATCCCAGTGTAGTTCAACCAGTGGGGGCTTCATGGTAGAACCTTAGTTAATAAAAACAAAAGTACAGAATGATGTGAACTTTTCCAGTGCAACCTTTTTTTTAGCAGGGAGTAAATCTTTTATTTGTGAAAAATAAATTTTTCTTTAGTCATATGTTACAGGTACTTCAGCCACAGATATCTGAACTGCACGTCTGTTCTTAAGGCACTGCATGCAGTTACATCCCACATAGTAGGATCAAGCCAAGTAGGCCATGCTACATCAGTAAGACATGTTTAAGAGAATAGGGAAATCCTATAATAGATCCAGAAAAGTAATATATACAAAACTGGGTGTATGCACCAAAATAAAAGGATGTCTTAGCACTGAAAGAAAGGTCTTGGATACAGTTCTGATGTCAGTGGCAGTTTGGGCCAGTTAAACTCAGGATGTGGACTTACAACGAAAAAAATGTGTGCATGAGGTATGAATGCAAGACGTTTATTCTATTTGTTAATGGTAGTCCAGCAAGTAAAATATCAAAATATTGAAGGATACTGATGTAATCTTCCTGATTACATTTAAAATTATTGTCCCATTGCCTATCTGATTCTGATATGCAAATCCTTCTAGATTTTTGTCCCAGTTTCAGCTGCAACACAGGTGATCTTCATTGTGTCTAGTATGCTGCTATGTTTTGATTTTAGGAGAAAAACAGTGTTAATAAGACACCAGTGTTTAGTTGTTGCTGAAAAGTGCTGTACACAGCCAAGGATGTTTCAGTGTCTCAAACTGTCCTGACAGCAAAGGGGCCGAGGGAGGAGGCAGAATCAAGGTCTCTAACTTAAAGTGGCCCGTGGAATATTCCATACTGTATGACATTAAGTGAAACTATAAAAATGGGGGTAGTTGGTGGGAGGTAGCTGCCACTGCTCAGAGACTGGTTGGGCTTTGGTCAGTGGGTAGTGAGCAATTGCTTTGTGCATCTTTTGTTCTGTGAATGTATATGTTTATCTCTGTTTAAACACACATATATGATAATACGTCTATTATTATAATTACTAGTTTATCTCTCTTCCTTTTCTGTTCTAGTGAATAGTTTTTATCTCAACCTAAAAATTCTACTTTTTTTTCCTTGATTCTCTTCCTCATTCCACTGGGAAGTGGGGGACAGAGTGAATGATGGTGTGGTGCTGATCTGTCTGTCAGGTCAAACCACAAGTTTTCCAAGAGTGCCGCAGTTTCTAATATGTTTGGAAATGTGATCTGTTGTTATATTTTTCCCATGAGAAATATTGAAACTTATTATTTATCTGGAACTTCTGATATCTTGGAATGTTCCCAAAATGTTTCTGTATCAAATCCAAGTTACTTGGCCTGAAGTTATCACATACCTTTGAGAGGAGAGGAGAGGAGAGGAGAGGAGAGGAGAGGAGAGGAGAGGAGAGGAGAGGAGAGGAGAGGAGAGGAGAGGAGAGGAGAGGAGAGGAGAGGAGAGGAGGGGAGGGGAGGGGAGGGGAGGGGAGGGGAGGGGAGGGGAGGGGAGGGGAGGGGAGGGAAGGGGAGGGGAGGGGAGGGGAGGGGAGGGAAGGGAAGGGAAGGGAAGGGAAGGGAAGGGAAGGGAAGGGAAGGGAAGGGAAGGGAAGGGAAGGGAAGGGAAGGGAAGGGAAGGGAAGGGAAGGGAAGGGAAGGGAAGGGAAGGGAAGGGAAGGGAAGGGAAGGGAAGGGAAGGGAAGGGGAGGGAAGGGGAGGGGAGGGGAGGGGAGGGGAGGGGAGGGGAGGGGAGGGGAGGGGAGGGGAGGGGAGGGGAGGGGAGGGGAGGGGAGGGGAGGGGAGGGGAGGGAAGGGAAGGGAAGGGAAGGGAAGGGAAGGGAAGGGAAGGGAAGGGAAGGGAAGGGAAGGGAAGGGAAGGGAAGGGAAGGGAAGGGAAGGGAAGGGAAGGGAAGGGAAGGGAAGGGAAGGGAAGGGAAGGGAAGGGAAGGGAAGGGAAGGGAAGGGAAGGGAAGGGAAGGGAAGGGAAGGGAAGGGAAGGGAAGGGAAGGGAAGGGAAGGGAAGGGAAGGGAAGGGAAGGAAATTGGGTTTGACAGTTAGGAATGAGTATTACATTACAGTATGTAGAACAACTATTCTGCTCCAATTTTTAGGAGGGACAGGAGGTTCTTTTTGATATCTGTATACCCGGCGTGAGATTAAGAAACAAAGATTCAAATGTTGGTCCAACCAGTTTATCATAAATCCTAAGCAGGGAGATGGGAAAGGAAAGGACGGTAACTATTATGAATTAGGGTAGGGCGACGGGGAAGGGAAGGAGGGCAATAGAAAGGATAGGAAATAAGCAAGAATTGTGTAAAGTTGGGATAGTTACCACCAGGATGCAGCAATGGTCCTGCTGAATGCCATTTAGAAGGTCCAAGGCAAAAACAGCAGGGGGAGAGCATCAGCATCATGGCCGGCCTTGAGCAGCAAGCAGGTAGCAGGAAGAAGTCGCAGAGCCAATCTGGGAGGAAGCAGCAGGATTCAGGTAGCAGGCCCAGGAGTGTCCGTCAGCATGCAGGAATTTCGACTCTGAGGGCATACACCTCTGTTCTTCTTCAGCATGCTGAAGAAGAGAGCAGAGCGAGTCCAGGAGGGAGAGAGACAGGTCGTGAGGCTTCTCATGTCTTCTTCTTCATGAGGAATCTATTGTCAGAAAACCTAAACTTCATGGTTTTCAATTGCTCTTTTATCCTACTTTTTCTCTTGCCTACGTGACATTCTGGGGCGCTTGGATAAGAGCCATGTGCAGCACCTCCTGAGATGGCCATCTTCATTAAGATAAGCCCACACAAAAGACTGCTTCCTTGCCATTAATCTGTTACTTATCTCTCTCTCGTTGCCCCTGGCCTTGTCCATCTGTGTCCTTCAGACAAAGGATTTCACAACCCTTGCCCAGTACTTGTCCATCAGTGTTCTCCAAACAAAGGATTTCTCAACCCTTTCCCAGGACTTGCTGGATTGTCCATCTGCTTCTCCAGCAAGTTTTGAGACAACGATGTAAAAGAATAATATCTTACAACGACTCATTAGAATTTACTGGTAGTGTAGTCTCAAATTAGATGGATATATTCAGTATCATTCCATAGCTGCCTTTCCTGAGTGTGTTCTATTTGTTATTAATGAGGAGGATGATGAAACAGCACATTTGCTTAATTTACAAAAAAAATGCTGTGCCAGGGCAGCTCACAAATATTTGGTGAGGCAGGATCAAAATTTAAAATTGTCTCAAAAGAAATGGCTTGAAAAAAACAGGATTTGGTGCAATGAGAGAACCAAATGTTACCACTATACCAATAAATATTTGAATAAATGTATGATGAGAAATGAACAGATAGACAACGGCAAGAAGGGATTTGAGAAGACTGAACATTGAATGTGAAACATCACTACTATATTCTACCAATTTTCAAATTACTTGTTCCAAAACCCTGAAATCTTGTGAATTTGCCAGCATTTACATGAATTAAAATACTAAAAAATGCATTTTTGGTACTTCCTTCATGTATAACTTCGTTTTTTCCATGTTTCTTCAATAACATAATAGCTGTAAGTATGTTCTTATTTTCTCTTCTCTTTGAAGTATTTCTGCAACCAAATTGTAAATCCATTAGCCCCATTTATAATTTAATAAATCTTCCTATGCACATACAGAAGCCACCGCAGCTCCATCCTCCAAGCTCTCTTTTCCTAAAATCAAACTGTGAATGGTTGAGAAAACTCGGAAGAGAATCACAGACTGAAAATGTCTTGTATGTGTTCTCAATTACAGTTTTCTTGAGTTTTAATAAAATATATTTAATGCTTACTCTAGCACAAATTACCGTAAAAAGTCTAACTTTTAAGTATTTATGTGTGGCTGACACACTAGAAAGCTACCATTCAACAAGACTTGGAAAGACTTGTTTTGGGCAGGGATTAACATGATGAAGTTTAACAAGAGCAAGCGTAGAGACTTGCATGTGGGAAGGAACAACTGCATGCATCATTATGAGTTAGGGGATGATCTGCTCTAAGAAGCAGGACCTGGGGGTCCTGGTGGATAACAGATTGGCCATGAGCCAGCAGTGTGCTCTTTTGGCCTATAAGGCCAATGGTATCCCAGGGTGCATCAAAAAGTAGTTGGTCAGCAGGTCAATGGAGATGATCCTTCCCCTCTTCTATGCCCTGGTGAGCCCGTATCTGGAGTTCTGTGTCCAGATCTGAAAAGGGATCTCCTAGAAGGGTCTTCTAGAAGGAGTTCAGTGAAGGGCCACAAAGATGATAAAGGGTCTGGGGCATCTCCCTTATGAGGAAAGACTGAGTAACCTGGGTCTGTTCATCCTGGGAAAAAAAGGACGGATGAGAGTATCTGATTAATGGTTATAAAGGGAGATGGGAGGCAAATGGATGAGGCTCTTCTCAGTGGTGTGTAGTGATAGGAAAGGAGCAGTCGCCTAAAATTTGAACATAGGAAGTTCCATACAAACATGCAGAAGAACTTACTTACAATAAGATTGACGGAGCACAGGAACAAGTTGCCCAGAGAGGTTGTAGATTCTCATTCTATGGAAATATTCAAGACCTATCTCGGTACCTACATGTGTGACCTATTGTAGGGTACCTGCAGGGAGGAGCTGGACTTGGTGATCTCTTGATGTCCCTTCCAACTCCTGCAATTCTGTAATTCTGTGATTTACCACTAGAGTTCAGTACTTTTAATCTTTCACGGTCAGACTTCCACTTGCTTTAAGCTACATTTAAGATTAGGATACACAATTAAAATGTTTTATCTAATCATGGTGGCTAAACAGTCAAACTCATATTTAGTCAGTAAATGGATCAAAAGCTCCAGGATATGCTATGTGCTACTGGACCTAGCCAAGTCTTTCTGGTTGGGCACTCAGTAAATATTTAAACCACAAAAACTGGATAGGTTTAACAGTTTTCCTTCAGGCTTCTTTTTGCTGCTAAACTGAAAAATAGAAACAAAAACCAGCAGTAACAGGCAGGAATCCTATTCATTGCCATTCAGACAGTCCCCCCAAGAAAGAAAAAATAAAGGTTGATCATCTTTTGTATGTCGTTACTATGTTGTTCTAAAGAATTAAGTGTCACTTGGATAAACAAAACTTCCATAACATTACCCAAACTCACTGCATTTGTAGACCTGTTTAAAGCAAAAGAAAAAAAAATATCCTATTTTGAGCTTCTTTTCCTTTTCTTGATTACATATTGTTTATGCAAGAAATAACTGGGGAACTAAGCTTATGAAATGAACTAATTTAATTAACCAAATGTCAAAAGTAAGATAGTTAGAAAAGAACAAAAGGAACAAAAATATAACTTGTTTTGGTTATTTTCATCAACGGCACAGTTGGAATACATACAAAGGATTTGTATTTTGTTATCATTACTACTAATAATATATTTAGTATTTCATTCCTGACATCACCATAGTGATATGGCCCATACTGAGCTAGAAACTGACAATACACTTAAAGAAAGTTAAATCCTAAGTAGAGATGATTCTGCCTAAGTGTGTATTAATCACAGGCTTTTTTGAATGAAATAAGAACCCTAAATGCATTAGAATCATAAAAATGCTGTTACCATGCTTTTGCTGTCAGCTAGTGAGCAAACAAATGTGGGAACTGAGATTCAAGGAATGTAGGGTGGGTTATTCCTCAGTATCATCTTAAATTTTCTCTAATGAGACATTCCAATAGTGCTTCATTTTTAGATATTTTTTTACATGAAAAAATTGAAGGTTTAAGTTTCTTCTCTGAATCTTGCAGAATTTTTTATTATTTTAAAATGCTCATTACAATGAAGCAGATTTTCCAGAGCAATTTCTTGCTGATCATCCATAAATTGATTAACCCATCAAAAAGTATTTTCAGAGGAATTAGTATTATAAAGCAAGAGCAAGTATGCATTATGTGAAGTATCATGAGAATGTAATCAAACAGAAAGCACAAATTTCAATGTCATGATTTCAAAAGTAGTTGAAACTAATCTAAGTTATAGATGCTTGAAGAACTTTAATTTTGAATATCATCATGTTGTACATAAGAAGTGCACTATATTTCTAGAGCTGTAACTTCTCTTTATGTCTCACATATTTATGAATAATATCCTACCTTAGTGTTGCTGTGAGAATCACAATTTCATTGATAAGTTTCTGACTTGCGCTGTTTAAGTTCTCAACACAACTCATGACAAATGTTGCATTAATATGCAATTTACGCAAAGTTATTTTCCTTTTAAAAACGTGGTGAGTGTTTGCAAGTGAAGTAGAAAGGCATTCTGTGTATCCTTTGAGTATGTGCAATATTTAAAACTAAAAAAAATGAGAGGAATTCTCAAGGGAGAAAAAGATAAAACTTGCTTAATTGTAAATTGATATAAAGGCACAGTCATTTGCTTCAATGTGCATTTTGAGGTCCAAATGCAATAATATGTACCCATCTGACATTTTGCCAAATGCTTTCTGAACTGATTGCACTGAAATATACATGGTGCATTTCTGTCCAAAGAAGAATGTTTCCAGAAAGTTATAAAAGCTTGATAATTGCTGCTTAGTTACAATACACCCCCTGAATTATAACAATAGACAAGTTAATCTGAAATTTCTCAGTATTTTTCAAATTAGTGAAGGGTCAGAAAGAAAATACAATAATAAAACAAATAAGAAGAAACCTACCCCCAAAAAAATTTGAGTGCTTCTTCAGTTTTACTTGTTTGTTTGTTTGTTTGTTTGTTTTTGGCAAATGTATGTAGATTTCTGTACAGACCTGATAGAATACCTTCTACCATGAAGGAATATCCATGCCAAAACAAGTATGTTTGAAAACTAGAATCAGCTTATAACAGTTTACCCTATTGGTTTTTCACACTTTTTCACATAGTATCTATTCGCCAAATTGCATTTTAGTTAACGACAGAAACTCACTTTACTTTTGTGACACCAAGTTGGGAGGGAGAGATGATCTGCCTAAGGGGAGAAAAGCACTACAGAGGGACCTGGGTAGACTGAATTGGTGGGCAAAGGCAAACTGCATGAGTTTCAATGGGCCAAGTGAAATGAAATAAGAACCCTAAATGCATTAGAATCATAAAAATGCTGTCAAGTTTATTCTTCCCAAACAACCAGCTGCTGTTACCATGCTTTTGCTGTCAGCTAGTGAGCAAACAAATGTGGGAACTGAGATTCCAGGAATGTAGGGTGGGTTATTCCCCAGTATCATCTTAAATTTTCTCTAATGAACCATTAGATCCTGCATTTTGGTCACAACTCCAGGCAACCCTACAGGCTTGGGGAGGAGAGGGGAAATGGCCTCAAGTTGAGCCAGTGTAAGTTTAGGTTGGATATCAGGAAACACTTCTTTACAGGAAGGGTTGTTAAGAACTGGATAGGCTCCCCAGGGAAGTGGTTGAGTATTTAAAAACTGTTTGGATGCAGTGCTCAGGAGCATGATTTAGGTTGTTAGAGCTAGGTAGTACTGTTGGTCATGGTTGGAGTCAATGATCTTTAAGTTCTTTTCCAACCTGAGCCATTCTGTGATTCTATAATTCTATTATTTTAACCATGTAAAAGTACAGAGAAGAATTCTGAACACTAATGTGCTTTACTTAATAAAGAAGGCAGGTTTATAAGCAGGCTTATAGCTGATTCATATTGTCACTATTATAGACTTTCCAGAAAATTAATTCTTCTTGCAGAAACCAGGACACCTCTGTTGTAGCACTGGATGTTTCAGAGGCATCAGGTATGGTATTGGTATCAAATCAAGACCGTTTTCAGCTTCCTATCAAACCAAGAAAATACATTAATGGTGTGAACAAAGCTGTAATAAAGCCTCTGTAATTACATTTTTGTTTTAGTCTTCTCTGCAGTAGTACACCTTTATTGGAAGTCTGCAGACTGGCTAATATTCTGTGTGGTACCTGATCAGCAAAGGGCCATTCAGCCTAAAGGTTATATTGAAGTCCAGTGTCTTAAAAGTAAAGTACATAAATGGATTACAAACTGAAATGCATTCATGTCCTTGCTTAAAGGCAAGTATCTGCACAAACACTACTGAACTGATATTTTTATGATTGCTTATTGTCTAGAATAATTGCTCTTTCAGAGGTCAAGATTCTTATGTAACTCCCATTTACTTCAGTGGGAGTCTTTTATTAGCTTCAAGGAAAATGGGAAAGAATGTTGTATTTGCATGCAGAGCCAGATGCCACCAGTTCCCTCATCACCTGACACTCAGCATATGCTGAAACAGCGTTCTTAATGAGGAGAGGAGGCAGGATGGAGGGGGAGAAGGGACTAAAGCCCATTAGCTTCCCTGCTAAATCCATGCCTGGGACGCTATGAAAGGACTCAAAGAAATTGTAATGCAATAGTATCCGGTCTTCACAGCTATTTGCTCAACAGTCAGTGACAAGTTCAAATGATGTAATGCTTCTAGCATGTACATTGTTACTTAAGTGAGTTGCTAATTAATACCATGTTGAAAGAACTTCAGTTGGGTGTCAACATACCCAAAGTTGGTCTCTGCAGTTTAGGGAATGTTTCTGCTTCAGCTCCTTCTGTTCTTACTGTCTGCAAAAAGTTTTCTCAAAGCAAATCTTTTTTTCCCTTCTCTTTCTCGTCTCCCCACTCCCCCCCCCTTCCCAAATTGCCTCAGGGCTCTTAATTACTGCACACAGCACATTACAAATGCTGCTGCTACGTGATTTTAGCAAATTGAATTTTCTTGTGTCCTGGCAGATTATCATTTGTTTATTGACAATGGAAAATCATTCTGGCAGTACTTTTCTGGACAAGACCTGGACTGTACAAATACTGATAGAATATAATGGAAAAGCTATTTGTGAATGATTGTCCCAAAATATCTGTGAGAAAGCGTGAAGTACACATCATATGCTCTAGGGATGCATGTGAATTTTTTTAGATGCAGCTGTTCTTCAGCACAAAATCGTTCTGTCTGTCCCATGTTAGGAATAAAATACTTATCCAGAGTCTGCAATCACTATGTAAACTAGAGGCCTTAAACCTCTGTGATGTTTAGAGGTCTAACACTTACATATGGTGCCTATTTCCAATTGAAGCATTAGAACTGGTAATCAAAATTATTTTAATATTTTCATCCATAGCACCTCCTTGCAGTAGCGATATTTATATTCATTTCAGGGGAAGTACTCTAGTGTCCATAGCCAGATATCTTTCTTATAAAAATCGTGTTCTTATAAAAATCAATTGATATTTTTGGATAGTATTTATCTTAGAACATTTTCAGATTATTCAGATTCCTAAATGTGTCAGCAATATCTAAAGTCTTCAGAAAAATAGCTAAGTGGCAGAATATCTGAAATAATGTACACATGCAAATGCATCCTGTTTTAGTTAGCTTGACATCAAGATGACTTTTTAAATGAAGATTCAGTGGGCACTTCACAGAATTATATATTGCCAAAAAATTTCAGGTAAGTTCCTTATCTTCTGTGTAGTAATGCCTCAGTTGGTAAAAGGATCAAAATGAAGATTATGGTGAAATTTACTTCTAGCTGTGTTCTAGTGTTCTAGCTTTCAAATCTAGACAGAAAATTTTGATCTTACTTTTCTGATACTGAAAAAATATATTTGGAGACGTAAAGATAGAAACTTGCTCTGTTATCTTTGTTTAAGTCAATTCAGAAAGCCTAAAATACACAAAACAATGCTGTTTTTCCTGCGGAGTTTGACAATGGATGTAGAAGTTCTGGCCAAAGATAAGGACTTTAAAGGTCACCCCACAAGCTCACTAGATCATGACACCCAGCCTGCTGGAGTTCAAGAAGCATTTGAACAATGCTCTCAGACATATGCTTTGAATTTTGTTGGTCCTGTGTGGAGTCAGGAATCAGATTCAGTGAACCTCACTTGATTCAAGATATTCTATGATTCTATGATCTGGTAATAAGTGATTAGTCCTTCCTCTGGAAAGCAATACAGATATGCTGTGAGACTACAAAAATCTTGGTTTTACAAACATGTTTTTCCTCCATGTCAATTCAGTGCTTTCCATGCAATATCTTGAAGAATCTAAAAGAAGATGACATGACAATATCACCAATGAATGCCTAAATCTGAGATAAAAAATAAGAAATAAGACACAAATGTAACATTTCAGTTAGTAAACTAAACATGGACCTAGGCTCAGTTGTCTTGTCCCAAGGGCATGTTACACAGCACAGGTAAAGTAGAGATATTTTCTTGTGTTTTCCAAATGTATATGTCTTTCCTTCTCAACAGATATGGTGAATTTATTCTTGCTGCTCATTAGGAATAACATCTGGCATATAATATAATATGTTCAAAATTTTCATCACATATAACAATATAATATCGTATTTGTAGATTAGACACAGTGTTTATGGGATGCCTAGGAAGCCAAAGAAATGATAAGTATTACAAAAAGCCTGTGATTAATCCCCTTGGGAAGGACCAGTAGAATCACAGAATCTTAACATGGCTTGGGATGGAAGAGATCCTAAAGACCATCTAGTTCCACCCCCCCTGCAGTGAACAGGATTTGTTCTTATCCGTCAGTTTAACAAGCAGGTTCTTGTTCAGCCATGCTGGTTTTTTTTCTCCTTTGTTTGATTTTATATGCAGCAGGATGGAGATCTCTTGTGCTCTCAGAAAGATTATTTTGAGGATTAACTCTTATTTCTCAGACATCAGACATGAGATGCTTTCCCTCAGGGAAAAGCCGTTTGACAAGGTCTAGGTAAGAATATGACCTGAAATCCTCTAATGCAAAAGATATTTTCTCTCATGAAATATCTGTATTTTTTTCACTGTCATTCAGACCCTAACACTGGTTGCTTTTTATATTTTGGGCTGGCTTCATTTTGGTTAATATTCACTGAAGAATTATTCAAAAACTGAGTCCAGCATCTTGTGCAATATTTTGATTCCACATAAGTACAGATAAAGTGCTAATATGTCAGGAAGCAATACTGATCTAGATTGCTTCAGTTCTTCCAAGGAGACAAATTAGGCAACATCTTCAGTGGGTATTGACTATTATTAATTTATTGACTTATGGAATTTCTTTAAATTTCACAAGTGGCATGTTTGACTTGCTTTACCTAAGATGGAGATGCTAAGCATTTTATGTTAAACGCAAAATCCGTGGTAATGTATCATGTCCGCATGTAGCTGATGGAGTACATTGTTTTAATCCAGCATTTTTTATCCTGTTTAATATTTTTACATATCCGGCTGTACAAGTTAAACCAGTTTTAGTGATCTTCCAGCGTTGAAGATTATCTAAAATTGGAAATTTTTACCTTTGATGATTATTCCCTGAATGAGAACAGAATGAATAACGGAAGGCATCTAATTGTGTAGAGATAAAAGTACAGAGCTTATGTAAAACTCTGTGTACAGTTGGCAGCAGACAAAAAGATTTGTGTTAATAACAGACAGAGTGATTATTAAATGGTGTCATAAATTAGGCGAGATCCTGAATGGACAAACACAGACAATAAGATGGACTGAAGGCACTGTTATCTACTCAATTTCGATTTACCAAAGGACTGAAGAAGACAAGCAGGAGCTTCAACTGGCACAAGTTTGTTCTCCCTTCATATATAGATGTGGAAAGCAAAGCAAGTTTGCTGTTATTTAAAACTGGCCAATCCTCAAAACTGATCAGCTGTGAGTAAAGCATTTATAAAAATAGAAAATGTTACAGTTATGTTAAATATCACTCAGACCTACTTTCTTCCTGTCATTGAAGATGCTATTGAATTGATAGGACAAGAGGCATGATCCACTGTATGAGAACACTTTTTGATTCACTCATGAATGATTCACTCTTCCATTTTGTTGCTTTTTACTTCCTCTGCTGTTGATTATAATGTGAAAAAGTAAATAAGAAAGAACTGACTGAGAGTTCTATCTGTTTTTGGAATTCAGGAAAAAATACTAGTCCTGAAGTACTCTGAATTTTCAATCAGTGTACTTCCTAGCAAGATCTAGTAGCTTACTTAGCAAAATATTAACATTCATCATCACTCTCCCAAGGGAATTGTTTGTCTAAGGGTAAAAAAACACTTAATTCTCACTGAAGAACTAATAATGCAATCCAAGTTTCTCTGGACCCTCATAGCCTTGTAAATAACAGTAAACTGATTTTGCAATATACACATTTAAAATAGTCAAAAAACCATCCTAGGAGAATACCAAAACCAACTGGTTTTGGAATTGAACTTACAGTCTTTATCAGCACTACCAAACAGTACTAAATAAAAGTCAAGAATTTTACCTCTTCCAAGTAATCGAAGGTACAAAAATGACAAAAAGAGACAAGAAATGATGACAAAAGCCAAAAATACCTTCTGCTGTCTCCCAACTACAAATAAGAAAATGCATTTTGTCATAAAAACCTTGTTTTGGCTTTTATTTTGTTTATATAAGGGTATAAAGAAGTCAGTAGAGAAAAATATAGGCAGAATAATATACGTAAAATTCACAGAAGACACTTAAATAGATTTTTTAAAATTTATTTCTTACACCTTTTTCTTTCACTATAGAGTCTGTTCATAAAGAAATATATAAAATGGTGTGGAAGATTTCCTCTGTAAGACTGTCATTATTGGCAGCATGTGAAGGGGTAAAGCAACTTCATGGAATTTTGTACAAGATTCCTTTCATTTCCTCTTAAGGAATGAATAATATTTCAATGATGGTTGAACATGCATTTCATGACTGTAAAAAGGGCAAGTGGCAAAGGCAAGGCTTTACAGTTTGTAAAGTTTGTCCCCTCCAGTCTACACTGCTCTTTAACTGTAATGAGGTGAATTCTGCTAACACTTCTAACCTTTGTTCAAAGGACAATAAAAGAAGTATAGATAATTGCATTGTTTTACAGCTTGTAGTGCAAGGAATAGTGTCTTTATGCTTGGTGTCTAGACAGGGGTGAATTTCACCTAGAGGCTACCTTGTCTTTTGTATGAGCAATATTATTATAAAATATGAGTTTCACAGATGAACTAAATTCCATTTAGAATCTTCACCCAGAAAAAACAAACAAACAAACAAACCAGCACTGCTGTGCCTTATTTAGAATTTTTTTCTTCAGAGACGACATCCAGGTGCATCCTTGAAAAGCATCTTCAATTTTACAGCTACAATAAGCATAACACAATTTAAAAGCACATATGACATGGAGATTAATTCAGAAACTGCTACTTATATTAAGTTTAGTTACTATTCCCCTGCAGCTTTACATCAATATTGACTTCAAAGTGCTGGTAGCTTTCACTAATCTGAATTACCTTCCTGTATAATTCAAAAAGTAATGAGGCAGCTACTAAATGAAGCTGCTGACAAAACAAGAGGAGAGGCTATTAAAAATTATGTGGAAAAGTATAAGTCATGAACAGTGACGTTTGGTGTTCAAAGTTGTTTTTTGAGCAAAACTGTACAAAAAATTCCCACAGAAAAATCAGTTTCCTCAGCCATCTTCATTGTGTGTCTAAGAAACGAGACTTCTACATGATTATTTTATTTTTGTTCTGTTCCAATCAGATTTTATAGTTATGCCCAGAGCATTGTATTTAAGCATCTTCCATTTATGCATTATATAATACGATCAGCACCTGCTATTATTCATATCTGTTTTGTGTCATTTGTTCTTTTCTTTTCTCAGGTAGAAGTACAGGTTCTTGCAACAGCAGCACTTTTTGTTGAGCTGTAGAAATGTCCTTCCAAGGGGAAATTGTCCTGAATTTATAGGTAAACATATACAAATGAGGTTCCATAAACTTTGTTTAAAATATTGCAATCAATACAGAGAGCAGAATACAACTACATTGTACTTTCCTTATGTATAGTGGCACATAATTAGATGGAGTTTTCAAAATGGTCAAGTCTTCATACTTAATGCTAATTTTCCTGGATTTCTGTAATGCTTTGAAAAGATGAAGAAAACTTAAACCTAGCCTTTTGTCATTGTATCAGAAAAGAACTGTCCATTCAAATGGAAGTGATTTGTATATACTGTCTTTTGATCATAAAATTCACTTCTGTCTTGCTTAGGTCAATGTTGTTTGCTAATTTCATCCAGGAATTGAGAAAGTGGCCAATTAATATAGCGATCCGATATGGTGGAGGATGAGTACCGCTGTGTTTTGCATCAGCAGCACACAATAAATTAAAATTACTGCTTACTCTGCTCTGGTGTACATCTGATTTTCTTCATAGCATTTGATATGATCCCATGTTTTGGCTATAGGTGAAAAACAATGTTGATAACATGCTGATGTTGCTGAGCAGGACGTGCCAAGGACATTTCAGTTTCTCAGCTTTTTGTACTGCCCTGCCATTGAGGGGGGCAGGCTGGGCACAAGCAGGTGAGGGGGGACAGAATCAGGACAGCTGACCAAAACTGGCCAAAGAGATATTCCATTCCAAATGACATCATGTATAAAAACTTTAAAAGTGAACAGAATTGCCCAAGGGAGCAACCATTGGGTGTATACACAAAGATCACAAGTTTAAGTGTAAGGAAAATTCACAAAAAGATAACTTTTCTCTGCAATCTGTCTCTAACATATATAAGCTGTGTAAAACTCCTTTTATAAAAGTTCAAACTATCATAAAATGTTGTCTGGATCGTTCATATGCCAGCTACCATTCTCCTATAATTAAGTGAATAATCAAGTATGACAAAGAGATCTGAAAGAATAAGAATAGGCTTTTGTCTTCCTTTCATTGATTGAGAAAATATCTATTTTGACCAAATTCTAACACTGTCTGGGCAGGATTTTTTGTGTGTGAAATTTTAATGTAGAACCTACCAGTTAGGCAGACAGAATGTAGTAAGTACTTTTTAAATACAAAACACGGTTACAAAAATAAAAGAAAATGAAATGTTTATTTAGATTAACTTATACTTTATTCACGTTTTTATTAAAATTAAAATTCACAAAGAGTAGAAGCAGGTCTTAGTAATAGATACAGCATGCTCAGTGCTTTTCTCTAAAGAAAAGGTACTAAATACAGTCATCACTAAGTACATTTCTTATGTTGCTAGAGTGCATGAGATTTACTTACATGAAATGGTTCTTAATTATGTGTTTCATGGTGAGAGCCAACTCTACTATAATAAGAGGAGTGTATGTGACAATATTATTGACCTGTCTTTCCAGAAGATAGTGCTAAATGTTTAGTGTACAGCACCGTGTTTGTCAAGAGCTATGGATCAGATCGAAAATTTAATGATTTCTTGTATCTAGTTTGGTAGGATGTGCAGAGCAATAAAGCTGAGCATGACTAGATGTCTGCTTAATTCTCGAATCCTAAATCTATATATGGTACATTATAAAGTACCAAAGAGAGTACTACAGCTATTAGTTAAGTGCCTAATATTTCTTCTATTTTCACATCAGTGCTAATTAACAACCTTTGATGAATATTTCATTAGAATTAGAGGGAGTTGTTTAGTATTATAGACCAGAACATAAAAGACAAAATCATTTTGAGGTAGGTCTACTAAAAAGAAAAACTTTGCATTGAGGGAAGAATCAATTAGACTGAGCATTTTTAGAAAAGCATTTTAAAAATAAATTCTTTTCTTGTAACTGAACATGTTATTGACACTAATTACTACTCCCTTAGAGAAAACTGGTACACTACTTAATATTTTACATTCAAATAAGTAGCTGCGTCTCCCATGGTGTAATACATTCATTAAAATATGACTACAGATTTTTTGCCATGATATGCATCCTACTCATTTTTACTGTCTGAGAGTAAGAGAGACTGAATTGTAGTTAGAATGAAGGAGAAAATTAGGAAGGAAAAAAATGTAGTTTTACATAGAGTGATTTTCTTAGTTTAACATGAGGTATGTATGCATTTTAATAAAAATACTCTTTTCAGTTGCACAGGAAAAAAGTCTTCTCAGGTGATGTTATCATTGTAAAAGTTTCTGTAAAAGCCATAGAAGATAGACAGGGAAAAGTCAGCCTCCAAAGACACTGCACTTCTGAGTTCTAGGTGATTGAAAAGTAAACAAAATTTACATTTGTACTGAGTATCCTTGTGGCACAAAAAGATGGTGCCCCTTCAGATGCCCAGTTCCTAGTTGGAGCAGTGGGCCAGGGTAGGCTTCCAGGCCCTCATCTGGACCCCAGGTAGATTTTGTTGTCCTAGTGGTGTACACTTATACCTGTCCAAATATTTCTGTGGTATGTATGAGGTATACATCAGTGTAATTATTATACCGGTGTAACTCATTAATCTTGGCTAAGACGAGCTCCCAGGGGACATTAGTATTGTATTCTGCATGGAAAGAAAGAAAAAATGAATAGTCTTCTAAGGAAAAGAAAATTAAGTTAGGATGATGTATATGCTCGTGTAAGGGACAATAAGCATCAGGTTTAAGCATACACATTTTGAGTTGATGTTTAGTATTCCACCTAATATTCTCATATTTCTCATGTTTTTATTCATTAATTGGCAGATGTGTAGCTTATTTTAAAAAAAG
Source organism: Lagopus muta (assembly GCF_023343835.1). NCBI lineage: Eukaryota > Metazoa > Chordata > Aves > Galliformes > Phasianidae > Lagopus > Lagopus muta. The sequence continues at coordinate 30,695,821 of NC_064435.1, forward strand.
TAAAATATTTTATCCCTTGCAAAAACTATTTTAATAATAATAATAAATAAAAAATATAACTTATTATAACTTATTATTTTCTAGTAATTGCATTTTGATTTCAATTAGTAATTCTTTTTCAGTTGTAACTAATATTTTATTCAATTGCAGATTTTCTTGTGTTCTGCATAAAATTCAAAATTTATAGTTTATTTTAAAAGCAACCAATACGTATTTTTCCTTAAACTTTCTTAGACATTCATCTTCCTCTTTTGAAGAGGATTTTATTTACATTGGAATATTTGCTCACATTGCCTTTGCCCCTCATACTAATAAGGCTATTTTTGCTGTATATGCAAAATTTGTAGTACTGATTTTATTTTCAATGAGCCTGCAAACAATAAAATCAAAATTAAATTGGATTGCTTATGTGTCAGAATAATAAGAAAGCACTGCCTATGGCAATAGAAATAATTACATGTCATTTAAACTACCCTTCAGAGGCCTCCAAATATTGAGGGTGTTAGATGATAAGTGGACAGAAGACTTTGTGGATGATATTTAAAAAAACAAGCAAACAAATGTTGGCTTGGAGAGATGGGCAGTAATGGAACGGAAAAGAAGTAAATTTTTTTCCAGTATGGGTTAGGAGCTCTTAATTTTTTCTCAAGCAGCACAAATTTTTGTGTTTAGGAGATGAACAATTATTCAAATATATGCCTGTATGGAAATGTTGGAAATAGGTCTATATTGAACACAAATTGAAAGTGACTCTTGAAAAGCATCCTAAGAGCTATTGAGAAACTCTTTCTTTCTTTATAAGGAGACTATTTTTAAATCACAGACTGAGAGCTTTCTGTGAGTTGTCTTTTTGCTCAAAATGTGTACCTTACAGCCCTGCCTCTTCTAGGGTTCTCTCACTTATGGGGAATGTAGAGTTTTTCCCTTATACTTATTTTCATTGTTCATCACTAATACTGAAGGCAAGATGAGCCAATTAGTAAACCCAATAATATACCATATGCCGTGTAATGAATACAAATATTTATGATAAAGGAAGAATGCCAAATTTAATTTTTAGGACCTAATTTAATGTGCTCACTCCTATAAAAATCAATACTTCATGGAAACATATCCATGCAAAAAGAAACAAAATTAGGCACTCAGTGAGCAGATAGATTTCACATCTTGATTTTATTCTTTACACTTATATGAAAATGGTAGATCTTTGTTGCAGTTTCTTCTTATTACTTTTTTCCTTTCTTCTTTAAAACAATTCTGAATTTTTCAGATTCACATGAGTGGAGGAAACAAAGTGCCAGGGAACCTGCCAGATTTCAAAAGTCAAAGTACAAATTCTGCATCAACAATTTCAAGCATTGCTTATAAGTACACAATCAGCGTCATGAATTTAACAAAACATCCATTTTGAAATAACATTGTAATTATGTAAATTGTTATAATTTAACAAGCCTCAACCTTCCCAGAGTGATATGAAGCCCTTAGTATTCTATGTCCACAACTTGACATGAATCGATAGGCCATGTCTGTGCTGTACCCAGAGTGTTTGCAACCACTGTCTTTTTGGCAGTCCAAATGCAGTCTAAATTCAGGCTTTGTATAAATCCCATCAATTTTTTCAGGGCCTGTTCTCAGAGCAGACAATGTCACAGACAGCAGGAATACAAAAATAACTTCCCTCCTTTACTCAGACTATTTTATCTGGCTGATACTATTCCTGTTAAAACAGAACAAAAATGGATGGAATACATGGTGGAAGTTAGACCAGCCAGCACATGCAGAGATGCCCTAAAGTGAATTCAACTCTTCAGATTCCAGCTGAGTTTGCCCCAGGAAATACTACCCAGAGCAGTTTTAAAAGGGCTCCAATAGAGAAAAATAGTATGGCAATGGGCAGATCTGATCACAAGCTTTGCAGGCCCAGCCACATGAAATAGAATGTAAGTATTGCATCAGATATTCTGCTTTACATTCTTACTAAGTTGAAGGAAACCTCAGTCTTACTGACTCCATCACCTGGCTCAAAGCATTGCAACATCTTCAGGAAAACTGAGGTTAGTTCATAAAGCTGTTTAAGAAAGGGAAACAAGAAGGCAGAAAAAGAGATTGTGCAGCCTTGCTAATCACTGTTTCTCTCCTCAGGAGTTAGTAGAAAGGCAACAATTTCACCATTTTTCAAATCCAGTAAAGAAAAGATAGAATAAGAAAACATGATCTCTCGGTTCATATGTCCACTGGAAGACTTCAAGGACAGCAAGTCAGTTGCAGGAAATTGAGACTGCATCGTTTATTAAACTTTGGAAGAGAGAAGGCTGCGAATTATTTAAATAATGTGACGGAAAGCATCTGAGGAGAAAAATAAAAACAACAAAGCAGAACAAACAAACAAAACAAAACAAAAAAAAAAAAATAGTAAAGATAAAAGAAGTCCAAATGAGTTTAATGAAAAACTTATTAAGGGTGCAGTTGCCATGGCTAATGAACAGGACAAAATTTCCTGGAGTGGCTACCACCAGTAGAGGCAGGAAAGTACAGGGTTAATACATATACATATTTTTTGCATTAAAGAGGTTCTTTTATCTCATTATGGAAGTACTGGGAAAGTTTGAACAATAAATGAAACAAGAAATAAAATATTAAACAGTAATGGGAAGGACAATTCTGTTAATAGCAAAGGACATTATGAAAATATACAATATTATTTTTCAAGTTGAAAAAAAAGTCAATTTTTTGGCTATGCCTCAAATAGAGAAAACAAGATATTGGGTAAAAGTATCATAAATTTTGTATTTGTTTTGCCTTCAGATTTGAAGGTCTTATTTTTACACTAGCTTATGTCAACTCTGTGACAGTCTTAGACTGACACAGTTTACTTCATTACAGTTAGAAAAAAAGCAAGACCTTCTTTAATGTTTGGGAGACACAGAATCATAAATAAGAGGTTGTTCATTAGAAATCCACTAAGAACTCAGAACGTTTTAGTCGCTATAGTATTTTTCAATCTTTAAACTAGTCTTATACACATTGCTTCCCACTGTATATTTGCATTAAATGACCAAGCACTGGCACAGGTTGCCCAGGAAGGCTATGGTGATTCCTTGATAGAGATCTTCAAAAACCAACTGGTCGTAGGCCTGGGCCTCCTGCTTTGGGTGTCCCTGCCTGAGCAGGCGTTGGGCCTCTAGAGGTCCCTGCCAACCTCAGTTGATCTGAGATGGTGTGAAATGTGATGGGTAATAGACCTTATATAAATCATAACATTTCATGCACAAAGTTTTTACCAAGATTTGAAAACCACCTCAGCAGATGACAGTGTAGCTTTCTACAGTTGTCAGATGGTTTGGTTTCAAATAAATTAATGCCAGGCCAATTGTTAAATTGTATTTACTGTTTGGATAAAAATGTTTCTGCTTAACGTAGGAAAATCAATAATCCTTAGAAGCGTTAAGCTGCCTCAAGTATTAGGTTGCATAAATAAAAAAAATCTCTGCAGCTGAAGGGAAGGAATAAGAAAAATATCAGATGCCAAAGAGAAAGGGGAGACAGGTTCTTAGCTGTAGGCTGCATTCACGAAAAGCAGTGTTCAGAGGTAAAGTTTTACTAAATTAATGGCTATTAATTAAGTATAATTAAATAAACTATTAATTTACTAAATTAATGCCTCTTGGAACAAATGAATAAAGAGCCATTATTTTCCCTCCCCTATCGTTTTTGCTTACCTTCTCTAAACCTATCAACAACTTTGCTCACCTTTGTATTGTAGCGTGCATATTTCCTCATGCCTTCACTTCTACCTGGTGTTACGGTTGACTGGCATAAGTACAGAGATGCTGCACCTGGTTGAGGAGGAACCTATGAAACTGGCCTACAGGCTAACTACTCCTGTTCCACACACCATTACTTAGGGAGTTGCGGAGTGCTATTTTCTTCTAGGCCATTCTTGCCAGGTGTTATGATGCAGTGTGAGGCAACTCCTGATGACAATTGTTAGTTGGACTCTCACTGCTGTGCTGCATTTTCCCGACCTTTGTAAGTTTAAGAAATAAAAATTCATCTCAGGTATCAGGTCAACCTGCTGTGATTAACATGTACAGAAGTATTTGGAACCACTCATTATCACTGTTCTACTTTTCTGTCGTCTAGTTGAAAGACAGTTATAGAGTAAAAACCAAAGCGAAGGTTTGGAAATAACAGGAAGACCAACATTTGTTCACAAAATATTGGGAGAATTTCTGAGAGGAACAAACATAGTGAAAATCATTGTTTTGTGGTCACTTCACAAAAATAGAAAGTGTAACAATTGTCAGATATTTTAAAATAGAAATAGTAAATACAAAAATAGATATTTCCTTTGTTTTTCATTTTCTCCCTTATCCTTCCCCTTTCCCTCACCCTTAAATGTTTCCTGCCGGAATGTGTGCATTTATACATATATATGTGCTGGTTTGCTATTACCAGTAAAAACTGTACAGTAAAAATTGTATAGTCAATAAAGGCTGATGGAAATGAACAGGAAAGAATATGGCTATCACATTGTTCATTTTGTTTCTAAAATTCAAATGTGTTTGTGATTTGGTAGGGCTATTTTCTTCCCAGAAGGATGTATTAAAATGACCAGGTTTTCAAAATGCTTCCCATCACACATATTGCATGAACAAAGGACTGATTTTCCAAAGGACAAGGTGTTCATTTATTCTGATGGTATGTCCTGCAGTTTACAAACCTGTAGTGGAAAAACTGAGCTTTTTTAGCAAATCTATCCCTAAATGTACAGGACGTGATCTATCAAGAAATATGGATGGGTATCTATTAAAGAACAAAATAAAACAAAACAAAAACCACCATCAATGATTGATTAAGGTTCCTTCTGGATTATTTGCATCACTGGATTTTGTTCCGTGTAATAGGAAGCAATATATGTATATTTTGTCTTCTGTGTATTTCTGAAGCTGTGCTATAGATGAGAGGTTTAGATTTTTGCAGTTTCATACATAATCATAGAATGTAATCTATGTTACACCTAATAATAGCAGAGAGTAAATCCACATAACTAATGTAAAGAAGTTCTTGTTCAGTCTCATAAATATTCGTATATAAATGCAGACGAAAACTCCTAGCACTCCTGTGGGATCTGGGATGCTTTTGGGGCCAGGCAAAATATCATTGAGAACTGACTTAACACGAGTCCCTTATGTCTATAAAAACAAGTACCCATTAGTTTGCGTGAGATTGCTCTTAACAGCTGGCCTTTTATATTATCCATTATTTTTACTGTGCTTTGGTTAAATTCTAGCTTTGCATTCAGCTTACATAAATAGCTCATGTCTTGGGGCTCTGCAGGGGTTTCTAAAAGAACTCCACTCTCACCAACAAAGTAATGACAGTAAAATTGTTTCATGGTGCAGGGTAGAGTTTCTATCCCATCCGCGCAGCAAATTCAGTTCTCTCCTGCTTTGTTTCCTGAAATTCCCATCCTAGAAGAGGTTTGCCCTATTGTACAACCAGGTAATGTTTATTTCATTAGTAGTAAATCTTTAAAAATATCATCATTTTAAAGAGGGCCTTGTTTGCTTCCCGTGTTACCATTTTGTGTTGTTGGCCAGGAAATGAGCCTGGGAATGGAAAGTTATGCATGCTCTGTTTTTTAAGTTTATGGAGGTGACAGTCTATGAATCCAAATTAATGCTCTTTGAAGAAACTTTGTCAATGTTTATTTTCAGTTTGTTTTTGAAGAATGTAGACTACACCATCAGCTTGTGTAAATTAGCACATATCCCTTGAAGCCAAGCGAGCTGGCCTGATTGACACCAGCTGAAAATCTGGCTTGAGTTTTTAAAAATCACTGTGATTAAATGCTGGTATTATTTTTCTTGAGTAATATATTTACCGAAGTGGAAAATGAGGCAAAATTTCAGAGGCAGAGAACTTTCAGCTAGGCATCTTGAAAGCAGCTAGGACAGTGGGTCAGTAAGGGGAGTTTCTTCTACATGACAGTAAAACTAGTAAATCTTACTTTCTTAAAATCTTGTCTGTTAAACCAAGAATCATAGAATCATAGGTACTTCCCACTAGACCAGATTACTCAAAACCTGGTGAGGTGCTGAAAGGCCAAGGTACTGAATGAGTTCTTTGCCTCAGTCTTCACTGGCTGCCAGGATTGCAGTACTTCTCACATCCCTGAGCCCTGTATCCTTAAACCTCTAGGTGGGGACCAAGTAAATCCCCCTCCACTGTGAGGGCAGAGCAGGTCCGAGTCTGCCTCGTGAGATTGAATGTGTACAAGTCTATGGGGCTGGATAGCATGCATCCCAGGGTTCTGAAGGAGCTGGCTGAGGTGGTTGCCAAGATGCTCTCCATCATATTTGAAAAGTTGTGGCTGTCAGGTGAGGTCCCGGATGACTGGAGGAAGGGTCACATCACTGCCATTTACAAGAAAGGGAGCAAAGAAGACCCATGGAACTACAGGCCGGTGAGTCTCACCTCTGTGCCTGGGAAGATCATGGAACAGATCCTCCTGGGTAACATGCTTGACCACATGAGGAATGAGCGTGTGATCCGAGACAGCCAGCACGGCTTCACAAGGGGAAGGTCATGCGTGACCAATCTGGTGGGCTTCTATGACGGAGTGACGGCATTGGTGGACAAGGGAAAGGCGACCTATGTCATTTACCTGGACTTGAGCAAGGCCTTTGATATGGTCCCTCACCGCATCCTTATCTCCAAACTGGAGGGATGTGGATTTGATCGGTGGACCACTCGATGGATAAGAAACTGGTTGAAAGCCCGCAGACAGAGGGTGGTCGTCAATGGCTCTATGTCCGGGGGGGGGGGAGGGCTGGTAAAGAGCAGCGCCCCCAGGGGTCTGTCTTGGTCTATGCTCTATAACATCTTTATCAATGACATCGATGATGCAATCGAGTGCACCCTCAGAGAGTTTGCTTTTTGTCATGTGAGAAGAAACCCTGCTCATTCTGCCAGGGTATTTCTGCTGGTAGAAAGAGATCAAGGGAGAGAGATTGGCTGTGTCAAGCACAGAGATTAACTTAAAGGATCTATGACTTCATCCCAAAAAGAGTTGGGCATAATAGGTTAGAGACCAGCCCACATAAGAGAAGGCAGGGAATGCTAAATTCAGTGAATAACCTGGACAGAGAGGCTGTGAATTAATTCCCCTTTCCACTCTTTTTCTTTGGGTAAAGTAAATTCAACCTTGTCTGGAAGATGTACTTGTGCCTTGGTGTACTAATGCTATTCACAAAAATAGGAGGTACAGTGTTACTAAGGCTGCTATGTTAAGAAAGATGGTATCCAGAGGGAAATACACAGCACCTCAAGAAAAATATGTGGTAATTACACAGTCAAGAAAATGTGTATAGTAGAGAGAATGGAGCAAAACTGAGAAAACTAAGCCTACTTTTATGATTAAAACCAGTCCTGCTCAGTTTGTTCAAAGTAAAATGAAAGGCACCCTTATGTTAGAGAGAAATAAATGGTTTGCTTCCAAAATAAGTATTTTGAATCATCTGTATACCTCTTTGTTACTTTTATTTTTTCTCTCAAAGAATCTCCCATTGTGTTGAATGACCTATAATTCATGCCACTTCCTGCAACGTTTCTAACCCTGGATGCTTTACTTCCTCTGTTCCAAGCAGAACTGTTCCAGGGAAATCAGACAAAGAATACTTTCTTACATCAGTTCATTCATCACATTCAAATGTCTTTGACTTGTTTGTGGAGATAATGTAGGAAGGATTTGCCTTCTGCAGGGTATTATCTCATTGTATTGGAAATGGCATCACAATTTTACATTAAATCCTATGAGTGGAGCCTTCAACTGATGTACACTGGCATGAATAGACTGATGGAATACTTTAGGTCTGAAGATGTCTGCCTCTAACTATGAGATTGAATTACATCCATCTGAAACAGCAAAACTGGTCATCACATTCAGCAGACTGTTTTATTTTGTAAGGGACATGTTCTCAGGTGGGGGTTTTGGGTCCCTGACAGCGGAAATTGGAGACATTGTTTAGAGCTAGATGAAGGTCACAGGCAAATGTCCAGTTAGGAGAGTCAGACTATTAAACTGAAATCTTTATTTAAGGAGAAAAGTCTGGAAATAAGATAGTAACATAACATAAGGAATATTGTTTCTCTCTCTCTCTCTCTCTCTCTCTCTCCCTTTCTCTCTCTATCTAGGCTGCCTCCACTTACAGAATGAGAAGCATTCCTACTAATCCCTGCATTAAACATCTGAAACCGCAGCCACTGTGTCCTGGTTTCAGCTAGAACAAAGTTCATTTTCTTCATAGTGTTTGGTACGGTTATGTTTTTGCCTGTAGGAGAAGAATAATGTTAACATAGTAATGTTTTAGTTACAATTTTTCAGCTTCCCATACTGAACTTCCACTGAGTGCCTGAGGGGCATAAGGAGCTGAGAGAGAGTAGAACCAGAACAGTTGACCCAGACCAGCCAAAGGGTTATTTCATACCATATACCATCATGTGAAAAAACTTCAAAACTGAGGGGAGTTGGCCAGAGGGACAGGTGCTGTTCAGGGACTGGGCTTTTTTTTGACAGGTGCTGAGCAATTGTGTTGTGCATCACATTTTTAGTGTATGTATACACATTTACATATAATTATCATTAATGTTATTTCTCTCTTTCTTCTCAATCTTACTAACTTGTTTTTATTTCAACCTACAATACCTTTTTTATACCTTTTTTTAATTCCTTTTATACCTTTTTTTTCCCAGTTCTCTCTTCCATCCCACTGAGAGTGAAATTAGAACACACTGAGCAGATTACTTGCAGACTAGTAGAAAGCCCTCGGGGCAAGTCATAAAGAGGACATCTCCTGTCAGTAGATCAAAGCTGCTTCCCATAACATCATCACAGAGAAGCTAGTATAGTGTAGTCTGGATAATCAGGCACTGAGATGTATTGAAAACTGGCTGAATGACCAGGCCCAGGTTGTGGTGATCTGTGGCACAAAGTGTAGTAGAAAGCCAGTAACAAGGAGTAAATACTAAGTCCAAATCTGTTTAACATCTTCGTTAATCCCTTGTATGATGGGGTAGAGTGAATCCTCAGCAAGTTTGCTTAAGACTGTGAGGAGTGGCAGATACACTAGAGGGCCCTGCTGCCACCCAGAGGGAACCTAGCTGATCAGAATCTCATGATGTTCAATAAGGAGAAGTGCAAAGTCCTTTACCTGGGGAGGAACAAATCCAGGCATCTGTACATGCTGGCAGAAACCTGGCTGGAAAGCAGCTTTGCCAAAGAGAACCTGGTGGTTCAGGTCAACATCAAATTGAATGTAAACTAGTTGTATTCTCTTGCCATCAAGAAGGCTAATGGTATTCTGAGTTCCATTATGAAGAGCATTGTCAACAGGTTGGGTGATGTGATCCTTTCCCTCTACTCAACACTAGCAAAGCCACAGTTGAAGTCCTGTGTCCAGTTCTGGGCTCCCCAGTACAAGAGAGACCTGGACATACTGGAGAGAGCCGAATGAAGGGCCATAAATATTATTAAGATACTGGAGCATCTCTCCCATGAGGAAAGTCTTAGACAGTTGAGAATACACAGATTTGAGAAGAGGAAGCTTGGGGAGATCTCATCAATATCTATAAATACCTGAGGGGGAATTCAAAGAGGGCAGAGCCAGGCTTTGTTCACTAGTGCCCAGTGCCAGGACAAGAGGCAATGGGCACAAAGTAAAACATGGAAAGTTCCCTATGAGCATCAGGAAACACTTCACTGTGTGGGTAACTGAATGCTGGTACAGGTTTCCCAGAGTGGTTCTGGAGTCTCCTCCTTGGAGATATTCAAAAGCCACCTGAACATGGGCCTGGGAACCCTGCTCTGTGTGTCCCTCCTTGAGCAGAATTTGGACTAGATGTCTTCCAGAAGTCCTTTCCAGCCTTAACCATTGCATAATTGTGTAATCATCTAAGACTTGAATGACCCAATTAAATGGATTAACTATCTTTTTATAAAGTTATCTCTTTATTAAAACATCTAGTACTGAGATAAGACGCTCAGAATAGGCCATGCTAATCCTTCCTTGACAAAAACACTTGAAACACTGACATAGGTAAAATTTTATGATCTCTAATCATCTGGTGAACACATTGCTTCTTTCAGAAATATTTTTATAACTTGGAAAAGCAGAGCTCTTTATATCCCAGTTTTTGAGGAGCATTACAGGTATTTATGAGATTATTCTGTTCACTGAATTACAAGTTTAACTGAAAAGATAACCTAACCTTTCATTTATCAAATTTTGACATTTTATCTAACAATAAACAGCTTGACTGCTGCATAATATGGTTTGCTAAATTGCATAGAGAACAAAACCTCTGTTGTCAGTATTGTCCCTGTGCTGAAGACACCTTTGTTACCATGCTTTCTCATACACGCTCATGTTCCTCCCTCCCTCCCTTCCTCCCTTTCCTCTCTGATTTCACATGAACATTTCCAGAAACAGAGCTCTGCAAGGAGTCTGCCATCCCATTCACCCTGCTGTGCATTGCAATGCAGTATCACCAGAGATATTCTCTCAAGATTTTCTCTTTCTTTGTAACTCCTACCTTTTACTAGGAAGGAAAAGAGGCGTTTATGCCTTGCTGAAGCTCAAAGCAGCTAGGTTAGGTGAGAGGAGAGACACGACTTCTGTTTCACAGTCACTTCTGTAGCTAGGCATGAGTCGTGAGAGTGAGAGTTGAGTCACAACTTCAACTGTGCAGCTACTGTGAGTAACTTCAGGGTCAGAACCAGAAGTTGCACTGCGTAACAAGTATTCCAGCTAACACATACAATTTTGAAGGAAAGAAGCTATATTCTTTACATCGGCTTTTGAGAGTCACAGATTTTATTCCCTGTGTGCAGATTATCTTCCTTGCACTGTGAGGCTAATCCCCGTATTACTGCATCCTTTCTAACTCTTCACCAATGTCTAATGCTCTGAATTTTCACCTCCAACACATTGGTGTCTGGGAATTTGTTTGTCTGGGGAGTATTGTGTGGTTCTATTGATCAGTGAATTGGGGGAAATCAAGCAAAGAGGAGAGTTTTGAGCCAAACAGACTACAGGAACTTAATTTCATTTTTAAATTCTTCCAAATTCATTCAGAATAAAATGATTGGCTGGTACCTTCATATCTTCAATCTTAAGTAAAGATTCATCCTAGAAATTAAGAGAAACTTGATCGCTGTTTATTTTAGCAGACTTTGTAAATACAAACAAACCTAAGCAGTTTGGGAAGCTTTCTATGACATACCCTTCATCCTGTCTTCTCCTTACTGAACAGTTTGTTCTGCTTTCTGTAGTGTGTAATCTTATCTGAAGTTTATTTGATTTAGGATAGCAACCACACAGCTTTAAAGTACTGAAATCAATCTTTATTATGATTTATTCTTTGAATTCTTCTATTCAAGGACCGTGTGTCTGGTACAGTCATATAAGTTTGTCTTCTCATACACAATAATGCCCTGTTTTTCGGTAAGAGATATTTTCCATATTCTGTGAACCTCCGATGTTCCAGCGTTTAGCTGCAAACTAGTCTCAATCTTCTTGTTAAAGCCCAATTCTGTGACAGATTATGGATGTTATTTAGTATATTTTAAAGAATATTGACTATTTTGCATGTGCTTTTGGTTAGTGCTAAATAAGAAGCTGGGTTGAATACTCAGCCTTCTAAGGAATCATAGATGGCAATTTTTTATAGGAGTGGCTCAGAGTTATTCTGTTCTGTACTGTACTGATATAAGAAAAATAAAAGCTGAAAGTATTCTGAGAGATCATGGTAGAGATGGTGGTTTTCCTTAAGTATATTTTAGTTGTTTTGATTGGACTGCACTTCTCCAGGGACTCTAATAACTACAAACTGAACTGAAGCATTAGCAGAAAAGAAGTCTTAACCAAAGAAAAATATGTACATTGTGTAACGGATGCAACAACACATCTCATTCTATGCATAACTTCCTCATTCCTAGGACAAATCTGTTCACATTACAGAATAATTAAAATTACAAAATAATTGCCTTCTAACTTATGGAAAACTGCTTTAAAATGATGTGGGTTTTGAAGCTTCCAAATATGAATTAACATTAGTGACAAGCTAAAAATGACAATACCTGCACAATCTGCACATCACTGAATACATCTTTTATAATATACTCGAACTCTCAAACAGTGGCAGAAGGGCAAGTCTTTGTTAGTCATCCACCAAACCTTTTGTGCAGTAATTCCTTTATTTTCAAAATGCAAACTGATCTAATTTACTCTGTAATTCTTACTGGATAAGAGAGTGGGGCTCAGAGCATTTCACAAAACTATTCTTCATTTCAGTTATAAGCATGCCAGAGTAGGACTATCACCTCCACTACAGCAAGCACTAAATCAACTCATACAATGTACTTCTTTGTGTATGGAACTGGGCTAAATCCAAAATCTGAGACTAAGTCCTTTTGCATAAAATGATTGCTCTGTTTCTGTGCTTAGCACAGCCTGCAGCCCAAAGGTCTTGGAGTCATTCTGACACAACAAAATAAATGCTTATTCAGAAGACATGATCTTTCAATATGAATAAAGAAAACCACCCAGCACCAACAAGAAACAGATGGAATGGAGATTGAACTGACTACAGGGAGATTTATTTAGCAACTGTTTCCAATTTGTGTTTGAGATGTACAGTAGCAGTAATTTATGAGAAGTCAAAGCCAGCTTGCTATTTACATTGCATATAAACAAGCCTAAGTGAATAATAAAGCAGCTGAAGTACTTGTTTCTCAAACATTAGGTTAAGTTTAGGAGATTTGGTATCTCTTAGCGCTTTTTTGTTTCTGAAGAATAGTAAAAAAAAATTTGCATTGCTACAAATCCTGTGGAGTCTCTCAGATAATTACAAATAGATGCAAGAGTAAATCTAATACGAGTTCTTCCATTTATCCTAAGCTGATACTCCTAGAATGGATATTGCCTTCATAAAGAACGTTCATACAGAAATATCTGCAAACACACCTAATGAAGTTTGTTAAATGTCATCTAAAAGCCAATGCAGACTGCATGTCTTATATGCAACAAAATTTCAGGATTATTTTTAATATTGCTGGCTTTCAGTACAGCAATTTCTGTTCAGCTGTAACAGCTTTCTGAACATCTTACTAAACAGTCAGCATACAGTGACATTTTTATTTCCTTATAATGCCTATGCATTAAATGAAATCATTGAATTTTAAAGCCTGAGTGTTTTTGGCATTGAAAATTAAAGTATTTTGCCTGTAAAGAAATGGAGTACTGCAAATTTATTCTAGTTGTTTGGCCAGTGTGTCTCAGTTCTTAACCAACAATTTCACTGCTAGCCTTCAGAAATTCACACCATTGTTAGTGAAGACAAAAACAATACTGGATAAATCACCAGGGGCAAATATTGAATTGAGTAACTAGAGTAATTACTACAGAAATCAGTGTGATTAGTAAGACATGGAGCATCACAACTGGCGACTTTGTTCACATGTTCTTGACTTTCCTCCCTTGGTCTCTTATATTTCACTCTACCTTATTATAACAGCTGGTCTGATGTGGGCTTTCAGGTACTACTAGCTTCTGAACATTTAAGACTCATTACTAGCACTTTGTGCAAAATGCTGTTAGGGTTTTATGATTTGGAAATCTGTCTCCCAGCAACCAGGCTGAGATGAACAAGACATTAGATGGATCATTGAACAGCTGATGGCAAATCTCAGGTTTCACATTATCATCCTGTGTTAACATGGAGCAGGAATCACATTTGATTCTATTTTCACAATGCATGGTAAGGACCTCTGATTTAATAATATCAATAGTGACCATATTTAAAATATCAATTTACTCATTTATTCATGACAGTAAATACAGGTGAAAGCTAGCACTAACGGCATGGTTACTTTTCCCACAAGCATAATTTATGTCTTTACAAAATCATATGCAATTTTCTGAACAGTAAAGTATGCTCTCATCTGTACACCTAAAGCTCTGTAAGATGCATCTTATACAGTGAGTGAAACAAAACTCTCCAGGCTCTTCATTCCTTGTTTAATTCCCTAGAGTTTCACAGATGCTTTAAAAGGCCTTAAGATAGAAATTGTGACAGTACAGCATTTTACACAGTATTTATATGAATTTCCAAATAGAATAATGCACTGTATGAATTATTTCCATCACTTCTAAATATTTATATTTCTGAATCTGACCCTTTGTATTACTGCAGAAATTGCAGGAAATAAACCTTCCGTTGTGAATTCACAGGAAGCTGGCTTATCTGAGCTTTAAGCCAAATTCAAAACATACTTCAAAAACAATTGCCACACAGAAGATACTGTATGTGTGAGTAACTTGGCTACATCCCTGCTATATGAAATAAAGTGCCATGCATTTTCCTGAGTATATGCATCAGTACAAGAAAAAAAACACAACAGATATTATTATTCTTTTATTATTGTTGTTATTTATTATCTCCAGATAATCCATACGAAGCTGACAGTTGGGTATTTATGTAAAATTTGAGACTGGGTACTTCATCAGATAAAAACCCACAAACTTATATACAAATTGTCCTAACCTGTGTTTCAGGCTTAGTTCTGAAAATACTTTATGCATAATTTTTAAATCAGACTGTCCCCTACATGGAAATGAGACACAGCAAAGTCTGTAGACTCCCTAATATATTTCAATGTTCACAAAGTTTTTAAGAACTGCTTCACACCACCCCTAGTTTATGTCTGCCTAGTACTGTAAGCACTCTGCTGGCATGAATATGGGTTCCAAGTTTCCTAAAACTAAAATATTCTCAAACACTTATAAAAAATGGTGAAATTCGAATGACTTGTGTCTGACCACTTTGCTATCATACTAATTGCTGTTTAGTTCATAAAATTAGCCACTCCATCTGGAATCGATGCAGCATAGCAGAGAGACCACAGCTGATGTGCACTGCTTCATCAGGCAGGTGAACTATGCTTAATGAATATTTGATCCCTCTCCACATGATTCAGATTGTTTTTTTATGAAAAGATTGCAAGTTGTAATTGGAAATACCACAGGATTGTAGGATGAGTTTCATAGCATTCTTCCTTGCCTCAGATAATGCTTTGAAGGGCCTATTGAATTCATTGGGTTTACGTTTCTTAATATTTTAATTCTTTGAAAATCATAAATAGCAGATATTGGTGTACTACAACAGCTCGGGTTTTTAGGGGGAGAGTGGTTTATTATTTTAGAAAAGTATTGTTATGGATCAGTGTTAATTACTCATGGCAGCTATTTGCTGATATTTTGTGGGAGAAAACCACAATTTATGAATAGCTCAAATTAAGCTTTCTTATTGTTTATGCTTTTTAAATTTCATACCATGATTTTGTAACTCTCTGATTAACTGTACAATCAATAGGTGCACAGAGGTTAAGCTAATTAGAATCATTGTAGCAGAAAGATACTAAATAGAAAATGCTCGCTGGTGTTGTAGACTCACAATAGACTCCACAAGAAGCAATCTCCAGAAAGAGATCCTTCTTCTGTGGCAGCACTTAAATGGAATCTAGGAGAGGTGGAGACAGGCTCCACCCCCTCCAGTAGCACAAGTGAATTGCCTTCACCTGTGCTCCTGTGGATGACTCATTGCTTGCTTCAGGTGGTCAATTAGAGGTTCAGGCTGTGATCAACAGTTCCCATACGTTAACCGAGCAGTTCTTCAGAATTTGAAGTCTTACTTTCTTCTATATTTTTTGCTTCTACTATAATATGCTCTCAAATGCAGCTAGTTACTCATTCATATTAGTTGTAATCATCTGGCATGTAGTAGCTTTGTTGCAGACAAACATAAAAGTATGTCGCTTTCACTTTACAACCACTGGGAAACAGATACTTCTCTCATTTTCAACAGGCCAAAGTTAGATGGGGGGCTAGAATGCATGCAGAAAAGCAACCAGGCTCCCAAATTTGTGCAACAGGTGTGAGGAGAGTTACTTCCCTTTCTTCTTCAAACAGTGTTGGAGAACTGCTCCCTGTAACTCTTTAAATACACTAGAGATTGCCCCCATTTTTTTTTTTTTCCCCCACAAAACACTCTCTTTGTTGCTACACTGACGTGGATCTATCCCTGACCCCTTGCACAGGAACGCTCGGAAAACATAGATTTGACTTCAAAGGGGAGAGAGAGGACAGAAAGCAGACTTGCAGAACACAAAAAGACAACACAAACAGAAAACAAAAAACAAACAAACAAATAAAAACAAAAACAAACAAACAAAAAACCTGTTCAGGAAAACAAGTATAGGAAAAGGCAGAAATTTTGTGTGCCAGCTGCATTTCCATCTAGGACCCCCTTCACACAAGTAGCGAAAGGAAAGAAGGTGTGGGTATGACTGAAGGTTTGACTGTAGTGTCCCTCCCTCTACCCTGGACTCTGCTTTATCCCAAGAGAGGTATGCAGTTTGCCTGGTCAGAGAGCAGAAAGCTGGTTCATCACCGAAGCCCTGCAGCACTGGTAACACGTGGCAACAAGGTTGCTGCTGGGCTGTGAAGCCAACCTGTAGGAATGTCTCCTGTCTGAGTACACTGTGTTTGTTTTCCCACAATGTAGTTTCAGATATCTTTACCATCAAGTCTGCTTTTCCTTAATTTCAGAAATTGCCTTATTCCATTTTATGTTTTGATAATGTTAACTGTTGTTATTATTTAAAGAATGCTGGTGCAAATCTGTCTCAAGCCTTTGAGTGACTTGGTGCCCCATCACAGTCAAAGCCTATTTGCACTATGGTTTTATTTCTGAGCAATTGTTAGTGACATTACTGTGCAATCTACATAAAGCTTCTTTCAGTGCATCCTCCCCTGCCAATACCACATTTTGTCTCCCTCATCAGTTGAACAGATTTCCCAACTAGAGCTGATGAGGAATATTTCCCACCGGAAGCATTTACCAGAAGAGCAAAGGGCTGGATTGAGATGGAAAAAGCTGGCAGTTTTTTGTTTTATGAAATTGTTTTTTATAACACTGGCTTTCTGGCACAGTTCCACTTTGCAATGGCAGAACAGTCTGCTCCCAAATGCCCAGGCTAGAACTTGAAAAATGACTGCAAGACTTACTCAGAGAACTCCCAATGTAGTTAATAGAAATTGTGTGCCTACACTGTCTCTACAGCTTTTGAAACTTCAGGCTGTACAACTTGGTTGTACAACTTGCAACAATTAGTTAAGCAGAAGGAAACCTTGTGTGGTTGCTAATTCTTCTTCTTGAGGCGAGGGAAACAGTCGAACAATAAAGGCCATCAAATGAATTCTAAGTAAATAATTTTTATTCAAAACAGATTAAAAAAACTAACAAAGCTTGTCTAACTACATGAGGTAGTACATGTAGCAAAACAGAAGGCAGAATATAATATTCTGAAGTATGAAGAATATGAATCAGTTTACAAATTGAAAGGAAATAAATTCAACAACAGAAACAAAAAAATACCAAAAATAAATTTTAACAGCTTTTCAGTCTTAAAGCACAATACACTTTTCATAGAAAGAAACATAGTATCACCATTACATGTTCTCCATATACCATAATATGGTAAAATTAATGCACAAGGCTGTTCACCATAAATGAGTTTCAAAGAAATGGTGAAGCAACAAATGACAATTGCCACAGGGCTCCGCGCCACTATACTTCCTGGCCTGCAGGAATATTTGCCAGGTCATGAGGAATAAGCTTGCTATTTTCTTAAAATCTACCCTCATAATTTTGTATAGTGTGCGGATACCATGTACAGCTTAAGCCCTTGAGCTTGCCAATAACTATGCACGCATACAATTCTATGTTTTTTTCTGAAACCCAATTTAGGTAAATCGAATGAGTCACGTGGTAAAAGTAAAGCGTATCTATGCAGAACTGCACCGCAGATCTGATGGTTTATGCCTTAATTTATGGTTGCTCCACTTCTGAATATGAAAATTTACTTTCAAACTAAGATCCTTCAAGGTTTTATACATCTCGCTCTCAATCTGCCCCGATAAGAGAATATATATGAAGGACTGGGCCATAGTGAATCAGTACCTTGAACTAAAGAGCTTAGCAGCATTCAATAAACATTGTATTCATAAATTTATTTTAAAAACAGCAAATATGAATGGTCCTCTCTTGTAGAAATATTTGTTTAGAGGAAAATATACTAATATGTTTTCTCTAAAGGACTTCTCTGTATTTCCTATTTTATTTAAAAATTGTATTTGATTATGATTTGTGTGAAAATGGAAAACCGTCTAGCTCTTCATTTCTGCTTGCATGGCTAATGCTACTGTAAATCATCAAAAAGTTATATATATTTTTATTTTACTTTAAGGCATGATTTGTTATACTGAATTATTGGGATGGCTTCTTTTATGTACATTAGAAATAAAACCTCAGGCCTCCCTATTCTTAAGGTTACTGTTAGTGGCATATATAAAGCACCATACAATAATATTTTCAGATGAAGAAAACACAGAACATTTATGAGTTTTGAATTAGCTGTCTAGGAGTAACTGCTAAGAAAATATAGCAATATTTAACACAGGATTCAAAATACTGTTATTTATCAATATAAATTTTCAAATGGATTCTTCTCCCATGTTTAAAGATTTTTTTTCATTAAAATTTATATGTAATTTAAAGGTTTTTTTGTGGGAAGCAGTATATATCTTCTGTACAAGAATGTTACAGTTTTATACAAATTTTAGCAATGATAACAAATGGTCTTTAGTATTCTCTTCCAAGTGCCATGGTTTCACTTGCCTGTTTTATAGTCCACTCGCTTGATTCAAACAACAGCAAATACTCTGAATGCCTTGCTTCCTGGAGGATTCTGTAAACTGAAACATTAAAAAAAATAAAAAAATAAATAAAAAAAAAAAATTGTAACAAAAATTATAAAAATTTTCTCTCCCAATAAATTTATTAAGAACAATTCATAACGTATGAATTTCAAGTAATCCTAGATTTTCCTTTGGAAAGAAAACCAGGGATTCTGGTTTAAAGAATAAATCTCTAATGAAGCAAAATGTTAAACAACAGCTTATGGGAACTTGCAAAAGCATTCATCTTACGTAGACTGTTTAAAGACCTACATTCAGATATAACTTACAGATCTAAGAGATCACTTGCTCGTTGATTGTTTATACTTTAACGGATGTATTGCTAAACAGAATTTATATTTTACAAAAACAAAGGAAATATATTTAAAGTACAGATAGCTTCTGAAGAGATTAATATCTGGCTTCAAAAGAAACAAAAACAAAAACAATTAAATTTTGTTAGAATAAATATTTTTGTAATGAGAATTGAAAGAACTTGTCATGTTTAATGGTCCAATGCTTTTCCCTTTTGCAAAACATATTTGAGGCACATCTGAGAAAGAAGGGGAAACGGAGAGAACATGAAAAAGGGAGTAATGAAATATGTTGTCTCCATTGGCATTGTGGTCTTCATTACAGTTCTTCAGTTTCACAAAATAAAAATTTCATGAGAATGGTCTCCAAAACATTGAGCAAGATGGTAAAGTACAAATAATGACTAAATTTGCTACACTTCAATACTTTTCTACCCAGTGAGGGAATTTAGAAGGAGAACAAAAGAAAACAATGAGGAAGCATTCTTTCTGAGGGAACTGGAGGATAATCAGGAAAAAGCCAAAGAATATGCAAATGAAATTATTCACAAAGGAAATGAAATATGTATTTTACAAGCTTCTAGGTTTGCTCAGAGGTCTATGAAAGAAAAGGGCAAGACTGCCTGACAACTGTAATAAAAAAATAAGAAAAAATTTTTTATCTTTCTCCAACTTGCAAGTTTTTTAAAGAAACTTTCTGAGATTTTACAGAGGTAAAAATCATTCATGGCTTTACAGGACTGAGGAAGTTTTTCTTAAGGTTATATCTTTTTCTTCCTGTAGAACTTGGAGAGCTCCTTCAGGAATTACATTTGATTTGCAATGTACAGCCATGAGTTATCATCACATAACTCGCTAATATACTAGTATAATTAAAAGGACTTCCACAACACATCTATGTCTTTCAGAAAAACTGATAAAAACAGTAAAACCGTTACAAAATAGAAACTAAAAAACTTTTAAAGGTTTATGTGCACCAATCGTGGTCCAGGCTTATTGGTTTGATACTATATAAACCTGTAAAGTCCATTTCAGAGTGAGCGAATGAACCTGCAACTAGCTACCAGTGCCAGCCTATTCTCTAACTCAGAAAGAATAGATCACTGATATTAATTTTAATAAATCCCAAATAAACCAGAAGCATTTTTATTAAATATTCTATTGCAACATAACCAGAAAAATAAACAAGAGGGTTATTTTTTTTTTTTTTCATAAGCAGCTTTTTAGAATAATGATTTATGGGCTTAGAGGAGGCAGGCAGCTCTGGTACCACAGTTTCTCCAAAATCACTGCAGCTCTTACGCAAGCTCTGTAAATCACCCTAATTGATTACTAGCTGTGGCCCAGGTACAAACAGACATAATGCAAAACTTTATAATCTTATCAAGGTGAAGGGTAAACAGTAATATTAGAAAATGAGCTCTGTACCTTTCTGAAAATATGCCATTTTGGAAGGAAGCAATGTACACCTTTCTTTTGTCTACTGGCATAACATCAACATAGCCACCCTCATTGCGGACTACGCCAGCATGTACAGCTGCCCGGCAGATACTGGATATCTAAGAAAGAATGAGGAGAAGTTTAGTATTCTTTTTTTTTTTTTTTATTTCAAAAGTAGAAAAAAATAAAAATGTGTAAACCAAGTTTTAGGAAATGTAAAATAATTACACTCATTGCATGACTGATTTTATTAATCTTTGGAGTCCTTAAATCAGTTACATACAGATAAAGCCAATTTATAGGAGTACAGCCACTGTCTCTTCAGCAAGGATTCACAGCATGATCCAAAAATCATTTATTTCAGCCTATTTCATTTCAAGAAAGATGTTTAAATTCTTGGGCTTTTCATAATGATAGGCTCTATCTATCTGCCTTCATTTCAGTAGCAGAGAGGTAGTGAGAACCAAACCCATGTCCCATGAATTATTATAATTCAGGAGATTCTGTTTAATCTCCAGTCATAGCCAAACAGTGGAACAGCACAGTAGCAAAGGCACACTGTAGTCGTATGTTTCTAGGAAGAGATGTCCTACCCTAAAAGTAAGAAGGATAGAGGATAGCAATTCCATCTCCATCTGAATAACCTCAAATAGAGGTGAAATGCTCCATATTCAAGGGAATATTACAATTTTTCTGTCCAGCATGGGCTAATATTAAATCTAATTAGATTAAAGTTATAATATGAGCATCATATAGAACAAAGAGATCTAAAATAATTCCTTAGATATGATAGTTGATTAATGCCAGACTAATGATTTTAGATCTTTAATTCTGAGTGAGGAAATACAGTTGGGATGTGAAGTCTCTTCAGTTGCTTCAGAAGAAGAATTTTTCTGTCACAAATTTTACTCAGGCAAAACTCTCTGTGAAGTTAACAGCACCTTCTTCTGTGTGAAACATACTAATTTTCTATCCTGAATCTATGTAGCACAAATAATATTTACAGGAGAGTTCAGTGACAATCTTGAAAACACTAACTTAAATAATTGATTTAAACCTGCAAGTTACGCCTTCAAGGATATTATCACTTTCAAAATATTTTAAATCAATAGCCATAAATATGAAGCTTTCTATATAGTGCAGAATGAAGGTCCCAGTATTCTTCAGTACAAAGTGCTGCAAAGCATAGTTCCAGTTACAATGAATCTCCACTGAAAATCACACTATTTTGTGGAAAAAAAAAAAAAAAAAAAAAAATTCACAGCAAAAGGTCTCTCCTCAATCAATCTTAAATTTGAAGCCAATATAAATTAATAGCTGGTCACACAGACCACTGTTCAAACAAGAGCTGCATTTCTTCCAGATGTAACTGGAATAATTTATATCTGTTCCTGTAGATATTTTGTAATCTCAGTGCTGTATAAAATCAGGAACTTAAGATAAGAATAATTTTCCTACTCTTATTCCAAACACAAATGCTGCTAGCTTCAATGTTAACTAGTTTGTCTTTTGATGTAACAATATTTTTGAAAGTAACAATTTGAAACTGTTCATGTAAAGAAGCTTTAGCATGTTTAGATGTTTAAGTTTTTCTCTCCATAGTGATGGCTGCGTTTTTGAGCATGTCAGAAGTGATGCCACTTATGCACTCCTTCATACTTTTTCCCTTCCCAAATCCACCACACTTTCATTATATCCTGAACAGAAGTAGTCACTTTGGTTTTAGGGTTACAACATCCTTTATATACGCATATTATGTTAGTAGCTATATATCAGATTGCTACTGTATGATATCTGATATACAGGGGGATATCTACCTCAAGATAAGAGAAACAAATGGAAGGTATGAGAAGTAGAGGGTATAGAACACAAAGGGATTAGTATTAGGTGAAAACTCCATCCACAAATAAGTTTATAGGCATTGACTATATCAACTGCAGTTGTAATTTGTCTGTCACAAAGTGACAATATTTGGCAGACTGGAAGAACAGCATGAAATAATGGATGGTTTTCCTTTAGTTATGTTAGGGATAGTCATTGCAATGTCAAGGCTAAAAGAGGTGGGAAAATAAAAAGATAAAAGTTGTGTGTGGTGCTACTGACAAATCAAAGAAAAATCCCTTTCAGGAACAAGGGAAAAAGGAGTACCGGTAAAACACTGGGAATTTAAGAATGAGTATATGATCAAACTGAAGATAGAAAAGGAAGTGATTAAATAGTTTCCCATTGATACTACCAAAATTGTTCTCTAAAGGCATATTTTTGAAGTGACATCTGTTAATTACTTGTCTCTAATGAATATTTATGCAAGCAAATTCTTCTACGTCTACAGAATGCAAGTGGCCTAAGCAGTACTGCAAATAAATAGTCACGTGCATATATGAATACATACATACATCCACAAATGGGGGGGAAAAAAATTGCAGGAATATCATAAAAAATATTGATTTTCTAGAGTTAACCAGGAAAACCTTTGACTGCAATTAGAAATACATTTGCTATGATAAGTGCATAAATGAATTCCCTGTATCCATGGACAAATCTGTGAATACAAGGAAATCTGAAAAAGAGGATACTTGTTAGATGTTCTCTATAAATATTTAATATGAAACTAGTTCAGTCATAAGTTATAGTGTACAAAATACACAATTGTATTAGATAGTGAAAATTTCAGTTAAAATCATCTTAGCTTTAAAATAAAAAGTGATAGCAACAACAAAAAACCTGCAGAAAATCATATAATGACAATACTATCAATAGAAACATCTGCACAAATATAGATAGGATGCATCTGTCTACATCTGAGCTGGAAATGGAGAGGAGTGGACGTCTCTGCTCAGCTATTCACCTCACACTAGAGATAGACACTCAGAAATGGTCAAATGCATTCTCCACATCAGTTGTCCATTTATTTACCTTACCACTACTTATGCAAACTGCTGTAAAAATAACCTAGAGGAGCAGCTTCAGTGATTATATCTACTCTGCCAACACGTGAAGTTGGTAAAAAGACTCCCGTCACTGGCTTCTTACCTGTTTTTCTGTCCATTTTTTCCTAAAAGCAGTATGGCTGTACACATTTCTATCCAGTGGAGATTAATAATGAGAAACGATGTCTAATATCTTTAAAGCATAATTCCATAATACTAACAAAAGCCACCTAGGATTTTTCCAGCCAAAATAAACACTTGGTGTAAGATGTCCTCTTGTATAAGTTAAACAGAAACAGGTCTTTCTCTCACAACAAAGCCTCATCTGTCTCACTGGGAAAATTTGGCTGGAACCTTTGAACTGAAAATTGTCTTCCACTAAATGAACCATCAATGAATCTTAATCTCTTAAACACATTAAGGACCAGGTTGCACATGCATAAATCAATGTTATTTACTAAACAGGAATGGCTTTTCAAACAGGTAGCACTTTTGTCAGCAAGTACAAAAGTGTTTTCAGGATAGGGATTCAAGTTACACAAGTAACCTAGCTAGTTGCCATTCTACTATCGATGCCAGCTAAAAAATAGTTATAATATACAGCAAACTGATAAAAATGTGAACTCTGCCACTACTACCTGGCTCCTTCATAGAGAGATGACAAAGGATGTACATGGAAAAGAATATTCATTTAGTTTTGGCTATCCACTTGGGAACTAAACATGATGTACAGAAGACATGGCAACAAAAAAAGTTGACTAGGAAACAGACAGAAAATGCAACATTAGTCTCTTAAAATAATGCAATATGAGAAACTTTATAGAAATATATCAAAATCCTTGTACAAATATTTAGCTATCTACAAAGATAAGAAATATCCAAAACAATAATAGCGTGGACATTTATTTTCAGAGTAATTTTGGTTAGTCAGACAAAAAATATGGTTGCCTTAGGATCTAAAGTGCAAGGATTTAAATGGGTATACATTGTCAGTGAATGAATCAATGGGAATTTAGATCAAAAATTGAGAACATGGGTCCAGAAGTCCCATGACTGAAGTCTACACTGAGTTTTTAATAAAATTTCCATTGAATTGTCTGAGTATTCAAAGACAAAGAACTTCTGAAAAGACTGTTATGTATGTCTTTTTTTGATATTAAGTGTAAAAAATTAGCATGTGGAAGAAAACTGAATATTTATCTATTAGCATTATTTTTACATTATAGCTTTTCACAGAACTTTACATTTCATTTCTTAATGCAGCGTAGATCACAGAACTTACATCAGAATAAATTCGTGTTCCGATGACTCGAGCGTAGTGTGGATTTGCCTGCATACAGTTGTGAGGACAATACACTCTGAAATATTGAAAATAAAGCACAATTAGGAAGAATGATAAAAGAGTACTATTATAACATATTCAGTATCAACATTAGTGAGTATTAATCAGCCTGGTGGTGCTTACACAAAGGTCCATACCGATGCTAGAAGGCTAACAGTTTTGAGCGTTTGATACTACTAATGAGAAGAATTCCTAAAGTAACTTGTAATTCATAACAAAGTGCTTGAAAACATACTTCAAAGCTCTGATCTTCTTCTCTTTGGATAAGTTTATGATATTTTCATTTTACATATTTGAGTACAGTAATAAAGCCATTTGTGTATTATTATCTGCTTCTACAGTATCCTATCTGAACTGTACAGCTGCATATCTTCTCAGGAGATGAATACTTCAGTGAAGGCCTGCTACAGTGCTAATGCCATGAAAAATTAGCAACTTATAATGAGGGTCAGCACTTAAAATCCTTGGATAAAATAGAAAATTCTGGAAGGTAATGAGATTCCTAGCAGATTCCAGGGGATATGTTTCTATCCATGCCCTTGTCGATATTTGATATGCCACAGCCTTTGGGCATGCTATTATCAGTTTTATCAGATGGGTCACCAAAATAAGCTGATGCAGCTGTGAGAGAGATTTTTGTCTAAAGGAAGTAAGATGTCAAAGAGTCATTTGAAGACTTCCTGATTTATAGATAGAGCATGAGGGAAAAACAAGGTTGCACGATCAATGCCATAGACAGTCATTTTCAGAATAGTGTTAAGTACGTATACAGGTTCCTAAGTGTATCACCACTGTTGAGAAGCTCCTTAAGTTGATACTTCAGAATTAATTAGTTCTTCTTGTGTGGGTTTGTTTGTTTGTTTTTGCTGTTTTTTTTTGTTTGTTTGTTTTTTTTTGAGCTAGATACTAATTTTCTTCTTAATTAAGGTAGCTTCAGTTTTTGATTACGAAAAAAATAATAAAGGTAGAAGTATGAGTGTCCATTCCCGCATTCCACTCCTTCTCTTACTTCTCCACATCCTCCAGCTAAGAAGCCAGAAGTCATAGCCAAACACCAAACAAGTCCACGAACCCAAGTGCTACATGAAGGGATGTTTTCCTAGCAGTTCTGGCTTTGTACTTGCTTCCTGTTCTGGCTTTAGGACTGGTATGAAAGTACTCCTGTGGATATCTCCAGCTTAGCTTGCGGTAAATCATGCTATAATGTATTTACCTTTGACTCATCTATGGTCTTAAGAAGTGTTACTGATCTCCTTCCTCAAAACATTGAGGCATTGGCTTCTACTGATGAGCTAATACATAGGCTTCAAAGAAAAGGAGCATCTGTTTGACTGAAAGGTGTTAGCTGACCTGCAGACTACACCTTACCTTAAAAACATATTCTTCAATATTTTTGCAAATATATTTGCTCACTGAATCCTCCAGGACTCAAAAAAAAAAAAAAAAAAAAGATTACTTCTGTGATAAGTATCTGCATCAGTTCCTTCTAATTTATCTGCCTTACAAGCAATTACATTGAAATAAAGTATGTTTTGCTCAAGATGCATAGATTTAATAATAAACAGTGAAAAAGAAAAATAGATTTTCCTTTTCAGTCTTTAGTCTAACAAAAGATTTACTAAGATTTGATAAAGAGATGAAAGAAAGATCTGAACAGACAAGAGAAAGTGAAATTTGTCTATGAAAACAGCTGATGGATCACCTTCAGCTACTCAACCATTTATTTAGACCTAAAACTAAAATATTGGGAAAACATTTCCACCTAGCACATCTACTGCTGTCACCTTTGTTAATGTCAACTATAGATAATCAGTATCTGACATAAAATATGTAGCATTTTGTATTAATAAAAGATCCAAAGAATTTTACCTTGGACAGTGTGAAGTTGGTTTTTGAAATGGGCACAATTGTTCCACTGTTGTTTCACAGGTGATAGCTTGAACTGGAAAAAGTAAAATAGGAACAAATAAGTTTGTGCTATTTGGAAAATCATAGTTTAAAATAAATGAGTTCATAAAAAAAAAATGCTAACCTGTTACTTTAGAGACTGTGAAGGAATTAGCAGATTGGTATTTTCTGAAGAAGATATAACAGAAATAGTCAGTAAATAACATCTCTTAATGTTTCCAGTCTTCAATGTCATTTTAGTTAGGAGAACTTTCATACGTAAACCTAAAAATAAACTTAAGACATTGTCCTCAGTCAATTTTTACTCATTAAACCCACCCTACCCAAATGTGAATCTATTTGTTAGAGCGGCACATTTAGTTTGTACTCTAAGTAAATCTAATTGGAAACCAAGAATGCATGTTAAACTCTTTCAGTAACTTAGTTTGCTTAGAGACTATGCGTGCTAAGTGCAAATTATGCAAACTCTTTGTCCGTCAAAATGTATTAAACAAAAACTATGGTTGAGAATTTTTCAGAAACATTCATTTACAATAAGGGATCATTCACTTGTTTGCTTGGATTAGTTCATGTCATTGCATAGTCTACCAGTTCCATATTTGGTCCCTTACTGCCTTTCAATTTGTTTTCATTAAGTTAGCTCATACTTTGGTTGCCCTAGCATTGCCAAACACTGATACAGGAACAGTTGACTGTATTCTATTGTTGATTAACTAGTAGACATATGGTTTAAAATGTTTGCCTATACTCTGATAATAGAACAGATGGATTAAAAAAATTGTATTAGCAAGCCTGAATATAAATCAGTGAAGAAAACTGAGAAGTTTGCTGTATGTTAAACTGAAATTTCTTTTTCTGTGTTTTGGATTATACACTATGAGTGAAATTGTCTTCACTTCATAATATTCATCAAATTTATGTGTAGCTTATGCAAGAATCCACCTAGAGACAGTGAGATAACTGCAAGGTCTCCCTAGTCTTCTTGTTTGAAGGTTTCATCCATTAACTAGAGAAATCCTGCCCAGGTAGTACTGTCATTTTATTTTAAACAGGTGTCTTACAAAACTGAGAAATCAACTAATACAGAATTTGCATCATAACCTCACAGAAGGGACATTTACTAGATGTGAAACTTTGGTAAATCTTCTCTATTTATACCAAAGACTACAATTTAGGGACTGACTTACTATGCTAATGCTGGATATAGCAATATTTTATAAATTCACTCTATAGTGTGAAGTCACAAACAGTGCAGGACATTAATGAAGAATTATGTCATCTGTACACACATGCAGTAGCAGAAATTTCATGAAATATACTTGTAGAAAGGAAGGTACAGTATTGGTCGTTTAACAGTATTTAATCCATAAGGCCTCTAATATAATTTTTCTAAAATGTGAACCAAAAACCAAAAACAAATTAGCCTTTAATGTTCAGATGTGATACAACTTATATGTGTCCATA
This sequence comes from Lagopus muta, assembly GCF_023343835.1. Classification (NCBI taxonomy): domain Eukaryota; kingdom Metazoa; phylum Chordata; class Aves; order Galliformes; family Phasianidae; genus Lagopus; species Lagopus muta. The sequence goes on from NC_064435.1 coordinate 30,724,079, forward strand.
GAAAAGAAAACTGAGAACTAATAGCTCATTTCTGTGTTCTGATTCTCAGAGAATAAGTGCCAAACACATTCTGTAGATGACACTCATGGTTTTGTCTCAAATAGCGCAGAAACACAGACATACAAGGTGATAGGTAATCCATTCCTTCCACTTTGAAAATTTTCTGAAATTTAATTACCACTACATTTGTAGGAGAGCTGAGTCCAAAAGCAATACAGATTTGAAGGTTGGAACCAGATGATTTTGATTTCCCTTCCAATCCAAGCCATTCTGTGATCTTATGATCTGTTTATCTCTTTGTCTCAAAACATTTAATGAAGGAATAATTATCTGTACGATCCTTTTAAGGAAGTGTAATTTAAACTGCATTCAGACCATTTGATGACCAAAGAAACAGATAAATGTCAATGCCTGAAGTGCTTGCTACCTAGATACCCCTAATTCTAGGCCACTGAACTTAGTCTACCTGGTCAGTGTTTCTCTGTATTCTGGATTATGTAAATCTGTTGAAGAGAAAAATTACATCAGATTTTACACTATGTGCAATTGGTTAGCACAACACATAGACATAGCACAGCTTCTATTGGTTACACCAGGTTCATACACAAACCAAATACATAATTCAGCAAAATGCTTGTTCTTTCAATTTGATATTACTCATACATTCTTACATGTACAGTATTATCACACATATACTAACTACACATAGTATTGTACAGTTGTTCAGAATACATTAAGATGTAGTGTAGATTCCAGATGCTATTAGTATCTTACGTTCCAATATACTAATATTAATGCTGTTCTACCAATAGAAAATTATGCATTATATACTTCAGTTTTATATACTACTTTTCTCATTTTACTTTTAGCATGTCAGGGAGTATCTGGATTTATTGTCACACATCAGTCTCAGGACAAGCACCTGAACAGTGTAGTTCATGTCCAAATGAAGTTTCCACGGCATACAGTATTATCCCATCACTGGCCAATGCAGATATTGAAACAAGTATTTGTGCAAAATGTCACTGAACTGTAATGAAACTATCAGAAATATAAGAAGAGATGCATTTTTGCTTGGTTCATATTGTTTCTATGCACAGCACAAGAGGATCACTTCCAAACACGAGCTTGGACAATTTTTGCCTTGTTAGCTGTCATACACTTCTGTGTAAGTGGACTAACACTGAATAAATTAGCAGCTTTGTCCAAAACTTTTAAGGCAAACTATGTTAGTGTCAGTATGTACTGTTTTTCTACAGTAATTCTGTACAGTTACAAATGAGTTAATTATTCTGTCACTTTTCTATACACCATTAAACACTGGCTAAAGTTTCAAAATTGATTCAATACCTGTATATCCACATAAACTTTTACAGTATTTTCATTTTTTTATGACAAAAGAAGTATGCAAAATGCTACTCTTGTTATACATCTTGTATGAAATAACAGCAACAACAGAAAAAACAAATGAAAACTGTTCCACGTGTTTTAATTTTAAGGAAGCTTACCCAATTGATTGAATGCCATTTCTGTAAGATTTGATGAAGTAATTTTTTCTTCCTTGCCTTGTGACATCAACCCAACCACCTTCATTGTCTAGGATTCCATAATGTATGGCAGCTTTACAAATACTGGATTGCTGAAAAACAGAATTTGAGAAGGAATTCCAAGTCAGAGAAAAATACTACTTTCTATTGCAGTTTAATTTAGCTTTTTAATTACGCCATTCAAAACTTGGTAGATAGTCTATCAAGTTTGAAGTGGTCTATGTAGGTATTATTTCAAATGAAGAAAAAAATCACTTTGCCTTATTCAGAGATAAAATATACTCATTTACAATATATTCATTCACCTTTGCTCTTTTTTTCCTATACTATTTTTCAGTTATACGTGAAAAATTATGCAGCAAGATATTTAGTTTACATATGTAGATCTGTCTTACCAAAGCAATTTGTGCCTACAGACTGTCATATTTGTCCTGAATTTGCATCTTCACAAATTTGCACCCCAACATTTTGGCATGAAAATTTTCATTCTGTTTGTGTGCAAGAGGAGGAAGTACACATGGATAGTAAACGCAAAGGTGCAAACTCAGTTTGGTACTATTTTAAATATTTTGATATAGGCTTTTATTTAGGCTGAAAACTGTTTTCTTCAAAATCTATTCTCACTGCAATTTTAACTAGCATTCCAGAAAAAAAAACATTTCATTAAACATTGTATTTGTACAAAATCTTATTTTAAAATATTTACCATTTCATAATGTACACTTCCAATAACTTTGGCTTTGCTATCCAAACAGCCAGCAGGACATTCATACCTAGGAAAATAAAATATAATTTGGTCTTAGAACCTGAGATTACATAAAGGGAAAGTATTCCAGTTCACATACATTTAGAAGAATAGCCTTTCAGAATAATAACAATCTGTAACGCAACTGTAATGTAATGACAATTGTAAAATTGCCCATACCTATTGCAAGTTGTTCCTTTGCACTGATCTCTTAACCTTACTTCACATGAAACAATCTGAGCTAAAACAAGAAAAGAGCAATTTCACTGAAATTAGATAGTATATTCCAAATTCCAAATTTGTTGACCACTTGAAAAACAGTTAAATTCCTTACACATTTGCTGTGTGCTTATTACTTCATTTTTCTCACTGTCCTCACTGCCTGTGGAACCTGAAGGTGAATGAGTTCTTGGTCGGCCTTGTGCTGTTGCATCTTGGGCTTTGGATCGTTGCCGTTCAATCTCATTGGTTTCCTCTTCTGGCTCATGAGGAGAATAAGGCCTCTCTGAACCCTCTATTTCAGAAAGCAAGTGAGAAAAGATTTCTCACACAAAATGTATTTGTGGAATGTAAAACTCTTAACATGTTTTCATAACACAATTTTGTTTTCATAAAATGGTCATTGAGTATAAGCAAAAAACAAGGAAAACTTTCCATTCTTTCAAAGGGAGAACAGCTCTAGCTTCATAATAATCTCAATTATCTTTTGTATGCTGACAAAAGGTAGATTTTTTCTAGAAAAAGCAGCACAAATGAGGTATGAAAATGACCCTAATGCTTTTTTGATCTATCTTCTTTATGCCATCAGAAAACAAATAGGTCAAAGGAAATAATTCATATAGATGGTGAAAAATTTTACCAAATTCAAAAATAGTTTGCAATTAAATAATCTGATTTTCTAAAAAATTGCACCTGAAAATATGACACATAACGTAAATAATTTTGAAATACTCAATACTAAACCTAAAGTTTTCACTTAAATAAGAACCATAAGGAAGGTGTTTGGACTCTGGGGCTTTTATGGTCCATATGAATACATAGTAGATTTCAAAAGTATCTTTCTGAAGCAGCTAAGGTATATATATAAAGAGCAAAACAAAAAGAAACACTTGTTTCATGACGTACTATAATTCAATGCAATATATATAAGATTATGACAATTCTAAAAAACGAATAATCACACTAGCTGAAAATTTAATTGTTAATTCATTCTTGATTTGATCTTCTCTTATAGTAAGGCATATTGCTATGTCACTGAGCTAGTATGTTTCCCTTTAAACAAATCACTGCACAGACTTTACTACAATTTACAAAAAGACCTATGAATAACATACAGAAAAAGTCTAAATTTTTGTGTACTAAAACTAAGAAAATGTTCTCATGCAACAATTAAATCAGCAGCACACTCCACTCTTTCTCATGATGCTCAGCCCCACATATCTACCATACATAGTATATGATCTCATTCAGTATGGGAAAGCAGACCCCCACCATGTCTTTGACTACATGCATAATACATTATATTCTATTAACTTAAGACATAATGAGAAAATAAAGCAAAAGGTAACATTTCTTTGCCCAGTTATAGCTGTACTGCTAAAATCCTACATACCTCTGTAACAAAGATTTTCTCTGCAACCTCCTCCAAAACTAGGGGGACATGCAGAACAAGGACGGCCAGGCTTATAAGGAGCATGACCCCACCAGTTACCTCTTCAAGCAAAACAAAACAAAACAGTTAGTAAAATATGCCATAATAAATTAATATATTAACAATAAGCATCATTCTATATGTTGACAAATACGTGATGAAATCTAATATTAACGTAGACCATAGCATTGCTTCAGTAAATTGAACATGCTGTAAGTCATTTAGAAGTACACCAAAAATATTAGAAGTAGTGCCATTAGCTGCTCTAATGTGTGTGCGTATTCTATATTGGCCTAGCAATGTAAATATAAATTCTTCAATTACATGAGAACAGGCTCCACTCCCCTAAATGGAATAACTTATGGGATGTAATCTCAAACATCAACTTCACGTTACACATTCTTTAAGGTCAGGATGGGGAGATATATTTGTTTTACAAAAAAAAAGTCACTCAATATTGAAGGCCAGAAAACCAAAGCTCTAGAAAATCACAACAGTATTTGTGCTGCCAAGGCTGCACTGGGAACAATGCTCTACTTTGTAACAGTACAAAAAACCATAAAACTCAGACTGATTTCCTTCTGGATTATTTCCTGGATTACTACAAAGTATTTCCCCCCATTCAAGATATTTTTGGGTGTCAGATAACTTACTTAGGAGAATAATTGCATACAAGATAGACGGCTTTTGGCCAAATCTGTCCCCAGATGTTCATGTTATGACACAAATTAATTGCACAACCTATTCTGCTACTTGTAGCCCAAACGACCTATGAAAAAAAAAAGAGAAAGACATGTGGAAATCAAAGCTAGCTAACATGAAAACATAACTTCAACATACAAAATTCAAATCACAAGAGATGCTGTATTCTGTTCTGTTATATATGGGTTGAAGCAACCCAGCTAAAACTGACTAAAGGCCTCTCATGGCCTTTTTCATTAGAAAGTAAAGCTTTACATTGATAGAACATACATGGTGTTTTTTTTAAATACATGTTCTAAGCATGTATTTGAAACTGCAGGAAAATGTTTTCAGCACATTATCTGAAGAACTGATCCTTGAAACTAAGATGACTTATTGTAATTCAAAGTTTTCTACTCAGGTTCCCTCAGGTTCCTGTGCTTTGGAGTTCTCAGCATGAACTAGGAATGCAGAAAGATTCAGATTACTTAGACTGAGAGAATGGACACTTGTCACTCATGAGAGAAAGTGACAAACAATAAAACTATTAAAAAAAAAAAAAAAAAAAAAGGTCATACTTCAGTAAGATCCAGGTCTTAGATTTTAAATAAAAAATAAATATGCCTCCATGTTATTGCAGTATACGATGTCTGTGCTCCTTTATACATCTACTGAAACACCTTTTATTGCAGAACTCAAAATAATCTGAGAGACAAAGTTGGGTATGTTCAAAGCAGACAAAAACAACAGGTGCTAATCTTGTAATAAATCCAGTAATTAATTTAAGGGAAGTTAACTATGTAGTTCCTTCAGGACTTCGGGAGTTGAAAAGGATATGTACTGTGAAGAAAATAGTAACATAAGGAAGTATATATTTATATTATAGGTCGTGCTTGTGGCAGGGAAGTGTCACTTTTAAACACTTTTTTATAACACTTTTTTATAATCACTTTTTTATACACAATCACTTTTTTATAATCACTTTTTTATACACAATCACTTTTTTATAACAGTCACTTTTAAAGAAATTGTAAGCAAAAATATGGGAATAATTCTCTTCAAAAAATAGATACAATCATAAATGGTGATAGTAAGCAAAGAGAAAATAAACTTCTTGAAATTGAGCATTTTGCAGTTTTCTAATAACATGTAAAAAAAAAGATTTTAGATTTAGATTTTAATATAATCTAAAGATCATGTATTTCCCATTTACTGGAAACGTGACCGGCTCCTCTCAGAAAAAAATAAATAAATAAATTTTGAAGTTACATGCCTAGACTTCATGAGCAGAAAGTAAATTAGTTCATACGCAATTTCAAAATCTTGCTGAAGTTAAAGAAATGTGTTATAAACTGTACTTAACTGTTATTTGACCTGAGGAATTCATCTAAGAAAGCTTTTTTCATTTAAGCATGCATATTCCAGAAAGGAGTACCAGCACGCCAGCTGGCACAGAAACAAGATTATGCAAAGTGCACTGAGCAGCCACACTTAGTACCGGGTATTGTGAGCTTTTTCCTTAACCCTGTTAATGAGGTGATATTTATGAAGAAGAAATCTAAAGATTTGCATGACAGCCCTACTCAACAATACCACTACCCAATGCTTGTAACTAAAGAGTCTAGTAAAAAGCTCCTTTCCTGCTTTTGTACCACCATACACATAGTAAGACTAATATGTTCTACTTATCATGCAGTGACCTAACTGGAGGTTAGGATTGCTCATTTCCTTCTGTAGCTGACAAAACACAAACCAACTTACATACCTGTGTATAATGTGTACAAACAGGACCAGAGCATTTGTAAGGACAATATGGGTTGCATTCATGAGGATGTGGATACGTGAAATCTCTCACTTCATCATACCATGCTTGGACATGAAATGTTGGAGGTCTGTACCTATGAAAGTCAGCAGCATTCTATTAGATCACTAAACAGCTGTAAGTTCTGTCATTGATAGTCTATCATATCCTTAAAGTAATAAGCAACTTTTAGATTTAAAAAAAAAATAATAGAGTATTTAAGAATGTCTTAAATACCTTCCCCAGTGTGCACCCAAATTCTGTCCAATGGACGGAAGGAGGCTTGCAGGCCCGTGCTCCCATAGACACGTTTCAGCCCATGATTCTGCAGATCTCTCCAGTTCTGTATCCCATGTCTGAAATTCGAAATAAAAGAAATTGACACCTGCTCAGAAATATTTGATGGGTACCTCATATACCTTAAAACAGAAAGGCAAGCCAAAAGAAAGCTAGGAAGATTGTTCATTTTTAAAGCTTCTGCTACTGAGAAAAAAAAGTGACAGTACAATTGTGTGCCTATTATATAAGAAATAGAAAAGTTTCCACAAAGAGGAAAAAAGTTTTAATCCCTTCCCAGATTTCCCTTCTAGAAAGCCTGTGCAGGCACTCTGCAGTGAATAAAAGACAAATATGAAACTGAAAGGCTTAGTTCAACTTTCCAAGCTAAATTAAGTGCATTTTCTGTCTTGTGAGATTTCTTTTTAGTAACAGGCACTTTTCTTAGCCTAAAGAGTATTATCTAACATGCTTTCAACATAAGACTTTATTTCCTCTAAACCAGTAGTTTATTCAAAATGAAAGTGATTTTCTCTCTCTCTTCTATAATCAGCTTTCATTGAAATAATACACAATGCAAACAGAAAATATGGAAACCAGAACAACATTGTCAGACATTGATTTATGGCTAGGTTGGTAAGAAAAGCAAGCATTCATGTTAGTAAGAAGCATGCTTAGGACAAGTTAAATAAAAAGCATCATTTTTTTTTCCTTTTCTTTAAAAGATACAGAAGAACAGGTTTGTAGCCAAAAGGCAAATGTAAGTTTCAAAAGCACACTAAAACTTACTCATCTTTAAAAAAAATTAAATCATACTGTGTATGTTTAACATATTCATCTAGGGTTTACTCAAAGTGGTCCTTGTTAAGCAAACTACCCATACTGCTGATTGGCCTTTTAAATTTACTGACACTTGCAGAAGAAGTTTCTAGATATCTGACTCATTGATAATACCCAGGCTAAAAAAATGAAATATTTCCCAGGAATGAAGAAAATTGCTTATAAAAACATAATTATTTCATCATATGTTCAAATTTAATTTCTTTTCATTAGACCGTGTTATCTAAGTAACAATAATTCAGTATTTCCAAACCCAAATTCCCATGAAGACACTGTAGGTCATGTCTACAAATTTTTGGCAGAGACTGAAGGTAAAGAACTCAATACAGCGAAAGAATAGAGAAATATAACAGAAAAAAATCCATGTGCTATAATTTATTTTTCTATTAATTTTGATATGCAGTTTTCACCTTATTAGAGTAGTCATTAACAAAAGATATGCTTTTGGTTATGCAAGAAGATGATTATGGAAAGACTACTATCATTCAATTTAATCCAAGTTTATCAATTCTTTGTTCTCTTCAGAAGACTCCAGTGCTACTGCATTTCCATTCTGTCTGCTATTATTAGTAAAAAATTTACAAGATACATTTTGACTCTCAAAATGCAGCATTTATTTTGACAGAATTCTTAAACATAACAATGTACAATGATGATATAATAATGCTCTTACCCTACATACAGACACAAAACTCCTCAACTCTAGGATGCAGTAGTAATTTTCTATTTGTCTGACTGGGCCGGTGTTAAAATGTCATAAACCATAGTTTTAATCTCAAATCAGAAAGTTTTATGAGTTTGTATAAATCTTTTCCCTCTCCTAGTCACACTATCATAAACAGTCCTGTTTCCTACATTGCCTAAAAAAAAAAAACCAAAAAAACAACCGAACAAACAAAAAATCCAAAGACTAACACATTTCTTCCATATATACAATATTTTCTTATAAGCAATAGTACAATTGCTTTGTCATTCTGCTATAGAATTGCAACACTGCAGCATTTTAAAATAAATGCCGTACAATTTGTCCTTGCATGTAGTGTACAAAGTGAAGTTGGCTCAAAATCTTTTACCACTTAGATTTCTGAATATGAATAAGTCCAGATGTAACGCATACCCCAAGAAATTGCTGCTAAGAATGGTTTTATCAAATGGATCTTGAAATATATAATTAAATAAGACTTCAGTTAGACCAAGTGTGTGCGTTTTCACACTCTTGGAACTTCCTATCTCCAAAGCCAGGTAAGTTTTCTTAGAACTCTTATGAACCTAAGAACACCAAAATATATTCTCTTATAAAGCATCCTTCAAACAAGTTCATAAGGAGCTGACAGTTCTTATGGGTTACACTTAAAGGGAAGGCAGGGGAAGGAGATATGATATTAGGGGTCTGCTGCACACTGCCCAAACTGTGTGGAGAAGCTTTATGTTCATAAAACATGGTTCTCATTGGGGAACTTTAACCACCCCAGTATCTGTTCAAAGGACAACACAGCAGAGCAACAGCAATCAAATTGGTCCCTGGAACATGTTGATAATAACTTTCTCCTCCAAGTGGAAAAGAACCTATGAGAAAACATACTATGCTGGACTTTGTCCTCATCAACAAAGATGGACTGGTGAGTAATGTGACACTCAAGGGCAGCCTTGGCTGCAGTGACCACAAAATGATGGAGTTCAAGATCCTTAGTATCCAAGAGGGCATGCAGCAAGCTTGCTTCAAGAGAGCAGACTTGGAAATCTTCAGAGAATTGCTTGGGCAGAGTGACATGGGATAAAGCCCTGAAGGGAAGAGAGGCCCAAAAAGGAAGTCCTTAGAAAGTGGAAGCAGGAACGGGTTACCTGGGAGGACTACAAAGAAGTTGTCCAAGCAGCCAAGGTTCAGATTAGGAAAGCTAAAACCAGCATAGAATTAAATCTAGCCAGAGACATAAAAGGGAACAAGAAAAAATTCTGTAAGTATATCAGTGATTAAAGGAGGGCTAAGGAAGATGTGGTGTAAGCCTTCTCCTAAAGGAAATGAGAGACCTGGTCACGAGGGATATGGAGAAAGCTGAGGTGCACTTCTTTGCATCAGTCCTCACCAGCAACGGCTCTAGCCACGCTACCCAAGTTGCAGAAAGCAAAGGAAAGAACTGCAAGAAGGAAGATCTTCCCTCTGTATGTGAAGATCAGGTTCAAGACCATCTAAAGAACATGAAGGTGCACAATTCCATGGGACCCAATGAGACTCAATCACGGGTTCTGAGGGAATTGCCACATGAAGTTGCCAAGCCTCTATGCATCATATTTAAAGGTCATGGCAGTCTGGTGAAGTTCCCACAGATTGGAAAAGGGAAAACATTCATTTTCAAGAAGGCGAAAAAAAAGAAGATCCAGGGAACAACAGGTCAGTCAGTCTCACCTCTGTGCCTGGCAAAATCATGGAGCAGATCCTCCTGAAGTCTCTTCCTAGGCATGTGAAAATAAAAATGAGGTGATTGGTGATAAACAACATAGCTTCACTGAGGGCAAATTGTGCCTGACAAACTTTCTGGCTTTTTATAATGAGGTTAGATCATCTGTGGATAAAAGAAGAGCAAGTAACATCATCTATCTGGACTTGTGCAAAGTATTTGACACTGTCCTGGACGAGATTCTTGTCAAGGGCAAGGATTACAAATTAAGGAAAAATGGATTTGATGGATGGACCACTTGTTGGATAAGAAAGTGGCTGGATAGTTGCACTAAGAGAGTCGTGGTCAACAGCTCAGTGTTCAAGTGGAGACCAGTGATGAGCTACACTCGTCAGGAGTTGGTGCTGGGACTAGTGTTATTTAACATCTTTGTAGGTGACATGGACAGTGGGATCAAGTGCACCTTCAGCAAGTTTCCAGATGACATCAAGCTGAGTGGTGCAGTTGACATGCTAGAGGGAGGGATGCCATCCAGAGGGACCTGGATAGGCTTGAGAGGTGGGCCCATGCCAACCTCATGAAGTTCTACAAGGCCAAATGCAAAGTCCTGTATCTGAGTTGGGGCAATTCCAAAAACAAATACAGGTTGGATGAAGAATGGCCTGAGAGAAGACTGAGAAGAATTTTGTGGTGCCAGCTGATGAAAGACTCAACATGAACCAGCAATGTGCACTTTCAAGCCAGAAGGCCAAGCATATCCTGGGTCGCATCAAGAGAAGCGTGGCCAGAAGGTTGAGAAGGGTGACTTTGCCCCTCTACTCTACTCTCCTGAGAGCCCACCTTGCATTCATTTAGGTGGCCCCCAGCACAAGAAGGACATCAAACTATTGGAGTGGATCCAGAGGGAAGACTATCATCCATGAAGATGATCAGAAGGCTGGAGCACCTCCCCCTATGGGGCGGGCTGAGAGAATTGAGGCTCTTCAGCCTAGAGAAGAGAAGGGTCTGGGAGACTTTATAGCAGACTTCTACTACCTGAAGGAGCCTACACTAAAGCTGAGAAGGAACTTTTTATGAGGTCATGTAACAACAGAACAAGGGGAAATGACTTTAAACTGGAAGAGGGTACATTTAGACTAGAATTTAGGAAGAAATTCTTTACTATGAGGGTAGTGAGACACTGGAGCAGATTGCCCAGAGAACTTGTGGATGCCCTCTCCCTAAAGGCATTCAAGGCCAGGCTAGATGTGGCTTTAATCAACCTGGTCTAATAAGAGGTGTCCCTGCCTATAGCAGGGGGAGTTAGAACTACATGATCTTAAAGATCCCTTCCAAACCAAACCATTCCATGATTTTCAACTCTCAGAAAAAAGTGGCAGATAAGGGAATTGCATTGTTTCATTATTGCTGTTTTTCTCCATGCAAATTTTGAAATATTATATGCAGCTATTTTAACTTAATGATTTTTGCATGTTCACAGCAAGGTAGTCAGTAGTAGTTGCTTGAAGCAATTCCTCAAGTTCATGAATAAGTTATTTTATTTTTTTTTTAACTCATGATAACTATACATGACAGACATCCAGAGCACTGCAGTAGTCTTTGATAAAGAACTTAAATTCATCACAAATTTTCCTGACCAATGTACACCCAAACTCCAAAGTACGATTGAGATTGGATACTGTCTTCAAATGTTTGTTCAACAATTTTGTTCTTTTTTTCATTAACTGCTTCTTGTCTGTAGTCACAGTATAAAATAAGGTTACTCCTCTCTTCTTGCCAAGCCAGAGATAGGCCTGCCTTCCAGTTTCCAGGCCACAACCTTAGCTTCATCAAAGATATAGTCTTTGAAACAGAAGATGGGCTGAAGGTCTTTGCAGGAAGCATAATGCAGAAGACTATTCTAACAATGAGGAGTTTGGGCTCCTTGAATATTTTTGCCTGTTGCAGTTATTCCTGACTACAGAAAAGGATGGTATGTGAGCTAAGGAGGCAACTGTATCCTTCCCAAGAATGTGTGCATGAGACTGCCTCAGATTGGAATTTGCACAATTAAGGGCAAGAGGTTCTAGGTTATGGCTCATGTGCAAATCAACCTAATTCTTTTTACATTATCTATACACATATGCACATTTCAACATCATTTGTTCTGTCATCAACTGTTCTTTAAAAACAGCTTTGGTGCAGTTTTGTAATATTGGAAAAAGAAAAAAAAATGTAAAACTTGAGCAATTCAAATTATAGTACCTTTGTAAAATGTCTGCGGTAGTATCTAATGGGAACTGTGTCATAAATCAGAATTTAAACAGAAGTATAAAAAGAAATGTTTATAAAAAATACAGTACAGGATTTCAACACATTTCAAACACATTAATTTTAAGTTTAATCATGAAAATCCTGATGAAAAAGTGATAAGAATTTTTTATGAGAAAATCATCAGAAATCTGATAGCAAATAGTTGGGACTATGTAAAGATTCATTTCTCAGTTATATAGCATGCTCAAACACATGGTAAGATGATCAATTAACAAATAACTCCACCTTCAAAATACTGTGAGACAATGAGATGAATCATGTATCAAAAAGCTTGCATTCATATTTTAGTTTTGCAACAAACAATTCCATGTCTTATTTTCTCCCTGATGTGTATGCTACACAATGAAGTCACTTCAGAACAGTCAGCTGTTCAGGAAATTCTCTGTGTGTGCCAGAGAAGAAAGGACTCATTCATTTGTTTCTCAACCTTTAACACTTAAATCCCTTATTTCTAAGCCAGACATAAAAACTACCTGGCATGGATATAATGCGTATATAGCTAGCGTGGTTTATTGTTTTTTGTTTTTGTTCTTTTTTTTTATAAGGAGATCGTGAAGAAATATCCACCTACAGTACAATTCAACATTGCTTCTTCTTCATCAAGGCTACATTTGAGTTTAAATATACAATAATTACTCATGTTGTTAATGCAGACAGATATTTCAAAGCTAGTTCAAGTATCTCAACATATGGAGGTACACCAAGTAGAATATGAATACCTACAAGGGCTGATCTGAAAGTAATGTTTCCTATTTAATTATGTTGGCGCATGAAGTCAGAGGTGGACAATGGTGGTATGACAGTAGAACTGATTCTTCCCACCAATATTCCATTACATTTTGTTATCATCTGGCAGATGGCAGCAAAGGAGCAGTCAGACAAAATGGTGTCTGACATGGAATTACACGTGAAGCAAAAGGAACATCATTAGATTCCTTCATGCAGAAAAAATATTGCACCCACTGACATTCATTACACTTGCTGAACATTTATGGAAACCAAATAGTGGATGTGAGCACAGTGAGGTGGTGGGTGGTGCATTTCAGCAGAGGTGACAGCAACAAAGGGTCACTTAAGCTGATGCAGATTTTTTTGTGCGCATCATATAGGCTTTTATTCATCGCTAGTGAAAATGCCTAGCTAATGGTGGTGACTATGTTGAAAAATAGTATTTTGTCGCAGAGAATTTGCTCTATCAAATAGTTTTATTGCATTCTTTATTTCCATGGAAACTACAATAGATAAAAACAGGAGGCACTACTTTCAGAGTGACCTATATAGATCTTATTTTCTTATCTCTTTCATGTATTATACATAGGTATTGAGTACTTGTTAATTCTGGCTTTCACAGAAAACTATTGGTATTAACTTACCACAGTCCTGCAGATTTAAACTTCTTCAACTTTACTGAGTCATGTACGTCGTCCATGGCTTTTACAAGACATGTACCAATTTTACCAGTTCATGGACCTAACCTCAACTAGAAAGATATTAATCTCTTACATTCCAAGCTGTGTCTGATAGCAGATGGCTAGAACACTCAATACACACATATTCCTGAGAACTGCAGCTACAACCAACGTCAGACAGGTAGATTCTCATGAAGACAAAGGATGATGTTCTTCCCTCATTCTGCCTTCCATTTTGGACAGGAAATTACTTCCTGCTAGTCTGGTTCCAAGTGATGGACAGATTCATAAATCCAGATGTACAAAATTCTCTAGAGAAACAAACTGTGCTATTTGTGTTTCATTGAATAAACAGAAATATTTGGCATAGGTATTAGTGGTAGCTGATAATAATTTAGAGATGCTCAGTGTGCTTCAGTTGTTGATATAAAAATTCAGAAATACAAAAAGAAAAACAACAAAACATGCATAGGTAATACAGAGTTTGCTTCTACTCAAGATCAACATCCTGCAAGGCAGACTCCCTCAAGCATTTTTTTTTTTTTTTTTCATACTTAATCAAGATACTATCTCTTAGCTTTTAACCTTGCCAAATTTACCTTTCCTAAAACTCCCCAGGACATACAGACACAACTAAGTTCACAAGCAATCTGCTTCCTTATGACAAGCAAATTTTCTTCTAATGAAATATGCACATTCAAAACAGGAGATCTCAAATGCTGGAAATCAGTTTCTTGGCCATTCAAGACAGCAATTTTTCTGTAGAAACTTACCAGCATAAGCAGTTCCTTTTTACACTTGTATCCTCATATGTGACAGAAAGTCTATGAACTTTTCAGGCATCATTACTGTGAAGCATGTTCCTCCATATATAAAACCCTTAGCTGAAAGTTTAATGATGATCTAGACTTGATTCCATTATCTATTCTGAATAGTTTACCACTGACTTCTGCTATCCAAATAAGTATGCTCAGAGTAAAACTGCTATCCCCAAACTTATGTATGAGTTGGTATGCACATCATGGGCATTGGCTGAACTTCCAGAATCTGCAAGCAGTAAGAGGAGAAAACATTCAGCTCTACATACTTCCATCTTATAGTCTCAGTTGGGTTTATTTTATTGTCTTCTTCTTTTAGATTTGGAAAATAACTTGCATATCATCCAAGCACCATGATTATTTACAATATTTCTGCATTATTCACACTTACATACTAAAACATTCCCATCCATGAAGGAAACAATGCCAATTTTTTAAGACTGTAACACCATCACATACACCCTGATAGAAGTCAGATCAGATTAGGATTTTTCAGTGGCAGGATTTTAATTTAGATCAGGAATGTGATTTCTAAATGAAACTCCTGATCATTCCCATTTAGTGTACATCACAGAGCACTCTTGGGGTACAAACCAGATTCCTTCCAGACAAAATGCCAGGAGTTGTGTTCTAAGAGCACATCTAAAGTTTACAGTTGTTAATGAGTTTTCAGTCCACACCAACAGATAAGACCCAGATCAAAATAGAAAACCCTGAAATGTAGAGAGTATGAATGTCAGACCCACGGCACCAATTCTTTTGCTCTACAAAACCTGCTGTTGTAACACAACACTTGCTGACACAAGCACCACCTTTCTCAATATTTTGTTAAAACTGTGTGCCAATAACAATCCTAGAGTTTTGCAAATCTTATCCTAGACTAGCTGAGGCTAGCACCAGGCTGGTTGATTAAACTACATAGTGAGAGCAGTTACTAATTCCAGTTGCCAATTTTTCCCCTCAAGAAAGTTTTATAGGCTTAGCAGTAGGGACGTCACATGCAATGCAAATCTTTTAAATATTCCCAGTTTACAACACATCATATTAAAATAAACCAAAACTAACACCAGATTAACTTCACAGACTGGACTACAAATTGTGGTATTTAACCTCTGTCAATATGGGGTTCAAGTAGCATGTATATTGAAACCAATGCTCCGCTTATTGAAAAGCTGTTTCAGAGAGGATACTGCAGCTTACAGTACAACTTGGCATCAGCCAAACCAATCACATGGGGTAGGATTAACCTTCCTGGAAATTAAACAGGCTCAAAGTAGATACAAGCATTTGAGCTAATTATCTGAATTACCTTTGTAGTTACATAGACAAATAGGCACCTACAGAAGGAGATAATTTTGGCTACCTATCTTTAACTGAGAGGAACTGCATGCTGGAAATTCTCATTTCTCTCCACTAATTATAAAAGATTGGCTCAAATGCAGACATCCACACCAGACAACAAAAGCTTGGTGAGATGAATCTCACTATTTATATTATATGAGTGCTAAATCAAGAGGAAATTCTCTACCCAAGGCAAATCAGCATGAGTCCATCAATTACAGCAACAGGTGTTGCATCAAAACTGAGAAGCCCAATAGTTCAAGAGCACAGTAATAACATTTTAATTGGAGAGACTTTCATGTGTGAAGGAATAAAGAAAAAATTGTATGGAAAGCAACTGTATGGAAAGAAAAAAAAAAGAGCTAAAATTTAAGCTCAGTACAGATGGAAAAGTAAGTACAGTGGGCACCACTGAAAGTAAACATTTACCATGGCATAGTATAAATACTTCATTGCTGTATACGTTCTAAATATAGGGAGAGAGTAGTAAAGTAAATACCACCATACAGTATGGGTATTTATTTACAGTATTCTTTAAGACTAATGATAACAAAAAGGAAAAAAAAAAGCAAAAAAAAAAAAAAAAAAAGGAAGATGAAACATTGATTAAGAAATGTCATGAGCAACTAAGCCAGAAATACACTTAAGAACCAGAAATCAGCTATGTGGTATCAGCATAGAATGGCAGAAAGGCACAGCTGAAAACAACTTCAAGAGATGGATCTCAACAACATTTTAGCCTCTTTTACTGAGACGAATCAAATATTTGTGTGTTGTCCACTTTTTAACAATTGAAACTAATAACGGTAATTTCCGAATAATATTTATTGCCTTCTTCTTCCAAACTTTATGACTGTAAGAGTAAAGAATATTTTCTTGATAGGCAACCTAAACCTCCTGCCCTGCAATGATAGCTGATTTTTGTTGTTGTTGTTTTTATTTGCATGTAAAAACAAACAAACAAACAAAAAACAAGAAATCACTCTTTCCTGTACTAACCTTTATTTATTTCCCAGATTAAAAAAACTCAGCTGTTTCTCTCCTTCAGTCCTCATAAATCACATATTCTGCATTTATAATCAATCCCATTAATCTCTTTCACTGACTATGAAGTGGCTAGACAATTCCTAAAAGACGGCCAATGCTGGACATCGCATTTCAAACAAGGTCTCACCAGTTTCACACAGATAAGTCATTTTCTTTCACATATTGTTTGTTGGCTCATTATTTTCTTAGTGTAACTTATGGACAGGATAGTGTTACTCCTAGCTATTATTTACTCCTTGCGTTCCACCTACTTGATACTCTACTTACTCTACATCTTGCAGTTACATTTACTTTATTTCATCACATTCATTCCAGGACATTTCCTCCACTTGACAAGTTCTGATAATTTTTAAATAATTCTAAAACAATCCCAACCTATGTTACTGTATTCTCCAGTTCTTAAGTGCATTCCTTGCTCATCTAAGTCATTATCTACATGCTTAACTGAAATGGGACTTGCTCGGACATCATCAACATTTTCAACCCTTCGTGCATTTAACACCAAGCTTCTGTCATCTTTAACTTGTGTTGGGTCAAGAGTGTCAAAACCCTTCCAGAGTCAAAAAATGAGACACCCACTACTTCTACAAGTATACTACGCTAGTTAAATATCAGGTCACAAAAGTAAAAAAGATTGGTTTGATACAATCTCTTCTTGAGAGATACTGGCAGTTTTCCTTGTTTTCACTTAAGGTGAGGGTAAGGCAATTTTATCCATACTTAGCCTTGTAAGGGAAGTCCATAAAAACTAAGGATAATTAACACCTCTGAAAAGTCACTTACTAGCATGCAACTGAGACAGCTACCTTCAGACATTTGAATCCAAAAATATCAAATTCCATGCTAGCCTGAGGTGACTTACATAGTATATAGCAGAGTGAACACAAAACCCCAGGAGTACTGAAACACTAGACAACTGTCCCTGAAAATACAAAAATACCCATTCTAATAAGTACTGATATACTCCTTAAACACAGAGAAAGCACAGGTAAAATCATTAAACTTTCCAGTAGCAGGAAAGTTAGGCACCCATTTTCTTTTGGAAGAAGAGAGCTTGTCTAAAAGTAAAAGGTAAGAACCTTACATGCTACCACATGGTAGACTGAAGTTATAGAGCATTAGGCTGGGCAGAGATCCTTGAATAGACCTTGAGGTTGCAGCTACTTTTTGGAAAAGAGTAAAGAGCAGGAAAACTGTGGCTTTTGCCTGGAAACAGGAAAGCAAGATGAGGCCAAAAATATTGTTCCCAAACACTGAATAAATTGCTCCAATATTTAGAAGTATCTCTCTATTACAGTTTCAAGTGTTTGAGCTTATGTGTTCAAAAAGCAAAAACCAGGAATAGGAATGAGTAGACATGACTAATCACATTTAATTCTGTGTGTACTCTAAGAGTGTTAAAAACACCCTTGCTGGAATAGTCAGGTTTCCAAGGTGTTCTGAAACAGTACATTTACTTTGCTACTTTTTAAAAGCAGTGCATAAAGGCTTTCTATTACAAGATGACTAAAAAATCATCTATTTGCTTCTATATTCTGACATGAATGGAAAAGAAACAACATTGATCACAGATGTGCAAACTGATCTTGATTTCTGCATTTTGTGCATTGCCAAAGAATGAATTACACATTCATTACAAACAGTATTCATAAATATGCATAGCTAATTATAAACTGACCACAGCACAGCTCCTTACCTCAAATCCTAGTACTCATTACTACTATAAACTAGCTGTAACTGATTGCTTTCATGCAGCAGTTTTACAGATGCTACAGAATTTCCTGGACTTTGAACAGGAATTAGCCACAGTGTCTCACATACGTGTCACAATGAATGTTCACTTTTAAAAGGTGACCACTGCAATTTGATATTAGTACAGCAGAAGTGAATTGAACTTTCTGTAAGAGATCACAGTGATCATACGTAACATGGCCCTACTGACAGAAATGTTTAAATAAAATTTAAATGAAGGGAATTGGAAAATATGCCTTAAAGAGTACTTGACCACTGAGGCAGCCAACATGGCATTGAGAATGTATATACTGCATTATGTAATAAGAATCACTCTTTCTTAAAACTGTCTTGAAACAGACAAAGTTCTGGATTTAATGCAATCTTCCCTCATAATATAGTAAAAGTTGTCCAGACATAAGATAGTCTTAATGAATTATGCCTTTTTGACTGTTATAATCACTCCACTTTATGCCAAATCTAAGGTTGAAGAGTACTTTTATAGAAAACAGACTGAAGACATATCTAGTATTTCAATGTCATTATTTAAGAAGTAAATATATTTTTTATTTTCCTCAAATAAAAAATGTTAAAGAGCATGTCATAAAGATGAAAGACTACATGGAGTTGCTTTCACAAATCTCGTTGATTCCTACTGTTTTTAGCCTACTTTATGTTTAAGTCTGATCCCATTACTTCTGATCAATATTTTTTTTCTGTTCGGGAGGGCAATGAGAAGTCCTCTGTCAGCAAAATAAAGGATGAACAATATCTGTTCTATGTTGCTAATTATTTTCATTATGGGAAGGCTAACAGTAAGCCTTTCTGCTACTTTCCACTTTCAGTTTCTTTACTTGGAGTTGCTTAGTTGTGGTTGGCATTCTATCAATAAAAGTCATAACATGGACTTATCCACTCGCTTTCTTGGCCACTTCACATTGCACAATCCTTTGCTAAAACAGCCAGAGAGAATAAGAGGGTAAGTCAACGTCACTGAGCTCTTTGATGCAGTGTCAGTAAGCTCTGAGCACAGGCTGAAGCAATTCCATCAACCTTTGAAGTGGAGCAGGTAAGTGGAAAACCAGAGAGAAAACAGACAGGTTCACTCTGAAAAAGGCTCCTCTCTTTTTGGCAACTATAGTGCTCTCTGGCCACTTAAGGGATTCCACAAACCAAGGTTTTCTGTTTTGTGTTTGTGAATTGTGTTTAACCAAGCTACCCAGACTTTCTGCAAAATGGGCAAGACAAACTAGAGTCATGTAAGAGTTTCATCAGTAATGTCTAGGAATTTCAACAGGAGACTGCCATTCAGCACATAAAAGTTCATCACATCTACTGCAAGGTCTCTAAGTTTACTAATGCTGTTTCAGTTCTCTGCACACTGAAGCACTGAGATTGACTCCTGAGCATACTTGTTCTGTAGCTACATAGGTGATAGACTGAAAATCTCAGCTGAGAGCTGACAGACATGCAGAAACCTGCTAAATCCAGACATACACAGATCATTATATGAAGCAGCATACAATTGCTGAAATTATTTCAGTCTCTATTAGAGTAGGGATTGAAATCAGCCACTGTGATGACATGAAGAATGTTTTTCTATTATCCGTGCAAGAGCTCTCTGTACTAGTGGGTTCAACCGATCCAAAGTTGAATCATCTATATTTAAAAACAGCAAGAATTTGCTTTAGGAAAATGAAGAAAAATCCAAATTATTTATAGTCATTCTTCTTCTGAAATCTTCACGAAGCTACTGAACCAAGCTTCAAGTTCTCAAGACCCCCAGAACGAGGCCCCGAGGAAGCCAGTACTCATTCAGAAGCCTATTTTGAAAGAAAGGATACAGTATCAACACTTGCAACACAATGCTATGGCAGTTTTCAGACAGATAAGACCTTCTGAGAAAATATATCAGAACGAGCTAGGTATATTTCTAGCTTTCCCATGAACAAAATATGGATGCAGTATTGCTATCAGAAGCACATACATGTTTGTCCGTAAGAATTATGAAATTATACCAAATCAATGTGCTAATCTGAACTTTTGAAAAAAGTACTCCTACAAGAGTTTCATTTCCTTCACAAGGTTTGCAGAAACAAACAAACAAACAAACAAAAAGAAAAGAAATCTGAAAATCAAGACAGGAGGCAGGGGCTTTGTGATGACATCCCTAACAGGTAATGGCAGGATGTGGACAAAAGAAGACTAAAAATAATTAAATAAGAAGCCTAGAAAACACTGATATTCCTAATTATTTTGATTACAAATTGCAGTGTGTGGCAAGGTGCCAAGAAACACCAGGTTGAAATACTTTGCTATCAACCTAGGAAGGTTGATAAAAAAAGATGACAGGAGAGTGCAGAAGTCTGTCTAAAGTCAATTTACCAAACAAGGAGAGAAAAAGATGTGTTGCCTTATATATTCCAAGGCTATTGCATACACTGGCAAGTGTATGAGAAATCATGGCATTTTCCATTTTTGTCTTAAACAGCAGGTCTGTGCCAAGGGATGCTGGGCAGTAATAGACAGCAAAGCACAGACCAGCCTCAGAGCAGAAAAGCCTCACTATGGCACTGTTCTGGTCAGACTCACAACTGCCATCAGAAGTTTGCTTTAGTTCCCTGTACTACTACAGACATTTTTTCCACAGTTACCCCAAGTGACTGATGAGAAGGCCATACTGGGTCAATGGCTCAGGATAGGAAATATTGAAAGCATCATCTAATTTCAGCTCGGGAGCCTTGGAATATTAGCACAGAAACGTCATCTCTCACAGCTCTCTTAGCAGTGCTGTTAATCCTTGCACACATCATAAAGAAAAAAAGTCTTCACTCCTTTCTGTATTAGGAAACACTTGTTTACTGTATACAAAAGGATAAACATCCATAGAGTATGGACTTGCTGTATGTTTTCATAGCAAGCTGTTCACCATTACCTCAAGACTTTTTTTCGTACTACCAAGCTGCAATACTGACAATTCAAAAGGTCTCAGTGCTGATGGAAGAGCTCTAGGAAAGAATGATCTAATGTGCAATCATAAGATCATCTGCAGCCACTGCAGAGGAGGCAACTGAATATGTCGGGTTGCTGTTCCCTACACGGGAGCTTAGGCAGGTCCCCACACCAGAAACTTTCTATACAGAGAAACAGAAGGTGCACCTACACCCGAATTAAGCAATGAAAAGAAAAGGAAAAAAAAAAAAAAAAAAAAAAAAAAAAAAAAAATGGAAATTGCTACTTTAATGCTATCAAGTTGCAAGGTCTAGATAGTATCATTCATGAATTTGGAGGAACTTAATTATGAAATTGATGAATTGATGAATTACTGTGTAGTGCAACAAATTATCTTCCAAAATGGCCTCATTAACAAAATACAGTATGTGGGTGCTAATATTTTAAAATGCTTCCAATGGATTCTGAGAAACTGCAGACCAGAAACTGACTTCTACTTGGATGATTTGATAGGCTAAGTCATAAAATAAATACCTGGATAATACAAGCTGCTCCCAAATCTATCAATCTATCAGACTTCTTTGAAAGCATCATAAAGATTAAAAAAAAAAAAAAAATTTAAAAAAAAAAAAAAGTAGTTAAGTCTTTTTTGCAAAGTCTCTCACTAAGTTGGTAAAAAAAATGAAGAAAAAAAGCTATAATGAAATAGATGAGATAAAGAAAAAAAGATCCAGTTTAAAGGAAAAACATAACCACAGTAACAGTTAATGTAGCATACGATTATGTGGAGAGCTCTGCAACTTTTTATCACAAAGATATATGTAGATTCAAGCATTTAGATTCATAGAAAAGAGTTCCTTCTGGAATTACTGGTAGAAAAATAAAACAAAGTGCCGATTTAGAAAGTCCCTAAGCTGCTGTTTGCTCAAAGCTGGGAGTTTTCATTGCAGAAGTTTCTCTGTTTCCATTCTCTACTCTTATCCTCTTACCCTAGGAATCCCCTACAGCTCACCACCAGAGCCAATTATGTGGGAAGATGAACTTTTCATCCGTTTAGTTCAGCCAGACAGCCATGAGAATATTCTGTTTATTACACATAGCCACTAACCTTTGCTGCTGTTAGTAACTTTGGGTCACTGAACTGTGATAATCTCATACCCTTTTTCTTTTACAAGGCAAAAGGGTAAAGTTTACAGCTGTACAGAAAACCAGTAATTCAACCCTTTTTTTTCCTTAAGGAAATCTAGATCTTACATGCTGAAGCTCATCCTCTAATACAAGGGAAGTCAAAGGCATGCCAAAGAACTACAGAAATCTGTACTACAATAGCACCATACTATTTTCTATCACTACACATGTCTGTCACGGAGGCTAAATCAAAACTGCAACGCGCTGCATGACATGAGACATTAATGCCATGGTTTATTCTTTTCGGTGTTCATGCTGTATCATCTACCTGCTGAATACATTATACAAAAGTAAGTTAGTGTAAAAGCTTTTTCTCCTCTGCACAACTCAAAAAAAAAAAAAAAAAAAAAAAAAAAAAGTGTTGGTCCTGCAGTTCTCTCAAAGATATCAAAGATATGGCTGATATGGCTATCAAGGTACAGATCAACGCTTCTGCATAAACTGCAGTTCCTCATTTCTCCCAGTCCTTAACTATTCATTCCCACCATCTTCTTTTATCAGCACTACTACTCATCTGATTCAGCCATGTAGGGAATTCCAAACTCAAACTGGCATAAAATTAAAACTACTGGGAACGAAAGGAAGAAAGAGGGAAGAAAGAGGAAGAAAGAGGGAAGAAAGAGGGAAGAAAGAGGGAAGAAAGAGGGAAGAAAGAGGGAAGAAAGAGGGAAGAAAGAGGGAAGAAAGAGGGAAGAAAGAGGGAAGAAAGAGGGAAGAAAGAGGGACATGTTTCTGATTCTTTAAACAGTTAAACCAATCTCATCAACTCAGATATGTATCAGTGGCAGGAGCAGGACAGAGGCATTTTCAGGTGAAGCTGACTGTTAGTTTAGCATAATTGAAAAATATGAATTGTGTAATGAGAGAAGATAGTTCCCACATACTTTTTCCCAGCTCCAAACACACTTGAAGATTTTAAGCTCTACAACAGACTTAGAGAGAAATAGGCATATGAGTGAGGCACCTGAACCTTCACCATCTCCTCTCAGATTCTGTACACTGTTAATACTTCATTTTCACCAGTAGAGCCAGCCCTGTTTTCAAAGAAGGACTGTACTAGTACAAAGGGCTGCTCATACTGACATGGCTGTGCCCATAGCAGGAAGGCTTCTGCCAGGAGTTTTATACTAATAAAGCACTCCAAAAGTAGACAAAAATATTTCAGCTGTACTTCTCTAGCTCACTAAATATCAGGAAAACAATTAGAGGGATTTTTGAACTTGCATTTGTAAGGCCTCACATATCTTAATCATATTGCAAAGATCTTTTTAAAATTACTTTTAAGATTCTCAACACCATCCATCCTTTATTAACAAAAAAAAAAAAAAAAAAAAAAAGGCAAATGCAGTTATAATTCCATTCATAATTGACTCCTTGACCTTTCTATGATTCAGAGAACTGACCCAGAGGCCACAAAAGCTTCTGAAACCAGATCTAAGAGTGTTTATCTCTTTGTCTGGAAAGGCCACAATGGTACATACCTTAGTATGTGTCCAGAAAAGTAAAGTGTTTATTAAGATGTAAAAACATGTATCTGCCTATATTCAATCATGGACAAGAGAACAGCACTAATAATTATACAGCTACAATATCTGTCAGAAGTTATGAGAGAATGGATTTTGCTTCTAAGTTTATCTTTTGCCTATATGCTCTATAATAATGACTGGACATTAGGTTTCCCAAGATTTTTTTGTTGTTGTTTTCCCTTTAAGTGGGGGACAAAACAAGCTTCCTTTACAGCTACTCACAGCTCAATCTGGGGCTACCCATCTCATTTGCAATTTTGTACCCAATTTTTTGAGCTATTAAGAAGCAGAACAGCCTTTATGACATCTTATGTAGAAAACAAGATAGACAGTCAGTCATAAACTGTATCACAAAATGTATCTTCCAGCATTCACAAATTCAGTCACTACCTTCTTCTTCTCAAGCAGTAGATGTGTTCTTTCCTAAACCATCCTCTTGGTTCACCATCTTTGCTTCTGCTTGCTTCCTCCAGCTACAACCTCCCTTCTCGAACAATCCCAGGCTCAGACTTTCCAGTAGCCTCTTAGCAGTCTAAAAACCTCCTCCTCTAAGCTCCGATTTCTCAGTTTTTCTCTACCCTGAGAGACCCAGCTCTTCTCCTAACCGCATGTACTCATCAAATTTTCTTTCCCTCTCTGCTGGCAACTCCTCAGTACCTCCCCAGACACTCAGCCTAGTTCCAGATCCTTCTCATAGCTTCCTGCATCTGAAAACATCTCCATTCCTTAGTTCAACCGGTTACAGACCTTTTATCTTCTCTAACTTAATAGTCTTTCCTAGTGTCATTTTACAGAAAGAAGGCTTGACTACTTTAAAAAAAAAAAAAAAAAAAAAAAAAAAAAAAAATCAACCTTCATTTTTAGAGACAAAAAATGTAATGCATATTACTGAAAAGTTTGAAAAAAAAGCCCTCAACAAAGTCTAAGGGTATGTGCAGACAACAGTAACTGAGTAACTGAAAGAACTAAAGAGGTTTAAGATACAATCCTCTTTTTGTTTGAAGACAGAATGTAGTAACTAATTCTTTGAATGTGCATAGCTTAATATAATAAAATTCATATAGTACATTCAAGTTAAACTACCTTTATTGATGACTTAAGCAAACACGGTTTCTCTATGACACATACATTCTCAGTTCAATCATATCTCCAAGCTAATAGAGACATAGCTCCAAGCTCGGAAAGATATTTAAGTCCTGAGATATGCTAACATGATCCTTTGTTATAAACTCACAATGAAAAGTGTTATATTCGGTGCAATGTTCGGTGTTAACAACTCAGTAACACTTCCTCTGATGAAGGGTCAGATAAATAATACACATTATAGATATAGGAGTAAGATTTGGGTGCTTCTGCAAGAACAAGACTATGGAGGAAAATGTAATTCTTGTTAAAAGCTCCAATAACCTAGTTTGATCTAATCAACAAGAGAAATAGACAATGTTGAACTACGGCATGAAATTTAAGCTCATAAACATGGCAGATTTATATCTACAAACAAACTAAAATAGACAGACTTCTATATGTCTGTATATTTTACAGAAGACAGATTAAAATACAGAAATTATGTATTACATTATTAATCTGTTAGACATGGGAACATACAGAACTCCAGCACATGTCAACTCAAACAGAAGACTTTATAGGAGCCTCTTTTTGCTCAGAAATTGCATCCAACCTAGAAGCGTGGGAGAGAATCCATGTTATTTTGAAGCTCCATAGTTCAGTGCTCTTCTCAGATGGTAACTTCATAGGCCACAATCAACTATTCTGAATAATGCAATTTTGGAAATTGGCCCCTGATCCGAAGGAATTGCCTCTTAAATTAAGTAAAGGAGATATGAGAGATTAAACCTATTAATATCAATAAATTACAACAAGATACATACAAAGCATTTTTAACTCAAAGTTCACTCCTGTACAAAGTAAAAAAAAAAAAAAAAAAAAAAAAAAAAAAAAAAAAAAAAGAGACAAAAACAAGCATTTGTAAGAAGAAATCAGGCAAGCTATGACTGAAATTATGCTGCTTTATAAAGTGACAGTAACTACTCTAAAGAACATTTCTTTCTGCATGTGGCTATCAGTTTTTCCTTACCATATATTCCATATTGGAAGCTGGTGGATACACCTGACCCCGTAACTTATTATGAAGATCCAAGATACTTTGCATATCACTGTCTGTGATAGCCCTTTTCCCTCTCTGCTTGGCGATCCACCACTCACCATCTTCATCCATGTATTTTTCCAAAAGTTCCTCTAAGAGCGTGGCATTGGGAAGAACCATTGCGGAAACTGCTTGAGCTATGAATAGCAAGGTAGTTACTCCGAGCCATTCCTGCACTACATACTTCATGATGAATGATCTCAGAATGCTCAGGAGTTAGCTCCAAGACAAAGTCTTTTTTCCAGGTCTGTTGGCTGCAAACGCATAAGAGAGAGTAATGTAATTTGGAGGTTGAAGCACTGGTCTGTATGAATTCATTAAGCAAAAAAAGTCAAACTATAGTGTATACAGAGTTGGCCACTGTCGATTAAGAGGGAGAAGCAAGAATGCTGCGTGCTATATACACTAATAAATACAAGCTGCTGTTTGGAAAGATCGCTTATCTTCAACTTTGTGAACTTCAGTTGTCCAAGTGCTTTTGTATACACTCTGGCATGCACATATGCAAGAAAGCATGCTTTCTGCAGCTACTTAACAGAAGCCAGACATAGAGGAAGATTAGCTGTAGATAATTTTCCTAGTATTGGAATTTATAAACAACAACAACAAAAAAAAACCATTCAATTTCAAAATGTTAAATGAGAAACACAGTGGAGTAGATACAAAATATCCCTTCTTGATGCATTTCAAAACAAGACTCCGATGAAAGCTTTTATTTTATGATTTCCAAATACCTAATAGAACTAAAGTTACTCAGCTCTGGCAAGAGAATGGGGGGAGATGGGGGTCATCCCATTCATCGAAAAAAACAACAACAACAAAAAACAAACAGAAAAAACCACGGACAACGCTTGAAAAAGTACCACTGCATCAAGAACGCAACGTGCCAACGCAGCCTGTTACTTGATTGAGCGATGCTCAGGAGGAGGAAAACTACGGTGCCTCCCTCCCCCAGGGGAAAAAAGCGTGAATCCCGCCACCGCCCGAGCCGGACCCGCCGCTGGGAGCACAACAAAAAGAGGCGGAGGGGCAGCGCGGGGCTCTCCCAACGCCGAGCGGCCGCCACGGAGTCGCATCCCGGCCCTGCCCTGCGGCCCGCGGGGAGCGGCCCCCTCCCGAACAGTGCCTCCGCCCCCGGGCTGGACGCTGCCCTTACCCTCCGGCGGCGGCTGCCTCCTCTCTCCGCAGCCAGCTTCGCTCCGCCGCCTCGCCAGGCCCGCGCCGGGCTCGGGGGGCTGGGAAGGAGGGCCCGGGCACGGCCTCGCCCCAGTGGTGGCTGCCGGGTTGCGAACGAGTTGTGCCGGCGAGGGGTGGATGTCGCCGAGCGCACCGCCGCCCCTGGGAGCTCCACGCTTCTTCCTCCCGACTCCCGCCTCGCCGGGCATTTATCGCGGGCGGCGGTGACGTGAGGCGGCCACCCCTCCCGGCACCCCGGGGGCGGGCCGCGATCCGCGCTCCGGGTTCCGGGCTCCGCGGCCGCCCCCCGCTCACCGCACCGCCCGTCCTCACCTGGACGGCCGCGAGCTCTGCCGCCCGTCAGAAGCTGGCCTTGCTCCTACCAAAGTAGTGGCCCAGAAAAGGTCGAGAGAGGGCCCTACTCCCCCGCCACCTCCACCCGTGGACAGCTGAGAGGATGCTGAGCGGTCGGTTGGCTTCAGCAAAGCCAAAAAGCTGGGTGTTCAGCTCCCAAAAGCCCAGACCGTGTGAATGCAGCAAGAGGTATCAGGGCAGGAATTCTGAACTACGGATTCAGAGCAGCTGCTTGAACCTTGGCTTCACAAAGTAGAATGCTATTTGCTATACGTACTATGTAGCACAAAGCTACAGGAGAGAAGCTTGTAACAAGTATATTTTCCAGCGAAACTAGGTATCAGAGGTGAACTTTTGAATTATAGTTACATCAAAGTCCTGTAGCTTGGTTATTATTTTTTATCCAAACCACTAGAGACAATGTTTCACTTATTTAGTATGATTTGGTGCCCTGAGTTAACAGTGGGATTGACCAGCTTCCAGTCTTCATAGTACTGCTATACCAGCTTGCAAAGGTTTTCTGTATTTTCGTTTTCAGCTATTGGGAGGCTGAGGTTAAAATTCATCAGAATCCAGCTGGCTTCAGACTGGCTCCATAAATGCTTCCAAATTTCTTGGGCCCAAGAGAAACAATAATGTGCAAGGAACACACTGCTTCTTACTGTACCCTCTCTTTCTCACTTTTAGTTAGAATTTCCTTAAAAACTTTGAATGTAACCTGTTTTACAAGCTTCTATGAGTACTCTGCTACTTATGTACCACAATATATTAATAACATTATGATCTATATTGGTTGCTCTCTATGATATTTTTTTTTCAGAGCTGAGATATGGATCAGAACTTCATAGAGTTTGCACATCAGATCTGGATTTTTTGTAGTAGTCATGTCTTATTCAACTAATCTGATGTAGTTACAAAAATGTCCAAAGACCAATACTTGGTTTGGAAGAGACTTTAAAGATCATCTAATCTAAAAAAGCATGGCCAGCAGGTCAAGGAAAGTGATCCTGCCCCTCTGCTCTGTGCTGTGAGGCCTTACCTGGAGTACTGTGCCCAGATGTGGACTCCTTAGTACAGAAGAGATATGGAATTGTTGGAGCTCATCCAGAGGAGGGCTACAGAAATTACCAAAGGGGTAGAATACCTGTCCTATGAGAACAAGCTGAAAGAGCTGGGCTGTTGAGCTTAGAGAAGAAAAGGCTCTGAGATGACCTAACAGTGGCCTTTCAATACCTAAAGGGAAGCTACAGGAAAGAGGGGGAGACAGACTCTTTAGCAGGGCCTGCGGTGATAGAACAAGGGGAAATGGCTTCAAGCTCAAAGAGGGTAGATTTACGTTGGATATAAGGAAAAAGTGTTTTACAGTTAGGATAGTGAGCCACTGGAACAGGTTGCCTAGAGATGTGATCAATGCCCCATCCATGGAGACCTTCAAGGAGAGTCTGGATCAAGCCCTGGGTAACCTGATTTATCTGTGCTTGTCCCTTTTCATTGCAGAGGAGTTAGACTACATGACCTTTACAGGTCCCTTTCAACTCTAAGAATTCAATGATTCTATGATCAAGTCCCAAACTTCTTGCTGTGGACAGGGTTGCTAATCATTAAATATGGCTGCCCAGAGCCCCATCCAACCTGGTCTTATACACCTCCAGGGATGGGGCTTCCACAGCTTCCCTGGACAACCTGTTCCAGTGCCTCATCATCTGTTGAGTAAAGGATTTCTTCCTAACATCTACATCTCCCCTCCTTTATTTTAAAACTTCACCCCTGTCCTATTACTGTCTGATCAAGTAAAAAGCTGGTCTCCATTTTGTACATAAGCTCCTACTGAATACTAGATAGCCACAATTCACTTCTCCCGGCTGATCAAGCCCACGTACCTCAGCCTTCCATCACAGGAGAAGTATTTGAGTCCTCTGATCATCTTTTGGCTGTCCTCTGGACCTGCAGGTCCATGGCAAGCTTTTCATCCACTGTAATTCCCAAATCCTTCCTGGCAGGGTTGCTCTCAATGAGTTCTTCTCCCAGTCTATACATATTTCCAGGATTGTCCTGACCCAAGTGCAACACCTTGCACTTAGACCCATTGAATATCATTAGGTTCATATAATCTCATTTTTCCACCTTGTCAAGATCCCTTTGGATGGATCTCTTCCTTCTGTTGTTTCAACAATACCACGCAGCTTAGTGTCATCAGTGAACTTCCTGATGATACACTCAATCCTGCTCTCTAGGCTGTTGATAAAGATTTTGAAGAACATTAGTCCCAAGACAGAACCCCGAGGGACACCACTCATCATCAGCCTCCACTTGGACATAGAGCCATAACTCCATCCATCCAATTCCTTATCCATCAAACAGTCCACCCTTCAAATTCATATATTTCCAATTTAGAGATAAGAATGTGGTGTGTGACCATATAAAAGACCTTTCAGAAGTCCAGGTAAACATGATTCATTTGTCTACTGATGCTGTCACTCCCTTGTAGAAAGCCACTTGATTGGTTAGGCATGATCTTCCCTTGGTAAAGTTGTGCTGGCTTTGTTGAATCACCTACATTCTTTGCATGTGCCTTAACATGTTTTCCAGGAAGATCTGTTCCATGATCTTCCCAGGCACAGACATGAGGTTCAGTGGCCTGTAGCTCCCCAGGTCTTCTTGTCTACCTTTCTTAAAAATAAGAGTGATGATTCCCTTTCTTCCAGTCTCCAAGGACTTCACTTGACAGCCACAGCTTGGCAACTTCATCAGCCGTTTACTTCAGCTTGGGATGCAGGTCAATAGTCCCTTTAGACTTGTACACATCCAGCCTTAACAGGTGGTCTCAGACTTGCTCTTTGCTTATAGTAGGAGGGATTTGCTCCCTCACCTTCCACCTAGATGTTCAGGTACTTGAAAGACATGGGACTGACTTCCAGTGAAGACTGAGGCAAAAAACTTGAGTACCTCAGTCTTTTCCATGTCTGTTTCCAGTTCTCCCTTCTTATTTATCAGAGGGAGTACACACTGCTTGATCTTTCTTTTCTAACCAATGTACCCATAGAATCCCTTCTTGCTATTTTTCATATCCCTTGCTATGTTCAGTTCCATATGTGCCTTGCATTTCTTTATCTCACCTCTATGTCATTCATACCAAGACATTTACTCTTTATACAGGTACAAGTGGTGTATCATTAGAAAGCAGCAGAAGTTAAGAGTTATAGCTGATTATGAATATTATCATAGCCAAGAAACTGAAAAAAAAAAATAATCTATGGGAATGATGATATTTATGGAGTTCCCTTTAGTCATTGGGAAGTTCAGTAGCTGTCCTTGATGTACATCATCAGCACTGGACTGATGTACGTCATCAGCACTGGACAATTGCTGAACTTTATATATATGACATGTATCAAACATCTTTCATTCTCTGTGTTCATCACACTGTATAGAAAGCACTTGTTCATATTTGGTCTTTGTCAGATTGAGAACCTTATCATATTATTATAATGCAGGTTTTTAAATGAATTAAATACTAATATAAAAAGAGAAATGTTCTCATTGAAATTGATTTATTTTTTTTTCAGCTAATTTATCAGTAAGTGAATAAACCCTTTACACTTTGTGACCGTGCCCTTTGTATTTGATTTACGGCTGTATGATTTGTGACCACATAAAAGTGTTGTGACTTTGAAAAATGGGATTTGGGCCTATCCACTAATTTTGTTCATATATAAATGCAATTGCCTGAATCTCTTGTCTTGATCAGTTTATGGGAGATCATTTTTTCCGTTTGCCTTATTCTGGATTGGTTTAAACCTCCAACACTGTAGGTACAACTATCATCTATAATTTAAAATTGTTATAATAATCAGTTATGCACCATTATATCTCCTGAAACTAAAACTAATCATCTTCCCTTCCCAAAGGCACATGCAAACAAGAATATATGCAGACTGTGTGAGTAACTATTTTTTAAATAGCTGCAGAAGAAATTAAAAAAAAAAAAATCGTAAGAGTGCCCCAGCTACATGCTGGACAAGCAATAAGAATAGGCACTGAAGAAACCTTGGAAGGGAATATTTTTAGCACAAACTTAGGCTAAAATCCTTTCAATTTTGAAGGGACGAATATCTTCTGCTCTTTGAGCCTTTCTGGATTTGAGGAGACAGAATTCCAGCAGTCTTTGTAAGTAAACAAAGGACTGGATGAGAGATATTTTACTTCATCATCAATGTTTTTCTAACAGAAAATATATACACGGTCCTTAAGCGTGGATAATTTGATTAAGAAAAAGTGGCATCACCAAGTAAGAAAGAAAGCGAGAAAGGCTCTACTACATATAATGCATACTTACAAATCTTCTAAATTATAAAAGCTGGGCTTTTAATTAAAAAACGAAAGGAAGACTCAAAACACAGACCATCTTTCTTTTGATTTTAAACACCTTTGGCTAATATACCTTCTGGTTCTCTATTTGATGCTGTGGTGTCACATGAACAAAAAATGTTGCTATTCAAGCAACAAAAATGTTGCTAATCAAGCCTGCCTCTTTAGATACCATGACTACTTGTGCTCATCGTGTGGTAATTGTCTTCAGACTTCCACAAAAATGGCAAAGCATGAGATGTTTCATCAGATAAGTCTGTAAGGTAGGAGACCAATTTTTAAATTTCAGTCAATGCTTGATGCAGGGCAGTGCTTCTTTGTTGGGATATGCTCAAATCCTGACTTTTAGCTTTTGCCTAAAGTGCCCCTACTGGTTTTGAGTTTTTCTTGAGCAGGTTTAAAAACATGTCACAAAAGGAAAGAACAGTGAAAGAAGTAAAGAGAGGACACATGGTGATAATTACCTGTTCTGTGTGTGGTGGGAAACCTTCATCCAAAATAAAATTATTCTAATGTTGCAACATTTTCTTCAACCAAAAATGTCTCAGCCAAATCCATTGTTGAGGACAGCTTTAATGGTGATCGAGAGGCAGAACTCAGCAAAAAACAACAGGACATAGCTTTCCTATGGCCAGATTTACCAGGGTAAAAAGATGCATAAACATCCCACATAATCTATCAGAAATTAGACAAGTGCCTAAGCGCTTTCCGTTGTACAAGGTGGCACTGCAAACCATTTCCTTTTATGAACAAGCATTACTATGCACTCCTCAGCACAGTTTTCACAACATGGTGTTTGGTAGTTCACCATCAGAATTCACAAAGATCATGGTTCCCAACTGTCTCTCAGAGGAGCCTGAAGATTATTTAAAAGATCAGCACTTAACAAAGACATTCATAATGTTTCACTGTTATTTACCTTTGGGAAAAGGAACCATAACTATTATCATGGATTATCTCCATCACTATGATGGAAAGCAAAATCAGTAAAAATGTTTTTCTGTACTGTCTTCACTGGCTATTCCTCCTAAGTGACTCAAAAGTAACCACAGTTGCTCATGACAGTAAATGAATCAAATTTCAGTTGGATTTTAAAGGCACGTAAAATAACAATTATTTGAATGTAACTTTTATAAGTTAGAAATAAATAGCATGAACATTTTACTTTTATGTTACCAGTTTAAAAGGTTTCATTTTAAAATTTGAATGCAGTGATTGCATGAGGACTGAAATATGATTGTATCGTGGCCTTATTTTGAAAAATATTTCTTTTTTGTCTGTTCACAATGATTGGAAGTAATTATTTCTACTTAGGGGAGCTTTTACTTTGTTTATAATTGAGATTAAGTACAGTTTATTTTTTCAGCTCTATTTTGTTTGAGATCAACAATAAATAAAATTTATCATCCATTAACATTCTGCAACTAATATGAAATCCAAAAAGGACTTCAACCAATGGAGAAATCACTGAACCACAGGATCGCAGAATGGCTGAGGTTGTCAGGGGTCTTGGAAGACATCTAGCCCAATCACTGCTCAAGCAGTGACACTCAGAGCAGGGTGCCTAGGGCCATGTCCAGGCAGCTTCTGGAGATCTCCAAGGAGGAGACCTCACAGCCTCTCTGTGCAACCTGTGCCAGTGCTCCATTACCCACACAGTAAAGAAATGCTTCCTAATGTCAGAGCTTAAAGCCACTGGGGAGCTGGGATGAGAGGAAGGCAAGCTATTGTTAAGAAAAAAAATCTCATGATTGAAGTTTCTGTAAAGACATGTTATAGAAGAATAATACAGGGAATAGTTCTAATTGTAGAACTTTCTTTTAATTATAAAACTAGTGAATTTTTCCCCTTAGCTGCTAAGGATCAAAAAGTATATTGTTGACTGAACAAAAAAAAAAAAGTGCTGAAATGAAAAGCAGTTACTTTCTCACAGAAATAGTCTATTTTTTCCTGTGGATTCTCTCCTGTCTTTCAAGATCACAGACACACACTGAACTCTTTTTTTTTTTTGTTTTTTGTTTTTTTTTTGTTTTGTTTTGTTTTGTTTAGTGGATATACCCATAGATCTGCAACAAATTCAAGCCTTAAGGACAGTGTTTACCATCCTTTCTCAGAAACATTTTGTTCCAAGTCCTTTGCTGCTGACTGATTTGGAATAGGACTGGGAACTTTGCTGGTGGTTTTTATTGTCTCCAGACACATAATTTAACAGAATAATTTAACAAAATTTATGTTGCTCTTGGGCTCAGTGTTGCTTCATTTGAACATTTTCCCCAAAAACAGCTTTTACTCCAAGATGAGTGGATATCATCTTGTGAAGTTTTGAACAAAGCCAAGTCTAAACTGAATGTACTTATAAAATGTCGTTGACTGTTTAGTTGTAAATTTATTTATATGAATTATTGGAACAGCATATTTGAGGAAGAAACTGAAGTTTGCACCCATTCCTGCCAGTTAGAATAGAGCATTTAATTTTACTGTGGCTTAACAGATAAATTGTAATGGCACAATCCTGTTTATAGTTTGAT
This sequence comes from Lagopus muta, assembly GCF_023343835.1. Lineage (NCBI taxonomy): Eukaryota > Metazoa > Chordata > Aves > Galliformes > Phasianidae > Lagopus > Lagopus muta. The sequence goes on from NC_064435.1 coordinate 30,758,931, forward strand.
TCTCTGAGAGTTATTAATTCAGTCTTTTCTCTGGAAAAGAAACGTCTTGATTTAGCCATCTCCAGAATATATTACACTTTCTGAAGTAAGGTGGGAATATAGATATTTTTCAGTTGCAGGAGATATTCTTCGCAGTTGCAGTAAGTAGGGGGAATCAACTTTTTACTCAGGTAGGTAAGGATGGGTCAAGGGGGAATGGTTTTAGGCTCAAGGAGAGAAGGCTTAGATTAGATGTCAAGGGGAAGTTCTCCACAGAGACCGTGGTGAGGTACTGAAACAGGTTGCCCAGAGATGCTGTAGGTGCTCCATCCCTGGAGGTGTTCAAGACCAGATTGGATGGGGCCCTGGGCAGCCTGGTCTAGTAGCAGATCTGGAGGTTGATGACTCTGCCAATGGCAGGGGTTGGAACTTGATGATACTTGAGGTCCCTTCCAACCCAAGCCATTCTGTGATTCTGTAAATCGTGGCAGAGCATAATCTCAAGCAGAATTGTCAGATGAAACCAGCAGCAGTATCAGCCTGCTGATATCAGGTCCCTTCAAGCTGAGAACTGCTGTGATTTACATAGTACTAGTACTAGTATGACCAGAGCTGTGAGGTACCTTCGTCAAATAGCAACACAGGTTCTCATAATCCTCCTAGTTCAGAGCTTTTTTTAGTGAGCTGGGAGAAATGCATATGATAGAGGCTTTCCCAGGGCAGTGGACACAGCACTGAGCTGCTGGGGTTCAAGAAGGGTTTGCACAATGCACTCAAGCATAGAGTTTGATTTTTGGGTGGCCTTGTGTGGATTCAGGATATGGATGCAATCACTCTTGTGGGTTCCTTCCAACTCAGGATTTTCTGTGATAGTATATTCTATTAATCTAGCTCTAAGAAACAGATTTTAACTCTGAGACATCCACTACCGTAATTACAACTCTATCTTGAACTCAACTTCCGGTTCCCACACCACACACCTTAAAAACTGTTTGCCATGCTGAATGTGAGAGATGTAGGGAAAGAACAGGTCTACTTCCTCGCATATTATAACTGAAACAAAATGGTAAACCAGGCTGATTATATCTCTAGTACAGCATCTTCATCTGTGAAACATGTTCAGGTAACCAATACTGAATCATCTGCATCAGTATCCATAAAATCTTGCACCATCCAAACTCTCACTTTTGAATGCTTCTTGGCAGCAACATTTCTCCTAGAGAACCAGTGAATCCAGCACTTTTGCCTAAGCCAAACAATACATCTAACATCTGTAACAATAAAGAACGATCCTGTCATGAAATACGTAATGATGTATTCGGCTTTGCTTCATTTTAATAATGTCTTTTTAATTTGGGCAAAACCAGGCAGAGGCATCATATTTCTATTAATCCTAAGAGTCATTCCCCTAGAGGAAGGATTTTAGGGGGCAGCTGTTCCCAGGAACACCAGAAACCAAAGGAAAAAGGGAGAAACTGGAGATTATGTCTGTGAAACAGCTAGTATGTCTAGAGCACAGGACAGTTTTAAGTCATTCAGCATAATTTGTATTATTTAGCTACCACAATTCTGAGTTGGTGCTAGTGTTTCACAATCTCATAGCTTAAATGTCAGGTGAAATTGCCTTCCCCCACACACTGATAGTATAAGTTGAACACTCAGTACACAACTGTTCAAGGATCAATAATGATATTTAATTCTAATTTTATTTTGGCAGGACTGACCATTCTAATTTTTCTGTTATAAATTGTTAGTAATTCCTTCTTCTTCGCAATAAATTGCTCATATCCTGCTGTGCAAGAATGGTCTTTATAAATTATACCAGCATGAACATTTATGATTCGTTTATTAAGAATTAATTTATGTCATCCTACACGTTACCTCAGTTTTCAATGGCAACTTATTCTAGTTGGAAAAAATCAACACAATTTTAAAGACAAATAAATTAAAATTATTATATGTTCTTATATTTTCTTTAAATTTCCTGATAAATGTAATTAAATATATAATTCTACCATGTCATAAAAGGAAGGATGGTTTAAAAATGATTAATAAAGAAAGATTTAATTAGAATTACAAAGAACATCTAGACCCATGAACTTTGTCCGTTGGAATATGGATCTTTCATAAGCAGATCTTTGAAGAAGTGGCTCGTTAGCATATTTCTATATTTTGCCCTGGAGCACTTCAGCCAGACTTATTCAAGTTTCATTAATATTTTAAAATTTGTGGCAAAAATGTAACTTTAATTATAGGGTTGGATTATTTGAAAATTAAAATGCTGCCTTTAGCTGTACTAAAAGAACACTCAGAAGAGACCTTGTGAGATTCTTATTTCTCCCTAAATCCCACAAGATGGAATCAATTTCTATTTTAATTAATAGCTTATTTGCCAGTCATTTACAATTCAGTGTGCAGCCTTGACTGTTAGCACCTCTAAATACTCATTCCTAACACTGGGTAAATTATTTTGCAGTATCAGGAAAAAGTCTGTGACGCAGTGACTGTTTTGGAGGCACTGACAGCTTTAGGAACCATTCCATGTAGCACATTTTGTTGTATTAAGGGGAAATCATGAAGACTGGCAGTTCTGCCAGTTGCAGGCAGAGCAGGAAGAAATGTTCTTCCTTCATTTCTTCTTTAAACTTAACCGTGTCCAATGTTGATTTAAGGACTTCATCCAATCACCAGATTCTCTTCTCCACTTCCTTCTGTCCCTCTCCTCCACATTTCTGCTGTGATCTTCCACTAATAGCCAGGCCTATTACTCCCACTCTCTCACAGCAGGACCCAGTCCATTATATTCTGCCTCACCAGGTTTGCTGATGTGCAATACCCGCCTCACACTGGCAACTCCAAGTCCTCTTTTCCTCAGTAGCCATCTATTCACAGTTCTGAAATTTCCTACTCCGTCTCTCAAAATAACTGGACACGTTTTTCTAAGTAGATGTACAATGTATTTACCACATTTTTTACTTGTGTAGTATGAATTATGCATTACTATATCTTATATTTGGCAGCAGCATGGGCATGGGTATACAGGTGTTTGGAAAACGCAGAGATGTTTATTAGAGAACTCCTATTTCCTAATAATATCCCATTTAATTGATCTTCCACAGCGTGATGTTTTATACCCAGCAATTCCACTTTTACATTCACAGCAGCTGCAGGTATCTGCAAAGCCACGCAGCTAAAGGAGCTACAACAGGGGGGCACGTGAGGATTTGAGTTGCTTTGAAGGCATAGCACCTTTAACAGAGTGCAGATTATTTGCAACAAAACACTGACTTTTCCTTTGAATACTTAGGCTATAAAAAAAAATTAATTGCTTACAAATGTGGGGCCCCAGAAAAGGAAGTTCAAGCAAGTCATATAGTAAATGTCTTGCAAAGAAGCTTTCAGATTTGCAAAGTCAATTGGCACTTTCCAAAGCAGTGTCGCCAATGTCAGCCAGGTAAGTGCCATTGAAAACACCACCAGGGTAAATACTGAAAGGTCAGCTTCCCTTTTGTGCCAGCTGTGTGTGCCTGTTATCCAGCCTTCTCACTTTAAACAGACTGATATCTGTATGAGCACAAATATTAAAACATACATTCTAATATTTGTGCCAGTACCTGTTTTTCTTAAAGAAACAATATTTATATATGCAAACAAGACAGTTACAGAGGGTATAGACTGCAATATTTTCACACCACAATCACTCCTTTCCTTCAAAAAAAAAGGGGGGGGGGGGGGGGAAGGGGAAGGGGGAAATGAACAGGTTTCTGCTGAGATGGATGAGAGCTTTGGGATTTTGGCATCTTTGCAGTGGTACGATACCTCATCAATCTGAGGATAGACTTTATGAGCCATACAGTTTTTTTGCAACTGGTTCTCCTGAGGATGTTGTAAAATTTTGTAGAATCATAGAATACTTAGAGTTGGAAAAGACCTTTAAAGGTCATCTAGTCCAACTTCCCTGCAACTAACAGGCACATCCACAGCTAGATCAGGTTGCCCAGAGCCTGATTCAACCTCACTTTAAAAGTCTCCAGCGATGGAGCATCCACCACATATCTGGGAAACCTGTTCCAGTGCATCACCACCCTCACTGTAAGAGACTTTTTCCTTATATCCCTATATCCAGTTTAGTGCAACCTAGTGAAAGGAACAGAATTTGATCAAAATTTGTTTCTTTGGAAAAGAAATCCAATGTGGATTCACTTTAATTAGTTTGTGCCATGCAAGAAATACAGTGACTGCAGAGGAGTTGTGAAATGTCCAGAATGTAGTGAAGTTTCTAGAATTATGGTCTGGATCTTGCTGGAGACAGAGAGTGAGAAGGCTTCCTCAGTTTACTGGTACACATCAAAGAGAGTGCAAAGGAGCCCGTGGATGATACAGTATAATTGCACAACTGAGACATATATTTGGTAGGGTTGGTTAGGTGGACTGTTGTGATGGCCTTGCATGGGAAAGATATCACTGTCTGCTTATATTATCAGTAATGAACTAGAAATGTAACTTCCCCATATGCTAATGCACAGGGGAAAGTGAAGATTTTGACTCCTTCTGATTTCCCCTGTGCAAATTGATATGATTCAGTAATGAAGAAAAAAAAGGAGCTATTTCTCAAATAATAGCGATAGTCCATTTGTCGTTTGCAATTAGAAAACATCTGTATTTGTGTTGCGTGCTATTGTTTCTCAGAATTGTAATGAAATGGCACAAAATTTCTAGTCATTGTAAAACATCTGTCATTAGAAATGTAATATTTCAATATTTAAGTATTTCTTGTTTTGTAATAGTGCCGTCTGTAATAGTTATGATATATGCATATTCATTTTAACAAACTATCTCACAATAGCTCTTTCAATAGCAGTAAAATGGAAAACACTTCCAGTTACATGTAAAGTAACTTCCCCAGCCATTTAGTATGGAGGTTTTATTAAAAGGTGCTTATACCTGAAGTTCTTATTTCTCAGAAAATTTTCAGAGGTTGAAATTATTTGTGGAAGATTATGAAACATGATGCCCATATTATGGTTTTGTTGAAAACTTGCAGATGCCAATAATTTTATTCGTTACGGCATTTTTCTTCTAAATACTTCATATCACATGAATTTACAACTGAATTGCTACATATAAATGATAACATACATGATAACATAACGTTCTCAAAATAGTGATCATAATAAAATGATGCACAGCATTAATGTGGTGACTCATCTGATGTGGACAAATTTTAACTCTACTTGCTTTCTCCCCTCATGATCCCCTCACAGCTTTTCCCTTCACAATCAGTTCCTGAAATTAGGACCATGCATTCAGTGACATGTGATAAGGTTTTGAAAAATTATCAGCAAGACTCATGTCTGTATTTAAGTAGTTGCAATAAAAATAACTTAAATTTCTAAGTTAGCCAAAATATACATTAGAAGGAAATGCCCTGAGAGAGCTATATAATGCATTATTTCCAGATGTATAATAAATAACACATTTCTGTAGAAATGCTAGGAAAGCAAATTCTTCTAATATTTAAGACAGCTTAAGAGACAAAGCACAAGAGAGTTAAGTGCAGGAAAGATGGTTTGGCATTGGTAATATCTATAGTGATTTCTGTAAGGAAACTAAAGGTCAAAGTCCTTCTAATTTTAAAGATTCTTATGAGTTTCTACATATACTACATGTATCTATTTGCATATGTAGAATAGTGACCTAGAAAATATGTGAAAATTTTTCTTTTGTGCCTCATAATTCTGACATCCAACTGCTTATCCAAGTTCCACACCTTGCCGTGTTGCTGTTCTCAGTGCAGTATCTTTGTCAGTTGTAAGAGAGCTCCATGACTACTTCCAACATTATCTTCTGTGCGAGATGCTATTGTCAAGTCTGTTTGGCAAACCTTTATTCCTTCTTGCACTACAGACATTATTTAAACCAGCCTCTGGATCCTTGACCCAAACATACCCTTAACGTAATGGTGTGTTTGGTAACAAAAGCCAAGGTAAATTGCATTTGTCTCACATCTAAATTGAAAGTATCCAGGTGTCCAGGAGAGCCTGGTGGAAGGCGAGCTGGTGGTTCAGATTTGGAGAACAGCCATCTGTTTTTGACAGTATACAAAAAAATGCTTAAATGAGGCTGATATATTTTGCAGTGGTTATAGAAGGCAAATTTAAATAAACTATAAACTGCTGCATATCTTGTTCTGAATACAGGAACACCACTAAGTTTAACAGAAAGGTATATATATATATATATATATATATAATTTTTTTTTTCAGTACTCAGTACTACACCCTATATTTTGTGCACTTAAAAGCATCACTTATTAAATTCAGGAATTTTCTCCACTTAGCAATTTACAAATATTTTCCATTATGTACTCCTCACAATATTATTTTAGCCATTTGTTGCCTGATAGAATGATTTTTCAGCTCATAGCTTTCTTTTCCTTTTTTAATCCTCAGCTTTTCTTCTCTATTATCTTTCTTAAGCTCATTGTTCTTTTCGTTTTTGGATCAGAGCATGCATTTGTTTCGCCGTCTCTCATTAAAAGGCATAGGCTTGTATTTGCTCTTTTTGATGTCTACTTTTATCATTGCCCTTCAATACGCAATAATGTATGATACCAATTAAATATCACTGCTATAAAATAGTTAATAAAACAGAAGTTATATATCATGCATTGAGGGTGTGTGGACACTGACAGATAAAAATTTCTCTAAAGCAGGATCATTTTCCCTTTGCTCATTCTCTTTGCCTCTTTGGTTGAGGCCCATCCCTTTGTTCTCTCAATTCGCTACAAAATATGATCTGGATTCAGATTATGATTTGCTTGATTTTCATTTGGTTTATTTTGTGTTATAAGACATACTAGATATACTGTACAAGATCAGTGTAGTACAACAGGAAGCACCATTTCAGATTTCTATAAGGAACTGAAAAACTAGTCTGACTCAGGTCTTTTTCTATTCATTCTGTGAAAGCATCCTCAGTGATCTAATATCCTATGGATATTAACAAACTGATATACTAATGACATTTCCATTACTTTTAGTTCCGGGTGCACCATTTATTTGTCACTGTTTCAAAGATAATTTACTTCTTTGACAGAAGGTAATACATAGATTTGTTACTAATCTGTGGAAATGAGATGAGTGTAAAAGCAATTCCTTAGTAAGTCTTTAAGTCTATCCTGTACAAGAAATTTTGGCTCAGAAAAATTGATGAGGTAACAAGAAAGAGACGATATAAATAACAAATAATGAATTAAAGGATATTACTTTTAATTTACTAATCCAAGATTTCTTGGTAATGAGACTAATTTCAGTGCGACTCCTTTATTTTTTCCCCCTCTAAAAACAATAATAATATTCATTAATGAGATCATCTTTTTTATTTACAGAATTATCTTAGGTACTGTTTCAGAGATTTACTTAATTTTTAAGAGTTCAGTGACATCAACAACAGAGTAATAATAGGTATCTACACTAATAATTTTCCATTTTGTAAGCAACCTAACACAGAACACATATTTTATATCATCATCCTTTCAAACATACAAGAATAGCACTGCTCTCCAGGTCGTGGCTGTGCTAGAGTTGGTAATTCTTTCTGGTTTGAAATAAACAAAACACTCTTGTTTTTTCAGTGTTTCCTCTTGGAGTGCTGAATAAGACAAACTATTTGCATTTACTAGTTAGTGCTACTTCTCTGTCTTTTTATTCTCTGTTTCTGCCTTCTTCTGTACAACTTTTTAATTAAATCTTTTCTATTAAATTCTGTCCTTTCATTACTTATTAATGTTTTCATTTGAGAAGCATGATTTTCTCTTCACATAAAAGCACAGTCAATTTATTTCAATAACCTCATTTAGAACAAGTTACCAGTAATAAAAGAAATGATCCATTTTTTAGTTATGCAAATTGAACTGACAACCTCAGAACACATGTTCCTAATATAATGGTCAGCTGGTCACACCTGGAATTTGGCTTTTTTCTTCATGAACAAATGGGCTGAGTATTAATGTTATAAAGTGTGATAGAGGATATTCACAACTTGTAACACTGAGCAGTTGAGAAAGGTGGCTAAGTGAGAATGATTTCACTATCTAATAAGTGATGACAAATATTTCCATTATGAAAATGACTTTGAACATCAAAGTTAACCTCCTCATCTTGGGCAGCCCTCTGAAGAAGCCTGCACTGACTATACAGGAGCTCAAACTCCTTCTTATGTGTTTAAAGCTCAACAGTGTGAATAATCTCTTTTTTACATTTCTACAAATAATTAGATCTCATTAAACATTGTATTCACAAAGACACTTTATCTGTAGCTCATTTTAGCCGCATTCCCATAGTGCCATTTCCTGGTGACATGTCTGAACTTCTGTCAGCGGCACACCTCCATGCATATTTGATCCTGACAGCTACTTTTCTTGTAAATTTGCATTCGTCAAGTAATGATTTAAAGAGAACACCAGCATTTTTATTTTTTTTAAGACTGTCAGATATTTTTCTCAGTTTCTCATCTTCTTTGCATTGCCAATGGACTTCTAGAACTTTTGGTCCTACCGTCATAATAGTAGAGGACAGCAACATGCACATTTCTTTCAGAAAATTTTTAATAAATCCTGAAGAACCTCATGCCACACACTGTGTTTGTTTATCTGATAGTTTCCCATATGCATTGAGAAATTCAAGAATAGTTTCTTCTACTGATGACAGAGTACTGGTGAAGGACTGCTTCCGCCTCCACTCCCTTCTCCCCTTCCTCTCCCCCTTCCCTTCCTCCCCCCCCCCCCCATCCAGGCTCATATGGCAAAGCTCAAGGTTATAAGAAATGTTAGCAGTCACTACTTGTTAGCATCCACCACAGATAATCTACAGTTCCTAACGATACCATGCCTTTCTTACACACCAATCTGAAAGGTAAGAGTGCACACAAGATAGTTTGCAAGTAAAGATCTCTTGCTTTCAGAGAGACTGCAATATAACCAAAGGTCTGAAAAGGATGTACACAGAGTTTTGCTATCCAGAGACTGAGTTCAGGTACCATCAACGGTTTCAGAATTCCAATCTAAACTAATACCATCTGTAGAGTGAAGTTTAAAAAAGTATCTAAAGCCAGTAAGGAATTGCTGACTATTGTTGAAGTATGCAAGTAAATGGGTAGACATGAGAAAACAATTTGAAAAATAAAGGATTTTGGTACTTGCATGAAGGGAAACGGGAACTTTTCCAGAGGTTATTTAGGTTATTTGAGCTATGAACTATCCTTTCCATCTGACTCAATGCTTTGCTTCAAGTTTCTCCTCTTCCTCAGCTTAGTGGCTCTTGTCTAATTATAGGTTAGCATGTTAAGAAGGAGTCAAACAGAATTGCCTTCTGTATATTGGATTTTACATGCTAGCCTTTGGCTTCTATCCCCACCACAACATCAGACTGCTTGTATAAATGGTAAAAGAGACACACTGGGCACTGAAGACAAACAGTAATCACCACTGCAGCCACAGCCCCACAGTGGCACAACCACAAAACTAACATTCATAAAATAAGGAACTACATACAAGGAGCTGCCTACACTGAAAAATATAGACTTTTCAGATGCTAAAGGTGTTAAATATAAGAGTACGCACATTTTCACCAGAGTACCACAGAAGGTAATAGTGATATCTCAATGGCAAAAATACTGTAGCAATGCTGCATTACAACTCTTCGTTTATTTATTTATCATTTATTTGGTTTAGCACAAAAATGATGTCAAAAACTGAATATTGAGAAGACATTTCATTTAATTGTAGTATCCAAGGAAAACAAAGTTCCCCAGAGAAGTAGCTGCATTTGATTGATGTTGTAGTGCTCTCAATTTACTAGAGAGCCTGTGTATAAGACTGGGTAATGTATCAGTACAATTATCAGCTGAGCATAGGGTGTCCCAAGTCCTTTGGCAGTGTGCAATATCACACAAGATGTGGCACCACATCTTCTCTTGTATGAGGACACTATCTCTCAGATGGAATAAGCAGTAGATGGTAGAGCTGGCCTGGCAGCCACACTGCGATGTGGTATTCTGGAGCTCAGGAGAAGAACTGCTGGCTCTTACTGGCATGGTACAAAGTCCAAATGTGATATGAACACTGAAGACCAAAATCATAAGGAGAAAATTCAAGATGTCTCAGAAAATTTTGTAGCTAAGAGCCTCCTTCTCATCCTCTTTCTGTCTAATGCAATATTTGTGAATTTTGTAGATTTACTCAGCGGTTTGCCTGTTTTCAGATTTGTGTTCCTTTGTGCTGGTACTGGTAAGCAGAAACAATTTACATATAACTGACCTGTTTCACTTTTTTCTCTCTTGCAGCTTGCAGTGTGTAAATGCAGTCTGTACAAACCGACATAGTTCATAATATTATCCATTACCGTGGTATATTATGCTTTTTAATAATGTGATATAAGCCACAATTTTAAGCACGGCCACACATTTTAAACATGTTTTTCTCAAGCTTGAAACATGCCATACAGTCATCATGAAGAAAAAACAGATTTCTTCTTGCTTTGTTTCATGTAATCTCATATATAAGTCTGTGTAGAGAACTTCTGAGCAAGGGAAAAAAGGAAAGTGCCTTTCAGAGAGAGACTTCTAGTTTGGAAAATCCTTATTTCTATCCTCTGTTGTTTTAATTTGTGCTTACATATATATTGTTTCTTGCTGAGGTCAGGTTCCTGTACTATAATGGTGTTTTGTTCAATTAATCTGCTAATGTACAAGATATTTAACCTACATTTTAGAAGAAGTTGTGCGGGTAGAAGAAATACTAAGGATACTGAAGTAATAGTACGTATAAGACTATTACTTTTTACTTGGTAGCTTACATTTGCACCTGTCCCTGATAAAATGGTAACAGTTTTGTAGTTTATTCAAGGGGAAAATGTATTTCACCAGAATAAATATTTCAGTGATAAAAACAAAAAACATACTAACTAGATGAAAGAAATCACTACCAGGAGATCATCGTGGTTGTCAGTCAACATTACACAGATTACACCACTATTTATTATGTTCTTAATAGAATTGCAAGTACAAAAACAAAAATTACTTCCCCTTTGAAAGTATTTTCAAAATAGTAAAGGAAAAAAAAATGCAGTTCGAAGATCTGAGAAGCAGTTCCAGAACCTAGGCAAATGGTGAGATACTTTGGTAATTCCCAGAAAAAAGTAAGGATCAATACATTGTAACACAGACACAGCATGTAGCTTTCATAGTTGTATACATTCCTCAATTGCATGTCTACTAAGTGAATGATCTTGTTTTCATTTCCTTCTTCCTTTTAGTTCTGATTGAATCACTTGTCACATGGTAAACATTTAGAACGTTCCAGCCTGAACAGAAACCTTTGTACAGCCTCAGAAGAGGTGAGACACCGTGCCCTGTAAGTACTAACCATCATAACTGCCTACTCTAGGAATTTCTATCTGATCCAACCTTTGCTCAGTGTACTGCAACTCAGGTATCAACTAAGACTTGAAGCTTTTCCTTTTTGCTTTTCATGCTTTCTTCACCCTTCCAAGTTGCAAGCAGATATTTTTGCTGCCTCATAAAAGCTCAATGATACCTGTGAGCAGCATGCAGCTTTCTAAAAACACTACAATAAGATTTAAACAAAAACAAACAAACAAAAGTACTAATAAAATCAATATTAAAACTGTGAAACACACAACCAAATAGCAGTTTAGATGACCAGAGAAAACATCAAGAGATGTCAAACTCAAAGATCTTTTCCCATGCCTAAGGAAGTCCATGAGTAACAGATTGCTGAAAGTTCAATTATACCAGATGTTTGTATGGCTGCTTTTCTCTGATGTTAATCCTGAAGCTTCCATGCTGGGTTTTTAGAAAGAAGCAGTAATAAACTAGTTTTGTATCTCTGGTATTTATGTTCTGCATACTATATAGCAAAGTTTAGGTATCCAAAACATATGAGATAATAAAGTAATCGTATCATAAAAATATACTGTAATGATAATTTCTGGAAAGCACTTGAGGAATCAAAGAGTGAAGCAATGAGGCATATGGCACTCATTGTTTGAGATCAAATCTATTAAGCTAAAAGCTAATGTAGATTATTTACTGTTGTCTCATGATGGTGATTTGCCTTTTGACCAGTAAGTAATTCACAGATCAGGAGGGAAGTTTGCTTCCTCATTAGATGGATAACAAGCATATTAAGCAGATACTCAACATGAATACAAACCAATAACAGACTTCCACTGTGGACTTTCGAAATTTATGGGTAATTTCACAAACACTGCATAGCAATTCAAATATTACTAGCAATAATTGATTATATTTCATAGATAAAATGAAATAACAATTCTGATTTTATTTTAAAGACTTTACATATATCCCTTTCCTTGTTAGATTCTACATTAGACTCTTCCTGCTCTGGAAGGACCTGCAAGTGTGGCAAAAGGCAGAAACATAAACTTAGCACCTGATTAATTCTTACTATTTTCTCTGAGAAAAGGTGCTAGTTTTCCAGGCAATGTTGCCAATTTGTCTTTCAAAGAATATCATTTGGTACTCATGGCTGAATGAAGATGGCCAATCTATCTTATAGCATAGGCGTTTAAGGCTTCTCTTGCAAACTGAAAGATTGCCCTAGAGGTGCGACTCAAGTTTGTAGCAGAGCATTCAAAGTAAGTAATACATAAATTCTCAATAGTTTTTATTTATCTGTATTAAATCTCACAATTTATCACATAATTAAAATTTATCTCATAATTAACTGGAACTGATTACAGAATTTCTAAAATTCAATGATGTTATTAAGTCAGGCAGCAGAAATGTGAATGATGTGGTTTGTATAGGTTACTGTGTGCAGTGTTACAGAAACTAACATATATCTGTAGCCTGGCAACTCAGTGATAGGTTAATTTCAGAACAGAAGATTCAGGGTCAGCAGAAAGGATGATTTCTGAGCTTCTGACCTCTTCTGTATTGAGTACAGGCACTAGCATAAAGTTCTATGATTTTTTCTTGAAAATATCAACCCATTTTGCAGTAAAAGTCAAAAAGTAAAGCTGCATTAAATATCATTTTAGTATTTAATGCTAATATGAAGCTACTTTTGGTCACTTGTATTGAAAAGATCCATCAGAAGGCAGTTAGAATGAGTAGAGAATTTGAATGTTTTGTTGTTTGTGTGAATCTGTAAGATCTGACAAAACAAGCATTTGCAGTAATTAATATTTTAGGTGATATTTAGGAACATCTAAAGGATTTTCAAATAATAAGAACAACATGTGTACCATCTAAGTTCTGTAGGAATTTCTCTTGGATCACCACATCCCTATATAACCACATAATGTAGAGTTACACATGGACTGCAGACCACACTCCTTGCCTCTTGGATTTTGGGAACCACTTTCTCACACACAACTCAATGACGTGGTGTGTTACAGAGCAAGACTTCAAGGAGGACCCAGCACATTTATACCTGTTAATAATATTTACGATTCTGCTGAATAAAATACAAAACGCAGCATATGTTTTCATAGAATCACAGAATCACAGGGACTGGAAGGGACCTCAGAAGATCATCTAGTCCAATCCCCCTGCTGGAGCAGGAACATCTAGATTAGGTCACACAGGAACACATTCAGTCAGGTTTTGAATGCTTCCAGAGAAGGAGACCCCCACAACCTCTTTGGGCAGCTTGTTCCAGTGTTCTGTTACCCTCATTGTCATGTTATAAGAAAATATATATATATAAATGATTGACATCAAAAATAATTAGGTGTGTATGAAGGATAGTAAACTTATTCAGCAAGGGAGTTAAAATCAACATTCACTGGAGAGGGGGGAAGGGGGGGGGGGGGGGGAAGGGACGATAAAATAGCCAGGATGATAATAATTATAATGAATATAATAGTGAAAATTCTGAAAGCATTTCAAATAATTTATAGGGATGTAACAGGAATAACAGCTATTTTTAAAGACAAGTAAGGAAAATTGATGGTATACTGAACAAATGGGAGTTATTTACAGAATAAAAAATTTCATCAGAGTACTTGCAGAATGAAAATTCATTATCAGCTATGAAGTTATTTTTAAAACTATTTTAAAGGGATGAGATACATTTGGAAGAAACTTGTGCAAATTCACACCTAATTACAGTATGCAGCTGGAGGAAAAATGATGGAAGGAGTCACAGCATTAGAAAAAGAAATACTGAGGAGTAAAAGAGATAGCATGGGGAAGACATCTCCTTATAACAATGAGAACAGGAACATTTCTTGAGATAGCTGTATCCTATCCAGCTAGAAATTGATGAGATCAGGGGGGGAAAGAAATGATTAAATATTTTTACAACATTAAGTTCTGACGATAAAATGAGTACTCCAAACATACTTACACATCAGATGAAAGTAAATACAATAGGAATGACCTTGATCTGTGTTGCTTACTGCCTTACTAAGAACTTGTCTTTTGTAATTCAGTTGCCTGCATTTCACTTTCCTATTTACAGTATTCCATATGCTTTGGCCAGTGTATTCCATAGCTTCTCTGGCAGTATTATTCCCTTGCACTTTGTCAGTTGTTCACACAATATTTTAGTGGCAAAACCCAAACTAGTTGTTAGGGCAGGGTCTTATATAAAGTCATCCTGTAAATGCATTTCAATCTTATCTCCCTTGTGTATGCACTCTTACGACTCTTAGGAAGATGATTCTAAATGTAGCAGTCATGGCTGCTGACCATGGCTTGTATCTAACTGGGACTTTGCTGAAACAAGAAGTGAAGGAAACTGGTGAAAAGCACTAGGAACCTTGTGCTTGAGTCTGTGATAAATGTGTGGAACTTTCAAATAAAAAAAAAAAAAAAATTGAAGAAAACTCCTGAAAGACCATATTAGGACTAATCATACAGCAAAGAGAATAGTAAAGATAGCTGTGCATGAGAGATCAAGATATATAAAGGTAAATGGAGGACTTCTGAAAGCTTAAATAAACTGTATCTTTTAAAAAATTAAGTCAAAAGAATAGTATAAATGCCAAATGAGTCTGTGTGGAAAAAGAGAGGAAGAAATAAATAAATTCTATGCCCATGCAGTAGTGACTACGTACAGTTTAAAGATAATCAAAATAATTTCAGGCCAGATTAGTATTTTAATTTCCTTCCCAGCAATATTAATTAAACTGAACATAAGGGCAAAGATAGGATGGCTAATAGGAAATGGGAAATAAGAGCACAGAAACAAATAGGACTTTAACCAAACTATAATCAAACTTCTGAACAATTTGCTGTGTTGCTGTTTGCCTCGTGTGAAGCTAAAATTTGAGCCAGATAAGGAGGGAATTAGCTCAAAAGTTGAATAACTGTGAGGATTAAAGTAATAGAAATTGAAAGAAATTTGAGTGTAAGGTGTAAGGTCATGCATTTAGGGACTAACAACATGAATCAGCTAGGCTGCCCAGGAAGGTGGTAGAGTCACCATCCCTGGAGATATTCAAGAAACATGTAGATGTGGTACTTAGGGACATGGTTTAGTGGACATAGTGGTGATGAGTTAATGGGTGGACTAGATTATTTTAGTGATTTTTTTCAACCTTAATGATTCTATCATCTATGATCTTTCCTTTACAGCAGCTGAGCTTTTCCTCATCTTTTAGAACAATAGATGGTGTTGAACTAAAGCCCATGAAGGAAATACAAGTGGCATAGAAAAAGTTCAGTTAGCAAGTCATTGTGCAAATTTCCCAGGTGCCGCCATATTTTTTTAACACAAAATTGCAGTGAAGAAAGACTTTATCTATGTCTCACTGTATTTATCAAAAGAGAGCTTTACTGCTCTTTTTCCACAACCTCAAGGGTATAGTAAATAGTGAGTGGCATTCTAAAGAATTTTTTCTTCCTGAATCTGTACAGATAAAATTGAAGAGAGTATGGAGAGCTTTGAAAATTCACATGCATGTGCATGCACACACATCAATGAGTCCTACTATCATCAGTTTGAACAGTTTGAGTACTTGAAATATATAATTAATCCATGCTTCCCAGACTTAAGTGTCATGTTCTGTTGATGTGCCACTGTCCTATAACTCACAGGGCCAAGAAGAAAACCTGGGAAAGACAGGAAACCAAATTTACTCAATGAAAGTATACCTATTTATTTTCTTGTCTTAACAGAAAAACAAGAGAGAATGTCTGATTCACATATACCTTTAATATACAAAAAAAACTTTTATTATTTCCAAGTCTTTGATAATTTTTATTTTTATTTAAAATTTCTCTTGTTCTTTTCATACTGAGAAAAAGCAACACCCAGTCCATTCCCTTAGTAGACCTGATTCTTGTTGCACACAGTCTTTGTTCCAGCTGCCTGAATTGCAATGGCAACAGACAGTAATAGACTTCCACTCAGATTGGGCTGACAAGTAGCAATCTTATCTATACAAGTGCGGTTACAGCTTCATTTTCATCTGCCTTCTGTTGCTGTATCTGAATATTGTTGTTGACTGATTGTAAAGGTGTTCATTGCAAATACCAACACTCACGTCAAGGAGCCAAGTGTTTGTGCATGTAATTCTCGCCAGAGAAGGGACCCTTTCCTGTATCTACACGAACACCTCTTGCCCAGGATTATATTTCCTTAATTCATCTGGGCTAACTTATTCCACCAAATATATGATAAGTTCTTTCTGATCCTTAAGGTAAATACTTTCTGAAAGGATGTTCCCAGCCTAGCCAGGGACATGCCTTTCTACAGTGGTGATTGATAGTTGGGACCACCTGACACCCAGGTGATGTGGGAGAGCTGCAGGAGCAATCAGCTCTCTGTATCATCATGATTAGATTTTTAGATAAAAAGCTTGAATGATGCAGATAGTGTTTCCTGAATTATAAGAGATACTTGGAGAGAAGGAGGAGCAGGAAACAAAGGACACCTCATCTTTTTAACATCTATCACTTAAAATCACACTGTCAAAGAAGAAGTAGGAAGAAATTATTTACTGTGAGGCTGGTGACACGCTGGAACAGATTGTTCAGTGAGGTTCTGGATCCCTCCTCCCAAGAAGCATTCAAGGCCAGGCTGGATGGGGCTTTGAGCAACCTGGCCTAGAGGGAGGTGTCCTTACCTACAGCAGGGTGTTGGAACTAGATGATCTTAAAGGTCTCTTCTGACACAAACCATCCTATGATAAGATATGATTATATGATAAGTTACTTATCCTTCCGTAGTGTCTTTTCCCAATTTTCAGTCATTCTCTCCTATAGCACATACAGCATATTTCCAAGTGGTTTCATTGACTCTATTTGCCTCTGCACTCTCTTCCTTTAGGGACTCAGGTTTCTATCTTCATTTGTTCACTCATCCCTGTCTGACTTAACACTGCAATGTCTGGTTTCTAATGTTGTCTTCCTTGTAACCATGTTTTGCTACATCTGGGAAAAAAAAAAAGGGAAAGGTTGTGAAGCATTTGTTTCCAGTGTTCCATTTCCATTCAGCAGAAGTTCCTACTCCTTTTGACTCACGACAATCTTATGTCAGGAGAAAATGGTACACACTGAGTGCTTAGCACAGAATTGACCCTTCTGGCAATGTGTAAATCAAGCAGCAACCTGAGATAAATCCACAGAACAAGAGAAGAAAATTATGGATATCACGATTTGGATCCTATTATATGTTTTTTTTTTTTTGTTTGTTTGTTTTTTGTTTTTTTGTTTTTTTGTTGTTGATGTTGGTGTCATTGTTTTCTTGTTTGTTTGTTTTAAATGAATCAGATCTCTATTGAAGCAAGATATCTGTTTCCAGTTATGGTTAACAATATTGATTCATTGGAGAAGTTAAAGTTTCCAAACGAGGAGCTAATTCTGAACAGCAGTGAGTACCTCCAGCTCCTTGTTACAAGAGATAGTTCAGCACCTCAAGAGATCTTATTTTGTGACAGTGTCTGCTATCTCACTTGCACTGATTAAGATTAATTAAGAGGATAAAATTCTGAACACTCTCATTTTTCGAAGTACTCTGTATGCTGTGTAATGCCTGTTTTCCTGCGTAAACTTTGCCAAGATTGAGACCTTAAGCATTTAGAGCTTTAAAAGGCAGCATTTACTGATATGAATTATGCTATTTAAAAGCAAAAGTTCCAGAGTGCTACTCACATGAGTAAGAATTGCAGTTCATCCATCATTAGGAAAGCCATCAATAAATAAATGTTAAAATATCAATACATATTCTTAAAGCTGCAAAGCAAACATTTTAAAGTGTACTAATAATTTAGCCTGCCAAGAAAAGAACTTAATGAAACCCTTCAGACTGGTGCTGGAAGAATTTTGCTTGATACAAGTGGAAAAGTTGTGCATATTAAGTTGATGAGGGGGTCACTTAAGGCAATGTGCTTGCATATACATCTCATAGACTCTTTATATAAAGAAGAAAAAACAGTAAAATTAAATATCATGAAGAAAATAAGAAAGGGGAAAAATATTTTTAAACAAATTAATATTGAGATAATTATTTTTAAATATTTCTTTTATATTTTCAGTAAAAATTGCTGTTCACTTAAGAAGAGTCTATATTAGATATATAGGGAAAAGAAAAAAAAAAAACTCAAAACATGTTTATGTATTTAAAGCCCACAGTCAACACAAGATCAAAATGTCCATTTGTTTCTTTGTGTCTTTAAACAATAAAATGCTGGTGCTTTCATGTATATGATGACAATTTTTCTACTGTTTCTATTCAAACAAGTAAAAACTACTGCTATGTGTAAGAAGTACTTGCCCAAACATGTTGTCCTTTTGTATGTTCCTCAAACTTGATGGTAAAATGTTTACAGAATGGCCTGCAAAGCACCAGGGTGACTCTGCTCCCAGTAATTTTAGCTTCCACCGTGAGGCCTCTCACCCTACAGGACTTCAGCTACAGGAAGCTATTCTTCAGGATGTAATTAAAGATTACTTCACACACTGTTTTCATTACCTGCCTAAATACTTCCTCTTTCTCTTCCTTCTGTGTTGACAATCTTTGACGCAAAGGAAACTGTCAAATGCTCCATTTCTAAAAGAAAAAGTAGAAGCTCTATTTCTTCCTCGGTTGTATAAATACGTAGTTTTCAAAAATATTATGCAAAGCTGCTGAAGCAGTGCGAGTCCATAGGTAAATTGCTCCCTCTCCTGGAAAATCTGCGTATTGCAAGAGTATTTTTTAATACATCAAAAATGAGTCGTAAAAATCTATTCTGTGGTTACAGCATTATAAAGTGGTATTGCATTATAACAACTACAATACATAAAATAGCATCTTTAAACATGTAATATAAACAGATACATTTAAATGGCTGTTTCTACAGCTCTAATTGAACCTGTCATTTTTTGTTAAGGATATAAAATACATTCACAAGATCTTTAACCTACCTTCACAGGAAAGAAGACAGGAATCTAATCTGATCTCTACAAAAACTTAAAGTATTACTTTTCTATGACTCCATGCTATTGCCTCAATCAACCTGAGGTCATACTTTGTTCTTAGTGATTGCTATGCTCATCAGTGCTGAAGCTTCCTTTAGCCTTAGCTCTGGAGAAAAACTAGTCAGAAGGCTGACTATCTCTGCAGATCTCCCAGTCAATAATGCCTTGTTGTATCAGTTGCAAAATGGACACAAATACTATTTTCAGCACTTCAAATGCTCCATGATTTTGTTATGAAGCTCAAAATATTTGTTGTTTTTTGTTTTTGATTTTTTTTTTTCCCCATATAGCCACAGTCTATGGATCCAAGTGTCCATCAATAAACAAAATCTTCATCTGAGACTTTAGAAGCTTCTGGAATAAAACGTCAAAAATAAAAGCCTTGAAAGCTCAAAATCTGGGAGGACAAACCCCCAAATCTATAGCCAATTTTGAAATGAATACCACACCTAAGGTTTTGATTTACAGCGGCTTTTCTTGTTTTCCAAAGCTTGTGACTGACATTATTGCCTTAAGACTTTTCCTACTGAGAGTGTGAGGTTAGCTATTTTTTGGCTGTGAAATTAATCCAAACAGAAAATGATAAAAATTCATGAGTCACACTCATTATTTCATTTTGCCCCCTTAGAACTAAGTCGCATAGATAATCTTTTTTCTTTGTGGATAAAAAGCTGAGATCTTACAACAAATTACTAACTTCCAAGTTTCATAAAAGTAGTAAATATTATGAGAGGGTCAATAAAACCTCTTTTTTTATTAGCTGAACACACAGAAGAAGCCTGTGCCACTCAAAGGTATAGGCACTAGCAAAAAGGGAAAGGGAAATTAAAATATTCACCCTTCTCCTTCAGATTATTTGGAAGAGAGTGCTTTAAACAGAGTATATATAGAAAAGGAAGCATGTGACAAGTTTGTCTGGTGTGCCAGGCTCAAGCCATACGTGTCCTTGTGAGAAGATTTGAGTAGCACAGGTAAGAAGGAGCAGAAGAAGATAAACATCTGCCCCAAATCATCTTCTACTACTGCCAGAACTTCAAGGTGAAAACTGGATGACCATATTTCTTATCCCCATGTTCAGGAGGAAATTTCTGTGAATTGTCTTCCTTGTTGGAGGAGGAGTATTAAAAATATTGCTCTTACGAGATGAATACATCCTGTGTGGACATTTTTTGGACCTAATTCAAATCTGCTAATTGTAAATTAAGTGGAAGTTCAGTTCTTCTGGATGAATGACAAATGCAAACTCCAACACTTTTACATCTTTTCTAGAGAAGCCAGGCGGTATCTGAGTTAATATTGTTAGTTTTGATTTCACAGAGGAACTTTATGGTTTGTTAGAAAATATGACAGCATTTCCTCCAATAATTGCATGATTATCACCAAATTGAATGTTCCCCAATAGACCTCCATAGTTCAAGCTCCAGACTCCATATTGGAGTCAATAGACATTTCCTTTGAATAATGGATTATGGAGAAGATTTTAACAACTGTTAGTAACACTACAAAATAAAATATAAAGTCTCCTTTTTTTTAAATCCTGAAAGTAAAGATCATTCTTGATGGCTTTAAGACGAGCAGATTGAGCCAGGAAAGCATATTGTTTCCAGTCTTACTTCACCCTCATATTATATAGTTAAAGTTGAGGACTAAACATCCTCTGGTACCACAAGTTAGATTTAGAGAGGAGTATGCATTCAGAGGATAGAATCTAAGACAGAGAATATAATTAGTGCAAAAAGAAGAACAAGAGAAATGGAGAATCCTCAAACTCTTAGATAGTTAATATCCATTTTGATTGTCTATTCATTTCAGATTCAGACAGGAATTTGGATTTCACATTTCACATCCTAAGCCTCTGGGCTTAGAAAAAGTCTCATCTGAATAATACAGGAACTTGCCTTTAAAATTATATAACCAAATCATACTAGGAAAATAAGCTATATAATTGCTGTTCAGAACTCTAATGAATATTACACTCCCAAGAAAATAAAGTTTAAATGACATACATTTTATGACATTTTATAAGAGCTAGGAGAAAGTAAGGAATTTTTCTCAAATGCTGTTAAACTTATGAGTCACCTAAGCTTACAGGTAACATAATTTGGCAAATTTCACTTTATGAGATCAGAGATTTGTTGGAGTCAGGAATTCAAAGATCAGCAAAAACCTGTTGGAAGATGCACTGGGGAGAATGCACTGCCTTTGGGGAATGCCCTTTCAAGATACATATATCTCTGCAGGTAGAAAGAAATGAAGATGGACGGTGAGCAAGAAGGAAAGAAAACATGTTTTTGACACAACAAACACTGTAGCAGGGAAGAAAATTGAGAGGAAAAGGATACAGTGGAGAACTCGGAAGAAAGTCCAAGACCAAGATTGCAAATCACAAATGTGAGTGAAATAACAGCAGCTAACAAACACTGCAACAATGAAGTGCTTCTCAGAACACAGAGCTTCAGAATGCCTTACTGAATCATGTCTTGTAGTTATGTTGTTACACTGTGTTCCATAAGCAAATAATACTGCAGTTTTCTGTTTAAAAAAATACTGGGAAGTAGACTACAAAGAATGGAATACAGCTTTAAAAATATGCTCAGTAGAACCACTCTGTGATCAAGACCTAATGTGCACTTTGGTGAAAATCTTCTTATGAAAACTAAGCATCAAAAGATGGAAGAATAAAAATTGGACAGGCTCCTACTGGGAGGAAAACAGCATTTTTGTACTACAAATACTGCTCTCAATTCATCATGGAGAAAGCTGGTAATTTCTCTTTCATGAAAACAATCAAGTGAGCAATATTGCACATCCGTAATTTACATCTGCAAGATAGTAGTGTTTTTTGACAGAAACTAAGAGCACTCAGGTCCCATGGGCTTTTATAGAAATTTTACATGTTATATTAAAAAGAACACATATTCAGCATCTTGTGTCTCAAGTCCCTTTCTGCGTTGCAATGAAAAGCCTTGCTTAAGAGAAAGATTTCCATTAGATACCTAAAGCTTGAAGAGTGCACCAAAGTTCATGAATTTTAAAACTAGACGAAAAGTTAAAAGCAACAGTAGTTCAGATAAATATTCTTTTTGGTACCTAAATCTGTTTGGTGTGAAAGAATTGGGCCTAGATTTATTTTGTTTCTGTCATTTTAAGATTTTTTTCTTTGATTCTTAGGCGTCCTCTCAGTCAAAATCAAAAACAGATCTTGCTGTCTTTTATAATTAGATTTAAATAGCTTAAGATTGATATTTATTGTGTGGAAGTTGTTTAAAACAATTAGCACTGAAATGACCGGAGGTAGACTTTGAAGTTCATACCACTTAAGATGAAGTGATGGAATTTCACACCAGCATTGATATTACTGGTTCTCTGAGAAGACTGGCACTAGCTTAATACTGTTAAGACAAGGAGCACTGTAAAGTAAGATGATCACAAAACATTCAAATGAAAATTTGGACCTGGCAGACACAGTTAAATCTTTGCCATCGGTGTTTCTGATGTATTAATACATTCAGGGTGTCTTTTTAACAAGTGTTTGTAAAAGAAGCTTGATGATTTTCTTACTTTCCCTCCCTTCCTCCCTTCTTTCTTTCCTCCTTTCCTGTCTTCCTTCCTTCCTTCTCTCCGTCGTTCCCTACTTCTTCTTTCTCTCCCTTTCTTTCTTACTCCTTTCCTCCCTTCCCATTTTCACTGTCGAAAGTAGAGAGAAATACCAGGAGGGCCTGTGTTTTCATTACCTGTGAAAAAGCACCATGCACAACTGTAGAAGTACAGTCCTGATTTTGCAAGTTTCTTAAAGTTTCCTGGCATGGTCTCCACAACCACAGTTTCTGTTGGCTTTAAGTCTGGAACTTCTTTAAAATTGTCCAGAGCCACCACAGTACAAGACATACCAACACAGTTGCATTCATTTGCTAATACAAGTGGAATGGTCCATTTTAAGATTTACAAAATACAGTCAGTTTCTATTAAGAAAGAACAGAAAAAGACAAGGACAGAAAAGACTGTTTCCTTTAAAACACTGTGGATGTCCCCTCCCAGTAGAGCACCAATTCTCTTTTTGCATAGTTTAAACAAGCTTCACCCAAGAAGCACTTCCTCTGAATAATGGAAAAGATAATGCTAAAATTATTATCACAACTGTTGCTAGTGCTGTATAAAAATAGACAGGTTCCTCTTCAGGACCTAATTTGTTTTATGTGCATAGCAGTTTTAGAAAACTATTTCAGCATCTGCATGAAATAAAGCAGAAAATTAATCATAGTTTTCTCATCTGTTCCTTCATAGCAAATAATGAAATGTAAAAAAATCGCTGAATGTCCCACATGAAAAATAATCAAGATATTTGTCAGCTTTATTTGTTTAATGAACAATTAGTTGCTGTCACAGATTACATAAACAGCAATTTGACTTTCTACATAGTTTATTTGTGTTCCTGTACCATACCAAATTTTCCCAGACTTCCTTGATTTCTGGATTGTTCTTCAAGTTTTCCTCATATGATCTGTAATAGCTTCTCCTCTTTCAGTCTCAAATCACTTTTATTGATATTGTTGTTTCTGAATATATCTTAAATGTCATTGATGTCAGATCCTCAGCAGGGCACACACTCCTCAGCTATGCATAAGCTCAGTCAGTCCCATGTTGCTATCAATGATTCAGGTGTTGGAGTGTTGGTCTTGATCACTCTTGCTCCTAGATCTCAGTATATATGCACCATTCATCAAGAAAAATAAGTAGTAGAATAAGTAGAAATCTTTATAGTAACTGCCCTAGTTCCACTGTAGAGTTTTTCCACAACTCTTACTTTTTTTTTCCTACTACACTATCTTGGGCCATTTATTCTTCTTCCCAAAACCAAACAACTCTCCTCCTTCTGGTCTAATATCCAAAACAGCATGGTAAAGATACATCAAAGAAACCGATACTTTCTTCTCTATCATATTTTCTTATATGACTGTGTAAGTCACCTGCAGTCACTGAAAACAAACACTAAAATTTACTCTAAATAAGTCCTCATCCTGAGATGAGAAAGCTTCAAGGTATTTCTTACATGGGAGAATTAAATACAAAGATCTGATAGATACATTAAAAATAATACAAAAATCTCATCAATGCAGAGATTCTAGACTTTTGGGAGACATGAAAAACACATTCTGAAGAGACTTCTGTATACCCTCCTTCTCTCTCTTCTTGTTTATTCTGTCCATTTACAATTTCCTTGGCATGTGCAGCCATTAACAGGGTCCTGGAGTTGATGTACAGTGCTATGTTTATTTCTGTGTTATTTTTTGGATGCCATGCACTGAACAGATGATCACAACGTCACTGAGGTTGTCTAACATTTTTCTGCACAGCCACCAATATTTTACTGCTTATTTTATTATTGACTTTGTGGCATGAA
The DNA here is from genome assembly GCF_023343835.1 of Lagopus muta. NCBI lineage: Eukaryota > Metazoa > Chordata > Aves > Galliformes > Phasianidae > Lagopus > Lagopus muta. The sequence goes on from NC_064435.1 coordinate 30,783,769, forward strand.
TTCTTTCCTCGCTTTGTTTCTTACAAAGGGTTATTGTTATTGTGGAGGGAGAATTGTTTTCTGCAAAACAAGTGTAACTTTTTTGACAGCAGCAATGAGAGTGCAGACACTGCTGCAGATATATTAAGGGAGTTCAAGAGTAAAACATCTAAAGAAATACCAGATTTCTGTCAGATCAGCCCAGCTACTCATTTCCTAATGGAGTCCTCCCTAGAGGCAGATTTAGATACTAGGAGTTGCATAGACTGAAGAGGAAAATGAACAAGTTCACGAAAAAAACAATTAGAATGTTGCTGGAAACAAAGCAGTACTAAGAAACCATATCCTTCCATCTAAAAGTAATCGGGAGGTCACAAAAAAACTAGCAAGAAGTAGGTAGAGAAAGGAGAGTAAGTAAGATAAACCTGTTCTCTGCCATTCTTTTTTTTTTTTTTGGTGACGTATTTAAACAGGACTGAGGATAAAAACTGATATAGACATAAAAGGTTCTCACACTGTAAAAAGAGAATTTTAACAGGCTTAAGCACACATTTGAGCACGTTTGAGCATATATTTTGCCTGAAAGAGATATTAAAAAATATTAGTATCGTGACACTTCTTCCTGATACCAGTAGTATCAAGGATACAAAACTGGCTCTGGAAAAGCACTGAGCCAGACGGGTTTTTTTTTTTGTTTTGTTTCATTTCATTTTTAATAAGATACCATATACGGGAGATGATACTTAGACTGAGAAACAATCACTTTAAATCAAATAGCCCACTTACTGGTAACCCGTAGCATTCAGAGGTTCACCTGTCTTCATACAAGATCACAGGTGAGATAATTCTCTGAGCATACATAAATTATCTGAACCAGTGGCCTTTGAAGCCATGCTGAATCTTTTTCCAAAGACAGACATCTTGGACCTTTTTTTTAAAATCATTATTTATTTAGTTATTTATTTATTCAGTCTGAAATTAATGAGGTAGCAGATCCTTTGGCAATTCTGTCTTTCTTAGCAAGTAGAAAGCCATATGACATCTTTGGTTTTCACCATTATTTTTTAACAGGTCAGTTTACATTTGCTTCAGTTTCACGCTCTGGGTTATCTCACTTTTTATTAATCTTCTTCAAATACTCTGAGCTCTTTGGAAATATAATGTTCAGGTGCATACAGTTATTTTTTTATACTGCTGATCTTCATTTTTTTAATAGATTGCTCATTTGCAAATGCAGTTAATCAAGTAACATGACTACCTGAAGAAGTTTGTAAGAAGAAATGTACATTCATTTACTTTACTTATCTCTTCAATCATTGTGAGCTTCTATTTACTTGCTGTCTATAAATGAGGTATCTATTTAAATCAGGAACATGTCTGATGTTGTCTGATGACAGCCTATACATGTTTTAGTGTAGATGCAACTCAAAAATCTATTTTTGTTTTCCTGAATTGGTAAAAAGGAGCTGGGCAACAGAACATACATGCATGTAAGATACTGACTTTTTTAAGGCAGACTTTTTATCTACATCTGTCCTCATTTCCTCGTGTTGTCACATTATTTCATAAGGGGCGTATGCTAGTAGCCTTACCTACTTCATTATGAGTTAGGACATCAAAATTCAGACCTAAATTTGAATGTAAAGGCTCTTATGTATCGTGTGAGGGTAGCCAGTAGAATTAAGCAAACACGTCAATCCTGTGCTTTTCTTCCAAAAAGACAGTTAGTATAAAACATCATAAAAGTTCTCTGAGCCAGGCACTACATTCAGCAGAAATTTTGACAGAAGCAAAAAAGAAGCTTGCCTTTGAGAGGATTGTGCTCTTCCAGACTCCAGAGTGTTTAAACAGACATAACCTCCCGGTCAGGAGAACATAAGCAATAACGTTGTAATGTTAATTCCTTTTGAACAAGCTAATTAAAGTACACACACAAAAAAAAAAACAATTAGAGGCTGTTCACACCTTGGCTAGAGAAATCTTTGGATACCTGGCATGTACTGTGATGACAGATGAGGAAATAGCCTTCTCAATTATCAGAGACTGCAAGCTTCTGTCCTGGTTGTGAAGAATTATTGTTTAAGTTCCTTTTACAAATCTGAAAATTGAGCAATATGTTTTTAAAAGTTTTCTTTGGATATTTGGAAAATGTAGGATTCAAAAGAAATGGTTATTCTGAAACTGTGTTCTCAGTTCAACAGCATACACCCATATATGTATATGATACATTTGAAGGCTTGTATTTCTTCTGCAAGTGAATTTTTAGGCAGCAAAGCCTGGGAATGTGGGAATGAGGTGTTGGGTTCTCACAAATTCACCACGAGAAAGCAGTCTTTTACTTTTATGTCCCTGAAAGGTAGTCCTATTGCAAGTGCTTCTTCTGTAGTTTGTGGGACTCATTACCTCTGTAATTTCTGATTGGGCTTTAAAAACTTCCAGTTCAGTCACTGTACTGTTCAGTAAAGAACACTTGGTGTCATTTCTGCATACCATGCCCAAAGTATCACTCAGATACTGGATGAATAGATCTGAGGGCAGAGGGGTGCCCTACAGTTATTAAGGGTGAGCTGTCCTAAAATAACACCCCTCAGTCACACCACAGGTTGTTGCACTGTTCAGAAAGAGCTCTGACTGGGTGGCCAACACCAGTGAGACCCCAAGTACCAGTGCAGGGAGTGATAACTAACAAGAAATGTGTCAGCCTCTTCAGCACTAGCTGTGCTTCAGTGCTTCTGTACAGATGATTGTAAATATGCTCTCTTGATGTTTCATTTTTATGCCTCTCTGTGGAGATCTGTCCAGGTAATTCTGATACTCACTGATATCTTGGTGCTGTGCCAAGAGCACAGCAAACCTTCAGATCATCAAACAAACATTGTGGGCAAACTTGGAAACCAAGGGATAATTTCATGACCTACATTTATGTTGTATTTTCAAGTCTATGAGACTGGTTTCTGGTTTACTCCTCTGCAGGGAGGAAAGGGAACTAAATAAGAAATTCCCACAGTGTGAATGTCTTTTCTCCTTCAAAGTGGAACAAGCCTGTAAATGTTGCAGTGACCTAGCATACAAAACAGTAACAACAATAAAATAGAACCCAGCAATCACTTCAGAGTGATCAGAATGTTATACTTCAGTAAACATTTAAGCATTTCATGGAAGGGCACTTCTGACTTACAACTTATTTTGAAATAAAAGAAGAAATTTCTAATAATCGCATGCAGCGTGTTTTTTGGTATTGCATTGTTCTCTGCATTATCATAGTTCTAAGTAGATAGATTTCTTATATATACAGATACACGGGAAAGAAAGCTGTTTAGGATACACTGGAAGCATATTTTTGTTAGGTAGAGGAGTAAATCTGGTTTATTTTCTATGCCAGTCTGTTCTGGATTACAATTTCTAATCCAGTTTCTAATACAATAGCATTAGCACGTTATCTTCTATTTTACTCTCTGATTTTACAGTGCTCTCTGTTTCTGATGGGCTGAACCTCAGTAGCCTGAAGCGTCTTTCATGTGTTGCGTATTAATTTATGTTAGCTTTTTTTCAGACATACTTATGTAAATACAAAGTAAGTGGATTTTCTCTCTTGTCATCCAGCCCTACTCATCCCTACTTCAATTCCTTTGTAAGTCAAAAAATGAATAAAAATCTTTGAAATAAGAATCACATCAAATTGCTTATTCTGAGGCCAGGAAAATACTGAAAGTATATATTTAATATTCTTTTGGGGGGAAGGGTTGACAGGCATTCATTTTAGACACTTCTTGCCTTTTGTCTTGCTTTCAAAACAGAGTAAAGCACAAACCCACGTTTTTACCTTGCCCCAAGAAGTACTGAGTGCCTCAGTGACTCCTCTAACGCTTCTGAGAAAGGTTTAGACGTGTATTAAATGAGTTCTCTAAAAATAATGTCCAAAAATCTTCCTCACTATTTGTCCTCAGAATGCGTGTAGAGGTATCTTTAGGATAAATGCAATTATCCTTTAAGTTGAAAGAAGAAAACCTCCCAGTAATCTATTCTCTTATTTAATGAACTATCTTCTGTAGTTGGGCCACTAGCTTGAAGTGGAAGAGCCTGGGGGCAAGAGTAAAGCTCTCCCACCAAATACGGGAATACTGAATGCTGTTTCTTTTTCCAGAGATCTTTCCACTTGCATCACTTCTCTGCCTTCTACTAGTATCTACTGGAGTTACCTGTCTTAAAATGGAAGCTCAATTATTGTTCATAAACTGCAATGAAATGTGTAACGGTGACTTTTTAAGATTTTCTGAGATGTTTTAGCATTTAGTGGTATTTCTTTGTAATATTCATAGCTTCATCATTGGTCAGGAAATAAATGTTATAGCAGATAACCTCCTTAAGAAATGTGTTAGAATACCAGTTATACATAAGTTTTTGTACTAAGGACAAACCTAGGATTTGTTGCTGAGCTTCTCTGTGAAGAACAACACAAGACTCTTTAAAGCTTTAGGCACAGTACCAAAAGTAAAGGCAATCAGTGCTAACCATGCAAAGCATTACCAGATTAAACATTTGAATCTGAGATAAAATGTAGCAGAATTCAAGGAAAAGAAAATATGTGTACTTCCAGAATTTACATTTCTCACCTACATTCAGTAGTTTACAGACATCTGAAGTGTAGGGAAACCTAAACAATACAGTGTAATTCATCACTGAACAAAATTTAGGAAGCACTCCATTTCTGATAGATTTAGCAGTGACTGTTACTGAGAATGTCAGTATCACCCAACTGACACCTGTTTGTGAAAAAAATATATCTAATTCTAGCTTTCCTTCATAAGGAGACATATATTTAAGTAGACTACGCAGAAAGCTAGGATTGCAAAATAGAATAAAATAAAAGCCTTGGAAATGGATTTAGTGATTACCTAGAGAGAGGATTATATATGAAAATATATAAATTCTATATGAAATCATATATTGCAGAAATATGACTTTCTGCAAGCCCCATGGATACCTAATCTGAGGAGTAAATCTAAATATATCTACAAATACTTTTATAATTTTATACTTCAAAAACAAAAAGAAAGAAAAGTGAGAATCTGTACTTTCCACGAGGAAAGTCTGTGAAAAGCAGGAGTGTTGGTTTCGTTTGCTGGTTTGTTTCAGCCTTGCTTTTCCTACACACAGTGCAATAAAATATCAAACTTACCACACTATTATTACTGGGATTTTTTGACTTAATCTCTTAGTGACCAAGAAATCCTTCTCTTACCTGTCTTTAGAGAAGGAGAGGCTATTCAAGATTATGAGAGTTTCACATTCTCCTGGGTCTCCATCAGCTCCAATAGGAAGCAGAACTTCCTTACTACCTTAAATTACTGACATACAAAGCTTCATTAACAAAAGATTTCACCTACATTTGTATAAGATAGTGAAATAAAACTATTTTTCTTTTTAATGAAGAATTCAGATTCTTTTATGGAAGGATTTAGTAGAAGAACATTGGCTTTAAGCTATGTTACTTGTTTTTAAATTGTAAAAACATTCAATATTCTATATGCCCAGCAGATGGCACTAAAACACTGAAAAGCTACCAACGTTTTATTTTTATTTTTTTTTTTTAATTATTCTTATGTCTTACTAATGTCTTCTGCTGTGAATACAACCATCCACTGCCAATATTCCCCCTTAACAGCCAGCAAGTTTAAACCTCCCTCCAGATTCCGAGCTGCTGTTTTATAGGAAACTGACATTTTGATTTGCATCAGAATATACTGTTCACTCTGATTTTTGGGGGTGAACTGTTTTCTACGCTTCTGTTGATTCCTTTCTTAAATCTTGTTTCTCACAGAAGTCTTTGCCTATTGTATGATTAGACATTGATTACTGTTAATAAGTTATCATAGAATCATACAATATTATTTATTGGAAGGGTCCCATAAGAATCAATGAGTCCAACTCCTGACTCCACATAAGACCACCCAAAAAAATCAGACCGTGTGACTGAGAGCATTGTCCAGACACTTCTCAAACTCTTGTAGCTGTCCCAGGTGAAGAATCTGGCACTTGTTTTTGTTAAACTTCATGCAGTTGGTGATTGCTCAGCTCTCGGATTTGTCTAGGACTTCCTGCAAGGCCTCTCCACCCTAGACAGAGTTAGCACATTTGTTCAGAATATCTTTTAGGCCTAAATCCAACATTCATGCATCTCAGAAAGCCAATGGTATCCGAGGTTCCATTAGAAGAGGGGTGGCCAGTAGGGCAAGGGGAGTGATTGTCCCCTTCTACTCTGCCCTTGTGAGGTCCCAGCTGAAGTACTGTCCAAATCCAGGGATCCCAACACAGGAAGGATGTGGAGCTCTTGGAGAGGGTCCACAGGAGGGCTATGAAGATGATCCAAGGGTTGGTGTACCTCTCCTGTGAAGACAGGCTGAAGGCACTGGGTTTGTTCAGTCCGGAAAAGGGAAAGCTGTGGGAGACCTCATGTGGCCTTCCAATATTTAAAGGGAGTTTGTAAACATGAGGGAAATCTACTTTTCACATGGATCACTATCCTATCACTAGTGATAGGATGAGGAGGAATGATTTTAAACAAAAGGAAGGGAGATTTAGATTAGATGTAGTGCGGCAGATTTTTTACTGAGAGAGTGGTGAGGTACTGAAACAAGCTGCCTGGAGAGGCTGTGGATGCCCTGTCCCTGGAGGTTTTCAAGGCCAGCTTGAATGGGGCCTTGGGCAATCCGATCTGGTACTTGATCTAGCAACTGGTAACCCTGCCTGTGGCAAGAAGGTTGGAACTTAATGATCCTTGGGGTCTCTTCCAACCCAAGCCATTCTATGATTCTGTGATCCCAGTAATTTATGAAAACACTGAAGAGGACTGGCACTAACATGGGACCCTAGAGAACTCCCCTAGTGACTGGGTTAATAATTTTCTTGGAAGATAAGATGTTCCTTCTAGTTCTTAACTCTTTATCCAAGTAGCATCAATCTCTTCAATGTCTACAGAATGGTGAGATCTATATACAGAAGACTGTTCTGTGCTGGCCTTTCTCAGAAATGTAGAAGCCTTTATTGCTTTACTGAAATCCTTCTTGTTACTGCATAAAAAGCAAAGCTTTAGCAGCAATCAAGGGGTGGAGTTGTGCTTGGAGTTTTGAGTTGGAAGGTTCTTTTCCACTGTGTGTAATATGCCAAGTTTTAGTTGGTAGCAGTAGGAGTTTTCTGAAAATCTTTGAACAAATATTGCGCATGTTGTTGAATGATTGCCTCCAAGGATGTTGATGATGCCTTTTCACTGTAAATATTCATACTAAAAATGATAATTTATTTGTACTTCAGCAAAGAGTAAGCTACAAAAACGAATGTCCTATTTTTATTGTTGTGTGACCAGTCTAGCAAGTTCTTTGAAGAAAACTACCGTCAAGGCAATGCTTAGTAATTAATACATACTTGAAAGGATAGAAGGTGTGAAATGTTTCCAGAGGAGAATACATGTGACATCTGATAACCAAAACAAGACACGCACATTTTATAAGCATACTTACAATTTTTGCCACATAACACAAACTTCCCTTTTCCCATCACGGGGAACATATACATATCTAATAAGGAATTTGTATTTATAGTTCCTCAGTTACTATAGTTACTAAAAGATACCCTTTACAGCTGCTTGCAGAAGCATGCAACTTTTCTTGGGAAAAAAATGAGGTTTTGTCCTCACATTCTAGTAGTTGTTGGCTAACTTTATCAAATCGCATTAATACTAATAAGAGCCTGTCACAGTGTTATCTCTAGATCTATCTGTGTCCATGACAGGAAGTCATGGTCCTCCTTTTCTGGTTCAGAAAAGGAGGAAGGGGGAGGGAAGGGAAAGGGAACAAAGGGAGAAAGGGGGAAAACAAAAACAGTGGCAATGATCCGAGAAGGAAGGTTAATTTACTAATTATAATAGCAGAAATAATACAAGTTAATTGGGATTGAAGCTAATAAACAAAATAAATGAGAGAGAGCATCCAAAACCAAAGTCTCTGCCCTACTCTAATGCTGAAGCTGAGATGGCTAGGGAGCACACACTGCAGAGACAGGCAGTGAAAGAAGGGGAAGTCTCGTGACTCATGAGTGGTTTTATCTTTCCCTCTAAATGGAAGACAGAAACAGAACAGTGAAGTCTTCTGGGAGATGTAGTTCTTCTTCATTTCTGAGTATCTGGAAATATCAACAGTGCATGGAACTGGAGCATTAACTCTTCAACTCCCAGTGCACTGCATGATGTTATGATGTGGAATACTGATAACAAAAAATCATAAAACCATGACAGAGCCGTTGACAAAAATACCAGTATGAAAGAACAAGAGAAGTAAAGTGAGGATAATATGAAAATTAAAATAGGGAAGGTTCATAAATAGTGCCTATAGATGTCACATGTTGAAACTTTCTTCAAGACAAGATTTCCACTTGTTGCTTTCACTGGTTGATCTCAGCTGTCTACATAAGGTTTCAGTATAATATGTGTCTTGTGATACAGAAGGTATACTTTAAAGGCAATTTGAAGACAAAGGTGTAAGGGACATGCCACTAGTAGCATATACAACTTCTGCCTTTCTAGCAGCAATGGACCAAAATACAGGCCTGCTATTTTGTGGTCCTCTCCACGCAGTAGCTATCCCACAAAGTCTTTAAAGATTACAGTTTAGAAGACAGAATCAGCTTTTTTGCTTTGGTAGTAAAAAAAAAAAAAAAAAAAAAAAAAAAGAATTAATAAAATTGACCATGCTTTTGTTTGAACATCAGTTACTATACAGTCATTTTTTCCTAAGTTCAGTACTCATATCTTTTGGCCCTTGCCTCTTTCCTGTAACAACATTATAATAGTTCAGTGGTTTGGATGGAGATAATACATCTTTAAGTATCATGTCAAAGAAAGATCAGCATAAATAGTTCAAAGAACTGTTCTGGCATTGGATCAAAATTCACTTGAAAAAAACTTAACTTGTATTTATACAATAAACTGTGTTAAACAATGTAATTATGGTTCATCATGTCAACTTGAATAAACTTGAAAGGATTCACTATTTCTAATGCCACTGTAAGAATGTACCAAAAGTGAAAACTGAATACTGTGTATTTTCTATTGAACCACAAAAGAAGTTTAAGTCCAGATAATGCTAAAGCTCTCATTTAAAAACCACAAACTCCTGAGAATTTAGAGTTAAGGCTAAAAATACAGTCTTAACTAATTTTGTTGTGTTTAGGTATTGAAGAGGTGAAACTGCAATACCTACACAGAATGGGGTTAGTTAAGGATCCTAAACAGAGTATGAAAATATCCACAGACACAGCATTATATGTCGCCAGTCCCATTTATGGATACTGCTATATTAATGACACAATGTTTGTTTTAGAGGCCACCAAATGTCTTTGCCAGATTAAACATTTGTAATCTGGAACCAACTTTAATATACTCTTTCAAATGGGAAAGCCACAAACAGCTATAGGCAACATCAACACAGTCTCCCTCAATCTGTTAGTTTGTCAGAATCACAGACAAGACAGAGCCAATAATAATAAGCACCTTCCATGAGGACATTAATTAGAATGTTAAAGTAATGAGATTCTTTGCTACGGACAAATCTGAGTTTACTGTGCTGCAAGAAAATTCTACTCTATTCCAGCAAAAGATTAACAGTAAACAGAAATGATGAGACCATAATATAAACTTGCTTCCCTCTTTTTATTCAACGATGCTCATGTTCCATAACTTTTGAATATCCCTGACTGTTCTCTTCTGGTTTTACCCTTTAACCCTTGCATATCATATCATGTATGCCTCCATAGTAGATCCATTCACTTAAATATAAAACTTGACTCAGAAATAACCACATTCTTAGATGAAACTAAGGCAATTATGTTGTATCTTTTCTTTAAGTGCTGAATTTGCTTACACTGTTCCATGGATTTTTGATGTTATTATAAGAAGGCAAATGGAGAAGGAAAGGGAACAGGAATACGAAATACAGCATTTATCTGAACTTCATCAACAGAAATATTTTTCTGGACATAAATTATTACCAATGAATAGTGGGCTAGGTCAGTTGTACAATTGTAGGACATGTAGCCATGACCCAGTTCTCAGTGGAAATGTTCATTTTCTGGAAAAATTCTCATTTGCTTCCTTCCTGCTTTGACATTTCTATCCTCTACTGTCATGGAAGATTTCTTTGCAAGGGTGAAATATTTTCCAAAGTGTTTCATCTGAAAAACAGCTTTTCTAACGATAAGTGATGAGTTTGTGATTGATTTTCAGGTTGTGAAATGAATGTGGGTTGAAGCTGCTATGTGACAATCTAGCAAGTGTATGAAGATTGTTCTGCAGGTAATGTATCCTATTCTATTATGTTGGCACACAATTTTTGAAGTGGATGCTGGTGATATGGCAGTAGAGGCTGAACCTTCCTGCCAATATTCCATTACATTTTATTGTTGTGTGACAGATGGCAGCAGAGGGGCAGTTTAACACAATGGCGTCTGACATGGAATTACGTATGAAGGTATGGAATTTAATTCCTCCATGTGGAAAAAACTGCATTCACTGCCATTCATTGACACTTTCTGAATGTTTATGGAAAGCAAATAAAGGATGTGAGCACACTGAGGTGGCAGGTGGTGCATTTCAGCAGTGGTAACAATGACAGTGGTTCACCTCTGCTGATGCAAATTTTTACAAGTGCTGCATGCAGGCTCTTGTTAATTGCTGGTGAAAAAGCATGGCTGATGGTGGCAAGTATGTTGAAAAATAATGTTTTGCATTTGCGAATTTGCTGTATCCAATAATTATATTGTGTTCCTCTGTCATACTTTACATGGAAATAAATAAATTCCTGAGGGAATTAGTCAATGTAGTCACCAAGCCACTCTCATTGATATTTAAGTTATTGCAATCAGGTGAAATTCTTGGTGACTGGAAAAAAAGACAACACCACACCCATTTTTAACAATGGTAAAAAGAATGACCCTGGGAACTACTGACCTGTCATTCTCATCTTTGTGCTGGGAAAGATCATGGAACAGATCCTCCTGGAAGCTATGCTTAGCACATGGAAGCACATGGAAGGCAGGAAGATGATATGGGAGATCCAGCATGGATTTACTAAGGGAAAATCCTGTTTGATCAATCTAGTGGCCTTTTATGATGGTGTCACTGCATCAGTGGACAAGGGAAGAGCCACTGGTGTCATCTGTCTGGACTTCAGTAAGGCCCTTGACACAATACCCCACATCACCCTTCTCTCCAAATTGGAAATATATGGATTTTATGAGTGGACTGTTCAATGGACAAAGAACTGGCTCCAGGATCATAGACTCCTAGAATCCTAGAATCTTAGAATCTTAGAATCACAGAATCCTAGAATGGTTTGAATTGGAAGGGACCTTTAAGATAATCTTAAATATGAAGAATGAATCTAGATATGAATCTAAATCATGAATCTAAATATGAAGAAGTGGACTGACTCTATTACTGCAAGATTGCTTAATGTCAAATCATGAGAAATTTTCATTACCATAAGTTTGATATAAACACCCTATACAATATGGGATGCTCTTAATTTAACAAGTGTCCTCTTTGCAACCTCTAAGAGCTGTACATGAAAGACATGGGCCCAAACCACACAGCAACCCAAAACTCAGTAACTATGTGAATATAGTCATTGCTTTGCTTAATCATGAAGACAGCCAAAATATCATTGTGACCACTGGAAACTTTCTGCTGAACAAACCTGAAAATGCTGCACTGTTTTCTAGATATGGGCTATACGCTCAAAATTGTCTGCCACTGTTTTCAGACTACAGCTTCCTGAGCTGCTCCAGGCTGCATGATGAAGGAAACATTGAGAAGAGCTTGAGATAGACATTTGCCCAAACAAGAACAATCAAAACAGTAGGAAATAACAAGTAAGTACATTCAGCGGTAGCAGTGGCTATGAAAAGCAACAAGTGAGGATATATGACACATTCAAATACTGAGAACAATCTATTTCATTCTGAGACTTGCTAAGGAAACACATATGTTGGGTTAAGCAGTAAATGATCTTCACAGCAGGCAGCAATGAAAGATCTTTGCTAAAACTCATGTTCAAAAATAGAAAGATGCAAATCTTAAGACTCTTCTGAGCATGGAGTTCAATGCTACTAAAACTGATAGTTCCTGTTCAGAAGTCCAGAAAACAGTGAAGTTACAAACACAGCTTTTTAACATGAATTCTTAACCTAAAAGTGAACATACTAACTTCAAAATGAAGTTTCTTCTATTCCAGAGAAGTCTAGAGACTTTATTTATTTGCATTGTTTATTAGAAAGCAGTAAGGTTTTAAAAAATAAACAATAATGTATGTGTGGCAATTAGGCACTTAATAATGAAATAAAATTGTTCAGGTTTCGCTTTTGGCAATTGAGATATGTTTTTACAGTGTATAATAGTCTGCAAACACTAGAGTATTACACAGTCCAAAATATGTTACCACTGAAGTACCTGGGTTTTTTGGTTGGTTGCCTGCTTGGTTGGTTGGCTGTTTTACTGTGGTTACTTTATTAATAGATCCATACCATGTACAGCATATGACCCTTTCAAGATCATAGCTGGAGGGAGTTGCACTAATAAAATTAGTTTTGAGTGTTGTTATTGATTTCTCTTCCAGAAAATAAAAGATGGCACTGTAGAGAATACTGATATGTCTCAAAATAAACCAACTTCTCTATCTCTATATGGGATAAAAATCCCATTTCTTCTACTTTTTGAGGAATTCAGATAAGCAAAAGGTGAACAGAATCAAACTCTGATTAAGTGCTTTGAGCTTCAATGCGTTATTTGTATCCAGTAGTGAAAAACACTAAAAAATTATCTGTATTTTTAGAAGCACCTGTATATTAAATATAAATAAATAAATAAATAATAGAAAAAAAAAAAAAACAAGTGGAATCCCTATTTCGTCTTATTTCCTTACCCATAAAAAGACAGTTATAGGTCATTTTAACCAACACTTGTATAGATAGGGCCAGTAATTACAGAAAGTTGAAGGACATCCAGAAACTCATAAGAAAACCTCTGCCTCTTCCGGTAAAGCAGAACTGAACTCCAACAAACAAATATTTACTCATATCTGTGAACTGTGAGTCACAAATGCTGTAACTTCAGGTTACAGTTTAGTCTCTAAGCCGGTAACACACACCCAGCCCATGTTTACCAGCTACAAGAGTCTACTTCATGGTTCTTTTGCTTTGCTCCTATAGTAGAAGCTCTGACTTGATTCTGTATTTCCTTGTAGACATGTGTAGACATTTTTTGTGTAAATGTGTAGACTTTTTTACACAACATATATTTGTGAATATAATTAATTATTCTAATATTCAATATGAGTAAAACCAGCAAGAACTGGTCTGCTGTTTTTGTGCCTGATCTGAATTAGACATAGCCTTGTACTCACGGACTGATCCAACACCTTCTGGAGTCAGTGGAAGCATTGTGCTCTTTTTTCATAGATGCTCTCAAATTACTTTATCTTTTATGTTTAAGGAAAAAATAATAACTTTCTATACTGTTCATCACCAAATTTGAGATAATCAGTGTACATAGAAACAACAACAACAAAAAATCTTAAAATATGTGAAGAGATAACATTTATTTAAAAGTGTCTTTTCCAAGCCAATTGTTGTGCGCAATCTTCAAAAGATTAGTAGTTTAGAATATTCAGATGGTCCAGAAGACAAGACTCTGTTCACAGGGTATAATTTTTGGTGACGTGCTATGAGAGTTGCTGTCTGCAGGGAGTAATGATCTGTGACCACAGACATACTGACCCCAGCATCATCAGCCAACCACAAACACAGCACTGGGATTTAAATGTGGCTTCCAAAACCACAAACCTCCACCCACTGACCTAAAACAGCAACTCTACTAGATCAGCTAATAGAAGTAATGAACAAACAGAGGAGGAGGTGCATCATGTTTTTATGGCAGCACACATGTACTTCACTGATCACATCATTAGCAGGTACCAGAAGGTTAAGCAAAATAAAAACAGACAGAGGCTGTACAGAAGGAAATCTATATTTGACAGCAGCCTTGGAACAGGAATGGTTCCTTTTTAAATAGACCAGCCTTCTCCTTGGCTAGTGCTCCCTTTGGAGCCTCTTCTCAATCCTGCCTAATTCACAATGATTCAGTATTTTCTGCCTTAATAACTAGAGGTGGAGTACAGTGATAGAGCCAAATAAATAAGAAAGTAATTAACTTGCTGGAGAAAATTAAAGATTCACAAGGCAAAGAAAAGTTGCTAAAATTATGACTTTGATCTGAGGAAAAAAAAAAAAAGAAGGAAAAGGAGGTACAATTTACATAAATCAAGAAATATCACTGAAAATCATCCATTCCAATGAACTTCTGCCTTCCAAGTTTCCATAAAAGCATATTAAAACTGGAGAAAACAAAATGGTTTATCTGGTCAGTCTTTATCAAGAGAGTCTTTGTCACATTTCTCTATTCACATGTGATATTATTATGATAAAATATTTACAAGTCTTCAACATAGTGGTTAAGAATGTAATCTTGAGGAAGATGCAAAACAAGTTATCTTCAGTGAAAACTGAAAAAGTGAGAGACTCACACTAGCTAGATGCAGTTTTGCAAACTGGCCTTCAAGTGCTTAAAAACTTCATCTGATAAAACTCATATAGGATTTAGGATTCTCTCCGTTGTAATACTTTTTACACATAGTTGACACATTTTTTAAAGTCAGGTGATCTCATGTTGCAGAAATGGATAGCTGGAAATTACTGGATTAAAAAGAAAACATAAATACATATATATAATTAATAATAATACTTAAATTAGAATGATTATATACATAACTATAAAATTAGCAAATAAAAGTCAGATGTCTACTGGGTATAAAATATTACAATTCTGTTGATTCTGTCATTCTGGATCAGGTGGAAATAGATAAAAAATAATAAGAACAGCTCTAATGTCTGTTTCCTTCTCCTGTCCCTGTCTTTTGACTGCTTTTTCAGTTGTTATATGATCCTTATACCTACAAGGATTACTTAGGTATCTAAATTCCAGTAAAACTTCATTTCTAGCCAATGCTAGAGGGCACAAGAACACTATAAAAACTGAGTCTTCCAGAGCCCATATTTCCTTTACTAATATTACTATGGCACCAAAGTCTTCTGACTACCTATGCACATATCTGTCTGTAATCTGACAGCAGTGAACTGCAGAGTTCCTTTCCCATCAGTCAATTCCTTCAGGGCTCATAAAACAAGCATTCTTCCACTTTTCTCAAAACACAGTGTGATTTGGTAGATGATCATGCTATCAACACCTCCCCACAATGCCTACTTCCCACACACATTCTTCAGCTAGCTTAAAGAATAATTCTTATTTTATTCAATAAGCCAGTGATTGAAGCTCTGAGTGCTTTTAATATTTTTGACCATCCTTCACCAGTTTTTTTTTCCACTGCCAGAAGACAATATAAACAGCCAGGCTGTGCCACATTTCAGGATAGTCTCTGCGTGACTTTTTTTGTATTCCACAGTGAATATCTAATTTTGTATTGAAGCATAAAACATGTGAGGAAGTAAGAATGATTGTCCATGAATTCCAAGGGACTCCTTGAAAGGGTAGATAGTGATATGCAAACTTTCTGTAAACTGGAGCAGTTTGACTGTATAAAGCCTCGCGCTGTTGTAGCATCATTGTAGGACCCTAGAGCTGTGGTTTCAAGCTGTATTCAAGCAGAGAAGACATGAAGCTAGCTGTCACACTCAGAACAAAGACACTGAGAAGTCACATAGATATCTATTTCTAAAACTGTATCTCGTATTTTGAAAAGGACTGTTCCTTATTATGGGTTTTGAAAAAAAAAATCAACACTGAGGAATCTAATGCTTCTCTTTTGAACTCTTCTTCCTGACCAGTAGAAAACTTCATTCTTCGATATTCAGTTCTTTTCTTCTATTTTGGAGAAAACCAAAGCACATCTCAATGATCTGCTATGGAATCCCAAAGGATAAAGATAGTGTTCTGCTTTGGGCTCTCCACCTGTGAGGATCTTGAGAAGCTCCCTCTGAGACTGAGATATCAGAAGCTTGCAGTGTGATCACAACAACTATGTCTAGTTTCAAAAGCACAAGATACATTTTTGCCAGTTTCTTTATGCTTATGAGAGGCAATGTTATTTCACTGATAATAGCTGGGACTTGTCATTGCTCATTTTCTTTCACTTACAGATAAACAAATAACTAAAAGTATAAATTCATGTGACAACCTGTTGAATGCAGTTAATTATGCAAAAAGCAGTCACTTGGGTCTCTCACCTCTGCTTGTTTGTCATTGTCCTCATATTTTTCATAAACCTGAATGGTAAGTTCCTTGGGCTGCTTCAAAATATCTGTTTGTACATTGTCTTACTCAGCATAATCCTGGTGTTAGTTAGGACTCTGACAATTCCATTAGTCCTGCTATTTCACTTTTAAAATAAATGCTTCAGCTCCTCTGCTTTCATTAATAATCCAGAGTGGGGGCAGCATTTTAACAGTGATTTTCTCTGATTATTCATTCAGAATGAATATCAACCAGAAAGGTCTTGAGAGTTTATAATTTTGCCTCCAGTTTATATTTAGCAGTCAAGTTATTTATTCCAGTAATAATATTTATTTTTTTCTGGCTTATGAAGTTAAAAAAGTAAAAAAAAAGTTTTACTGATTTGTACGTTTATAAAAATAGTAAATAGGTTCATCTCTTTTGGATTTTATTTTGAATAAGTCTCTAAATCAACTGAAAAATAAGTAGTAATATTTTGTAAACATAGGGTAATATATATGTGTGTTTATACTGCAATAAAATAGTCCCCTAAAATATTGGTCTCAGGATCAAAAGTAGAATTATTTTTGTGAAGCAAGATAAAAGCTTTTGTAATGAAATAGTTTGGGTCATTCTTTGTTTCTTGTTTAGCAGGGGAAATAACAGAAAAAAAACATTCCTTTGGAAGTTTTGAATGATACCTGAGAGGCTCCAGGAATTTCCTCTCAAACACAATCAGTATTCTGCACAAGAAGATAGTAATATAAATCTCAGATAAAAGTGTTTGACAGTCAAGAATGGCCAATGTCTTTTCCCAAGAGGCAATTGATTGCATTAAATGCTACTTTCCTACCTGTTAAACTATAATAACATGGCTATAGTTCATCACTAAGGCCTCGACAATGAGGTGCAGCTAGCTCAGTGCCATGGCAGGTTTGAATCCACTGATGGTTTCCTGTCTCTATGTGAAGGATAAGGGTTTTTTCAATTGATTGGAAGGGTGTTTTGTGTTACTTTTGCCATTAGTGAACAGTATGTTTATGATGACCTTCTGCCAGCTCCAAGGGAACGTAACAGTTACAGATTAATAGCAGGATCTTGAACAGAGGTACTGGAATATTATTAAAAGAGGCTGTCTTCCATTCAATACTACAAATGGAGTCGCAGTGGAAATGCTGGGTCATTTCCATCTCTTGACTGCCTTCATTTTCCTCCAGACTTGTGGTGAGGGGCGTTGGCAGTTGCCAAGAATTTAATGATCTTGGAGACAAGGGGAGGGGCCAGGAAAAAAAAAAAAAGAAAAGAAGAAGGAAATGTTCAATTAACACTCATTTAGCTTTTATCATAACTCTTACATGTAATTATATTGCCTGGTGTTAGAGGTATATGTCTAATTAACAGTACTATATCTGTGTGTGTTTTGGCAAGGTGGACTGAATCTCAGAATTTTTCATGATGACAACTTCGCTTGTTGTAAAAATGTTAACTTCACCCTACATTCTTGTGATTGCACTTCATTCCAATATTTTCATACTTTTTTTTTTCCTATGAATAACTCTGTTGGAAATACAAGATTGTTTTGAAACCAACTGTTATTTTCCTTTGAAAATAAACATCTTTTTGCATTTCTCTGTAGGGGACTTGCTTTGAGCTTGCTCGTGGCTTTCAAGCTATTCCTTCACAGCAGCTCAGGTCCAAGCTTTCCTTATTTCCTTGCAGCTAACCCACAGAAAAAAAAAAATAATATGGTGTCTCTTCAGAAACTACACCAAAAATACGAAGATTTGAACCCCTACTGAAGCCCTGTAGATGTATGGTGCAGTATATTTTCCATATAAATATGAACATACTTAGATGTAGCAACCTTTTAATTGACCTAATCCAATGCTTAAGTGCCCCTATTGTGTTCTTACTGTGAATTCCTACTTCTGCCTCATGTGGCTTAATTAAGCCACCGGTTAATGAGCAACTATAGGATCACATCTCCTAGATAAAATTTAGCACATAATACTGACGCCTCAGATAGAAATATCCTTACTTTCATTTTGTTTCAATGATCCCATGAATAAAAAGTGTTGTAATGTGATTGGTAAATAATCCATTTACCTCTCTTTCTAAAGTAAATTTGTATCCTGAGTAAGTACTTTTGTTCCTGGAAACTTTAAGATATTCTTCTTCATTTCCTACCCCAATATTTTTGAATGAATACTTCAGACAGATTCTCACCCAGTGAAAATTCTTCATAATTCTCAAGGTAGAGAGACTCCCTGGGCTTTATGAGAAGAGGGGTGGCCAGCAGGAACAGGGAGGTGATTGTCCCTCTCTACTCCGCTCTTGTGAGGCTCTTGTGAGGGAGTTGTTGGAGAGGGTCCAAAGGAGGGCCACAGAGATATCAGGGGACTGGAGCACCTCCCCTATGAAGACAGGCTGAGGAAGATGAGCCTGTTCAGCCTGGAGAAGAGAAGGCTGCAGGGTGACCTCATTGTAGCCTTTCAGTACCTAAAGGGAGCCTACGAACAGTTTCCACAGTGTAACTGGTTGCATATGTCCTCTTTTCTGAAAGTTAGGCATGGATCGGTTGAATGGTACAGGCAAAAATTCTACAGATTACAACAAATCACCAACACTGGTAGGACAGTAAAAAAAAGTTGTTCCTGTTGTCCTTCATGCTAGCAAAAAGTGTGTTACAGAATTAGAAATTGTAAAACATACACTTCTCTTTTACTTAAGATCTTGAAAAAGATAATTTACATTTAAAAAAATTCAGGGTCATCCATAATTTCAAATAGAATGCTGCAAAAAAAATGATTAGATTGTAGTTTGTTGTAGACCTAAAACATACAAAGGACAGTTTTATATTACTGGACATTGATCTAAAGAAATGAAATTCTGATAAAGTACAACATTCCATTAAATGAAAACATTTTAGAGAAATAAGAAAAAATGTTTCAAAAATTTATTAACTTTGTATTAATCAAAATGGTGGGTTTTTTTTCTGCTTTTTCTGTCCATACATTTTTTATCTTACATATAAATTTATTACAGAATAACACCATATGAAAAACCTTGTGCTTAAATTCCCCAAAATGCTTGTGTTCTCTTCAAGGAAGAAAAAAAAAAAAAGACACTACAATGTAATTAATTCACATCAATATCAAGTTTATGGATAAGAATGCAAATTACTTAACTCTTCTGACTTTTTGGGCTCTAGCTTTTGAACTCTTCATGTTCACTACATCTGTCAGAAGAATCATCTGATATCTCATAGAGGGCCAACAGGCAAATTGTCAAAAAACACTAACAGGAAGGAGCCAGCTGGGGTCCTAATGTTCTGTAACAGCTCTTTAGTATTCTGCCATATTAATACAATTCCTACTTTTATATGGGAGGCATTCCACTTACAGACATTCCACTTACAGGTTTCATACAAACTGTTCTTTTATAGAATTTTGTAATATCTGATTATGAGATATCAATAAACAATGAGAGGAAATATACACTGGTGAAAATTGTAGGTTACACAACTAGAATGACAAAACTGGAAGAAATACAATCATTATCACTCCAGGAGCAGCATAAAATGAGCTACATTGCACAGCCCCAGTACTTTATGCTGTTAGTCCAACACAAATATTACACAATTAAATAGCAATAAAAACATATATATTTTGGCTAATACAGCTTCTGAAAAAAAGATACTTATATTGTCTGACTCGCTGTGATGACAGCAGCAGTACTGTATCTCATGAATTTACACACAGTTCTCTAGAACACATTGTTTAAAGGAAGAATAGTGGGTGGTGAAATTATCTTTGGTGAGTCATGTTGGTTTTCACGTGATCTTCAAGATATTTACTTACTTGTACCTCACTATGTAGACAGACAAGAAGGTTCATTATATAGTGAAACCATAGATCAGGCCCTTTGTAGATTTTTTTTCTTCTCATTTCAACATTTTCAACTCATATGAGTGTAATATGCTCCCTCTGCTAAAAGCTCCCACAGTTGAACTGATGTTAGAGTGAGACCATGAGACCGCAGAGAAACAGACAAAGTCAGCACAAACCTTTCAAATCAAAGCCATTTGTTTAGAAGCAGCATATGTAGAAAATAAGATGTTATCCTGAGCTACACAAACTTTAATTACACTTATTTCAAATGTGTTCATTTGAAATGTGATGGCTCTTTCTTTGTCATCTCTACGGTTCCCCAAAACATTGAATCTTGTGTTTCTAATAATTGACTGAATTCAGATTTCAATTCTTTACTCGTATAAACTCTTCCCTTTCTAAATACAATTCCTTCTGTCTATGTAAAATTCACCATATTATTTTCATTGTGTTTTCACAGGAATATGGACAGTAGAGGCAACTTTATACATGGCAGATTGTAGCTGGATGTTACTCTAGCAGCAGTGGCAACACAATCAAATTCTTCCCTCTGTTTTAAACAGTGTTCCTCAGTAGGGTACAAATATAAAAACTTAAGCTTGGCCCATAACTTGCTTTTCAAAATAAGAATTGATTGATTGAATTAGTGGCTGAGTGAGTTAATTAATCATCCCCTTAAGTCAATCTCCATGAGCAGCAAATGCTGTGATTCGTAACCCATAATGAACACAATCTGGAAATTATTCCTGTCTGCCATTCACATTTTCTGAACACTGAATATAATGGAGCTCTTTCTTCCACTGAGGCCAATAGGACAAAGCCTCTTCCAGGATGATTGCCAGCCCCTGAGACTTTGCTGAGTCAATTAGTATCCTTAACTACCAGAAACAGGTGATGACTCCACATTCTGCACTAGGGTAGTGAGAAGATGAGGAAGCAGAGAGGTGGAGAAACTATCTGTATCCATTTTTTTTCTCTCCTACAGGTATAGAAACTGAACCTTCAACAAAAGGAAAGGAGGAGAGCTCAGTGGTATAAAACTAATGTGAGAATGGAAACCAACTGGCCAACCTAGCATGTTTCTAACTAAAACAAAAACCTAAAATGAGAATGCTAAAACTCTTCAAAATGCATTTTAACAGAAACTAGCTTTAGGGGAAGGAAAAAAGCCAACTGCTCAGGTGAGATGTCTTAAATATGAAATAAGGCAGCAGTGCCTGTGATACATCATGGACACTGAAGGAAGAAGAAACCAAGCCTTAGCCTTTGAACCTTTTAAGGAGGTGGATATTTCAGTTTAGCACTGGCTTCATTTGTACCCTTATTTTTTCTTAACTTGCTCAGTCAGAATTGCTATCAGAAAAGATCCATTAGATCATTAAGCTGTCTCCCTACCAAGGCAGGAATGATCTCACCAATGTATCACTTATTTCTTGTTCAGTGCTGTCTTGTGCTTCATATGGCTGACTTATCTTGTACCCTTGCTGCATTTAGAAAAAAATGATGTGTGTTGGAACTACTCCGCTGCACTCTTCTTCTATAAACTTTGGCTTCTAAGACCATTTTATTTTAAAACAGGGATAAAATAAATCTTCTGGCCCCTGATTAGAGGGCTGAATGTTTTTCAAAATGAAAAGTTGAAATAACAGTGCTAATGATAGAGTGATACCGAATGTGGGAGAAAGGTTATTTTGGTATGTAGAAGGGACTGTAGAATTATAAATTATAGGGATTAAAAATGATTTTACCAAAAATGGATTATCATTGCCAGCAGATAATCTGAACTAGAGAATTCTTTTAACTGTCACTTCAGTTAAACCTAATAGGCATGTTTCTATCAACTTTATTCTGCCTTCTACCTTTTATGTGATTCCTTTTCCTCTCACTTTCTCTGATTTCTGCCTTCTCTTGGCTTCTAGGCTCTATGCCTGCTTTGAACGCATCCTGCTTTGTTGAGCAAATCCTGCAGCTGTATCTTTACTTCTTGTTCCTCCTTATTCTTACTGATCTACGAGATTCATTTTTTATGAAGAATCTTTAAGCAAGTGTATTTACATGCAAAAAATTCCTAAATTGTAATGTTGAGTTCTTCCACAAATTCTAATCTCTAGATCCAGTCATATTTATGCACTTCCTTTGTGTTTAATATCATCTTCTGATTCAGGCAGCAAGTGATAGAAATTTCAGGAAATAAATAAATAAGTAGAAAGTGTGATCCTACTGTATTTTTTAGGATGTAAAGATTTTAGGTGCACAGTAGGAAGTGGCAGATGTATTTTTAATCACCAGAGCATGTGCAGTCTGAGAAGAAATTCAGGAAAGTATATTCCTTTCAATAACTGAACTGATTTCTCGTCTCAAAAATGTCTCAAAAAGACACTTCTATCAAGCTGAAGGAGAATGAAACTATTCAGGAAAATGTGGACTCTAGGCTATTTGGTATAGATCTGTCTATTTATTTTCAGTGGACCTTGTCAAGTATGAGACTGGCCAGATGCTAAGATGTGTAATCTCTTTTCATCTATGTATGCTATTTACCCAGCTGTATTTAAGCAATTATTTTCTTTATGAACATGCAGCTTGTCTAAGTGTTTGGGCTGCTAATATTGCCATTAAGCTTTTGACTACACTTGCAGTCATCTTACCTTCTAAGTCAAAGTGAAATGACAGATGCACACTTGACTTTTTAGTGGAATAAATTCACCATCCAATGGCTAAGTCTAGAATTAACAGAGGGAGGGAACACAAGGCAGACAAGTTTGAAGCCCATTACTTCCAGCACATCTCAGCCTCCATGCCAAACTGAACAACTGTTTCTTTCTTCAATACCTCCCTTAACAAAATGGTTACTCAGGGTTTAGTCTCTGATTTCTTGTAGCTGTAGCTTCTCTTGTTGCAGGTACAGTACAGTTTTAAAAACATAGAAGAGCCCAGTACCAGGAGCAAAAGAGAATCATGATTTTTCTCGTGGACCTTAAGACATAAGAAGCACAAATGCTGTTTTGTGAGGCCACTGTTTTATCACATTTTCAACAAAAGAGTTGTGTAGTAGACTCAAAGTGTTTGAGGGATACTGTGGAAAAGCTACCACATAGATACACAGTAGAAGAACTGTAGGCATGCTCTGGATCTCCTCATATTTTAGAGTGCTTCTTTAAAGTTGTGATTTTATCCATTTGTGTTCACCCTTCTGATCAGCTCTCCACACCTAGCCATGGTGTGAGATGGCAGGAAAGAGAACAGTGTGGAGTACTTCTTCTGGAATATACATGGCTGGGCAGAGCTGAAGCACCTCCCATCACAGTCACTGGCAGACTTTGCTGTCTGGGCTGGTGCCAAATCAGATCAATTGAGTTGTGCCTCACTGAAAGCTCTTTAATTTGAGGGGTAGGATGGAACAAGAATTATCGTCTCTGGTTATAATAACAACTACATGAACAAGAGAAAACTTATATAAGTCACAAGGAATGAAAATTCATCTTTAAACTGCAGGAAAACTAAGGCTGTCTTGTTGTACTAATGGCTTTAGCAACAACAGTTACAACATTTAAACTTAGATTTTATGGCAGGTTTTTATATGACAGGTTTTTTCTCCCCTCTGAGCTCTTTTAATAGGCTTGCAGCTATCCTGGCTCTATAGGAGCCAGCAGTTGCAGTGAATGAGTATTAGTTCTTTCACTGTATAAAAATGAAAAAAATTGTGTTTTTTTGTTTGTTTGTTTGTTTTTTGTTTTTTTATTATTATTATTATTTTTTTAGACCTTGCATCCATGTGGCATCACTTACAGAAACAGTTCTTTAAATGTAGCTTGCAGAGTACTCACTGGTGATCCATGAAGAGGCAGTCAGCTGAAATTGCACTGAATGCTTTCCTAATGCTCCTTCTCAAGTCAAGCAGATCACAGAATCACACGGAGTCACAGGGGATGCAAGGGACCTCAAGAGATATCGAGTCAAACCCCCCTGCTAAAGCAGGTACTCTCTAATAGGTTACACAGGTGGACATCCAGATAAGCCTTGAATATCTCCATGGAAGGAGATACCACAATCTCTCTGGGCAATCTGCAGGAATGTTACAAATTTCTGAATACACTGGTAAAAAAAATCTGTCTGGCATCTCCTGAAAGCTAGCAGCTGTCACTCCTTAACTATGTGGAAAGCATGGGGTGCACAGCAATAAGAAATTTTAATTTTTGTATTCTTTTAAAACATGACAAGGAGTCAATACAAAAAAAAAAAATCACAGTAATGCACAATTATTCCAACCCTCGTTTGTGCACAGTCAGCATGTTGAGGTATTCCAAGCCAGGAGGATTTTTTCCTTGCATTTAAAGAAAGATTTATTCATAAGGGTGAAGAGGGCAAATTCCCAACATTTCAGCCCTCAGCTGGCTTTTGTCAAGGGTTTCTAATGCACACACATGGTGAGGCTTGGCTAAGGCACAAGGGAAAAAAGTTACGATGTAAATTCTATGGATTGATATATGTTCTCTGTAGTAATGTTAAGATTTGCCAAATTTTTCATGGCTAAGGAATGTGAAAGCTTAGGAATATGTGCTGATCTGCATATACTTCTACACGCACAGATAAATAGCGCAGTCTGTGTTTTGCCACTATGACTTTACCACTGTATTATCTTACTTTGCCCTTAATTCCATTGAATTCAGCCAGTAACTGATTCAACTACAGAACTGAAGTAAAAGTCACAAAATCTGGCCTTTGGTAAGGAGCTCACTTTGCTCCTTCCCCCACCTATCTAAAATAAGACCCATGCTTCCCTGATGACATATTTCTTTATTTTAAATTTCAAAACACCCAAGAGAACATACGTTTTAGTTTAATATGTTTGGGTTTATTTCCACTTCTGTTTTTGAAACTATCTGTATGAACAAGTAAGGTCAAAACAGATTTCAGAGCAAGCTTCTGCTTTGTTCTTTTGAGGGTTCGCTCACCATCTGTAATGGTTAATGAGAGAACATGAAATCCGTCCTCTCAGATTCTTCCTCAGTGGTTGGTGAGTTCTAGTCTATGTTCCCAAGACCACTGCATTTTACTTTCTGTGTTTAAGCTAAAATCTTTATCTACAGTAGCCACCATCCTGAGAGCTGGGGTTAAGATTTGTTACTCCTCTAGTTAACTGTCCAAAACATGCAGAGAGACTGTATTTGTTTTCCTTTGGTCCTCTTGCACAAATCTTGCATACCTGGCTGCTCAGCAGTAGTTTCTCATTACCTGCCTACCTGTCTTTTAAACAGAGCTGTTCTGTGCATGTCAATTACGTTATCTGGAAATCTACTGAAAGTGTTAGAGAGGAACTTAATTTTCTAATTGAGAAAGAAACTAAGACAACTGCTTCCTGTATCATTACATTAGTTGCTAATAAGCATTCGTTGCTACCATTTTAGCCTCCATTCTTCTTCCCTGGCAGCAGAAGAAGCAGCTAGTAGAGTCTTCTGAACCATCTATTATTTTCAAAGGAAGAAGGCTCCAGCCCTTCATGCTTGGGATGGTGAAATTCAGTTTTATTTTCACCTTTGAAAACAGATGAACAGGATGTGCTTATGCACTAACAGGCATCATTTCTAGGAAGACAAAACAATTACCTTGTTGCACTTAGGAATTTAAATTCCATATAAGCAGACCTTCAGGTAATGAAGTGACTTTTTGGGTTCTTTCGTTTTTTGCATAGGTGCTTTTCCACATGGTGCACGGACAGTTATTTTAAAATTGTCTCTCTTTGTAAAGATGATAACATTTTCATTAACATATACGCAAAGGATCTTGAAAATATATGGAAATAACACTTGGAACTACTGGTTAACACATATTGATTTAAAAAAAAATATTTATACAATAAAAGTAAAACATGTGATGGTTTTATGTACCAATGTTTTCTGATTGAGCAAGGCTAAAAAAAATTGTTTTAAAATTGACAGGATTACCATAAGAAGAGCTGAAAAAGAGAGGAAAAAGTTTTACAATAATGATAAGAATTAAAATAAGATTAGAAAAAAATATTAGGCACAAATAAAATAAATGCATACATTTAGATTAGAAAGTAATTTCTGATGACACCAATCAGAAGTAAGAAGTTTTCAGTACACAAGTAGTATTGTTTATTTTTAGAAAATAAGTGCCCTCTATGGAATCAATTATTCAACTGCATCAAATATTTCACTTATTTCTCTTGGCTCCATTTGTTTGGTAAATTCAGATGTTTTCAGCAGAAATCTGTACATTTGAAGCAAGCTCTAAATTATGATGTCTTCATTGTACAAAAACTTGAATAAACAGCAGGTACTAAAGGAGAAATTTCCAAAGACTCAAAGTTAAAACTGTGTTTTCCATTTGCCTAGTTTGATTCAGCTGGCATTTTGCTCCTTCTGATGTATTCTTCTCTTTCTGTAATCACTCTCTCACTCTTACAAGCTCATATGCCTTTTGGAGAACTGGACAGAGGTTGCAGCTTTAAAGTTCCTTTTCTCGGACTGAGATGAAGTAATACTTCTTAGAAAGGTTTGGAAAAGCAGAATTCCTCAGCTGAGTGAAGGAAAAATTCCAGCAAACAAAAGAAAAATTTCATTGATTTTAAAAGGTTTGCTGTTTGATTTCATAGCTATAGGTCTTTACAGTAGAAAACACACCTAAATGGCAGTTTTCCAGGAAAGTACCACTATGTGGTAGAGGATTTGAAGTTATTAACGTACAATGAAAACAATGGTACCAAATAGAAGAAAAAAAAAAATCTCTTGAAAGAAGCAAGAATCACGGAATCACAAAATGGTTGAGGTCAAAAAGGACCTCTAGAGGTCAGTTGCTTCAAATCCCTTTCTCAAAGAGAGACAAGATATCAAAAGATATTTCAGTGGCACCAGCATCCATGGAACGTGAGTAATAAGTTCCAACAGTGATAGAAAATAGAGATAATGTCTGAGGGGAAATAGGCAACTTTGTTGGAAAAGAGGGGAATTACCTCCATCAAAAGATATTCTAACCACCATAAAACTCTCAGAAGGGCCTGAAGAACAGTGTCTTTAAGATAAAAAGAAAATACCTTATAAGGAGGAATAAAAACCTGAAAAGAACCAACAGAAGTGAAAATCTATGTATAAATCAAAGGTTATAGATTGCAGTTAAAACAATTTTTGACAAGGGAAGGCAATAATAATTGGATACAAATAGAAGGAAAGAAAGTCAAAAGGTTATCTTTAATTTTTTCCTGAAGCATTCCTCTCAAAATTGTCAGAGAAACAATGGGTAGTTGAAGAGGAGTAAATAAAATTCAGCATAAGATTATTTCCATGAAAGAATACACAAATTACATTCAGGGGTGAATGAATAATGAAAATGATAGAAACTTTAATAGAACATCAGCAAAGAACATCTATGTCTGTATTAGAAGCATGTCAGTCCACTGGTCTTAAGAAGACTGTGTTTAGAAAAAGAGAAGCAAAACAGGTATGGAATTTGACTGTGTTTTCAAAGCACAGAGGACCTTTCAATGCTGTGCATCATCCAGACAGGTTATGTCACATTTGGATATCCTAATAAGTGCCTTCACCTTGAGCTGGGTTTACAAAGATACCTCTTAGGATTACAGCAATGGGAAAGATTTGTCCTGCCTGGCTCTTGACTTGTAATGCAGTTTGAAAGGTGTCACATTCAGGACGTTTTCTGGACCTTTATCATACCACTGTCAAGGCTGTATTGCTGTGAAATTTTCATGATATAGTGGTGGAAGCAAGTGAAACAGATACCACAGATGTAGAGATTGCTACATCATCACAACATCCAGCTGCAAGGCCCATTTGGTGTTTTCCAGCAAGGAAGTAATGGTACTCTGTGGTTTCCAAAGACATTTGCTTTTGAGCCTCTCTTTGAGCATCCCATCCTTACAGCTTACTGAGCTATATGCTGTACCTACATTTTGGTAAACAGTTCTCGTTGACTGAAAGGATGTTAAAAGAGTGGATAAGAGACACACGCTGGTCACAGTAGAAAACAATGTGCTTACTTTTGCTTTTGATCATTTCTAAAATAATCAAATGGATATGTGAAAGAGGAATATTTTCCAATACCTGCCAGAGGAAAAATCCTTCAGGAGTTTGCTAATGCCAAATATTTTTCCATGTCTGATATATCAGTAAGATTCTGGCATCGCCCATAGGAAAATAGACGACATGTCTGTGCACAATCAACACACCCTTAAGGAGACCATTTCTTTGTAGACTTCCATCTCAGTTATGCTTGGCACATATGATTTATCTCACTGGAAAATGGAAAATTTCATTTGTATACAGCGTAGGAATCAGAATTCACACTTTCTGTTGGGAAGGAGTGGAGAAGGTATCTAGAAATGTATGCAACTATGGAAAGAGCTGGAGATTTTGAGGAAAGGTAAAAACAAACAAAAAGAAGTTCCTTGTGATAAAAGCAGTAAACATAAGATAATTTTATATGGCAAGATCATCAGTTAGATCCTGTTAAGTATGAAGAATTTATCAACATATCTGATCCAAAAAACAAAGAAAAGATACAGAGACTCCTTGGAGAATGCTGCAGAAAAAAATATGCCAAACTTAAATCCAACCAAACGCATCAAGCCAAGAGTTCTACAGTGACTGCATGACCACAAGGATATTAAAAGATTAGAGTAGAAAAAACAGTACTTAAAAAACATAAATACATTTACTCCTACTTGGATATTAACCCATCCCTCCGTACTCTGCTCAGCATGTGTGTAAAATGATACAATAAAATCTCTAAATTCATCCACCATGGTGTCTAATCAAGACAAATTTCAATTTCATTTGTATGTATGAATGTATATAACATTCATACATATAGGAGACTCTGAATGTGATATACATTGGAAAAATCTCCTGTCACTGCACAATGTCCATATTGGTTGAAACTACTGTCACACACTGTTGCCAAAGTCTACAGAAAACTGCAAAACAGCACTCTAGGATCAAAAGTGTATGGACTGCAAAATGAGCAAGAAGTCAGAGAGTTTTGGACCTACAGAGATACATTCATGTTTTTTTGGACAAAAAAAAAATGCTATGGAGCAAGTCTAGTGCTAGATTTTACAGGCAAAATCAAATAATTCTGTCTTGCCTCAGATGAAAAGAGGATTCAAAATCGTGGAGCTAGAGCTCAAGATGAAATCCTACCGAAAGCAAAAAATGATATAAGCACTGCCAAACTGAGGAAATATATTCTCTATTCTTATTATCTATGATGGATAAATATTCACATTATTTTCCATTACCTGTTTTCATGAGGTTACTGTAAAGGTCTGCTTATATGTAAAGACTGCAACTAAGATATAAATCTGTCAGTCAAATGAAAGGGACTATGTTAAAGACATGGGAAAAAAAAAAAAACAAAAAAAAACCAGTTATTTGTGTTGCTAAAATGAAAGAAAATAAACTTAACATTAAAAAAAAAAAAAAAAAAAAAAAAAAAAGAACATCTGTGTGCTTTCACAAGGAAGCTGCCTCTCTCTCCTCAATGCTTGTGTCAATTTATGTGCCTAGGATGGCACATGAATTACCAGTGCATATATGGAGTTGCTACTCTATAGATACATATTGTCTTGGCATAACAAACATTTTCTCCAGAAGAAAATAAACAAAGCTGAATCCACTAATTTACACGAGTAGGTCTTAGACTGACAATAACCGCTGCACAGTGAATGACATAAAAGCAAGCCAAGCTCAGGGCAATTACAACATGTGGGACTGCTACCTTCTGACTAAAGTGATGCCTATTCCTCCCGTTAAAGTAAAAGTTTAGAGCACCTGGTCTTGTATATGAACTGTGGACTCTGCAACTGATTTTAAATTCCCACATCTGAGATTGCACATCCCAGCTACAATCAGCTTCTATAACATGGAATATATCGAATACACATCTGCTCCTCCACACCGTGGTTCCTGTAGGTGGAAAATGAAGGTGTGAAATTGATGGAAACCATGAGTAGAAAACTAGGAGTCCCAGACTTGAGGCCTGTAGGATTCTCAGTGGGTAATTCTGTTTCAGTCTCAGACACAGACAAATGGACAACTAGAAAAAATGAAAAGAATGAAATGGATTGATTTACCTTATTATTATCTTTCCAAAAACTGCAGAACAATTCATAGTTCAAGAGAAAGATACAGATCTATCAGTCTCACCTCAGTGCTGGGGAAGGTTATGGAATGGATAATCTCAGTTGCCACCATGGACCAATTAAAGGTCAACCAGGGGATCAGGCCCACTAAGGTGGGTTTATGAATGGTAGATCCTGTCTGACAAACCTGATTTCATTCTATGACAAAGTAACCCACTCAGTGGATGAAGGTAAGGCTGTCGATGTGGTCTACCTTGGCTTCAGAAAGGCCCTTGACACTGTCCCCCCCCCCCCCCCAAAACACTGCTGTGGAGAAGCTGGCTGCCCACGGTTTGGATGGGCTTACACTCCTCTGGGTGAAACACTGGCTGGATGGCCGGGCCCAAAGAATTGTGGTCAGTGCAGTTAAATCCAGCTGGCAGCTGGTCAGGAGAGGTGTCCCTCAGGGCTTGGTACTGGGACTGCTTCTATTTAATATCTTTATTAATGATCTTGATGAGGGGATTGAGTGCACCCTCAGTTAGTATGCAGACGACACCAAATTGGGAGGGAGTGTTGATCTGCAAGAGGGGAGAAAAGCACTACAGAGGGATCTGTATAGACTGGATTGATGGGTCAAGGTTTACTGTATGAGTTTCAGTAGGGCCAAATGTTGGGTCCTGCATTTTGGTCAAAACAACCCCCGGCAACCCTACAGGTTTGGGGAGGAGTGGCTGGAAAGCTGCCTTTCCTGATGGAAAGGGACCATGGTGTACTGATGGACAGTCAGCTGAATATGAGCCAGCAGTGTGCCCAGGTGGCCAAGAAGACCAACTGCATCCTGGCTTGTATGAGGAATGGTGTGGTGAGCAGGACTAGGACTAGGACTCATCCTGCCCTGTACTCGGTACTGGTGAGTCCTCCCCTCGAGTACTGTGTTCAGTTTAGGGCACCTCAGTACCGAAAGGGCATTGAGGTGCTGGAGCAGGTCCAAAGAAGAGCAACAAGGCTTGTGAAGGGCTTGGAGAATATGGCCTATAAGGAGAGACTGAGGGAACTGGGGCTGTTTAGTCTGGGGAAAAGGAGGCTGAGGGGAGACTTTACTGCTCTCTTGCAATATCTGAAAGATGCTTACATTGAGAGTGGGGTTGGTCTCTTCTCACTGGTGACAGGGCGAGGGGAAATGGCCTCAAGTTGCACCAGGGTAAGTTTAGGTTGGATATTAGGAAAAACTTCTTTACAGAAAGGGTTGTTAAGCACTGGAATAGGTTCCCCAGGGAGGTGGTTGAGTAACCATCCCTGGATGTGTTTAAAAACTGTTTGTATGTGGTGCACAGAGACATGATTTAGTGGAGGGTTGTTAGGATAGTATGGTTAGGTCATGGTCAGACTCGATGGTCTTTAAGGTATTTTCCAACCTGAGTGATTCTATGATTTTATGATTCTATGATTCTAAGATGAAAGAGAAGCAAGATAGGAGGAGAGGACAAGAAATCAAATCAATTCTATCCAAAAGTAAGCAGCTCTGCAGAAGCACCTTTTTCTTTTTTTTTTTTTTTTTTTTTGTAGTTCAAATAGTACTGGGGTCAGATGAGGAAGAGATGATCAACAACAGTGAATGTTGTTGGTGATCTACTTACATTTGACATAATCCCGTTACAATTGATTAGAGAGTTACAGCAAAAGCTGTGTGTACTAGTAAAGCAAAATCAGGATTTCATTTATTATATCCCATGGGCAGGCAGATGTTCAGCCACTCCCAGGTAATCAGGGCTCATCACACCTAGTAGTTTCTTGGGAAGAGAAATGTCATCACTCTGAACATCCTCTCCCTTCTCCCTCTTTACTCCAGCTTTTATTGCTGAGCATGATACCATACAGTATAGAATATCCCTTTCACCACTTTGGGCCAACTGCTCTGGTTCTATCCCCTCTCAGCAACTCGTGCACACCCAGCTCTGCTGGCAGGGCAATTACCAGAAATAGAAAAGTCCTTGAGTCTGTGCAAGCACCGTTCTGCAACAACTAAATTATCAGTGTGCTATCATGGCTATCCTCGTCATAAATCCAAAATACTTTGCCATGCCATATATTATGAAGAAAATTAACTGTATCAAAAACAAAACGTGGACACTGCCTTTGAACTGGGTTCTGATTTGGGTCACCTTAGCTAGAAGCACGTAAGAAATCATCCCCTGACCACAAACTCTAGTGGGTAGTTCAGACGTTCAATGCTGCCTGTTAAATGTCAACATTTTGGAGACTAAAAGACAGATTTAAAGTAAGTGTCAGAGCTCAAGTGCATGTATGCATACACAGATACAGATGTACTCAAACTGAATTTAAACACAGTTCAGATGCATCTTTTACCAGCTCCCCGAAAACTTATCTTCTCCAGGAAGGAAATCAACAAAAGAAACAACAAACAATGCCTCCAAAGAACATTAAGTGTAAATACTAATCATTTTACTTATTTATTTAAATGAATAGATGTTACAAAATCGAACAAAATGATGTACATTTCTTTAGTTTCATAGCATCATTTTGATGCTAGATTCATAGCATCAAAAATTGAAACAGGGATACAAATTTATATCTCAGATATAACATGTATATAGCATCTTATGACAGTATGAAAAAAATATTATACTGATACATTCACTGTAAGATGTGTAACAAAACAAGCTTTCTTCTCTGAAAAAACAGATGCAATCCCACCCACTCAGTAATAAAAATAAAAAAATCTAAACTAGAAATGATGACAATATATAACTAGAGGGAGAAAAGGATATTTTACTGTATAAATACTTAACATGTTTTTGGCTTGGGTTCACATAGAGAGCATAGAAATGTCATCATTTTCAAATCCTCAGCATTTCCAGTCCTCAGAAAAATCTTCCGTCCTCCGTGCAGATAGAAGTAGAAAAGCAACTGTAAATGGTTTGTTTGTTAAATGAACCCTGCCTTTAAGCACCATTTTGATTTCTTAAGAGCACCCTATGTGAAACAAGATGTTTAACTCCTCAGAGTTATTAGATTCCAATATTACCATTCACTCTTAAGGAACAGGTTTTTTTACTATCATCTAAGATGATTCCTTACTTACATGATGACTGAAGCTATGATGAGTTTGCAGCATGATAAACAGCTGAGTCCTTCGAAGGATGGTCTGTGTGCTAAACATATAACCATAATAAGAGACGTTCCCTCTCTTCTCCTGCTGGCCAAAATATCCCAAGAATAATTTATAGGGATTGTCAGTACAAGGGATTTTAAAAGAATTTTCTGACTGATGGTCAAATGATAAGACTGCAAATGATTAAAGTATAGTAAAATCTCTTTCACTCTGAATTTTCAATCTTGGCAGCAGAAGATAATAGTGAACCACCACAAAAATCTCAGTCTGGTATTCTCACACTTCGCAATCAGGTGAGCGCAGCAGAATGGGGTAACTATTACACCTTATGCCTAATTTTAAACTGCATTCCCTTGTAACATGAACAAAAGCTCCTCCTCTAACAGAAAACAAGTATATCTTAGAGAAACTCAGTAACTGAATGTCACAAAGCAAGAAAATCTTGAAATTACCATTAGTAATGATTCTTTTCTTCTGTCTTGAATTAAGTAGGTGGGCTGTTCTTATGTTTTCTTGCTTTTTGCTTTATTTTCCAGTGAAACAAAGCAGTCTGAGAAGTCTGTGGTTATTTCAGATCATTACTGTTAGAGATTTAATGTTCTCCTTATTAATCCAAATGAGAAAGTTTGTGTTCTTTGTGACCGTCAAACCAACTGTGGTTGAGTTTGAGTGGAAAGAGCACAAGAATTCTCTATTTTGCATCATTCTAAAAAGCACATCAGAATACTGTGTGCTCAAATTCTATGAGATTATTTCATTCTTGAAGAAAAAATCATGTTGCTTTTTTTTTCTTGAAAATTTAACAACTAGGGAAAAATGTCACTGTAATTTGGAACTTTTGTTAAGGATCACTAGAATTTAGAATCTGATTAAGGCTGCTGCCCACCCTCTACATTTTCTGAACTGTGTTTGAAGTAGTGCAGCTAAAAATTTGTCAGACATCTGAATAGCTCTATCTTACCTTATACTCTTAGAACATTGTATGGTAGGCAAGCAAAAGCCAGTGCAATTTTGATTCACTACTGTATTTACAAATGACATAAAGATGAGAACTGGAGAATTTATATGATAGACCTCTTTTTTCAAAGCAAATGGACAAAGTCACACATCTTTAAAATCAAGGCCATAAACTTAAAAAGGAAAGCAACAATCAAACAAAATATATATTATTGTGTTTTTTTTTTTAAACCCTAACCCTTTTTGGAGTAAGACAAAATCAAACAAATATATATTAGCATTCTAAACCACAAGAGGGCATTCATGCTTGTAACTGGATCCCTGAAGGTAATATATAAATACATTCATTTACCTATCTATCCCCCTATGTACACATTTGGTATGATTTCTGTTAGATCCTAATTGTGGTATAGAGCACTTTTTCTGTGGGGAAATTTCCTCCTTCAGATTGCTGTGGTTTATCCCAGTGTTTATAAGGGGTAGCTCTTACAGTCTCATTTTGATATTTGCAGATGGAACCAGATTTTCTCACTCTTGCAAAAGCCTCCCACAGTCTTCACTGAGACCTGATCCAGCTCATCTCAAATTCAGAGGGGAACAAACTGATCTCAGAGAAGAGGAACACACAGTTTCTCAAGGCTAAGTGTGCAAGGTCAAGCTTGAATTTTCTGAAGTCATTAATTACCCCAGAGAGAGGAGTTGGGTCTCCTCAAATCTCAAGTCACTCAAATCTGCTCAGCATCATTCTGAAATCATAGCTGTCAGAGGTCTTACTCTCTCCATATTTTTTCCCTCAGGCACCTCATTGTGATGAGAAGAGAATGCTGTTTGTTTTGGTTTTGAACGGGAATACATTTCCCTCTCTGATGCTTATAAAATTCTCATTAGAACCTGAAACAACCATAGAAAGGAACTTTGAAAGCAAATCCATCCCACTGGTTAATTATGTGCTTAGTGGGAAAAGATCTCAGAAACACTGGAGTGTATATGGTAATATTAGAAGTAAATCTACTTTTCCACAAAAATAATGTATTACTTCAGCACCAGAATATATAGGTTAGCACCAGAAGGTATCAATTGCTACCCATCATCTCAGATGTTTAAATGAGGCAAAAAATATCACAAGGAATATAATCATATAAAAAGCTGCACTCAGTAGTTCATGATATCCACTACCCCATTTTTACTCTTCTACCTCTCACAGTATTTTGAGAATAAATATTTTAACCTTATTCTAGTTTGTGTATACTTTCATAATTTTGTATTTAGAACAGAACAAAAGTCTGAGCTAATTTCTCCAACAGCCAGACTGTTTTTAAAGGCACACTACTCTGCTTGGAAGAAGTGCAAATATGCTGTGAGAATAGCAAATGGGGTTAGTTTGTCTCAGTGTAACCTTGAACTCATCTAGAGCTTTCCTCAATTCATATCATAGCAGACACACTGCTAAAGACATCTGAAGTCTTAGCACATTTCAGTACTTTTTTTTTCCAGCTCCACTTTGTGCCAGGTAATCAGTCAGGCAACTGTGATGCTGGCAATCAAAGTAGATCTTTCCTGACATTGTCATTATCCAACCCAAGACAAAGATACGATAGAAAATGGGGAGATTCAGCTAGGAATACAGAAAGGCTTTCTGTAAACTACTTATAAAATAAAGTGGAAGGACAAATTTTGCATCATAATCAAACACCTGATTCACTGCAGTCATCTCCATTCAAAATATTCAGCTAATACTTGAGTGCTAGTGGCTGGTTTTATCAGGAGCTGCTCGTATGAAATAGCTTATTCCCAGGTCATTTTTTGCTGTTAACAATTGCAGTGTGAGTAGTTAATTCCTAGCACCATTATGGGATGTTGTGGAACACCTGCATACCTGTTTGTTAAAAGCAAAGTTTTCTATATCCACAAAAAACAAGATATTTCACAAAATTAAGGTATTTGTAGCAACTTAAAAAGTAACAGATACAATAACATATATACCCGTTATAATAATTTCAGCTGAATTACAGAATTATAAATTAATTTACAATGCCTAGTCCTGTTTGGAAAGTGTACCATATAACATACAAGTTGCAAGTTCCAAAGTGCATAGTCATTTGTCAATACACCTTCTGCTATAGGTTCCATGGTGTAACCTGAACTTTTGCTTATGCTCTGCTTCCTGTCTTGTATTTTTTACATGAAAATGTCCAAGTGCACTGTTTTAGTTGTGCTGTCTTTACTTCTTGAGAAGAATTCTAATTTGAACCAAAAATGTATCTGTCTCATGCATCTTTGTCAAGTACTGTGCTAGCTGAGGGCTGGTGACCCACCTGGTAGTTTTGTCTCATAAAGTTCCTTCTGTATGTACATAAGTAAGTATACATAAGTACATGTGTACATGGTTATATTTCACTTCCAAAACAGAATTTTAGTCAAAGTATTTGACTGATCTCGCACTTCTGAACCCAGAATCCCTTGAAACCAGAAGGAAAACCATATACATTGTAATTGTGTGGATAAAGGTAGAATATTACAAATTTTGTTCCTTCAAAACACGGACAGCATTTAAGACAATGTACTTATCTAGCTATTTTCCAGTCACATGGAGGAACGTCATTAACCAGAAATATCTGAACAGTCACAGATCAGTTGCTGATATTCTCTGAGGACAAATGAAGAGGGGCTGTTATATTTAGCAAGCTGTACAGTTCAGTCCCTCCACATGTGTCCTGATGCATAAAAAGAATAGCTAATGTGAACAATTCCAACTTTTTTATATAGCACCACCATGGTACTTCACTGGATGACAGACTGTCTCAGACAAACACCCTCAAAAGGATTGTAATATAACGACAAAACTCTAGGCTATTTCAATAATGTAATAGTTGTGATAGATACTGGATTTCTTTCTTTCTACAATCTGGTTTTGAAGAAAAATAATTGTGCAATATCCTAGCTTGAAATGTACTCTCAGAGTATACACTATGCATTCAGTTCAGATTTTGATAGGAAAGATATGAATAATTTGTCTTTTAATATCTCATACAGATACTTTCGGGAAATAGTGAAATATATTTTAAAGGACATTGTTCATTGCTTTAGAAATTTGGAATCTTCACTGCTAATCTGTATGAAGAAATAAGGTGTTAAAGTTGCCTGATGAATTTTTAATATTTTACTTGGAAATCCTCTTACCTAGTTTAGGCCCGAATTCTTGAAAATTTCAAGTGGATGAGATTCAGTCAGGGGAACAGCAGATATACTGGTAAGATAGTAGTTTGAAAGACGTCGTATGTATGTCATTTACTGATATGCATTGCTTTGTATCAATTAATTTCTTTACTTCCAGAACAGGAAAAAATATATTGTGACAAAGCACATTTATACCTCCATGACTGTGCTCAGAAACACAGCAATACAAAGTTTGGCTGTGTTGATTACATCAGTATATACAAAATGATGTAGCTTTCTATCTACATCAGGTTTTAGGCACATGATTGACAGCCACTGCATCTTGGCCCACATGGTTTCTTATTCTAAATTTTTTGTCTGCACACAGGCATCATTGATGATAGCAGCAGCCGTGTGCTGAATTCTTGAAACACCATAAATGAATTAATGTTGTGCATGAGGTAGGTAATATCCTGCAGTTTCTCTTGCAGATATGTTTTCCTCTGCACAGTCCCACTGACGCTGCAGATGAAAGCACAGGTATAAATGGGGGGAACCACTAGCAGTGTGACAAAGAATTATTGCTTTACATGTCTCCGTTTTTAAAGCACAGTATTAAACAATGATCCTTCTCTTTCAAAATATATAATTTTTTAAAGGACAGCATATTTTAGGTATAAATTGACAGTACCTTTTCATGTGCTTTTAATAAACCTTATTTTCAGGAAGCTACACTTGCTAAAGTGAAAATGAGTTTGCTCCTCTTTACAGAATATTAATCTAAAAGGGCTAATGTGAGTCATAAATCCCGAAGAGTTAACAACTAATTACACTATACTTTGGAAGCTAATTATACAAAAGCATACAAAAAGAAAACATTGGAGTATTATTACAATATCTCTCTATATAAAATATGTGCAAAATTCAATATACAAGCTTCTTGTTACTCATCCAAGTTTTTTAAAAATAATGTAAACACTAACTTATTTAAACCAATATAAGTAGTTTGATGTTACTCCTGGGAAACAAAGATTGTCGGTACAAGAACCTCCATAGCTTGGAGGGCAAGCAGAACATGGGACTCCTACTTTATATGGTGCCTCTCCAATCCAGTTTCCCCTGAAAAATAAAATTAGAAAAAGAAAACAGAATACTTAGCATTTTGAGAATGGAGGAAAAAATATTCATTAATGGTATCTTCTGGGTGATTAAGTGAATGTTTTTAGTGATATCTCATAAATTTACCATTACTGAAAACATGCATTAATATATTTCTGGAGGTTACTGGCAAACATCAATCTACTGATTTAAAAAAGACAAGCAGGATGACCATATTGTCCCAGACCAGTGGTCTGTCCCATATCCTTTATATGTCTGCAGTGAATACACGACGAACAAGTGACTTGTGAATCTCCAGGACTGGGATATTCCAGCTATTCAACCAGAAGACTTTGAGGGAAATAAACAACACAAGTACAGATGGCAACATTTTCCTTGAGAATATTTTGTCTGGCAGTTATCTAAAAGCTTATTGTTCACAGGTGGAAAGATGAACTGAGTGAATCAGTATCAGGTTTCACTGCCCTGGATCCGCATTGATCTGAGGTTGAATTCACAGTTGGAGGCAAAGAGAAGATGAAAAGTATTAATTACTGCAGTGTAATAGAAATAACTTTATGTCGGCATTTTTAGTGATTTCAAGTATTAATGGGAAGTTAAGGACTCCCATTTGGTGAATAGAGATGTACTGTTTGTGAGAGAGCCATAAGGAAGAAAGGGTAAAAATGGTAACTGAAAAATCTAGGTATGTCTGAAAAACCTACCCAGACTTTTAGGTGCTTATATAAATCTCCAGACTTATAGAGATATGTGCAATGATTGTGATGTCAGCAGAAAGTTAAAATTAGGTTTCCGTTTAACTGTTACACTTCACTCAACAGAGATCTTTCCTAGTTTGCATGTGATGTGTTATAGCACTGAGTAATGAAATTATTTATAAAACATTTTCTCATTCTCCACCTTCCAGCCAATAACACTGGATCAAAAGCCCTGGTCTGGTTTGTACCTTGGAAGAAAGCAGGAATCTCTCAAATAATTTGCTCATTCCTACTTCTGTTCCAAATGGGTACAGCAGACTGAGTGCTCAGGAAATACATTTAGTTTGATAACAGATATGGAAATCCAGGAAGAGGTTTTCTGAAAAATGATTTCTATTTCATTTTCTGTACAATGCACAACTGATTTTTATGAGTTCATATTAGTTAACTAGGTGCAGGACCTTTGTAAACCGTGTAATTATCCTCGTAAACCTTTTTTCTTCTAATTTCAGAAACACATATATTTTTCAGCATTATGACTTAGTATTAGAGAAAATTATTGGAATTCTAAATCCCAAATCTTTTCCAGATTCCAATTCTAGTAACTTAGAAGGCTGTAATATTCAGCCTCTTCTGCTTTAGAAAAGCTTCTGACGTATTCAGAGGGACAGAGCCTTTACTGATTAACAGAGACTTCTGCATGTCTTCCCGAGGACATTAAGTCCACTGTCCTTAAACTAATATTTATTAATTCTTAAGAATTAAGAATATAACCTTAAATTAGACAAATTTATTCAGTATCCTTTTCAGTATCCTTTGTTTTCGACTGTGCATAAAGTAGGTATGAAAATCCTGATCCTACTACCTAAGAAACAAAGATCTGCTAAAAATCTCCTCCAGAGAAAAAGCTTGTAACTCCACGCTTTTCTTTGCCTTTTGAGAAATACACTGGGATTTTTAGGCTGAGAAGATAGAAATAGTAGTTAGCTTTCTTTTATAAAATCTGATTTCATT
This sequence comes from Lagopus muta, assembly GCF_023343835.1. NCBI lineage: Eukaryota > Metazoa > Chordata > Aves > Galliformes > Phasianidae > Lagopus > Lagopus muta. Next base: position 30,824,147 of record NC_064435.1, read on the forward strand.
TTTTCCAGGTTATGGAGCTAAACATCAGGTTCAGTTTTTTTTCTGCCTGATACCCCTCACATTCAGTTCTTACCAGTCTTTCCTATTAAAGATAAATGTATGAAGACATCTTAATTTCCAAAATAAAAGGGTGCTGGGTTTTTTTTGTCATTTTTTTACTAAATCTTAGCTTCTTTCATGTTGAGAAATCTTTAAAATCTTGAAAGAAATATTTTACACATGTAACAGCTACAATGGCAACATACTTATGCATAAACTTTACCACATATGGACCTGAGTCTGAACCAAAATTTTGTAGATGATGTGCTCAATTAATTACACTTGGCTTTCTATATGGAACTATGGCTCTACCTAATGCTACACAGTCAGAGAAATCAGCCATTTACACTGTCCATAATGCTTTTGAAGAACTGGTCCAAACCAGAGCTCAAGTCAAAGCTCTCCCAGATTCACAATTTATTGGTTCATTTTGCACTTAGACATGAGTTTAAGTTGTTTCCTAGGGGAACATCGAGTGAAAAATCATTTCTATATTTCAGTTTTACATAGGTCACTACACAGGTGTCTGATATAAAGGCTATCCATAGTTGTGTGTGATGCATACTCTAATGGACTCAAATTTGGAAGGCAAGATGATATTTGCAGACACTAAACTTTGGTAAAGGGACTACACTGGGCTTAGGTAAAAGGATTTTATAAGAAATCTATGCTTGGGCTGCCCTTAAGCAGCATGGTGATAAGAAAAGGTAATTGTGGGCAACAGTTTTGGCAAAGTAAGACTTTGTTCAGTCTTACCTACAGTGTAGTAGCTTATCTGAGGAAGTCTAGTTCACCATGAGTATACATAACAGATTGAAGTAATAAGGAGCTAAAACTAAAGCAGATCCAACACATAGGAGGAGGACAAAGAAATAACAATAGAAAATATCTTTTTCGTTTCATTCCAAACACATCAAGGGATTTCTTTTTTCTTCTGTATACTAAAGTCAAGCATGTGCAATATATTCAGATATGATGTCAGCATGAATGAGCAGCATGCAGAAAAAGCACAAATAAAGGTCAAGATGCAGAAAAGGGTGTAAGCATAAGAGAGGATCCAAACATGCAAGCAGTATAAAAATAAACAATATGAAAAGAAAGTAACTCACTTTGGGGCATAGTTGCATACCAAGTAAACAGCTCGTCGCCAAACAGATCCCCAGACGTTCATATTGTGGCATGTGTGGATTGCGCAGCCTATACGATTGGAAGTGGCCCAAACCATCTGAATAAATATTCATTATTGGTGAAGTCCAAATTAAAAAGAAATATATTTATATATACACATTTATATGAAAAATAGCTATAAATAAATCACAGAAAAGCCAAGCTTTGGACAGTAGATTTTGAATAGAAGAATGCAATGTATATAACCTGTGTGTAATGGGTGCACATGGGTCCATAGCATCGCATGGGGCACCTGGGGTTGCAGTCCTGAGGATAAGGAAAAGCATAATCCTTCACTTCATCGTACCACGGCTTTACCAACTGGAGAATAGATCGATACCTACGTTTTTTTAAAGACAGAAGGGAATATATCACTTCAGATATTTTGGAATTTTCTGCTTATCATTGCTGTGATTCAAGACGCCTAAAAACACATTTCTCAGTACATCACTATGGGCATAGCATTAAGGTTGGATATTGGAAAAAACTTCTCCAAAAGAGTGGTAAGGCACTGGAATGGGATAGGCTGAGTCACCAACCCTGGAGGTGTTTAAGAAACATGTAGATGGGAAACTAAGTGACGTGGCTTAGTAGGCAAGATTGGTGGTAGGTGGATGGTTGGACTAGATGGTCTTAGAGCTCTTTTCCGACCTTAATGATTCTATGATTTTATCATTCTATTATAAGAAACTACTCAGGTCAAACAAAAATCTTTGTAAACAATAGATGGATATCAGTTATTGCTAGAACACTAAATGTTTCTTGCATCAACCTAAGATTTGAATCTCAAAGGCTGTACAAAGACTGACAAAATAATTCTTCTGGAGGATATCCGCCTACCTTCCAGTTCTTACAGACAGGTTCTGGCCCAAGAATCTCAGTAAGTAGGAAGGTCCATGGTCCCAAATGCACGTAGCAGCCCAAGCCTCTGCAGATTTGGCTAGAGTTTCATCCCAAACCTGACAAAATAAAGCACCATTAGCATGGGGGGGGGAGAACAAAAAGAAAGAAAAAAAAAAAGCAATAATTACAAGAATGTGAGAATATCTTAAGTCACAAATACACATAAAAGATTTAAGATTTTTTACCAAGGCAAAGACCTCTCAAATACAGACAATCATGGATCAGCAATCAGCACATACAGGCAACATCTGCCCCAAATTTGGGGAGAATCCTTGCCCACATCATCAAAGGAAGGCCTATATTCATGTCCCTTCTTTGTATCAGGAAAAACCCTTGAAAAGGCATTCTCCTACCATTTTCCCTTCTATGTTAATGAGATCCATGTGTGGAGAGGAATGAAACACTGGATGGGGCCCAAATGGAAGGCTAAAGCAAAGGAATAAAGTTCACCACAGGTATTACATACCTCGCAAAACCCCGATATTTTTGAAATAAGATTTCAGGAGTAGCCAGAGAGAGTATGTGTGGCAGGTTTTCCTATCTGAGGTCAGAAAGTCGAGAAAAGGGTTTCCACAAAAACAAAGAAATGAATAGTTTCCAGGTGTAGAATCAGTTTCATCACCATCTTCTACATAGGAGCTGACATTGCTATTTAACTGGGTTACAAAGATCAGAGGTTTGTAAAAGCTGATTCACTTTCTCAAGTTCTACTCCAAAGATAAGAACACGATGAGTGAACTTTAACACTCTTTTATGCACTGATGCTTGCTCACTCAGGTGCTTAGTTATAACTTGATGCACTGCTGGAGCTACAGATGAAGAGAATAGTTACACAGTTAAACAAAGTTACACAAATCCTAGGCTCTGAGTGTTTAAGTGATATCCAAGTAGGCCTTAGATCCTAAAATTAGATATGAATTTTGAAAACCGCATATGAACTGTTTTGGTGTGTGAATTGAGTTTTAGTGAATTGCATATAGAAAGAAAGACCAAAATGTAGTCAAATTTCTTAACCCATTGCATCTTTTTAAATACAAAGCTAAACTTGTAAATCTTAAGCAGCTACAAAATAAAGACTATGCTCTGTAAGGTATGAAATAAGAAGAAAAGTCAGCAATAAACTTATCAAAGGATCAGGTGTCCCACAATACAAATATTTTCTGTACTATGAACTAATACAGATTTCCAAAACAATGAACTCATAGTTTTAAGCTCCCAAGACTCCAGAATGAAAGGACTGATCACAGACTAGGACATGGACTAGGACAGAAATTCATGCCCCTGACTGCTTGTAATTTGTGAAATTTCTCTAAGCAAACAGTAATAAACCTTTCCTAACATAGAGCAGTTGAGGTATTTCCTGAATTAAAACTGAAGAAGCACAACAGGTATAAATATAAATCTTTAATGGAAATGATCTTCCATTCAAGTTGAATCATTTTAGTGAAAGTAAGATGGATGGAGCTTAAAGCAGAGAAGGTTAACTATACACCTGTTCGTCAAAGGTGCCAGAATGAAGTCAAAGCAAAAAAATAGACAAAATAGAACAGAATCAGGAAGAAACATACTAAAAAGGAACAGTCTTAAGCCAGACAGTCCTTTGACTTCATCTCTGAAAAATGAAGGGAGTTTCTTGGAGGAGTTAGAGATAAGCCTATAACTCAAGAAAAGAAAGCTAAGCTGGAGCGCTAGCATACATAAGGAGGGACCTGGAGTTGCTTTGGCACTGTCAAAAACCTAAAAAATGCTCCAGGGTCCAAGACGAAGAAAACTGTATGCAGATACTTGTTCTGATTTCTATTCCTGTTATTAAGCCAATTATCTGCATGCAAGCAGTACACAAATAACCCTTTATAATCTCTGCAGTTTATCAGTGGTATCAAAAAGAGGGCTGAAAGAGGAGGCAACAGCAGGCACCATCATAAAACTGTGTGTGGGAAGCACGCCTGACAGGCCAGGGCAACAGACAGTGCTTGGAGCCTGCCAGGCCTGGGGGAATGGAGAAGCACATGAACCCAGTGTGTGGGTCCAAACACAGCTGCCTGGTGTGCATCCATAAGGGGCAGCTCAGCCAGTATTGTGACACCCCATAAACACCCTCCTTTACTGGGATTAATCATGCTTCTGGCATGAGTGCTCTCTGCCAGGAGGCTGAACATGAGGTTTGCGTACTTGCTCCCAAGTGACCTGGCTGCAGTCCCACAATAATTCAAATGTGTACTGTATTTGCACAAATAGCATCAAGCTCCTGATTTTCACTCAGCATATTTTTGCATACTAAATTGCCTTGCAAAGTAGTGTGTTACTTGTTACAAAGAACTGCTGAGACTGGATTGAGTTTTCACCATTAATGCCCTTTCTAAACTGGGCATGTTTCCCTCTTGGACAGTGAGAACATTGGTAGTCTACTTTCTTTAGCTTCATTTTCTGTTTCTCAGGAATCATTAGCAACATCAGATTGGGAAAGTTGTAGGGGATTGCTTCAAACTCAGTTAAAAGTGTCAGGTTGGCAGGTAAACATTACTGGGTATATAGTTCACTCTGCTTGCCATTATCTTGACTCACTCTTGACCACTCTCTGGACATACAAAATTTTTGGCAAAGAAGGGAGATAGAGAGAACAAGAAAGTGTACATAACCTCTGAATGAGAGGGAGAGCAAGCATCTGCAGTATCTTTTAATTCCTTCCACTACTTAATTAACAGGTTGATGAAATACCTCTGTACAGAGTCCTCTCCTGCCGGGTAATCATTTGTATTTCATGAGAGAGGGAAGTGCACTTCACCATGATCTTTTTTTTTTTCTAGAAGTAAAGTGATTGTATCAGTCCATCTAGGATTAGTTCTTGTTCCTCTTCACAAGAAAAGAAAAATAATTAATTTTAGGCTGAAGCAGAAAAAATTATCATCTCAGAATGACCTTAAATGTTCTAAACTGCAAGACACTGTACTGTCACTGCAGTCTTTCCAAATAAGTTTGATTCTGAGTCAAAACTTGTTTTAATTTTTATCTCAGATCAGTTCCCTGTTTTGGCTGTGTAGGAGACCATGGCAAACTGATTTAAGGCTTTACGAACCCATGAGGCTTCAGTGCTGTACACACAAACAAAGAGAAAAAAAAAGATAACAGAACTAGAAAAGTATCATGAAAGTAGAAAATGAAGTAACATGAGGGGTAGTTTCTTTATGGAGAGAAACTGAAAAGTTCAAAGAAATTAACAAAGAAGTTTAAAATTGTGATAAACAAAACTGTCAACTCTGTAATGATGGTCAATCTATTTATAATCATTTTATTAAACACAGCAGAGAAACGTGCCTAACATGAAAGGAAAACTGCAAAAGAAAGAAAGATTTGCATACACAGTGAGTCGAGATCTGAGGAGGTGACTCATCCTCATAAACTAATCATGCAAATACACAGGATCAGACTTTGCTCATTTGCTCCCCTGGGGATAGCAAACTTTTGTATGCTAGGTCCTTAGTGCTTGGGGGAGCAGTTATCTTCCTGTGATCCAACATATAGATCCCCTCCAAACTATCCAGACCACTAATCTTGTTCATCATGAAAATCCTCTCCACCTTCAACTGGGTTTAACTGAGCTGTGAGGATTAAAAGCATCTTACCACACTTCCACTGGCAACTTGAAGTCAACATCCTTTGACCAAACTATTTTTCTTTCCTCAGCCAAAGATTATTTTCCTAGAAAGCTGTCCGACTGTGCTCTTTACACAACTCCCTGCTAAACAACTCTTAAAAATTACACTTCACTTGAAATTTTTCAAGCAGATTGAATATAGGTGAGAGGCCAATGCTAGGATATGGGACATTTCAATACCCGAGAACACTTTTCAAGACTCTGTGAAGTTGTTGTGGTGTTTCTGTGCACTCGAACAGCACATGCTTGTTGAGCATCAGGAATAAAATCTAAGTTTTAACAGTGGGAATTTTGTCAGCAAGGCCAGAATTTCATCTGAGATTGTTGATTTCTGCTCACTCTATAAAACAGTAAAATAAATTATTGTAGAATTTCTTGTAAGCCCACAGAGGGAGCTTCTTTCCTTAGAGGAAACCTTGTAATGTCATGGTCATACCTACCTGCCTTTCTGTAGCTGTTTGCTGTTTTTGTCATTCTTGCATACTACATACATACAGGGGATAGAGATGCTCTTTTGTTCTTTGTTGGAATATTTTTTAATACCATAAGGTTCCAATCACCATTGTCCTCTTAGGTAATAAAATTATGATGAAGAAACATTATGTTGAAGAAAAAAGAAAAAAAAAACTACAGTATTACAAAGATCTTTCCACAACATTTATAGAAGAGTACCTGGCTATGCTTTTATTTGAGGAATGTTGTGCATTACCATTACATAACTGAACTGAACTTGAAAACAATGTCTACAGTTTGAATGAAGAAGCTTTGTCTTTTGACCCTGTTTGACACATGTTAGGGGGACAATTTTTGCAGCAGAATGGGAACTAAAATGGAAAGCAACACGTAGTTCAGGCAGCAACTTCACTCTGTTATTTGTGAACAGAACACAATGACTATGTATGTGTGAAACAGGTTAAACGGAGTTCTGTTAATGAGTATCATTTATTCATATTGCAAATTTTCTAACAGACTGTTGAATTACTGTAAATATACTGTTGCACTGGAAACTTTCATTCTGTGGTCATTTTTCAAGAATAAACATCAATCTTCTTGATTGATTAATACAGTTTTACTTGAAAAGTAACAAGATTCATAGTTGTAAGTACAGTAGAGCAAATTTATTAGCAAACATGAGAATATTTGTGAAGGATGAATATATGAATTCATGGTTAAATTATACTAACTTAAAGAGAGTAGGGACCCAAAGCAGCATTATCATTGTCTGAAGCTTCCTCTCAGTGACAGCAAAAAGAAGTCTCAACATTTTTACGGTATTAAGGGAGTGTGGAATTTTGGATCTGTATGTTTATTTAAATGAGGGAAGGGGGGATGGTGGTGTTACCTCCACTGTAGATATGACTACCTATGGGCAAAATGATTCATGCCAGACCATACTAAGGACTTTATTTTTTTCCTGGAGCACCACTTGGTTCTGCTGTACGGAAGGTTCGAGTCCTTGTAGTGTGGCTTCACATATTTGTATTGTGCAATTCTATGCAGGTTAGCAAATTAAAACTTTATCTTGTATAAGGTCTGATTCAGGACCTCTAGATATCTGTAGAGCTCATGACTGGGTCGCATACTTTCTTTAAGCAACCTTAGTATAATGGTTCAAACACAAGCATTTCATAGCTTTGCAATAGAAAAAGAAAGCAAAAGATTGCTACTCTATAAATATCAAAATATGTACCTGTTTCTATTGTAACTCTTCAACATTGTCAAGAATAAAAAGGAAGAATCATGTTTTTCAGTTTCCATGTACCTATCAGAGCAAAACATGCTTTGATTTTCTTTTTTCTCAGAAAGCAGTTAGTGGCTTCTTCCAAGCCACTAACCAAGATCTGTCAGCCCTTTACTTCAGATACTTGCCCTCAGAATGATGTTACATTCCGTAATAACTCATTACTTCAAAAATAAAAATACAGTACATGCAGATAAAATGTTTATTTCAGTGTTCTTACAGGTAGACAAAAAAAGATCTGAGTAAGTACTTGAGATCCCAAGTAAAACAGGTAATTACACTAATAATACCTTTAGAGCTGTAAAGGTAAATCTCCACCTGTAAAGGTGGAGATGCCACACCTGAGAAAATATGACTGATACAGTCATATCATACCCATTTGTAAGTTCTTGAAGTTAAAAATTAGAAAGAAGAGAGATTTAAAATTCATTATTCTTAGTGAATACAGACAGTGATAAAAAAATCAACCTATCCTTTGGTAGTCAATTTATTCATTATGCAAATGTTATTGGGACGGGGATGACCAGTTAGCAAAAGATGACTTACATGAGAAAGCTGAAATAGTTTCAATTTAACTTTTGCTGATATCTTAAATTCCAGAGCTAAGCATTCTTGTTTTCTTCCCAAGGCAATAGGATACTGTACTTTACAGTGCAAATTCCCACTGACATCAGGAGAAATATCTTACTATGGTTATACTTTTACATGTCTTGTTGTATGTAAGACATCATTACCAAAATAAATGTTAATAAGATCTCTTCTTCTGTGTGAATATTTTAAAATTGTTACTTTTGGCAATGTGTCACAAGAATTTGTGATCTAGAAAGAAATTGAGAAGAATATTTTTACTGATACACTGTACTATTTTTCTCATTTCTTTATCTGTGAATAAACTGTATTTATTATTTTATTTTTGAAGAACTCTTTGCAGCTTTCATTGTCACAAATAAAACAGGGGGAAAAAAAAAGAGAAGTAGGAACATTATGGTTTGCCAGCAGAGATACTGCATAGCTGGTAGAGATGAGTTAGCTGGGGAATTCATAAAGATAAGTTTTTAAGCTGGGGTTCTGTTCATGATCATTTTAACACATTCAAGCAGAACAGAACTGTTTCCATTCCTTTGCTGTCATCATAATCCTTAAAATACCCCAACTCAGATTTATTGCTGGTAGTAAAGAAGCTCCTCTCACTTGTTCTAAATGTTGAATACCAGCAGCAACCCTCAGTACTTAACTGTGGATTTTGTTGTGTTGGTATTTTGTGTTGGCTTTTTTCATGTAACATATCAACTAGTACAACAGTCTGCATATTTCTCAGTGGCAAAGAAAGTTCTTTATGCAAAGCATACATACCCCAGTAACTCACAGTCCTAAGAATCCTCCAGAGCACCCATCAGGCAAGGACAGCTAGTCCTACTGCCAAGTCAACTGTGATGTGTCAAGCCTGCAGCCACCAGTTGCCCAGTTAGAGTGACAACTTCCAGATTCAAGACGTAGTGCAAATCCGGACTGAATAGGTCAATTTTTTACACACTCTTCTATTTAAAAGTTTTTGTACAGCAATTTGTTGACAGCAATTGCATGATAAAAATGCAGACGAAAAGTTGTGATATGCAATCTCAATACAGCTGTATGGCAACAGTAGTTTATATTTAGTAGTAATAGTAATAGAAAGTATGATCTTTTTGGTCAGTTTTGTCATCTTATTTGTCACTATTATGTGCTTACTGTGGACTCGTATTAGTTCTTCAGATTGGTATTTGGTACCAATAGCAGAAACAAATCCATACCAGTTCCTACGCACCTCAAAAAGGTGGCCAGTAGGACCTTCTTCTAGAAGCAATCAGTCAAAAAAATAACCTTTCTAGATCAGAGTTCTGATTTTATTCTTCATTATCCCTATGCCTTTTGTTGTTGTTGTTGTTGTTGTTTTTTTTCCAGCTGAAGATCAGCAGCACTTACTTCCAGAATGGGAAAAAGTAGAAAAGAAGAAAACCTCAATTAAAATGATTTCTTCCTATGAAAACAAAACAAAACAAAAATGTTGGGAAACTGAAGGATGAAATCTGACATAACCAGTCCATCTGTGCAGCTGCACTTCACAGCTGCTGGTTCAAATCCCAGAGAGGATTAGCAGATGTAGGCTGCTACCCCTCCAGATACACAGACCTTGTCCTTATGGGTCATTCAGCCATGCAGCCTTACACTGACTGTACTGCTCACACATGCAGTACCCATTTCTCAGAAATCCCAGAACAGCGTACATAGCATGCAGAATTCCCTAGCACAGCTTCTTCCTATCTCTGCTTTTTAAGGTCCAGAGGCTTTATGTAGGACCTCTTACCACATTCAGTACCCTTAATCTGGCATAAAGCTTAATAAGAAAACCACCAGTCCCTCTGCCTGCTTGCGTTTTCAGCAAAGTGGCTGAAAGAGACTTGTCTTTTTGCCCTTGCTTTTTTCAATACATACTGTGTGATGAAAAAATGAGGTCACTGGAATTTATAGACAGATTTGGCAAACTTTATGTATTTATTTGGGCTCTGAGATCATTTGGACTCTAGGCACTCTCTCTAAGAATACGAATACTTTTTGCTGTCAGCTGCCACCTGTTAGGTATTTTACTGTGCATGCTGTAATTGGTGCCTACTTCATGTGCAAATCTTCATGTTCCCAAACAGATTAGATACTAATTAGAAAGTTTACACAGAAAAATCCCAAAGTCTATCCTCTAGAGGAAAGAAGTCTCAATAAAAACTGCAGATCTGTACTTCTTTTGCAAATACATGCAGGGTTAATACATTAAGCTGCTTGTCCAATACTCCACTGCATCTCAAAGTAAAATTATGCAATGTTTCACAGTCAATTTGCTCTCATATAAACAAACCTCCAAACATCTGATTCACACTTCTGAAGGGCTCAGTATTAGAAAGTCTGACTTACAGTGCTGAGGGCATCACTAGACAGAAGTCCAAGAAAACTCGCTGCCAGAAATTCTTTTCATATGAAAATCCAAGTCTGTATTTTACATAGAAGTTTGTATTTCTGGGTGTCTATTTGGTCTAAATTCAAACTCCTATTATTTGAGGCTCAACCATTCTAATAGCCAATTTGTTTCTCCTAAATGTTGCCCACATTTCTTTTCATGTTTGGCACAAGGCCTTTAAACAATAAGAAACAAAGAAAATTGGTAGGCTGTCAAATTTAATAACATTAAGCTTCCTTGATATGCTATTATTTGTTTAGCTTTTGGAAAAGTTAAATATCATAACTACATATCTTAAAATATTTAGTGCTTTCCTAACCTACTGCAAGGCACATTTTAGTTGGCAAGAGCTTATCTCAGAATTGGTAACAAAAAGGGCCAAACTGTCCAGTTCCATGTCACCCTGACAATTTTTCATAAGTCTGAAGAGGAAGGTGTCTGACTTTTATGATCAGTATAGATCGCCTTCTTTCAAAACCAGAAAATGTAAATACAAAATGTGTTATATAGTGCGTTTTTTCTTTTCTCTATGAAACATATCTACATTTTCTACTTTTTGTTACAAAAGTATTAGTAAGTAATGGATGTTTTCATTAAACAAAAATGTTCCTTAATTCCTTTAGAAATTTTCAAAGTTAATACTTATTTCCTAAGTAGTTGTAACTGAAAGATATGGCAGTGTGACACAGAGGAAAACAAATAGCTTCTTCTTTCTGCAGGATAAAGAAAAAGAACAATAGTTCTTTATTCTAATAAGAATGTTCAATTTAAAAATCTTTATTTAAACAGACTAATAGATAATGTCGTACAGACAGAAATGGAAGAGCAGTCCTGTCTTACTTGAGTTAAAACAGACCTCAGGGCACCTGTAAATTCATTTGCAGATGCAGATACCTTTGGTGAAGATCATTCTCTCTGCCCAAAAGCAAGTGGTTATCCCAGAGTTTCCATCTTTTGCTGACTTTATGATACACATTTCCATAGGCCTGGATAGCATAGGCTCTTCCTCAGATCTTTTCAGATACAGAAGGAGGATTAAAATGTTGAGAGGTTTAAGGCTACTATCTTATCCATTCATGTGCGAAACAAAGCACTGTGTATTTTGGATCAAGATTTTCATGAAAAATGCCCTGTCTCTCTTTTTAGCCAAAAAGTTCAAGAGGTGCTACATTTAATAATAAAGGAATGTCTAATTCTGAGGGCACTGGGCAGACTGCTTTTCTGTCATTACTAGGTTGTTTTTTGTTTGCTTAAACTCCTAGAAGGCTTTCTGCTAATACTAAATTTAAATAATGTAAATATTCTGTTTTAAGGCACCATCAGGAGATCTGTGTTTTAAAATACACATAAAATTTTGGAAAGGAGATCTCATAGCAAAACAAATTTAACACAGCCATTTCTTATTGCGATATTTATTGCAATGACAGTATCATTTTTGGGAAAGTTCTTCAGATATTTCAAGAATTGCTTTCCAGGAAAAATCCATTCTGTTCATCTCTTAAAGCAGGTCATCTGTTCATTCACACTGAATACAACTTGTGGTTTTTGTAAGTCATGCAGCTAGCATCAGTCTTGGTTTTACTTACCATAGAGGAACCCTAGTTTAGTTACTGAGACTAAACTTTGGCTCCTAGACTCCTGTTGTTGGAAGTCTGCTAGAAAAATCAGCAGCATCCTGTGCCTCACTGATAAGCACTGAGTAGAGCAGTGTTGCATTGTTGACAGCAGTGCTGTAAGAAACAGGTAAGTGGAGAAACTCACCTGACAGACAGAAACAAGCTTGGTAACTCTATTTTACCGAAATTAGTAGAAATCCAAGTTCAGCTACTCTTGCATTCTTTCAACTCATTTTCAGTTACCATGCTTAACTGCTGTGAGAAAAATCAAGGAATGGTGTAAAATGATTGTGTCCTTTCAAAGTTGTCAGACAGAAACTCCTTACTGTAATCATGAGGATCACCTCAACACTTTTTGCTTTCTTTTAATTTTTTGGAAAGGATCATATTCATAGCACTCATGATCTTCAGACGCTCCTGTTCGTTGTTTCCAAACAGAAGGAACATACTCAGCTGTTTAAACATAAGCACAAGGGGTAGGAGGGAAAAACTGGAGCCAATGAGTATATTTTCCTATTGTACCCCAATCATATTAATCTCATATGTGAATCTCCAGCATAGAGCAAACTAAAAGCTATGGAAAACTGGGATAGGTGAATAACACCAGGGAAGCTCCAAGCTCCTATGTGCTTCTCTTCCCAGAGAATTGAAGTAAACTGTACTTAGATTTACTTTGTGCATGATGATGGCAAGTTAAGATCTTTGTACCTTGACTCATTGTTTCAACCTTCACTGCATACATAGGACTAAGGGAACAGTTACTTGAAGGGTTAATTCTTCATTGCATTATGTCATTTATATCTTTAAACATGCATACTTAAATACATGTCTAACCTGCTTTGACACTGATATAATACGAGAGCTGCAATTGGAGTGCAACACTAATTTGTGCCAATATGCAGAAGACATGAGCATGGAATATACATACAATTTAAGTAATGCCAAGAAAACTGGCAGTAAATATATGAAGAATAATATTTGAAATTAAGCAAGGAAGGAAATTATACTGGACATGTAAAAGATTAATTATCTGAATTTTGGAGGGAAGTACTTAGGTTCGACATTTGGAAATCATTTCTATTCCTAAGGTAAAATAGTTGCCAAGAGATGTGACTGAGACAGCGTCACTATATGTGTTCAGGAGTAGACAAGATGAAAACCATATGTATTTAATGCAGAAGGAAGCCCTGCAAAGGGGTGGGGATAAACTATATGAATTAAGAGATTCTATCCAACTCAACAGACATAAATCTTGAAGGAACTAGTCCTGCAGTCCTCATAAACATGAATGGTTTCAGTGGGACAATGTAGATGAGCCAGGGCAAACAACTCAAGAACAAAATGTCCTTCAAGATTTAGAATGGTTTGTAAGAATTGACAATAGAAAAAACAAGCAAACAAGTTGAGAAGTTCATTCATCAGAAATGTATTTGAATTTAAGATGAAAACAAATTAACTCACTTTTTCCATGTCCATGTGAAAGGTGTTCAGATATTAAATAAAACTTTGGAAAATGTGAAGTAGTTAGAAAACACTTCTTCTGTTCGTCTTACCTGTTATCTAAAGCAAATCGATGGAACATTTTTTAAGATCACTTTGACAGCAAGAAAATATTGTGAAAACTTTCACATTTAGGAGTGAAATAGTTATGAAGCTATTTCTGTCAATGACCATTAAGTGGACTATTTTCTTGCTTCTCAGAACTGACTTCTGATTATTGCCTGCAAATCTTTGTGACAGGAAACAATGTCTCCAAATTCATCATTCAACAAAGAGAATCACTCCTGGGCATTAATGAATAATCAGACTTCCCCTGTGACTTTGTCTTAGAGCACAGGACTGTAGGAATTTCTTTTGGAACACAACTGTCCTAGGTTGGAAGGGACCTTAATGATCATCTAGATACAATCCTCCTGCTGTGGGCAGTTGCCAAATTACTTTTAGTTTAGAAAAAACTTCTCATTACCTTTGTCCATTTTATCACATTATTTCATATGAGATTTACTAGAAGATGAATGAACTCATTCCCTCATTCTCCATTCCCTTCCAACTCCTCTGCCACCAGTTCATGAGAAACTGTCTTATGGTTGCCATGAAACAACCGATTTGTTTCTGGCCAGTCTGGGAATCTGTTACTACTTTAAGTTCTACAAAATGACACATTCACTAAGGGGCATGTTTTTCCCAAATATAAAGAAGTACGTATGCAATCACTGAACAAAAAGGATCTGAAACCCTATCAGACCATCTTCCAGACAGAAGCAGGCTCAAGTTTACCTAGAATATTTCTCTACTCCTTAAAATTCTTCAGACAGCATTCCACAAACTATCTTCATGTTTTGAGTGTATAATTTGGCCCCATCTATTGTAGTTCTGGCATACTGCTGCTGGTGTATTAATGACTGTGTTGATCAGTACTGGGCTTGGGACTCATCCTTGCAGAATTTCAAATGAAAGGCTTTTTAAGTCAGCAGTGAACTACTCACAGCTTGTCTTTCAGTAAGGCTTTCAGCTCAATTTAAATTACTCTTACCTAGACTAGATTTTCCCATCTTAAGGGGAGTTTTATCAGATTCACTGTTTCTGCATGGTGCATGTGAAAATGTAAGAAGCATGCACATACACAAGCATCTGTTCACAGCAGGTTTTGCATGCATACAGGAACTTGGATTACATCAAAAGAGCACACTGCCTTTTAAAAAAACTAGCCTCAAGTGGAAATGAGCACAAATATTTATTTACTGCATGTACTGAGAGTCCACAGATAGTAGCAATGTATATTGAATGATATGTTTTATAAAACTCAAATTTCATCTAACAACATACTGTAAACCTTCACTGGCCTACTAAGCACCAGAAATGTTCCAGGAAGGCAACACAGGTCTCTATACCACAGAGTTAGCATTCAGAGAAAGTGATAGCTTGTCCACAGACTTCCCCTGGATTTGCAGATTGACATACCATTCACACAAAA
Organism: Lagopus muta; assembly: GCF_023343835.1. Classification (NCBI taxonomy): domain Eukaryota; kingdom Metazoa; phylum Chordata; class Aves; order Galliformes; family Phasianidae; genus Lagopus; species Lagopus muta. The sequence goes on from NC_064435.1 coordinate 30,839,228, forward strand.
GAACTGAAGACAATTCCTTGCTTTCCTGAACCATGAGTTTTATGGAATGTTTCTTCTTCCTCCAGAAAAACTATGTAAAACTGAGTGGATGACTGTCCTCTGACATATGCCAGATCTAAAGGCTTGTGTTGGACTTCTTTCTGCATTAGCCTTAAGAGCACAAGAAAAGACTGCAGAATGACATTCTTAGGATAAGGAGAAATGAAGAATATAGAAAAGACCAATACTAAAAATCAGAGGTGATTACTTTAACATCATAAATTTGGAAGTTCACATTTCCTTTTTTGTTTTCTTTCTTTTCCCCACTCACTTAGTCTAGACTGGTACTTGCTGAAAAACTGCAAACTGAAGACACAGTACTACCAGCATCAGAAATAAAAGGACTTACTTAAAAATGTGACTCAGTGAGTGGTAACATCCCAAGAGAAATGTTACCCAAAGTCTTATTGACCCATAGTGCCTAAAACCATAGAATCATAAAATGGTTTGGGTTGAAAAGGACCTCAAAGATCATCTAGTTTCAACTCACCCGCTGTGAGCAGAGCCACCAACCACTTGATCAGGATGCCCAGAGCCACATCTAGTCCTGAATATCCAGCCTTAAAACATGCCTGTTTCTTTCACTAGGGACCAGCAATTGAAGAATGCCTCTCATAATTACTTTTGACTCTCCAGTTGGCTACTTTCATCAGTAACTGCATACAGGAGCATGCTGGAGCAGCATTCACATCCACCTCTCCCACACAGAAGTGAAATGCTCCCTCTCTTCTCTTACTTCTATGTTTGTCCAAATTTGTCTTGCCTAATGGGTGTGCTTAAAGCCATTTTTTATGGCATCCCATCAATTGTCCTGTAGCACACAATATTCAAGACAATATGGGCAGACAGAATAATGCCCAAGGACTTCAAACTATCCATAACTATGCTGCTAAATCTTATGCTCTTATGGATGAAGAAAACAAGAAAACTGATATATATAAAAGTGAGAATGAAATCATTCATCAGAGAAAAAGAGTTCCTAACAATTAAGAAAACTGAAGAAACCAAAATATGCTATGACTTTGATCAAAGAAAAGTATAGAAAACATTTCTGTATGTGTTTCTGAACTGCAGAGTCCACCTCAACTTCAGTATACTTAAAAGAATTTTCCAGAGTCTACTGCATTTTACAGGTACTTCCAGCCCTCTAAAACATGACATCATTTTTCATCACTGTTAGTTGAATGGGAGAGGCCACTTTCATCACTGTCACTTCACTCTTCTGTAGTGTTCAGGACAGGAACACACACTGTGACAATTTTCAGCACAGCATGTGTTGTCTGGGTAATGAAAATATGGTTGTTATTTATAGAAATTAGTACTGAGTGGCACAGCCTCTTTTATATTAAATACCACTAACCTTATGCTCTCATAAGACAAAACAGAAACTGTGCCATACACTGAAATTGGAGACTAAAGAATGAACTGAGCACGTTCTAATAGTCTAATAATAGTCTCTTTACTGAGATGGCTCCCCAGGCTTGGTAGTCTTATAATGCCATGCCATCTCCAAGACCTAACCACCAAAATTTTTTTGCAGCCACAAAAGCCAACAAGTTAAATAGAAGCAGCTGTCATTACAAACCAGATGGCAGAGACACCTATGTGTGATATTGCCCACCGGGTTTTTCAATCTGTAAAGTTACAAGATGCAGACAAATATTGATTAAATTATAAAAGCGAATCTAGCCAAGGTTAGCTGCCATCTGGAGATCCACACTGGAATTGCATTCTAGATCATTACCTAAGTAAATTGTGGTGTACTCTGAAGGATGCTGCATGAAGTAACATACTATTGTGAAACCAAAGGTGAAACAAAGCCTTAGAATTTTCCTTTGTGACCATCAATGGGGCTGATGGTGCCAGGAACACAAGAACATCCCATAGATGGTTGGTACTTGCAAAAGCAATAGTAAGGACAAGGAAAAGAATAACACCTAAGTGGTTAGGAGCATGACCTTAGCCTTGATTCTGTATCTAACTTTGCACAGTACCGTGGCAGAGCAAAGCTGCAACAGAATACCCAAGCAAAATAGGTGAAACCTTGGCAATTTTCTACATTTGTGTGCATTAACTATAGATTTAATCAAGGAAGCTTTCTTTCTGTTTAAATTTCTTTTTTACTGTGCAGGCTAAGAACACTGCACTTCTAAAACTCTTGGGAGTGTAACAAGGTGCTGTCTTCACTTAAGCAAACTGTAGGAGCACATTTCTGAAAGACACAAGCCAAGGAAGGGCATGGTAGGCTGACATTCCCTCAGACATTACAACAAAGTTTATTTATGCAGAATCAAAGGAAATGTCAACGGAGGGCTCAGCAATAAAAATGATGACTGAGCTTGACTTCTGACCTCTCTATTTTTTCTGTCTCTAACCCTTCTACTTAACAAACTTCAAACTCAGACTATGATATGGTTACAGAACTACATCCTGCAGTGTTTTGAGTGCAATCAGCATTTTAAGGTGCCGTTTGAATTATATGAACAGATTATATGAACAAATTCAAATGTAGGTAACATCTGTGATAGACACATGTTCAAACTGTTAGTCATTAGTTGATAAAAAGAAGTTGCTATTATTACTATTCTGTCATTATGTCATGCTGATAGCGTTATATCTTCTCAAACCTGTTAACCATCTGTTGTCATCTGAGGTGCTCTATGGCTTTAGGCAGATATGGTGCTGACACAACTTGTCTGTGCTTTCAAGACAGTGTGAAGACCTGAGAAGGCAAAATACTTTTTGCTTGGCAAACCTATGTTTAACTTCAGAACTCTAGAGTATGCACACTGAATGCTGGAACATGAAATGGCAAACATGTTGCTTCAGTTATTACTGCCATGTATGAAATCACAGTGGATGAGTAACTTAGAGCATATCTGAAGGAACAGATAATTCATACAATGTATTATTCGCCCATAAAGAGAAAAGGTGCCTGTCACAAACATAACATTTCAAACGTATTAAATTCTACATGTTAGAAACACATCTAAAATAAGCATTATACCTAATGGAAAAATATTAATATTAGGCTTATGCAAATAACATGCAGTAGGTAAAATACATGAGCATGATGAACATAGTGCATTAGATGAATTGCTTTGCAAGAGTAGCTTCACCATATTGTGTCTGAAAGTACTGTTTGTGATAGAAACTGGAAGTGCTCATTGGCTACCTTTTTGCATACACCAAGGCAATGAATTCCAGTGTGCTCCACCAAAGCAGTGGGAGAGCTAGCGGTTACTACTTATAACACATGTGATGTCACGTCACGATAATGTTGGACCACGTATATGTTATGATCATGTACCACTCTTGATGCCAACAAGCAGTTAATTCACAACTTCATTACTTGAGGTCTCAGAAGCTTCATGAGAACTACTTATGGAAATGAAAATTCAACAGGGCTAGGAAGAGGTTCACAGTTCAGTATTAGCTTTTGCTAAATTCTAAAGTTAGTTCAACTTCAAAAGATGCAAGGAAAGAAAAATTTAGTAAGCAGTAAGAGTTCAAAATTGTTAGTCTGCCTAATTAAATCTCCGTAACTCACTTAATAAAATGAAATCAGTGCCTTAGAGTTTGTTTTATTCTGAAGTAAACAAAGTTCACTTACCATGTATTCCATGTTGGAAGCAGGTGGGAATACTTTGCCTCTTACTTGATTATGATAATCAAGAATGGCAATCATGTCATTCTGTGAAATGTAGCGCTTCCGCCTGGCTTTGGGAATTTTTGCTGAGTCCAGATGAGCTGCCAAAGCCGTCTCAATGTCAGTGAAATTATTGTTTGACAGGAGTAGGTCAGTGGAGTTGGGTAACACTAATGCACTTGTTTCGCACAGAATGGAAAATAAGAAAGCACAACTGATTGCAGCTATTACTGTCATCTTGGGGCCAAAGCAGAAAGATAGGCCACAGAGGTTCTCTGCTTTAAGTCAGGGCAGTAGAAAACAGATCTGTAGAAGAGAAGATGTCAAAGATGTGATTCTGTACATCTGGACAGTGGGACAAAGCGAATTGGCAGGCTGTGGTCAGAACGATTCTGTCTGTCAGTTCAGCTATAAAAACAATCCAGTCAGAATATGGGCTGCTGAGCAACTTTCAGTAACATATTATCATTAAATGATAATGCCCTTTTACTCCAAACAGCAAATTAAACATCATTGGACTCTGAATAACATGATCAGAGCTAGTCATATTCCTGAAATCGTGACAGTCCATAAACCACACTATAAATTCTTAATGGGGAGACTTCAAGAAAGCTTAACAAATGTTATGCACTGAAAATAAAACATCCATCCCAGGTTGTGCCTGTACTGTATGCATGGATTGCTCTGACAGTGTCATACAGACAAACTAAGAGGCAAAAGAACACACAAAAAGCACAGAAACAGCATTTACATCTTAACTACAGCAAAGTGTAGTGAGCATTAATAAAACTGCATGCAAAGCAAGCTTATTGAGTTGAATAGCTTACCTCTGGATTATACCACAATGAATACACTCTATTGTTCTCCCAGTATGTATAACACTCTCCTATGTGATGATATGGACCTTTGTGAAGGAGTGCCTCTTATTACAAACTCCCAAAGAACAAAACTCTGCTGGTTGTGAAGCTTTCTGGCCACAGGAACTGCTAACAGCTTTTATATGTTACAGTGCATGCTCCACAACAGGCAGCTCCTCTGAAGGTCTGCACTGAGCCAGAGGCAGAGGGGAGGAGTTCTCCGGAGCATGCACACAGCGATTGGGTGGCATCTCCCTAGTGTAGGTGGTTTGGATATCCAGTCACACCCCCGTTTCTATAGCACAAAGAGGCAACTTGCAAGACTCCTTTTTCTTCCGGTACTTCCTACCGTTTTAAAAAATAATAATTTGCTCCTCTCGGTTTTTCCTCATTTTATGAACATCATTCTGGCTTGTCCGATGCTGTTTTCTGCTGCTCTGTGAGCACATGTAGCGCAGCCTGCAGCGCAGGGTGCGCTGTTGTCCCACTCCCAGGGAAGGGAACTAGTGCCACACCAATGCCTGTCCTGCCCTGTCCCTCCATTGCTGAGCACGCACATGCAGTCGTGGCAGTACAAAGCACTCGGGAGATTATGCCTTGTTACCTGACTGTCTGCTTGTGGGAAACTACAGCAGAAGCAGCAGGACTGAGAGCTTCCTACATTGCCTGGGAGACATGTGTTTCACATTATCTAGCATATAGCTGGAATTATTTAAGCACAGAATGGTACAGTCACTCACACAGCAGAACTCAGGGTGTAATGCTGAGGCCACAATGGAAGCTAGCAGAATAAAGCAGTGATTTTTTTTTTCTAGAGACAGGGAATGGAAGCACCATGATGTCACCAGACCGGCCAGCAGAGCCAGGAGACCCAGGCAACTTCTAAAACAACACAGGTAAAAATATAATCATACTGTTAAAGCAGTGTCATGCAGGAGCTAGGAGGGAAAAAGAAAACTGGTTCGGCATTACACAAAAATTATCATGTGCCCAAAAATTTCAGTAGCTCTCTCAGAGAAGCAATATGGGAATTCCGTATGAAGGAAGTGGAGTCCAGTAGTTGGAGCATAGGGCTGGAAGCCAACACTCACGCTCTCCTTTTGGCTCTGCTGCTCGCTCGCTGTGTGGCCTAACCCAAGCCATTTAATCTCTGTGTGCAATCTGTACAATGGTATAACAGCCTTTTACAGACATGTTGTAAGCCTCAAATAACTAGTGTTTGGTAATGTACTTTGTGATGAAAGGTGTTAAATCAGTATAAAGTATCATCATTAGTTATGTTACTATATCTATACTTAGGCTGTCTAAAACTGCTGCTTAGTCTGTAGCTCTGCAAGTATGATTTACATGATTGTACAAGAAGTTTTAACACATCGTCTGTCTTTGCAAGAGTAGATGTTGGACAACTAATTTCATGCAATTTTCTTTCTTCTGAAATGAAGTGCATATTTGCTTATGCTAGTGTCAAGAACTCTCATCCCATTGTTTGAGAACAATGGGAACAATTCTCGTCTCCTTTGAATTGCCACAGGTCCTTTGATTTCAACGAGCTGCAATTATCAAAGGGAAGACTCCAAGTTAGCGCCTCAGAAAGCTCAGAGGGTAAATTTTACTAATTAGTCCCATTTTTGATTGCTATCATTATTTCCTCATACTCACCCCGTGGCAGAATTTAAAGGTTCTTATGACACAAGGCTGTACAGTGTTAGCCACAGAACAATTAGGATGTGCCAGCAAATGTTGTAAAACAGCCCTAACATTCACAGCTGTAAAACTGAGCTGTACTTCCCTAAAAGCAGGCCAACTTATGAGATTTCTTTTATTTCCATTGCTTGTGGTTATTGCCTAATTATTTGTTTCCATGTCTAACAGATCATCAGTACTACTACTTATCAAAATGTAGAAATAAGTGTTACGAGCAATACTAACAAGCACAGTAGCAAAAAACGTGTTGCAAATATAAAAGGCCTTAGGACGTGAGAATGCATTAACCCAAGCTTGCCATAGTAACAAGATCTCAAATAACAAAATAGCGACAAATGGAGCAAGAGTAATGGTGACTCTCCACATGATAACTAAGACAACCACATGTGTGTGCATTTAGGTTTCCTGTGAAGGAAATGAATCAATGAATTGTCATGCAGAAAAAATCAGCATAAATCAATGAAGCCTTACAAAGTCAAGCCTTCAAGAAGGTCCACACCAAGGAGAGGAATGGATAAAGTAAGGAAGAAGAGGGATTTAAGCTGTCTGCAAGCTTGTAAGAAGAAAAATGAAATGAGCATAGAACCATCTGCAACATACATAAAAAGATCAATTTTGAGACTCTTAAGTCCTCAGAAAAACTGGAGAGAACAATCGAACAAGTGATACAAGATTATTGTAGTCCAGACACAATTACTGAGACCATGAAACATGTCAAAATATCTTTCAACCTAATTAAGAACAAAATGTGCCAACAGAAGCAGCCACATCAGAGTTATTGAGCAGTCTGAATAACAGATAAGGAAATTTTTTTGTATTTAATGAGGAAAGTTACATAGAGAATGAGAAAGAATTTAGAAGAAAGTGAAAAAAACAAAGTCGATTTTTCTTCTAAATTTTTTTTTCTGTTCTAGGAAATGGATTAGATTTTAACTGCTGACTAGGAAAGATCTACTTTTTTTTCTTGTCCATATGTATTAAAAGAAATATACGATACAAAATATTAGCATAAGATCTGGATTTCACCCGGGATATAGGCTGTATAGAAGCATGAGTCAAAGGGAATAGAATTGAAGTTTATGAAACACACCATCTTTATCTTCATTCCTCAACATAATAATGACTCCCAAATGATGGCTCTTGTGCAGTTTTACCTTGATCTGACCTCTGAATCATCCTGGGAAAGAAGGTAAGTTTCATACTGTTTCTCAAATTAAATAAATAAATAAATAAAAAGGAAAAAAAAGAATTATAGCAGAGAAACCAATTGTCTTCTGATATCAGAAGACAATTGGGCATATAGTAGTTTTCAGTTTAAGATTATAACAACTAAATATATGCATCCAGAGAACTACCTGAGCTCCTAAATGATAGCCAAGGGTCTGTGAAGCCTGGAAACTTATTTGGCTCACAAAGGCTGATTTTCTGTTGCCCAAACACAGACTTCCTGGTTAGCTGTGCCTTCCTGAAATACAGATGAAGACATTCATATTGTACCAGACATTTACCCTGGCAGGTTTAATTTACACTTTAACTCCCAGTGTACTACATGATGTTATAATGTGGAATATTGATAACCAAAAATCACTGTAAACTTAAACACTCAGATAATCTATAAGCACTAAAATGCTTTCATCTTGAACTGAATGCCATCCAGCATATCAACATTTATTAGGTCCAAATTCTGTCTAGAAAAAGAGGCTTTAGAGGAAGAATATAGAAAAACAGCAGTATGGACAACTGTATTAAACATTTTTCCTGAATTCCCAAACAAGTTTAAAATATATCTTCTGTCAAGTATTAATATATTGTGAGCCTATGCAGGCTTGCAGGGGAGTTGGAGATTCATGATCCTTGAGGTCCCTTCTAACCCTGGTCATTCTATGATTCTGTGATTCTATGGCACAAAAGAGTGAAAAAAAATGGTACCTGGAAGGATCATGAAACAATTTACGCAGCTCAGCTTTGTCTGTTACTCAGGGAAATACACCAACAGTCTAGGAAATAATTAGTAGAAAATGAGGAACAATTGCATATAATTGGAGGAAATGTTAATTACATGTAACAAAAACTTTGCTTTGACAAGAAATTATTGCTGAGTAGAATGGATGGTGAAGTGCTTGCTGTGCCAGGCATAATATCGCATTTCTTGGAAATGAGGTAGTTAGCACAATGATGCACTGATAAAATCAGTATTCTCACTAGCACATCAGCAGAAACCATTGGCTACAGAGACAAGAAGCAAAGGGGTTAATAATTTGCTAGGCTATGTGTACTTGTCATTCTAGGCGTACATTTTCCAGAAATTCTTCTGGTTATTGTGTCACATTTCACTACTCTGGGCATTGCTATGGTGTTCTAGAAGTCTTATCATGGCCAGCATAATGAAAACAAATGAATGCATCAGTGCTTAAGTTATTTCGGTAGATAAATTATACAACAAAACCTCTCAAGCCATCAGTGCAGTAATTGCAATGCTTGCCTTGTGGACTCATTGTGATTAGACAAAAGCTTTTTTTGTGTGTGCTCTCACATCTCATTGATAATATAGTCCTTTATATGGTCAGTTAAGCATTTTTATAATTGAAAATGCAGTTGAAAATTCCAGTGTATACCAGTACTAAAAAAGGAAAAATTTCACATACCAAATGCAGAGGCTCATGTTCTGCTTCTGGAGTCAAGCATCCTTTTTAGAACTCTGAGGAACAGAGAAGCAAAAAAAATAAAATTTTGGATAGGTGTTCAACATCTGTCATTTGCAAACCAAGTTCTAACTGTAGAACTGTGTAATTATCAACTATTCATATTTCCTTTTTAAATAAAAAGATGTATAGTAACTTGGCACAGTTTTGCATTACAGCTGTGTACATTCTGCAGTATTTTTTTTCTGACATTTCAAGCATTCATCTCTCTCCATATGAGATTTCTGTGAGTAAAAGAACCTTCTAAGTGATGTTTGACCTGAATACCCCCAAATGAACTTTGCTTAAGGAAATTAAATTTAAACCTGAAAGAGTTTCTAAATATTTACTTTGAAGGCAATATGGTCTAATGACCAGGTCACTGTACTGGAAGAAGAAAATATAACATCAATTTCTGGATCAGTTACTGACCTTCTTTGTGACTCCTGGCAATGTAATTTACTTCTTGTAGCTTCAAGCAGGAGTCTAAATCTGTTACTCTGAATGCCCTTCTTTTTTTCTATCTCATTTATTTTTACTAAACAGAAAACGTTTTAATTTAGTAATGTTGCATTTTGTGAATATTGAGATTTTTAACTGATTGTTTTGACAGAAATCTGCTTAGATCAGTATATTTCTCACCTACACAACTTTTCTATGTTGCTAACTTGTTCAGTATTACAGGGAAAACATTCTAACATGAGCTTTCCACAGACTACTATCTAAAGAAATGAAGGAAGGAACAGTTTCTCAAAAAATGGGATGAAGCGATGAGTTATTAAATGGCTAATAGCTAATTTCAAGTATTTCAATGTGGTATAAATTCCCCAGAAGTGCAGTAAAAGTTCCCCAGAAAACAGCAGAAAATTTGAGCATGAATTTCATCTCTTTGTATTGGATGAGTAAATTAATTTAAAAAAAATATATATTAAAAAAAAGTAATCAGAAAGAAGGGTTTTGTTTTTTTTTTTTTGTATTTTGTGATAGGTTGATTTTGTGTTTGCTTTTGTTGTGTTTTGGTGTTGTTGCTTTATTTCTTTAGTTTTGCTTTTTGTATTTTGATAGGTTTGAACCACAGATATGAGAAGTACTTATAAGACAATAAAAGACAGGATGAGACTTGAAATATTTACAACAGATTTGAGAGAATTATGTTGAACATGTAATTTTGAGGTTTTATAGAATCCCTAATTCACGACTGAATTGTAATAAAGATCAGAGGCCCAAAATGGAGAACAACATTACTAGGAGAATGTGACTTTAACATAAAAGAAAGCAACTAAATGATACCAAACAAGCTAACAGACATGATGGTTTGCAAGGTAGTTTCTATGCTCTTTCTTTAGATCTGGAAATTTTCTAAGATTTTTAGGGACTTCTGTGAAGTTTCCTGGGAACATTGGAGTGACTCATGTTGCTGGGAAAGGGTAGCTACTCCAGATTTTCTTCTGTTAACTCTAGCAGTTTCTAAATATCTCTCAGCTATATCTGGTCAAAATGTTGTTTGCATCTTTTATCTTCAACTGCTTCAACAGCATCAAGCAGCCATTCAGCTAGTGATGATTGATGCTGTCAGGTCCTCCAGTGCATCTCTTATAACAGTGGTTTCTGCAGACAGCTGAGCAGAAGGAGGTTGCATACTGAAAACTGTGTGGCACTGTTAAGAACCACGGGGCGTAGTCCCCAGCACCATTTAGGCCAGTTACCTCTGGCACAGCAGAGGTCTTTACCCAGGCAAGAGCATTAGAGATAAGATGTGAACATCCATGACCAACACAGCAGATTGGCATTGTGAGGCACAGTCTGTGTATATGAAAAAGCATTTCCTCCAGGTGGACATTTCAACAACAGGACAGATTGGCATGGGTGTTTAAGTAATCTTTGTCCTTAGAAACTTTTAAAATCCAGCTAGGCAATACTCTGAGCGACCTGGTCTGAACTTAGAGCTTACCCTGCTTTCAGCATAAGGTTGGACTAGATGAACTCTGAAATTCTTCCTTAAAAATTTTACACAGGCTTGGGAAAAAAAAATCACAACAAATAATTATATCTTTTAGCACATGGTAAAGAAAGTATAGATTGGGGAATCACTCTCAAATGATAGCTTCTTAGAAGTTCATCGTGATGTAGAAGCACAAGTCAAGAACTTGATTTTTGGGTTCAGTAACTTCAAGACTGATGAGGTCAGATCCTTTTTTCTTCATCTTCCATTTCCATAGAGCTGCTATCACCACCCTAACATAATAGCATCTTTGAGTTTCTGAGCTGCTTTTAAGTGTATTCTTCCAGCAATGAAACAAGCTCTCTCTCAGAAGGGAGAGCAGGGTCCCAAACTGCTTTTCTCTAAGAAAAACATTCATTGTTATTGAGTTGTTAATGACACTCACCATTAGCGTTTGTTTTGATAAGAGAAGGTCAGAGACATTGACTTTGTCTGACTTTGAACTTCATCTCAACCCTATGATATACAACACTAGAACTCAGGGGAAAAGATTTATCTATCTATAGAATGCTTCTTCCCATTTCAGGAAAAACTTGTTAACTCTCCTTGTACTTGTTTGAATCTACTCTGATGTCTAACATGATTTCTTGTTTTGGCTCCCAGAAAATTTGGACTTTCGAAGGTTCCCAGAAGTGTTTCAAGTGTTATACTAGAGACTGATGAAAATCATTTCTTCATATTGTGGTACAGTTTGTTTTGTAAGTAGTCAAATGACGTTAAAAGTCATTTATTTGAATCATTCTAAATTTAAAACACCAGTAGCATTTGCTAGTTGCAATGAGAAAATAGCCAGCCACAATTATGAGCTATGAGTTTGCCATATAAAGGCTTTCACTGTAGTGAAGAAAAAGCAACTCTGCAGGTTTCATCTGATTCCAGTGACTATAATTTAGCCTGGTGTGCACGCAACAAAGATGATTAAAAATGTGAACACTTAACATTTCACAGAATACTTTATTGATACAGTTGTAAAGAACAGAGTCAAGTAAGTTGAGTGTTTTTCCTTTGCTCTGAAAGTGAATCTGATTCATTTCCAAGAAAGGACTGGTAATAAAATGTTTTAATTTTTTGTCCATTTATAAGGAGATACAGTCTCTGTTCTATTCATTCTTACATAAGGATAAAATAAGAAATTACAGGTCTTTCAGAAGAAAAATCCCCCTAGGTGGATGTTTGAAGGGCAGTCATCTACAGTTTGTGCTCTGTGTACTTTTCCAATTTCCTTTCACTTGGTTCCCTACAGTTCAAGTCATTCTGAAGTTAAATATATATATATATATATAATTCATTAAGGCAAATGTTTTACATCAGAAGAAATGAAAAGTCCCATATTCTTTTCTGTATGGTTATATCTTGTCTGCTGTTAAGAAATGCTGTTTAAGCAAGTCGAAACCTAGTGGCATGAAAAGAAGGAGAAGGCCATTAGCATCACACCTACTTTAGATATTGGTTACATCTGGAATATTTGTGCCTCACAGGAATTCATTCTTAAGTATTGATATTTTTGTTGCAGAAACCCCAATTGCTTTGGATCCTGGTTAAATCAACAGTTTTCATTTGTTTCATATTTTCTATATAGGGTGACACATGCAGCCAATGGACCAAATGTGGTTCACAAAGTGTTTTCTAAAACAATAGAGAAAAGTCCTTACTTTCAACAGAAATGTGGAAAGTACCATATGGAAAGCAAGCAACATGTAATACTGCTTTCAAACTAAGAGCTCTTTCATATTAAAGATCTTTTACATCTGATAGAAGAAATGAGACTCAGGCTCAGCTTGGATCACCTTGGAAAAGTGGAATGACCTACTTCTACTTTACACAAGGTGTGTGAGACTCACTAGCTTTTAGAAAGTTTACAACATCTTGATGTGAACATTCATTAGGACAGAAGGAAAATGGTAATTCTGAGAAATCATTAAATCACTGGCTAGAAAGGCTCTGGGGAAACCATACAATATGATGCAGACATGATGGGAAAAAGGCAGATCTTATTGCTGAACAGAAATGGCGGCAATGGCTTTTTTAAGGCTGATTTGGAATTGGACAAAGGTGTACTTTCTATTATTCATTTGTTATGACTTATTTTGTAGGATTTGTTCCTAGAGACCAAAAGGTTTGAAGAGATATGCATTTCAATTATTTGTCTCACTGTTTGCATTAAAAATAGTTACTGGAAAGGTAATTCTTAAAGCTTTATTTTTAGATCTCCCTGTCATCAGTAGTATTCCTCTAAACACATCTGCATTCAATTTAGAAAAAAACTGGCAGAGACTAAAGGAGATATCTTCAACTCATGTCAATCTTCTATGTCCCGTTAGATTATTTACACTCTTATGAATACAGGCAATACAATGGCCTCTTTGACCTCAAGCTAAGATCTCTAACAAAGATCTCTGGTAAGACAACTAGACAAAATATTTTAAAATAGGGGAATGGTGGTGTTGAGTTTGTTTTTACAGTGGGTTTGCCAAGTGATGCAAATGCAAATTGGAATTCCACATTCTGTATTAACAAGAGACAGAGCACAATATTATTCTTTGATGCCCTACTGAATGATTTTTTCATGTTGTGCATACAGCAGTGCTGATCTTTTGGTAGGAAAATGACATTCCTTTCTTGATCAAAGGTAAAGTTCATAAAATACAACCAATTCAGATGTTGAATTTATTTAATTTAGTAAAAATAAAGCCATTGTTTTATCAAAATTTGAGATTGTGTTAATGAGAATGGTTTCACAAAATTACTCTAAGCCCTCACTTAAATGGATAAGTTCAACTGCACTAAAGGTAAGGCACAACTCATATGAAATCAGTTAAGTTCTACTGATTACAACAGGGTTTCATTTGGCATCTGTGTTTGCATGGCTACTGTATGTGTTCTTTTAATTAATTTTCTAATACCTGTTTTATACTGCTTAATCACCCTAATCTGGGATGATTATTAAACTATGTGGAGAATAGCTTCTTTCAGCACTGAAAACCTCCTAGCTTTATTTCATCTCCTGTTGGGATTTTTGTCCCCTGAAATCAGGCTGTGAAACCCTAGGCATCCAATAGCTAAAACAGCATGTTTTAAAGAAAACAGCAATGTAAAGGAACATGGAAGGGCACATCAATTAGGGTTTTGGCTGCACTAGAGTTAATTTTCTTTACAGATGTGCGTAGAATGCCACGTTTTGAATTTTTGATGAAAATAGTACTGATAAGCGCTGTGATGTTTTAGTTGTTGCTGAGCAGTGCTTAGGAGTCAAGGACTTTTCAGCTTCTGACACTGCCTGGCCAGTGAGGAACATGGGCTGCACAAATAATTGGGAGGGGCCACAGCCAGGACAACTGAGCCAGCCTGACCAAACAACATGTGGCATGATGCTCAGCAATAAAAGCTGGGGTAAAGAACGAAGAGACATTTGCGGTGACGATATTTGTCTTCTCACAAAACAGCTGCAATGAGTCCTGTTTTCCTGTAGCTAGCTGAACATCTGCTAGCCAATGGAAAGTAGTGAATGAACATCTTGTTTTGCTTTGCTTGCTTGTGTGGCTTTTGCTTTACTTGGTAAACCGTCTGTATCTCAATCTGTAAGTTCTCTAGCTTTTACCTTTCCAATTCTCTCAGTCATTCCACCTGGAGAGTGAGTGCTGTGAAGTGTGAGCTACCTGCTTGGGTTAAACCAAAACAATACCTGGGATCCTAAGTCTGAAAGTGTAGACATATATTGGCATTCTAAGTAACCAAAGTAGTTTAATCCACACATGGCAATGGATTTAATTTGTACATGGTGCTATGTTTTAATTTCCTTGATTACATCAGTCAAAACTACTCCTATACATTTCTTATGTCTTTTCTGTTCTGAGAAAAAATAGAGTATTTCTAGATCCAGAAGATTGTAGATTTAGGAAAAAAAAAATTGCTAATGCAGAATTTAAAATATCAGTGATGCTGTGAACCTGCTGAGAGATACTATTTGCTCATCTTGTTCTTGTGAAAAAAGATAAAGCCATTCATGTTTCCCAAATGTTGTAACACAGTTCTATCTAGCACACAGGTAGATTGTATTTTAACTCATTTTGTGCCATTATAAAACATATGTCATTGGCAAATGTAGAAGTACTCTCGTGCTTATACTTCAGGAGATGCTTAAGACTAGGAAGACTAGGAAGTACAGAAATTAGATTGATATGATTTATCTCAGATTGTAAAGAACTACAATCTATTTCAACAGATGTCTTCAGGAAAGAGAACTTCAGATCAGAAAATCTGACCTTAAAAATGTTTTACATCTTGGAACAACATCTTTACCAGTTCTTCAACGTGCAAAAATGATGGATCACAGTCTGCATCAGTATACTAGCTCTTAAGACAGAAACTTTATTCAAGCAATGTTCATACTATACGTCAACTGAGAGGAACTTTCAGTAATAAAGCAGATATTTCTAACAGAATTGTGATGCCTTACCATAAAAGTGCAAAACAGTTCTGGGCAACTGGAGTGGTGGAAAGTTTCCAGAGGAAAAGGGATAATATATCTTTTTCAGTCTTAAAAGAGCCATCTCAATATCTGTGTTCCAAATATTTTAACCCTTCAGATTTTTTTGTTGTTTTTTTTGCAAATTTGTTTGCAATTTCAACTAACTGACAATAAACATTATCTAAATCAATTATTTCACAATGAAAATCAATGAGATTAAATCTGCTATGTTCTAAGATACTATTATGCAGGTCCTTCTGAATGTAAGATCTCCTATTTATTTCCCTGGAAAATACAACCGATACAATGTGCACAATAATATTGTTTGTTAGAGCAAATTCTCAGGTACAAAACACTACTTTTTCACAGATTCATCATTAGCTATGCATTTTTGCCAGCAATGGACAACTTGCATACCACACTCAGAAATATCTGCATGGCCATCCAGAACATGGTTTGCTTTTTACATCTCTATCGCTACTGTTGAAACACACCAGCCACCACCTCACTGTGCTCACATCCGCTATTTGATCTCCATAAACATTCACCAAGCAGTGATGAATGTCAGTGGGTGCAATTTTTTTCTGCATGAGGGAATTCAGTGACATGCATCTGCTTTATACACACTTCATGTCAGAAGACATTCTGTCTGACTGCCCCTCTGCTGCCATCTGTCGCACAGCAACAAAGTGTAACAGAATATTGGTGGGAAGCTTCAACCTTGACTGCCCTGTCACCAACATCTGCCTTTGACACCATGGGCCAAAAAAATAGGAGGCATTACTTTTGGAGCAATTCTCATATAAATCATAGCAGCAGGATCTGTCAGAAAGCCAGATACTAGTCAGTAGTTATTTCAAGGTCCAAACTCCAGATATAAATAGGAAGATGAGCACTTTATTTTCCTTAGACCGCTTGCCTTAAACACAAAACCTGACAATCCACTGCTGTTATTGTGAACTGGTTTTCAGCTTTTTGTGCCAAAGCCAGCTGTGTCCATGCCAATATAAAATACTTTCAGCAGAACACAATAGAAAGAAAAGAATAAAAGGAAAAAAAAAAAAGATTAAAAACTAGAACATTTCCTATCAATCAGTGGCAGAAATATAAGAAGGCAGAATAGCAGCATCCAAGTTACAATATAGCCAAAATATTCAGGAAAATACCCCTAGTCTTCTGCAGAGCTCAGCATGATCTTTAATAACTGTACTCAGTTTCAACTTCTATAAGAAAACCATCCGTAAGAAAATGATGCTAGGTCAGAAATTCATTGTGGGCTTATGTGAATAAATACAGCTAGCTAAATTGCCAATTCATGTACTACTTAATCTACTCTGAACTGTTATTTTAATGCCTGTTCACTGTCTCCAGCAGTGAAAAATCGTTATGCCAGATGTTGTAAAGTGACCATGCAGGTTCCTATAGTAAAATTCTAAGCCACAAGTTGTTGATCAACCTGTTTTAGAGTCAAAGTCTCTTATCTCACAAAAAATACTAACAACACTGTTCGGTTGCACTGTGTCAGCTCAAAGATGGTACATTTAAGGAAGTCTGAAGATGGGTAAAATCACTGTTGATGGGAATGATTAAGCCCTGGCTCCAGTGTTTATAATCACTGTACTGTGCCATAAGAGAATTGCGGTGTTGGAAGAATAGTGACATAGAAAATGAGACTTTACGAGCATCTTTCTTGCAGTCTCGACCATTCCAAAACAGTACTTTAAACAATGTTGATATTTTAAAAAGAAATTTCCAAATTTTCAGCAGAATTTTGCAAGATTATAGAGATAAGTATGTGGCCATATAAGACCAGAACAGGATGGACTTGCAGCTACTGAAACCTGTAAAAAGAAAGCAAAACAAGATTTTGCATTACATTTCTTTGTATTTTTAGTGGTCTCCATTATAAAAATTATGTGCAAACACAAACTGCTCCAGCATATGCTGTAACATAGAATCATAGAGTCATAGAATCACAAAGTTGGAAAGGACCTACAAGTTCGTCTAGTCTAACTGTCCTCCTATAACCATTACTACCCTCTAAGCTACTAAACCATATCTCATAGCTCCTCATCCTCTCTTGAACACTGCCGGGGATTGCTACTCCACCACCTCCCTAGGAAGGCCATTTCAGTGCCTGACCACTCTCTGAGAGAAGAAATTTTTCCCTGTGTCTAATTTAAATCTCCCCAGCGCACCTTGTGGCCATTTCTCCGGGTCCTGTTTGTTGCCTGGGAGAAAAGGCCGACCCCCTTCTCATCATAACCCCCTTCAGGAAATTGTAGAGTGCAACAAGGTCTCCCCTGAGCCTCCTCTTCTCAGACTGAACAATCCCAGCTTCCTCAGTCGCTCCTCATAAGATTTGTGCTCCAGACCCTCACCAGTTTCATTGCCCTTCTCTGGACATGTTCCAGGGCCTCAATGTTTTTATTGTAGTGAGGGGCCCAAAACTGAACACAATACTCGAGGTGTGACCTAGCCTTCAAGACATGATAAAGGTCCAATTTTCACAGAACTGTCCTTAACCAACATAAATATTAAGAAAAGAGTGGAAACGGTTTTCCAATCAACATACTGATAGTATCTTCCTGGTATAGGTTTTAATCCAGTCAGGATCTGATCATGCCATCTGCTTCCACAGTAGAGCTGCTCATGAGTAAATTTGCCACTCTAAAAGAATTCCCAGATAAAATACTGCTATTGTACCTCTTCCATACTTACAAGATGTTATTCTGAAATTGGTTACTATTTCGGTGCCATTGGTAGTAGCGGAATTTTGCTCCAAAAACAGAGAAGTCTTTGTGTTGGTGATGTAGTCTTGGATACACTGAAGACAAAGGATTTCTGTTGTTAAGTGAGACCATAGTTTAATTCCAGATATTTTTAGTAAACCTGGATATGATACAAGGCGAAGAAGACAGAAGACTGTTCATTGCCTTGCTCATTCTCCAATTAGTTCAATTTCTCTCAAACCTTTTAAAGAACCTTATCAGGCCTGATGAAACAAAAGCAACAGTCACTGCAAATCTTAGATTCCTGAAACAAAAGATTTGTTACTTAAATCCTTCTGAAAGTCGCTCTATATTTGCAGTACTGCTTAATGCGATGCAGTAAGTGCTGGTGCACAGGATGGTGTACTTGTTCATAAAGTAAATGTACGCAACTGTCCAGAAATCCTTGCCAGCTTTAGATATTGCCAAGAGAGATGCACTTCAGCAGATCATCATTTATATTAGCGGCTGGACAAATGAAAGCAGGATGACGCATGAAATGGCTTAAGGAGAAGCACCAACCTTTTAACTGGAAATATCACTTGTCATTTCATCCTAAAATGTTTTTAAATAAGTAATTTTTAAAAATAAAAATGCATTAACAAGCTGAGAAAGTGATAAATATCCTTTATTGCACAGCAAATTTTCCTCTCAAAATTCTTTCTTCTGTTCTATCATGTTTTCATCTCTCTTTGAAGTGGATGAAATTTGAGCCCTTAATGAAGGTTTACCTTATTAGAGTTCAGGGCCATCACACACACACACCTAGATTAACATCTCTAAGAAGTACATACTTCTGCTGTTGTTTTGACACTTAACTGAAACTCTGCTACTTCAAGAGCTAAAAAATACTTTAGAAGATAGTTCAAATGCGCTCTGTAATGAGCTTAACACATGCATTTACTGTGATCTGAAAAAAAACAATTGTCGCATACAAATACCAGCACTCAGGTCCATATTAAGATGAACATTACAGTAGCATAAGTAGAATTTTAAAAAATTGTATGCATTATCGTCATGAAGGAACAGCTGGAAGGAGATTTAGTACCTATGTTTAGACTCAGTGCACAAAGAGAAACTGAGTGGCTAATGTTAAGTGTATAGAAGATTTCCAAAGTTCAGTATTACTGAGATATAAAAGACATTTACTTTTATCATGTACTTCTAAATTTTTTTATTTTAAATGATCTTCTGAAAAATAGGCCATTATTATGGAACACCATTTCCTATCAACGTCTTTGCATGTTTCACTGATGTGTCTTTTTTCATTTGTTTATTTAGTATAGCAAACTGTTTAAGAAATTGCAACATCCCAATGAAGTAATGTCAGTTTTGTGGAAAGAAAACTATTGGATGCTACTGCCACTCAAAGCTTGCATCTCAAGTGAATTTTGTCACTGTTCTGCTACTCAGTTGTACATGAGGCAGGCAATAAAAATTGGAGCTGTGAACTAGCACCATTTCACAGTCACTACCCTGAAATATATCCTTAAACTAAAATTTTATTTATGAAATAGTTCGCAAACATTTTGAGTGATCTTATGTCTTGTTTCAAAGCAATTTTTCTGTAGTTCTGTTTTCAAATAGGGTTTCCAAAGAAATTTTCCTTTTATGCTGATTTTCAGTGAAGACGATCTAACATTATCAATTCTGTGAGGAAAATGTGGACTTTCTGAGATCTTTTGAATAACACCTAAGACAAGGTTCACAGATCCCTAGGACTTATGTTGCTAACATTCTTTTCTTAATATTTCTTTTCAGAAAAAATCCGGATTCTTGAGACCTAAAGATTTAAGTCTATTATAATTAAGGAAAAGAAAAAAAAAAAAAGAAAAAAAAGAAAAAAGAAAAAACCTATAGGAATATTGAAAATCAGTCATATTTGTAATAAATTACATGTGTATGACGTAGCAAAAATGTTGACCTTTTATAGAATCGTAGATGATATTATGGTAAAAACAATAACATTCACAATTTTTAAAGTATTGCTTTACTATAAAAGACAGTATAGATCCTGTGTTTATTAAATAAGACTTCTGAAGTAAACATACCACTTTTTAAAGCAAGAAATATTCTTTTTAAATGGTATTCTAGATTCCCAGCTTGGATTCTCCAGTTAATACTGTAGGTTTTTTTACAGTATCATCACTGGTAATGAGACTTGTTATGGAAAATTACGTGATCAGAGACACAGCAGTTTTGTTGTAGAAAAAGAAGAAATAAATATTATATTTTCTTTAAAAAATGCCACAGCTATTGTTTGTTATAATGACACAAAATAGAATTCATGAGATCTCAAATTTGAGAAGAAAAAGTTAGAATTTACGTACAACTCTATCTTTCATATTTTTCCAATTTTGGAGAAAATAAAATGTAGCAAAATATTATTTTTGTCAGTAAACCAAGTAGAAATGATTCAAAATGCAAACATGGGAACCAGACCTGTGATTAAGGCGCCATTTTTAAACTCAAAGAAAGCCAGTATTTCAATTGAAACTCCATTACTTTTTTGCTATTTGTCATCTGCACTAGATGCAATGTTTTCCTGGGGACTGGTCCAAAAATACGAAGAAAAATACCCCTTGAGACTAACATTATCATCACTGTTTTTTAAAAACCACAGTAAATTCTGTCAGGACAACTTGACACGTTTATTTGACCTTGAAAACAGTGCTCTAAATGTTGTTTTCCCATAAGGAGGGGAAGGATGAGAAAGAATATCACAGAACATGTCAACATGGGGTAGTAGTATGACGTTATTTTAATGTTTACTTTATATATCTGTACTATGAGCTTATTAAAGGATTCGCATAATGTAGAATCATCTGGTGATATGCCTTAATCTGGCTTCCCTTGCTAATCAGTGGAGTAAAAACAGTGTTTCATAAGAGTAGAGTACATCACCACTGATTTTGAAGGGAACTTTTATAAAATTCACCCATTTACCCAGTCTCTTTAGTCTCCCAGTGCATTCAATAAAAAAGATAGATTTTTCAAACGTAGTCATATTCTCTCCTTCTCCTGATTGTAGGTAGCAGTGAGACTTGGTAGTCTCCCTTGCTTTTGTGTCTCTTTCCACAACAACCTGAGTGAAGTGGAAGCGATTTGCAGCACACTGTGTGCAAGTCCCAGTGTGGTAAAGTCAAGAGCTAGGACCTGGTGTGATCTGTGGCATATACTCTCACTCCTTCTTGTCACAGTGCTGAATGAAGGTAATCTGGGATTAGGAATAGAGTTGAATCCTGCATTGGCAAATTTGTTCAAAAACAGTTCTTAATGAAGTCGTATTTGGGAGCTTATTTTAGCCAGTGCACCAAAAGGACCTTGCAATTTCTTCATACAAAAACTCAGCCATAAGTGCTTTGGTATCTCACATTACACATTAAATATTGCCATTATTTAATATGTCTTTGACTCCTAATGTTAAATAACTCAGAGTTATTGATCTGCAATGACATACAACACGTGGGGTATCAAGCTTGGGAAAGAAGTGTGAATAAGTAAAAGAATTTGGTAGCATTTTATTTTTGTTCTCTGAGTCATGTTGTAGAAAGATTATTTTGATATGAAAGGCATACTGTTTTTTAATAAAATTTTTACCCTCGCTGTGCATAGACAGGCTCATTAGTTAAACCCTGAGCTTTAGAAGTATGAAAAGCCTACTGTACTACAACCTAAGTTATGATAAAACCTATGATATGAAGCTGAAATGGAAAATTCTTCCTTTTCTTTCAATCTTGAGCACTTTGGAGAGTTGTATCCACAGACTACTTGGATGTTTAGGTCATTTGGTGGCAATTCTATGGAATTATAGACTATGGAGTGAAAAATAGGAAACAAAAAGGGTCCAAACATTTTACCATCCAAATCACCAATGTCCCTCAAAAATTCCTGCTTAGAAATAAAAGGAAAAAAAAAATTGGTTCCACTGCAAATAGCACAGGTTGGAAAGACTATTTTATGCAAGGTTCTCATCTGTTGCCAAACAAGAAAGACAACTGAAAATGTTTGGATATATTTCTGGGTCTTCGAAGACAGAGTTTGTGTTTTCATCTCTATTTACATGAACTAGACTTGTGGATAAAGAAGATAAAGGAATCACATATCTATTCCAAGATTGTCTTAAGGGCTGACTGGTTTCCAGACGTCTAGCTAAGGGATCATGCAACATTTTCTCTTCACTTATAATTTTCCCCTCTCTCTTCTACTTTTTAAAAAGTAATGAAAGAGGAATTTGTAATATTTTGCATTTTATTTGGAAGTTTGGCAATAAGATCAGTTCTAGAGTAACCCAGGCTTATGTAAGTTTCATTTGATTCCATACTGACAGGGGCACAGGCGCTTTCATTATACACTACACTAACCACTCCAGAAACATTATTAAAATACTTCTTTAGAGTCTAGAGTAGCCATTGTTTTACAGTGTGCCTTACTGAGGGATTTGGCAGCTGCTCAGAATTAACCTGGGACTTGCCATCAGGCCTGATCTCTAGCTCAACCTCTACGAAAGCTCCATGGAGACTTCTAAGAAGTGTATGAATTTGTAAAACAAAGCTGAAATATTTTCTGCTTTGCTTCAATGTGGACTATGTCTTTCTTCTTCCATTCTAAGTCTTCATGCCACCATTTCTCACATCATGTACTTAACAGCACAGACAGAGCATGTATGCCATGGGGCATAGTCTTCCTAAATGAAATAAAATTTGCAGAGCAGGGTTATACCTTCGTTTATTTTCCAGCACACTAATGATGACCAAATCTAAAATTTGGTTTTATAGAGTTGCCTTTTACTGAGGCTCTCTTTTTGAGAGGATTTAACTGCTCTCTAATATCCTGCATTGGGTGTCAGCCTAAATAATTCTGCCAAATCACATATTACATCTAATTCAGAGGCTATCCCAAGTCTGAGTATCGTGTTTCCAGACTTGTATTTCTGCATGGTTGTTTGCAGTCCCACAATGGTAAGGCTGGACCCAGTTGGGAACTATGAACTGGTCTCTCCCTTTATTGAGCATAGTCTGAGCTGGGACATATTTTCTACCTCCAGTTTTACACACAGCAACAGATAGTCTATCTCCCCTTTAAAATCTCAGACACATCCTACATTTACCAACACTTCTGTCCTCTGTGAGAGAAACTTTTCTCAGGTACATCACCCACCTCTAATTCAGCACTGCAAAGGATGTCTGTGCTGATCTTCCATCTTGTACATTCTCATTCTTCAATTTGAACACACAAAGACAGCTTTTAGCAAAAAAGAAGGCCTGTCTTTGAAGTGCAGCCTTATCTGTGAGAACAATGTGGGAGAGATTAGAAGCTGATATAAAATCTGACCCAGAAGTGCTGTGTGCTTTTAGCTTCCAGAGACCCCATTGGATCATGTTCTTTGAATGGCAGTGCAGGAGTCGAAATAAGAAGAAAATTAATATTTAGCTCTTTTAGACACCTTTTAAACTCCCTAACACCTTTTAAAGACAGGCAAATTGCTAAAAATAGATGTTTTTTTTTTAAAGACAGTAATTATCTATTTGTACAGACTGTAGTAAACAAACCCAGTACAACTCATTGAAGTACATCACAAAGCTGACTTTGTAAGGTGTCTTTCGCTCATCATGCTTTTCTCTCTACAAATTTTCCATGCTGCTTCAAAATGGGAACACATATTGGATATTTTCTCTGTAACATTTGGCTGTCTGTCAAAGTGAGAGCAATGTTAGGTGTAAATCACAAAAGTACTTGTTCCAATTTAAATATTATTTTTGTACACTCTCTTAGACTATTCCCTCATATATCAGCTGTTCCCATGCAGACCAGCACAAGAATATCTGTTTAAAAACAATCTGTTTACTGTATTACATCTCACAAAGTTGTGCTTATGAAAGCACACAACACTGGGAAAGGGAGAGTGAATTCAATTTCTTTGAATTCACATATATGACTTCTTATGTTAATGAAACAAAGCCTACACAATCAGCTCATACTGCCATTTTGTTCAAGTCTTGTTTCGAAGCTAAGCAAAGGAATGAGAATCCTAGGCTATTTCTCAGCATTACCAGGCCCAGGAACAGTAGGATGCTAAGTAAACACTCCATCAATACTTTTATATTTCACAATTATTTTTGTATAAAAAATAATGTAGGTTTTATTTCTTTGTTAGTTTTGGTGTGTTTATGTGTTTTTATGCATGTGTTTTTAGGGGAAGGACCTTTTCTTGTTGATATTTTTAAGTAGTGGCATATTTTATTTGAGTGGCTAAATAAAAGATAATAAAATGTGATTCAGGATACAAGTAAAAAACATTGAGTTCCATGTTCTACTTATTGCTGATATATTCACAATGCATGAACTGATAAATTGTGTGAGAAGTCAGATCTGAAATGTGACAGATTCCACTTGTAATCAATTATTGCCACCCTATATAAAATATTATAAATGTGCATGAATCTTCTTATGTGACAATTTCAAAATGTTTTATTCAATAAGTGATACACTACCTAGTCGTTAACTAGGTAAATCTCTTTTCAACTTGCTAGAAGAGCTAAACTATAGATCATTAATACCGATATACCAGATGTAGTGCCCTTCACACGTGAGGCTGCTCTGAGTTACACAGAAAGCAACATGCATTTCTTGTTGCTCAATATCTGAGATCTACAAAATAACAGATTGTGTTGTTTTCTGTGGCCAGACTTTAGATCCTTGATTTCTTGGTCAAAATAAACATTGCATCAAATCAAGTATCACCCATTGCATGGGTCTGTAAAGTGTTTCCAAAAGGCTCAGGCTGAGTCAATACAGCAGGCAATGTTAGACAGTTTTGGTGTTTTTCCTGTGTCTACAATGATAAAAATAGATTACAGAAATATGCTTGTTCTGACAGAGCTTAATTTTCTTTTTAGGAAATGCTTTGGAAGAAAATAATTTCCCTTGCAATATAAGAACAAGCATCATGGAATCACAGGATAATAGAGTGGTTGAGTTTGGAAAGGACCTCTGAAGGCCATCTTGTCACAGAATCACAAGGTTGGAAACAACCTGCAAGATCATCTAGTCCAACCGCCCTCCCATTCCTATTAGTACCAGAAGCTACTAAACCATCTCTCGTAGCTCCTCATCCAGGAGCCTCTTGAACACTGCCAGGGATGGCGACTCCACCACCTCCCTGGGCAGCCATTCCAGTGCCTGACCACCCTTTGAGAGAAAAAGTTTCTCCTAATATCCAACCTAAACCTCCTCTGGTATAACTTCTGGCCGTTTCCTCGGGTCCTACTATTTGCCTGGGAGAAGAGGCCAGACCCTTTTGCACCACAACCTCCCTTCAGGAAGTTGTAGAGTGCAATGAGGTCTCCCCTGAGCCTCCTCTTCTGCAGACTGAACAATCCCAGCTCCCTCAGCCGCTCCTCATAAGACTTGTGCTCCAGACCCCTCACCAGTTTCGTTGCCCTTCTCTGGACACATTCCAGGGCCTCAGTGTCTTTCTTGTAGTGAGGTCCAACCCCTGCTCAAGCAGGAACACCCAGAACAAGGTGCCAGTTCAGATCTGGACCATGTTCAGACATTCTTGAAGATCTCCAGGGAGAGAGACCCCCACATCCTCTCTGAACAACCTATGTTTGTGTTCAGTTGCCCACACAATGCTAAAGTGCCTCCTCATGTTTAGACAAAACCTTCTGTGTTTCAGATTGTGTCCATTACCTCTTGTGCTGTCACTAAGCACCACTGAACAGAGCGTGGCTCTGGAGTTGTGCCCCAGTCTCCTTGTCTTCTGTATATGTTCATCATCTCTTTCACTCACATTCTTATTTCTTCAAAGTGTAGCTGGTAATACCATATCCAAGGCAGATTACATAGCTATGCTTTCACATCACCGGATTTCAAGCTATAGGATATACTTACCACAAAGGAAATATAAACTACTTCAAAGCCTCCAGTGTATGCTGCAGCAACAGCAGGTCTCAGATGTGCTAAGCTGCTTATATGCTGGTGTATATTCTGGTGACTCTGTACATTGATTCAGGGGTTTGTACCAAAGAGGAGAAAGAAACAGGAGTTGTGAGTGGGCACAAGGGCATGGCACTGAATTTTTCTCACATTCAGGTCATTTAGATGTCTTATTTAAGGTCTTTTACTATGTTTTCCACATTGAAAAAAAATACTAAGTGGATGTGCGTGGACTCAGAAATACTAGATAACTTTGTTAATAATCTAAAAAACATGAATGCCAGATCAGTCCAAATTAAAATATTTTTATTGAAAATGTAGTTTCAGAATTCATCTTTTGGTAATTTATAAAAATGCACATCATCCTCCTTCGTGGAAAAAAATATTTTTCAAGGAGGAATCCTCCCTAAACAAACAAGTATTGTTTGAGACAGTTTCTGAGTTTCTGGTCCACACTTCATGCAATAGTGTTTGGGATGGAGAGCCACATGGATTCTTTTGGAAGACACCTGCAAATTCAGTACAAATCATGTCTGCAGTGTTTTTACTGGTACTGCACAGAATGCTGGTGGGGCCACTGGATGCTGCAGGTTTAAGTAAACTCTTGATTAATTTAGGTATGACAGTTTCTCTAAAATAGTGCTACATATCCTTATATAGATACTCTGATTACATCATTATTTTTCCTTTTGTGTGTGTGTGTACATGTGTGAAAAACTCCAGTATGATAGCATGGGGACCATGTACTTTCCAGTTGATCAGTGTCTTCTAGTGGATCATGATTACTTAAGAAAATTGAATGTTTCGACTATTCAGTCATTTTCTTTGAAAGACAAATTCGCTAGGAAAAAGCTGGTCATCCTGTCTTTTAGTCCTGGAAAGCCAAATGAGTAGCTGCATTGGTTATATTTGTCCTATAGGCTTTATATTACATCTGCCTGCTCTGACATTCTGGAGGAACTTCTAAGTCCAGTGATTCTAATGCCAGGAGTTACAAGGACATAGGCATGAGAATATCCAGAAGAACTGCCAAAATGACATAAACTTCCATATTTAGGCCAAAGAACCAGAGTTTGAATATTCAAAAAGACAGTAAGGAAAATTCAGGAGCTTTAGGTGGGTGAACTTGGAACAGGTCTGTAACAAACATAATCATTTCCATATGTTTGAGAAAGGGAGTGAGGGATTTGTAGAAATGGACTTCAGGGCAAGAAATACGTGTCAGAAAAATCAGTATGTACAGATACAGGAGACAGGAAAGGTGCTTAGTTGAAGGGAAAGAATGAAAGAAAAAAAAGCTGGAGGAAGGAAAAGGAAATTTCTTAGGGTATGTGGATGGAGCTTTTTCTGAGTGGAAGTTGTGGCAACTAAAAACTCTTTACAATGAGAGAGACATGTGAAGGGATTTATGAAATATATACTAAGTTTTATTAAAGGGACAGAATAAAATAAATATAATAGTATATAGGAAAGGTAAAATTAATTTCACTCTTTCTAGGATAGGCAGTCTGAAGAAAGAAAATAGCAATACTAGCAGTAGTTGAAATTATCTAACTTATAATGGAATTACTGAGTGTAGGAAACTAGACTCATTAGTAGTATGAAGAAAAAGAATGAAATATTTTACATAAACATTCAATAACTTGAGAAATGAAATTAAGGATGGAAAAGTAAAGTAGATATTATGAGAATAACAGCAATAGAGCAGTCATACATAGAAAATAGCTAAATTATCCAGAACAGATAAGAATAAGAGCAAGGGGGAAAAGGATGAAACATGAATGGGATTTAAAAAACAAACAAACAAACAAAAAAAAAAAAAAAAAAACCAGAAATTAATTTTCCTGATCTCATGATCACAAGTTGATGAAAATTTGCAAACCAACACTGAATGTATGTAGACAGGAATTTATAATATATCATTACAGAGAAATGAGCAGTAGCAATGTGGGAGACTTCAGTTTCCCAGATACAGCCTCAAAAACAAATGCTGTTACCAGTCTTTAAAACTACTGAAACTGTAACTATACTATAAAGCATGTTACAAATCTAGCTTGAAAACACTGTAGAATAATGCAGTGAAAAGTGTTCATTAACTGTTTCATACTGAAATAGACGAAGCAATAAATAAAAAAAAATCCCTAAGATTCTCTCTTTGTATTCTGAATTGAACTTGAGACTTGTGTATAGAGGAAAGCTTTAACCAACTGTTCATAAAATATCTTTTCTTGAAATATATGTTTCTATTTGGAAAAAAAATAAAGTAGAAAAGTACAAAGAAGAACTTTAGATCTAGCTGAATTAATCAAACAGATATGATATGAGGAGTAAGAGAGGAATGAAAAAAAGGACTGATCAGACAAGAAACCATCCCTTTGAGATCAAGAAGTCTAGGGGTAAAACAAGAATAGCCTTTGGCTGTTCAAGTTGAGCTAGACTTTTAAAGGGTATTAAAATACATAGGAAAGAAAGACACTTTGGAAGTGCAAAGAAAAACAGAATTTAAAGAAAATAAAAATTAAAAAAAAATTAAAATAAATAAAAAAAAGAAGTACCAAGGTTGCAATTAAAGGTAATCCAGGTATGGCTCCCACAATAAACGCTAAGCTTTCATCAAGAATAATAATTTCAATATTGAATGAGAAAGTTGAAGTGTATAAAAGAAGTCAAGATGCAAAAAGTTGCCAGAATGGAACTTGACTTAGAACTTAAACATTCCATTGCAATCAAGATCATGTAACTGAACAATCACTCCTTCCAAAATTTTGAGATAATTAGACTAAGAACTTCAAGAGACTGAGAGTAAGAAAGCATAAAATAGAAACAAATACAAAATGTTTCACCTGTATGAAAGATAGGAAAAAAGGAAGTTATTCGGGCTAATACAGATAAGTCAGATCTTGTTTTTTTTCTAAGGAATTAAACAATTCATTTAGAGGAAAGCAAAAAGAAAGTAAACTAATGCACTGAAGTGTAAAATTTAAATTGATCTCATGATAATTATGCTCTGATAAAGCATTTTGCTATCTTTGCTGATGTAAACAGTATTTTTAGTGAAACAAACATGACAGCTCCAATCATGCTTGCCTGAAGCCCATGTCCTACATGAATATATGTCCTATATATATGTCCATATATATATGTCCAATAATGTCCTATAGGAAATAAAGAGCATAAATAAAATTACTGAATAATAATGGCACTCTCACATTTGAACACATTGGATAAATGTTTCTTCTTAAATACAATCCCTTTTTGGTTTGGAATAGGGTTTTATAATGAGCCAGTAACTTTGAAAGATCACACTTGGCTCTCAAATTATAAAGATGCTTCTGGAAATCCAATCATTGCTATTGTAATGTGTAATTTCACTTTTATTGTTGACAGTTCACTCCTAGTCTTGAGGATGGCTGTTGTCAAAGAAAGCCAAAATCTTAGGCAGATGTGGAAATCCTTGCATCATCGATGTGTTTTTGCTATCAAGTTTCCGCATCAAACTTTGAACATAGTTGTGTATTCAGTAGCAATGGAAATACAGTGGAGAGATGATGGACTCTTTCCAAAACCAGATATGACTAATAAGGACTAACTGGAAAGCATGTCACAGAGGCAATATTTTTTTGTCCACTTAGGAAGCTATGTTTTTTAAGAGATATTTAAACAAAATAAGAGAGATAGTTATGAAGAAAATTTATTAATTTCATAACAATTTTCCTTAACCAATGAATTAACCAATCTGTTTCAAGTTTAGTGTAACATAATTTATAATTACTCTTAGAATCACCACTAGATCCATCCACCATGTGATTTTCCCCCTTTACTTACAGAAACTACTGGATTAACCATTTGTTAATACAATTTACTGGATCCAAAATGGCACTGAGTTTACTTATTTTAAAAAATAAATTACATAGTTGGCTATGGAAAACTGTTTTCAGGTCACAGAAATCTACAATTTCTGACCTCAGGGTGTTGAACTGTTGAGTGAAAATGACTTAGACTAAACTTAATGCATGTGTCCCTTTCTAGCCAAATAAAGAGAGTAGAGAAGATATTTTCAGTAGACTTTGTAGCTTTTCTGAAGACCTCTAACAATAATTTTATTTAGACTTACATCTTCGTTATTCTTACTATGCATATCTAAAGAGATTAAAGGTAAGTTAAAATGAACTAATTGTCCCTGTAAATAAGCATAGTGTTAAAGATATCTACAACCTATTCTCCAAGTAGCAAGAAGTACACAAACCATACAATCATTAGCCAGAAATAATAGAGAAAGGACAAGAAGAAAGGACAAGAATTCCCATAGCTGCTCCCTTCGTTGTGTCTTGTCTAATACAAACTATGCAGACTTTTGCTGATTTTTCTGGCAATTACTCATTTGAGAAGGTATCAAAGTATGGAACGTCATCAGGCTAGAATTAAATATTCCTGTAATACGTTTAGCTATCTCTCAAAAATCAAACAGTAAACATGTATTTGAGTGAGTCTTAAAGCTAAAGTGATGTTTGAAAACTCGGAGCTAAATTCTGCCAACTCTTAATGACTATTTTATATGAAGTTGTGCAAAAATGCAGTGGTACAAAATGACAATTCTCTTATGTCATGCCTGAAACTTATGCTAACAACCAATGAATCTAAGATTGTTGTGGAACTAAATGCAGAGAAACTTGGTGTAACTCTACTGGAAATAACCCCTCTGAAGCCTCATCTGTATTTCCTTTAAGCTCCCATTCCTGCAAAGGAGCATCGCTGTTTAAATACTTTATTAACAGGAATGATAAATCCATTTTTGTAAGAATTTTGCCAATAATTACTATAAAGATGTTAATTGTAAATGTGCTAATCAAATTATTTGTGGCCATAATCATAATAATTGTGTAACTTACAATTAAAAATGCTGCCTACTGTTGCAGCATTAGAGTTTCCATTATTACCCTCTGCGTGCTCCTGCCATTATAGCAGTACCAAGCAGCATGCAGCCCAAGGTACTCATTTAAGTTTCATCTGTTTCTGTTTTCCTCAGCCTCTCTGACTTCAAGTTAAGATTCCTATTAAAGCTTTTCTGGCTGGTTTTCTTAGGAGCTACCTTACATTTATATGATACTTACTCTTCTTAGATACTTCCAACCTTGTTTTACAGATTTTGATTTGTTTTGTTCTTTTTCCTTCTTGCTTCCTACCCTATTCAACATTTGCTGGCAGCTTTTGTAGTAAACTTGAGACAGACAGTCATACTCAGACAAAATAACAAATGACTTGGACTTTCACCCCAAGGCCGTAGTAGAGGGAATTTGAGCTGGATTTTTTTCTAGAGTAGAGATGGAACAAATCTTTCTGTTTATATTTTTAAATGCCTGCTACACTGGGAGTGTAGGAAAAAATAAAAAGATCTGTAGCAACTGTAATGTTGCGTAGTTTTTAGTCACATTTTACCTTACAAGTTCAGAAGACATCTGTATTAGCATAACTTATTTTGAACTTTTTTTGTAAGAGATTTTCACTTCAAGATGAGTTCTTTAAAAACAAACAAAACAAACAAACAAAAACGTGGTCACAGTGAAGAAAACAAATATTTTAGAAGATCTGTTTTTATAAAACACTTTCTTAAAGTTTCTTAAAGAACATAGGATAGCAATAGGGAACAAGAGAGAGAGAGAGAGAGAGAAAGCTATAGTGGGTCTGGGCAGCCTGGTCTAGTGGCCGGCAACCCTGTCCACGGCAGGGGGGTTGAAACAAGATGATCTTTCATCCCAGGCCATGCTATGATTCTATAACTTTGTGTTTTGCAATGTATAGGAGGAGCCACATGTAACTGTAGTATGAACTACTTGGACATAGTGACTATAATGTAAAGAAGCTGGATGTGCATTGAATCAAGAAAGTTACACACATCATGCTATGGTTAAATGTTATTCCATCCTGTCTTTCATTTTACTTAGCATTATAGGGAATGCTTCTCGAACAGTCTAAAAATGTGTAATACTCTCAGTGATCTGTCATCCACTGCTACAAGCAGGCAAGTGTTTTAAAAAAATAGTAAGCTACCTCAGCAGAATGCTTCAATATGGTCTCTTTCTTTAATACATTCCAGCTAAAATAATATATCTCCTCCAACATTTTGAAGCAGGAAGCTAATTGTTTGTGTTTTGCTGTTGTTGATGTTTAAACATATGATATAGTTAATTACATAGCACTTGATTTAAAGTAGATAAAAGTCTCAATGAACTGACTGGAAGAATGCATCATAAGATATCATGATGTTCAGCTTCAAGTAATCATTCTTCAAATCAGCATTTCTTTTTTTCTTATTCAACATTCCACAAGAACAGTGTCAGTTCTTTTGAGAATACTTTTCAGAAGTGGTGTTTTACTGATTGAAGTCTCACAGTGATAAACCTGGGCAGAAATATGATTAAACCAGTGGGAACTTCTGCTTTCCCATGTCTGCAGATGTCACTGAATTGCTTCAGCTGAAGGACGGTATTAATCACACAGAAAAGCAAATAAATAAAAAATAGAGAAACGTGTTGACTTATACAAATTAAAAGTACTAATGAAATCAGCGTATCTTTCACTTCTGGTTTGCAGTCATGCATTAATCACTTTAAGTTTGTCAAAATCATAAAACCACAGCCCATGGAAAAGGATGGGTAAATCATGGAGTTGCTTGTTCTTTCCAGAAAGTGTTTTTATTTTTTTATTTTGTAGAACTGAGCCCTATAAAAAGCTCTGAACTCTAGCATCTTTATTTTCATTACATATCAGTCCTTATCTATGACTAATTTAACTTTCCAGGTGTGACTACAATTTACGTTTTAGTCTGGAATGCCTTTAATCTACTCTGTGCTTGTAATTTAAGTAACATGGCTTTTTCCCACATACACACAAGAAAAAAAAATAATAATAAAAGCCCATAACTGCACTAACTATACGTCTTAGTGATAATCATTAATAATCTGATAACTTTATATTTGATCTGATTATATCTAATTCTGCATCGAAGAAGACCTTAGCTTCGTTTGGCTTATTTCAATTAGATCTTTTGCAGACAAAGCACATGATTTAGAAGTAGTACAAATCTGCCACTTTTGCCCAAAGGCGGTGTGGATCAGACCAGCCTGTTGTGAGGGCAGAAGGTTGGTCACATGGACAGAAGGTGAGCCACGCCACTTGTGCTTTAGGCCTTAGCTCATTTCATTGCCTGCTGTAGTGTAGCCTATGGAATGCTGCTTGCACTAATGTACACAATACATTAAAAATTGCTTTGGGAGACATATGTTCAATTCTAAAAGTCTAAAACACTGCTTTTCCATATGTATAATTCTTAGTAACTCCAGAAGATTACAGAATAACAAAAATTGTTCTCAAAACAAAATTACATGAGATAACTCAGAATTCAGGACTTTATCTTCTTCAGCCTGCTATATTAAAACTTCTGTTTTTCAAAACTAGAAAAGAAGTGGAAGGGTCAGGGATTATAGTAAGTAGAAAGTAACAAGGAAGTTGTAAAAATAGTCAAGGTAAATTACTGAATCTAAAGGGATGTGCTACTAGTGATTAAAATGACAAATGTGTTTAATTGAGATATGTTGACTGCTATTACATATGAATGAGGAGTAGAGCAGATAATCATTAATAGTCTGTGTGTTTTTTCCAGCTGAGAAAATTCTGGGAAATAAGTGGAGTATCTACTAATGTGGTGCTATGTAAAACTGAGCCATTTGTTACTTTTCGATTTTCACAGTATGGAAGTTGCTACTTGATTGTTTGTCACTTTAACTTCAATGAATGTGAATGCTTCTATTCAATACTGAAAATACAACATTATTACATAATAAATATCAGATATTGGCAGATTATTTTATCAAATACAAAATAAAGTTGAGGTAAGTGGCAATGTAAAATCCAGGAAATGAGCCGCAGGAGTGAAAGCTAATAACTTTTCCCAAAAATTAAATATAAACATTTTCAAGACATCATCACATAATATACAAAATAATGATTTCCTTAGGCTCCTCCATGCAAAATGTGCAATTGAGGTTTACTTTTCTCCTGGTAGAGAAATAAGTAGATTATTGATCATCCTGAATCAAGGGAATGTAAAAAAATTGAGTTTAGTAAGGCTTGTGACATTATCTCTCAATTCAATTACGTCTAGAAGCTAAGGATGTATGGCATGGAAGAGCATGGTGTTATATGGGCTGAATATTCACTAGATGGGTAGCTCAAAGTCCAGCTGACCAACAACAAGCACAGTATTACAATGGTTGTTAAGGTCTCATATACATAATTCAGCATATTCTTCAACAGCTGGCGTTATAGAACTTTTGAGGAAAGGACAAGATCTGGGCCTTTTTGGTCTGGTGAATAGGAAGCTACAGGGTGATCTGTTAGCAGCTCACAAGTACTTGCACTGGGGAGGTGAATAAACCAAACATTCCTCAAAGTTGCCTTGAGACATTCAGATTAGACATCAAGTAAAAACATTCACCAAAATCAGCGTAGCACAGGACTTTTACTAAACAGATCCTTAATGCAAAGCCAGTCCTGACAAAAATAAGTCAAGGTTATGTTCATATGATACCTTGTTTGAGAAAGTGGGATAGGAATATGATGTTAATGTTTACTGCTAAAAATATTAACCCCAGCAGCTGTGTTTGATGCTGGCAGTAGTCCTGTTTCAAGCAGGGTCTGACTAGATCATGTCCAATCAATATTTCTCCAATTCTCCTATAATGTGAATGTTCCTCAAGGAAGGCATTTGATGCCAACATGTCAGCACTAAAATGGTCTCCTATTCACTAGATCAAAAAGGCCAAGAGAACAAATGAAAGATTTTGATGGAAACAGATTACAGTCCTTAATTAACCAAGGGTTCTTAGATTGGCATTAAATTCACAAAATTTATCAGTTTGTATTTATCAGTTTGTAGTTTATCATTGAAAATAACTTCTTTATAAAATTAATACAGAGCAGAGGGTTGTTGTTTTTTTTTTTCCTCCCATAAATTATTATGTTCCTATCAGTAATCTTTTTACGCACACATTTTCACAGTGTTTTATAAAGGGAAGGAAGTTTCACACTGGATCTCCTATCAAATGTTCCATGAGAAACTTAGCAGCACAATAAAAATAAAATAATAATAATGAAAAAAAAAAAAGCAGCCAGTAAGACTTCTATTCCAATCTCTAAGTGCAATGAATTCTACATCAGGCACAAGCTATTCATTCACTTTTGTACTCTTGTGCTGAGTGGTTGCAGTCTGAATCAGTAATAGGTGCCCATTCTAAAAATAAAATAGATGTTATTCAAGAATACTTGATGCGTTATGAGTTTTTAAATGGCACATAAAGAGAAAGCACTTTCTAATAAAACTTGCTAATAACTTTTGGTTTGGCTACACTCTGTCAGACTTGAAAAGGTACATGAATGGAAGTGTTAGAGAGAAATAAATTTGCAGAATTCACAAATAGTTTTTCCATCCTGTTGAAACCACATACCTACTGTGTTCACTGTCCATCTTTAAGGTTCTAAACTACAAACTTCTAGAAACTGCCAAACTGAAAATTTTAATTCGTTTTAGATTTAAGACTTATCCTGAATGTTTTCTGTTCAGGAACTGTGAGGATACTTTTTTTAATTAATCCAGAAACATAATGGAAGTTAAACCACTTCATACTTCAGGTCGTTAGTGCCAAAAGAGCTGATTGTGTCATAATTTTTACTAAGTTAAGTAGAACCAAGTCCAGGTAGGATTGCAAGTCTACTTTGCACTCTGAGCACCTATTTCATTGCTGTAATATACTAGAATTTTTTATTAACTACTGTCATTTCAAAGCAAGTAAATCAAATATTTTCAAGAAAAGAATTTAAAGGAAAGCAGTTTCCACCAAAATCATCAGTTATTTGCAACCAGGGATTGATCCATATGTCTGTAGGCAGATTTTAATAAATAAAAGTTTCAAAACATTTAGAGATCCAGTGGAAAGACATCAGTAAAAAAGAAAAGTATCGAAGGTATCATTTCCAAAGCACATCCGTGTGAAAAACAAAAGGAATAATATCTTATTATTTTCCTCCATGGAAATAGAGAACAGAGATGCTTCCGAAAACAATTAGAGGACTCTGCTTCTGTTCTTGTTTAATAGTTCACATAAACTTCAAGAGAAAATAGTCTTAATGCAGTTTTCTTTCCTTCTACTGTGCATGTTGAGCTTAAAGTGTTTCTTCTCATAAACCAATGTTCAATTTGTTCCTTGACAGCACAAATCAGTTCTGAGGTAGAATATCATTCACTGGAGCAGTTGTAGAGGATCCAGATCCAATACATTCATGGTACCTCATATGCCATATTTATATAGAATATTATCTTAGACTTTGGTCAAATTCAGAAAGCTACAGGCAGAATACTACAATAGTAATCTGTGTATATATCTCACATGAACTCCCACTTAAATCTCATGTGCTGAGCCAACCAAGGTTTCAAGGCACACACAGAAATTATCTGAGTTAGGGGACAAGGTTACCCATGATTTTATTTGGTGTAAAGACACACTGTGAAAGTGGAACTTAGCTAAGTTAAGGTATCTATGTATGTCTATATCTGAACAGGAAATACATTAGGCTTCTAAGTCATTAACCAGCATCAGTACTTCTCAGTATACTGTATTGTAGAGACTCTTGTGAGGATAGTATAGAGTGTTTTGTCAGTCTAAAGTGAATGTTTGTTTCCAGTTAAGCTGTTCTTTAGACCTCACTGTCTGATTTGCTACAGCTACAAAGGAAATTAAGGCACCAAGTGCGCATTTTGATGTTGTGGTAGATAGCTGAAGTCAAGTGAACTGAAAGCACTCTTAAACTCTACTCAAGGCTTCTGTGAAGGATAGTAATTTCATTAGCTATGTTGTGCGAATATCTTATGTCCAAAGACAGTACCACAATGCCAACATCTTATATTCAATATCACAACTGATAGCAAGAAATTTAGCTGCAGAACATACACTGAAAAGGAAGATCTGGTTTCTACAGTTTTATCTTCCTGGTTGGATTAAAATTAAAGGTCTTATCTATACCATTGCTATGAATCTGTAAAGCCATTTTGTTGGAATGAATAATGGCAACCTCATGGTGTAGCTAGACTTTGGGCACTTGAAAGTGCAAGAGGTACCTGAGAGATGAGCTGTGTGCTAGTTATTGCATTTAGGGGGTATATGAGTGTTCTAAAGCAAAGATATTTCCACCAGAGTTACATTTTTTCTTTAAATTTAGCAATGTTAAAACATGTACAGTCCTGAAATAAGTAGCTGGAGTTTGTACAATAATAAAATGTAAGTATACTTATCCACAGTTGGGTAGCTTATCCTATCAGAGTTTTAGTTCTTTTAAGGATTTATGAAAAATTGATGTTTCTCCCAGAGCAAATAGGTTTTTAAGGTAAGTAGAATGAACTGTCCTATAGGCCTCCGTCCTCGTTCTCTCTCTGGAATAGAAATTTAAAATAGGTGTTTTTAGTAGACTGGGCTAGATTGCCAACACTAGATCCTCCTTTATAATCAAGATTCTATTTTTCATTTTGTGATTATGAAATGTCTAGTACTAGCCAGAATATTCCAGATACTGTTACTTCAGCCTTGTGGAAAAAGACGTTTTGTATTGGCTGCTCCAAATCCCACAGGCTTGTTCCTGTTACAGTGAAGGCTGGTGCATTATCTCACATCATCCTCTGTCACCTCAGGTAAAAATACTTCAGTGTAATTGCTTTCCAGATTTAGCTTTCTTGTTCAATATCTGTTTTGTATTAATTTTCCCCAGATGTATTTGCACTTTTCCAAGTTGACTCTCATTTTGTTATTCTCGGCCCATGTTTCTATTTTTTCTAAGACCCTCTATTATTTCCCTGTCCTGACTGCTGTTGGCACAACCTGCAGCTTACCATGATCTGTGAATTTCATTAACATGCTTTTGTTTCAGTTCCAGGTAATTTATGAGGATTTTAAAGAAGACACCTTAAACAAAGCCCTTTGGTGCACTTTTAATCAGCTCATACAGCTCAAGATGTTGGTATTTATTATTATCTTTTATTTGTATTCTATCTGCCAGTTTTCAGTCCATGTGATGGAGCTCAGATCCAAGCCAATTTGAACTCATTTGAAGAGTAAGATTTCGTCAGACATTGCTATACCAAAACCCAGATGATATTCTCTTTCCTTTCTCAATTGCTTTTGTAACTGTTCCACAGAAAATAATCAATGTTTGTACTGTACAGTTTTCACTTCATAAATCCACACTGCTAATAGGTCATGGGTCTGTAATCTTCTTGTCTGCCTTACGCCAGTGCAGGATCGAGCTTTGAATAAAACTATACATAACTTGGGATCTGGCTGCAGGTAAGTGGTAAGATTTCCCAGGAAATGAATGAAGTGCTGGATTAACTGCAGTCATCTTCATGGGGGAACAGTGTTTTGTTACGAGAGCTCTCTCTAGTGGTCCTGGTTACTTCACACATGGCATGGCTCAAATGCTGCAGTCTAGAAAGGCTCACTGTCATACACAGAGATATTTGGAGGCATCAAATCATATTAAAATAATTTTGGGAAGAAAAAAGATGGCCAAAGGTAGTGCATGGTAAGGTTACAGAGGAAGCCTTTCAGAAGTAACAGGTGCGGGAGTTACACCTCCTTCAGTGCTGAAACTGACTTAAACCAACACATAATATATTAAAGGATGTCATGTAATTGAAGACTAGAACATGCTTCCAAATAAAATTCTCCATATATTATAGAACAATAGATATTTCTTAGGGTTGACAGATTTTAAGGAGGTCATATTTTAAGTGTCATAAAAAACGAAATATTTTAAAAGGACACCCCATATATTTATGATATTTAAAGCAAGGGTATCTTACCAAAACAAATATCTATTGCTTCCCCATATTAAACTCCTGGAATAGGGAGAACAAGGTCAAAACTCACATCAGCATATTCAAAATGCTTAGAAGACCCCATGAATTATACTATGCTCTAGAAATAATCACTGATAAGTTGATGCACCTATGTATATAGAATGTGTAATAAAGTATGTAAAACCTTTACAGTAACTTTAGGATAAGAACATATGATTATGTTCCATAGCAACTGCTGATGGGAAAAAAAAAAAAAAAAAAAAAAAAAAAAAAAAAAAAAAAAGTCATTTAAAAATGGATTGGCTTTTTCTTTTCTACTGAACTGAGAAGATCAAAAATTGATGCACTATTCCTTATTCTGTTACTTATTTCTTGAAATGAAATCATTAAAACACATTTCCCCTTTGGAAAAAAATAGCTAGTTCCAATCTTGTTTTTTAAATAGTATTTAATATAATTTATCATATTTTGAAAATATTATTTTCATTTTCTCTTCAACAAATGAAGGCTTATTAGATCCCTGCTTTAAAAAAAATTTTATTGGAAAAAAAAATATAATATACATCTAAGAAGGCATTAAGCATTTTCTTCAGCAGAGCTTCACTCTGAAGGTCTAAAAAATTTCCTCAGTGTGAGAACATGTGTATACAGCATTTCTGGCAGCACATGTGAGCACTGATTGAAAATTCCCTAAAAATATCTTGATCGTGTTTAAATTAAGCACTTGAACTGAGAGGAAGCTAAGCATCAGTTTAACTGCTTCCATGAATGATTACTTAAATGACAGTGAAATGTCCCTGTAGTTGTTGAACTTAACAAAGTATAAGCTAAAGCACTATGACAAAAATGTCATAGTAGATGTATATAATTAGGGAACAGTTTTGAAAAGACCACTTATTTTCACCCTAATTAAATTATTTTTAAAAGCATTTTTTCACCATCCCAGGATCCTGTAATATCTTTGGGAAACTGAAGCCTGATCCAGGCCCTTTTAGTGTCAAAGGAGACTTTGCATTACTTTGTGCAGAAAAGGGACTCCTTAGGAAGCAGATCTGCTTACATTCCACTGTCAAAGTAGGAACTAAGCATCTGCTCGAACTTAATCACACACTTTAACACTGTCCAGGAGTAAGGTCATGGTTGCCAAGACCTGATCTTGCAGCACATATAAATCCCACTGATTAATGGCTTGGTGTGCCTGCTGGATAAAACAGATCCAATATGAAATGCAGGGTTTGGGGCTTTATGACTCATTTTTCTGCCACTTCTTCAAAAAATTCTAGTATGAAAAGACATCAGTTGAGTTAGTGGAAATACTAATACATATTAGTGCATGCTCTCATTTATTTCAGGTTGGAAACCAAAGAATAATACTAAAGCAAACAAGATATGATAAAAACCATTGTGTAACAAATAGGCATAAAGACAAACAACAACTAGAGTCTGTCAAGGAAACTGAGGTTACTTTTGACAAGTACACATGGTTTCTTACAAACATATCACAACTGAGATAAAACTGAGCAAGAAGCAATAAATATTCTCCAAATATAGAGAAGTTGTAATGGAAAATAAAAAACATGGGATTAGGAGAATGTTTGGTAATATATGATCAACCAGTCATTTTAGTTTCTGGAGCATAAATTATCTATCTTCTTTTGGGAAAAAAAAAAAACACCTATGTATACAGTGTAATTC
Source organism: Lagopus muta (assembly GCF_023343835.1). Classification (NCBI taxonomy): domain Eukaryota; kingdom Metazoa; phylum Chordata; class Aves; order Galliformes; family Phasianidae; genus Lagopus; species Lagopus muta. Next base: position 30,879,939 of record NC_064435.1, read on the forward strand.
TGATATAAATAAGTTAAGAGATGGAAAGAGGGAATTATGGGAAACAAAGGGAATGGGGATGTAATGAAGATTGTACAAGTGGGATATAGGAGTGGTAAGAAGGGTGGAAGAGGCCATAATAGTTATTCTAGGATGACTGTGTGCTGGCAAGTTTAGCACTTGTAACACAAAAACTGTAGTCAAATCCTACAGCAAGAATGGCCCAGACTTGAATTAGGGAATACTGAGGCCAGGAAGGCTCCTCTTCCTGCTTCTATTGCTATTAAGGCTGTGAACGGTACAATGAAAAATGATAAGATCAGTAAGATGATAAACTGGCAGCCACCCATAATGTTTTTCTTTAAGTCTGAGACAGACTCAATAAATCTACAGGTACAGATGGTAGATCAACATGTTTATAAATAACCTACTCTTTTAACATCTTTGATAGTTGGGCTTTCAAGTAAGCTAAGTCATAGTTATCTTCATGTTCATTATATGTCAAGCAAAACACATTCCAGAATTTTCTATTATTTCTTTGCTTGTTTTTTTCTATTGTTTGTTTTTGTTGTTTTTGCAAAACCCTACACTTGCATACGTATTAGTCCATTAGAATTTGGGGCTTTGGTTTGTTTTAATGAAGCTCACACTCCTCAAGGATGTAAGACATTGTAAAACAGACTATAATAATTTGATGGTTCAGAAAAAAATTTCAAAATATTGTTAGTGTAATTTCATTCTGGTAAGTCAGTCTCATGAATCTGAAGCACAATATATTCCAATGGTTAAAGCTGTCATGTTTGTGTGTCAGTTCCTGTGTAAATGATTTCCACGTGCTTGGGTAGGAAAAACGAGAGGAAGTTTGAATTCCACAACTTTCACACAATTGAAAGAGCCTGTATTTCACCTGTCTTCTCTTGCTGGTGACTTCAAAGAGCTTCTAGAGCTCTGGGACTCAAAACAACATGCTTTCAGGGGGTATGGTTGTAACATAATATGTTTCTGTGACAATCTTCTTTCTGCAATTGAATCTGTCTCAAGGGCACTAAATTAGTTGGAAATGTTTCAGTAGCATCCCTTTCTTCAGGCAACTGTGTTTAGTACAGTATCATTCTACTTTACTTTGTTCATCACTGGAAAATTTACATGCATTATTTTCACTTCTATCTAGCTCTTACTATTTAAAATAGTTTATGCTGCCCAAGATTTATTTGAGTTGGTTTCTCTGGGCACTGGTCAAAAAATAAAAAATAAAAAATAAAAAATAAAAAATAAAAAATAAAAAATAAAAAATAAAAAATAAAAAATAAAAAATAAAAAATAAAAAATAAAAAATAAAAAATAAAAAATAAAAAATAAAAAATAAAAAATAAAGAAATAGTAATGTTATAAAATAGCAAATCTATAAATATTCCAAATACATTGGTGGTTTAGGGCAAAATTAATCTCTGATACTGTTTGAGACATCAGTTTATAACAAGACTCTCTGACTTGGTGGAACTGAGAATACGAAGTTAATAAGTCTTTAATAAAGATGGATCTAGATGAAATGTCAAACCCTTGTCTTTCCCCAGAAGGTAAGGACTGTGGAAACATGGAACATAGCAGACCCAAGAACTGTGACTGGAACTAGAGTAAAAACCTCAACCAGATCTACAGCTTTAAGAAGCAGAATAATACAAGTCTTAGAGCAACAAGTAGGCAGCTGTCAACAGAGCTGTTTTAGAAGAGATGTCTGGAAATATGTAATAGCAAAGCAGAGACTGTACCCAAAGGGGAGAGGCAAAGCAAAAGAAGTCAAAGAAACTGCTGACCCCACTAAATTATTATCAAAGGGTGATTACTCATGTATTTATCTAAGTGATATCACAAGCAAACATTTCCAATAAGTTACAACTTTCCCAATGAACAGTAGAAGAGAAGTTTGAGAGGATCTTTTCTGAAAGGATAGCTGTAACTTACACTTTTTGAAAGCCAAACTCTTCAATCCTGAGTCAGAAGCCAAGATTTACCCCTAACATAGGGAAAAAGCAATGTACTGGAAAGGCATGAAACCTGTTAAGAAAGCAATTGAGAATTTAAAGCATACAGGGTTGTTGTGTCATTGTAGCATAGCATAATTCTTAAGTTACTTGCAAAAATAAAAGGAGTTCTTAGGTTAATTAGAAAATTAGTCCAAACTTCCTTTGTTCTCTTTAACACACATTGGAATTGAGGTCCTGGTTGAAAAGGAGATTCTCATGGTATATTATCAAGCAACACAAGGTGTAAAAACGTATCTCTCTAAGCAAATAAGGAGCATCATAGGAGGTGTTGAATATTAGAAATACTTTAAATCTTAAAATAAATACATTAAGTTACAGGTATCAATCCCACGCTATGTCAGGTTAAAAAAAAAAATATTACTAGTGCACATAAAACCTGAGATTCCTCCTGATTTTGTTATAAATATTTGTGGTTATATGTATGATTATGCTCCTTGGTTAATGAGCAGAGTATAGTCACACTGTCCTTATTTACCTGTAACTAACTGCTGTCAAAACCCCAGCACTCATAATGTTAAACAAAAATCCTAGTAATGTCAATTGTACATGAAAAAATATATCATCCACAAAACTGTAAAACATTTAATTATTCAAATGTATATCGGGACAGTGGAAATGCAATTTATAATTTGAAATATTATCTAGCAAATATTATCTATCAAATAGATTAAAAATATTCTTCTGCCTGGACCAAGCACTGCAACCTTTTCCTTCCCACAGAGACCCAGTAAACCCTGCCAAAGTTTTCCACTCTCATGGGAATCACAATATTTTCTCATTGTTTTCCATTAGAGGAAATTAGGTACCTTCTGAAATAATTCCTTCTCTGTCAGTTTTCACATTTAGCACATTCTTTCCTAAGAAATTAAGAAAGAAATTGCTATTCAAGAGAAAACGGAGACTGACAATCATGTCTCATAGACTCCTACAATAATAATGCATGAAACAATCTAGACTGAAGTACTGGAAAATTATTTTTTAATAAATAAGATAAGCAATCCCCATTGCCACTTAGTCTAGTCAGAAGTAAGTTCATATTTTCACTTTTCTATAGCTAATGCTAACAATAACTGCTGTTAAGTGACAAAAGAAACTCAGCTGAATCTCTATCAAGGTTAACAGTTTCATCTTTGGAGGATTCTATCATTTTTTTCTCTTAAAGTCAACAAATTACTGTACAAGCAATCATTCTACTAGGCTAATTCTTGAAAGGCAAACTTTAGATGTGAACATTTTCTCCACTAAATTACTGTCAAGCTTTACTCAATATTTCATTATTCGTCTTACAGAAAGGAACAGCAGTCCATGCATACCAGTTGGCTATATGTCATATCAAGAAATGCACATTTTCCCACACTAATTATCCACAAATTTGACAATATCAGGTGATGATGACTCATTATTCTCCACTGATGACAATACACTTATTCATTTGATTGTCATTCACTCTGGCTTTAATTCCTAAAGATGAACAAACAGCTGTTACTCACCAGATGCTCTAGCTTCTTAAAATGAAATCAGCTGTTCCTGGGGCCCACAAGTAACACTGGAAATACTGAAGTCAGATAACCCACTTTCAGTTTTACTATAGCCTATATCACAAGAATCACAAGAATTGTAATTAGAGTGGTATTCTCACACATAAAGAAACAAGATCTACATCTTTTCCCTAATATATACTTCCAGAGGCATCTGGAATTCAGAGTAGGAGCTTTGCCTGCAAGACTGGCAGCCTTCTGAGGATGAAAAGGAGCACTCTTCTGAGCAATCAGGTGTCCATCCAACAGGTTTCATTCTTCATTTAAACATACATACTTAAAAAAATCAATCTCGTAAAAAATTGAAACACATGATTATTATCTCTCTTGAGATCCAGATCAGATCACACCAGGTTCGCAAGTTTTGCAAGTGGATGATAGTGTAATATTTCTAGTAACGCCAGCCTAATTTCATATCTGAAAATCTACTGTGCTTTTTTTTACTTTTTCAGTGATAATAAAGGTCCTTATTTATATACTATTCTGCTTATGGAGATGAATCCGGAGGAGGATTATGCTTTGCAAGTGATCATGAAGTTAAGCTGAATACTTCTGTTGGGGGAATGGAGAAAAGGAGAGTTGTATTTTCATAAAGTTTAAGGCTAATAATCATTAGTTCATATAGTAAGACAATTTTCATAACAGTGTACATTAAACATCCCCTTAGCACTCTTCAAAATGAATTCAGTGTGCTAATTTAAATGAAAGCTTTTTAGCTCTCAAGAAATTTATGCATCAAGAAGAGCAGAAACCAAAAATGCTTCACAGAATCACTGAATGTTTCAGTGGTTGAAGGTGGAAAGGACTCATGGAGTCTAATGGGGCCGAACAACTACCTCCTTGAGCAGGGCCATCTAGACCTACCTAGTTGGCCAGAATCATGTCCAGAAGACTTTTGAATATCTCCAAGAAGGGAGATTCCATGACCTCTCTAGGGTTCCTCTGGCTAAAAATTCGTGATATATCAAGGAACTAGCTGGAAAAACTTGTAACTTTTTAGTTTCTCCCGTAGCTGGAGAACATACAAAAAAACCTTCATATCTTATCATTCTGACTGCATAAAACAATTCTCTTCCATATCTCAAATCTAGTAATTTACTGCATCTTTGTATACTAAACGTAGTCAGGTACGTATAATAAAGAGTGTAAAGAGCAGAGCAGAACACAGTCCATCTGTGTCAGCAGAGTGGGACAATCAGCAGGGTTCAAAGCATGGGGCTCACTCCTGTCTCTCCTTCCTTCCCAAAAGAAAGAAGGTGATTGTTTTCTTAACCCGAGACAACTTGAACTGTGAAATTTTCTGGTCAAAAGCTTATTTCATTACTCAAATTCAGACCTATAGATAGTAGCATATTTAGGAGAATGTATATTTAAGAGCTTGCTTAGTATAAAAGAATTAAGCCAAACAATATTGGCAAACTATCTAGATCTCAGATTCCCGTAATAGAAAGAACCACTACACATATACCATGCAAGCTACATGTGATTTGCACTGTAGAACTTCCATAAGAATTTAGAGCCAGTTCATTTTATTACATTTGATATTTTTCCATATTTTTCAAATGATCTGTTCTTAGAAAACTGCATCATATGTCAGGTTGTTTAATTTTATCTTCAATTATCTAATTTTATCTCTACTATTGTCAGTAAGATGGTAAATTTCTTCCAATACATTTTTTTCCTTCCATGTCTTCATAAAATGATCAAGTGATTTTGTTACTGAAAATAGCTCTCAGCTAGACCTCTTCAGGCTTCTCATCTGAAACAAAAATCTTTATTTTAACCAATGTCCTCCTTTGTACTAAATTTGCTAAACATTCCTCTTGTTCTATATCAGGCTGGGATGGATTTGATTGCCTTCTTTTACCTTCTTCTACTCTTTGAACTCTCTCCTTCACCACACAGGTAGGAAGGGAGCAAGCAGCTGTGTGGGGCCAGACTGCTCACCAAGGTTACCTCACAACACTTGTCTTGCCTATAAGTGCCTTTCAGCACTTTTATCTTCACAGTAGCTTATATTTACATTTCCATGTAAACATCTGTTTGTTTGTTTGTTTGTTTATAGTTGTGCTGTCTTACAGTGGACCTTGATCATAAAACCTTTGGGTTTTCTTTGCCATTGTTTTTATTCTTTCTAGTTATGTACTCACCAATCATTTTTTCAGTCATCTGCATTTTTTAATACCCATTAAATCTTATCTACCATTTTTTTTTTCATTCTTTCTAAATTGTTTCATTATTTTTTCCATATATTTTTTGAGCACAGTTGCTCACTGGTATAAGCACTCCTATAAAAATATTTACTATGTAATTTCAATAAAAACATAACTAATTTGCATGGAACATTGATAAAAATTATTTGGGCTTTAGTCAAAATGACAAAAAAAAGTGTTTAAAGGAGAAAGAAGTGCTGCTTTCTTCCATTTTTTTCTTCTATACAATCTTCATAATTAATAAAAACAAAAACTACTTATTATCTTGGTAACTATTTTGCAGAGGTTTACTTCTCTTATTCCTGCATCTTTCTATACACCTGACAGTGACAATGTGTCTTTCTTAGAATACAATTATTATTGTCCTTGAGAAAAATGTTAAAATGTAGCCTAGTTAGCTTGACAAGTTTCTGAGATATGTACAAACAGATATCCCATTTTATTTCAGAGATGATCTAGAAATCAGGACTGGCAATGTAATTAAAACTTTGGCCTGGGATTCCAACAGACTTGGATTAAATGTTCAGTAATATTTCAAAATGACCATTGGCCTTTTATAAGAGTCTTTGTGTGTTGAAGGTCTTCATCTGCACAAATGAGCACCTTATTATTTCCATTCTTCACATTGCAGTCAGTTTATGAGAAAGACAGACCTCTCTTTAGTCACCGGAATGGCAAATCCAGATTTCAATTTGAGTTTGAAAAACAAGACACTATTGTTTATACTGCTCTGCTTTATATAACTGTCAAATTATTATAGAACACAGTCATTATCAGCAAATAAAGATTCATGCTCTTAATCTGTGATTTCCATTGAATTGTTTGTTTAGCTTTATCTGGTCATGGTCACTGTGTAAAGGCAATATAATATGCTACAACAGGAACTACACTGGAAGATCCTTGTTTTAAATAAGGTTTATGTGAATTTTGTTTGGATAAATATATGCCCAATTTATCTACAGCAATATGTCACTCTGTTCCTCAGTTAATGTTACTATCTCCATTTCTTATTTCTTTGGATGATATTTGTGCTCAGCAAAATGTCAAAGCATGCTGTTTTTTTCAATTAGTTTAGAGCTATGAACTTAGGGAAGGAAAATCTGATTCTACAAGATGTAGCGGACATGGAACAGAAACTAATAATTTTCATATTACATCAGTTAAGTTCAAAATTCTCATACTAGAACGCCAAGATGCCACCACTGCCTTCAAAGTAATTATCTTTTTCTTCTGTAAGCCCATTCCATATAAACATAAAACAGCATATGAATAAATGGTTTCCTGAGCTATAAGATTCACCTACGTAGATTTCTCCAAAATACAAAAGAGAGTTCTACCATTTCCTCATTGTAATCTTTACTGTAATATTTTTATTTTTGATTATATGGGGTATATTAATCTAATTTTTACTGTTTTCATCAAAAATCTTAACATTATTTGCTGTGTCAACATTCATTAAAGTTAGCCAATAGGATTAAATGTTACTGAGAAGTGCAGCTGGACAGACACAAACAGAGAAGAAAATTTTTCCTTCAAAAAACAGGAAATCCCTTTAAAAAATAGGAGATTGTAAATCCACGTATGCATAATAGCTACACAAAATTCATGAGTTTATGAATATTGCTATATAAGATATATATATATAAGTATTAATAAACAAAAAGCTGTCCTATGCGTGTACTGTATGTACGTGGGAAAATAATATCTTAAAAGGAATAGTGAAAATAACACATAAAGTGAAAAAACAGTAAAAGAAAAAAAAAATCTTGTTAAGAGGTGATTTGAAGAGATCTGAGTGGGAAAAGGAAGGGAAGGGAGCAGTACATTGTAAATTATGTGAACCAAGATAAGTTGTGAAATTGCATAAACGCACTTGGTGACTGGAGGGGAACATGTGAACATAGAAAGATGAGGCTAGTGAGTATTCAGTGTAAACACTGATGGGTCGGGATCAGTTATGTAAACTCTTTGACAAGTCACTGAATGTCTTTTCATACATGTGTTATTTTCTAGTTTTGTTGTTGCTCTTGTTGTAATTACTATACTAGGATTATAGATTTCTTCTGTGAGGGAAAATATTTTTTAGATTTTTATGATAACACTGCCCTTTGAGCTTAAACCATGGTTGCTTTTTGCAACCTGAATTTTACTCCCATAATGTCCTGGCGGTTTACATTCGCACCCTGTCTTTATTTTACTTTTGTTTGATTACTCCCTTTTCCTGAGGTCTCACAGCTGTCTTAAATTGACATTACATCAGATATCTGTATGTACACAATCCCATCTTTCCTTTCTATTGGATCTAGTGGTCATGCAGCCAGGATGTTATCATATGCTTAGCAGAGATTTTTCCAAGATCCTTCACTGCCAGTACTAGGAGAAGAAGCAATAAAGCATTGCTAAGCCTAGAGAACAGCTCAAAATCATTCCTTTGCAATAGAATGTTTATATTTGCTATGATGCACATCAAATTTTATCTGTTCATATGAAAACCTGTCGATTGCATTGACCATAATAATAGCTATTCATTATTTATTTTGCAGTATAAATTCCAAATGAATTTATCAGAGTACCACCAACACAACTGATACATTTTCTGAACTTCATTTAAAATGCCTCAGTAAGTAAATTCTAAATTACGTATTTTTTCACAGCTCGAATCACCTATATAGATCTTGGTTATACAGGGATGTTAAGCTCCAGCCAGACCCTTTGTTTTCAGATTTGTTTTCCACTGTTGACATTAAAGCTCTTGAATAATTTCCAAGCAAATAATCCTTTACTGTGTACTGCTCAATTTCAGGTCACAACTGTTGCTCAAGCTTTCAAGGACATTCAGCTCTCATAACAGCAGAGTTTGTTCAAACATACATTGCTTCTTAGCTTTGTCTGATGACAAATTTCTCCAGCACACAGCTCAGTATTTATGCCAAAGACACCAGAGACAATAGCACAAAGCAAAATTTTAAAGGGTTCTTTATTTCACATAATATATATTCTTTAAGAATAAAATTTCTTTATATTAAGCTCTTTAGAATCTCTGTGGAAAATATCTTCCAGTGAGACATTTTCTGTTTCACCACAACACCTTATTATACTCCTTTTCCTTACACATCAATAGATCCTCTTCTTATCTTCAGTTTCACCAGATAATTTCCCTTGTAATAATATATAAGGTTTTTCACTGACATCCAAATAAGCAAACTCTATGTTCCCTCCTTTGTCTACAAACTGTTATCTTATCCTTTTATTTAGTCTGGCACCATCTATCTTGGGTAAATATGTGTTGCTTATCACACAAATCACTTTTTACTTTCAGCATCATAGTTACTCATATCTTTAAATCATAGAACCACTGACCATTACTTTCTGGGTACAATCTTGAAACCAACTCCTCACCCATCAAACAGTCCAGTCATCAAATCAAATTAAATTAAACCTGGATACTTCTCATACAATTCATTTCCACCTGCCTAAGAGTAAAGGCCAGGTTTGATGTTCGCCCTGGTTGATGTGATCTAGTAGGGGACATCCCTGTTCATGGCAGGGGAGGTGAGACTTGACAGTTTTTAAGATCCCTTCCAGCACAAGATATTCTGTGGTTTTATGAAGGGTGTGAGTAAAACCATTTTCCAGTTCACTTGCTAGGCTTGTGTGAGAAATGAGTAAGCACTGCACAGAAAAATCATTGAGATATCCTTATTCTTATTTGCTACTTTAAGAAAAAGAGGACAGAAAGTGCGTTTGAGACTATGATCTGAGCCAATGGATGACTGTACTGTAAATATTAAACAAAGTTTAAACAAGAATAAATAGCTTTCCCAGTGACAAAAGCTTTCTCTTCCAGAAGTTAGAAGTGTTTGACTTGCCAAGCAAAGGTCAATGGCATGTGTATTGTAGAAGGACAGAACGATGGTCATAAGGCCTTTTTCCCTTTGAGCCTATGCATTCTCACCAAGTTACAATGGATTCGCTGTAGAACAGAAACCCTTCAACATCTGAGAGAGTTTAATAAAAGGAGTTTTGTTGTGTTTGGGTTTTCTGTGTTTATGTTTTCAGGTTTTTTGTTGTTAGTGTTGAGGGGTTCATTGGTTTTTGTGTTTGTTTTTGTTTTTTTAAGTTTCACTTGGCAAACCTTCTCAAAAGGAGCATTATGTAATAGTTATGTCTGATATTAAATTGTGGATATTAGTATTTAAAGACTCCAATTAAAGTATTATCTCCTCTGAGGGGGAAGGTGTTTTTCTCCCAAGAGCTAAAGATCAAACCTGCTAGGTCCTGTCATAGTATCTCATAGTATCTCATTCAGATATGACTAACGTACTTCACATAACCCAGAATAATATTTAATGGCAATATTATAATACATAAACTCAGTCAATATTCCTATTTTTAAATTACTTGTTCTTTAAATAGAAACCTCATGCAATTAAAAATTATAGTAGCATTCACCATATTTTTTTAATAAAACTAAATAAAGGAATGTTTCCCCTTTGCACAGACATCCTGTTTAGGAAAAAATGATCAGCAAACTCTGGGCTCTTAAGACAAAAAAAAAATGACTTGTGCCCTCTGGCAGAGCTATCTTCCTACAATTTTATGTAACACAAAGAAAAACATATATGTTGGGCCAAATCCTCCCCTACCACAGTAAAACCCATGGAACTGGAAACTATCCACAAAAAACTAACTCAGACAAGTGACATGTTTGCCTGCACTGCTCAGGGGAACCATTTGCGGAGCAAATTTCACTCATTTATAACCTTGAAAAATTTGTCCACTCTAAACATTTGCCCAAGAACTATTTTATATGGAGACATTGCAGCCTGTGGATAGCTTGCACCCTGCTTACTGCAACTGTTGTTTCAAGTAACTAATATTTACTATCACCTACCTTCTATGAAAATAACTCAATTGCATTGTAACCATCACCTTTTTTTAGGGGTTAATATTCACAACAGCTCTATTTCTACAAATAACCATGTTATGCAACTTTTCTCAAGCACAAATGGGCTACAACATTGGTAGATAAGGGAAAAACAGCTCGGGGTCATCTATGTAAGCTGTGCAAAGCATGTTCCACAAGACGTCCTTCTCTATAAGCAGGAGACTCATGGATTTGACAGGTGGACAGATGGAGAGTGAATAAGGAATTGGCTGGATGGTTGCACACATATGTTGCAGTTAACAGCTCAATGTCTAGATGGAGATCAAAGACGAATGGTGTCCCTCAGGGTACAGTATTGGGACCAGCACAATTTAACATCTGTGTCACCAACATGCATGGTGGTATCAACTCCACACTCAGCATCTTCACAGGTAACAACACCAAGCTGTGTGGTGTGGTCAAAATGCTGCAGGAAAGGGGTACAATACTGAGGAACCTTGATAGGTTTGAGAGCTGGGTCCATGTGAATTTCATGAAGTTTGGTGAGGCTACATGCAAGTGCAGGGTGGGATATGAATGAAAAAAGGGCAGCCCCGTAGAGAGTGGCCTGAGGGTACAAGTGGATGAAAAAATCAACATGAGCCAGCAGTGACTTTTTGCAAGCCAGAAACCCAGATTGTATCCTGGGCTGTATTCTCTTATTCAGTGAAAAGAGGGGTAACCATCAGGGTGAGGGAGGTGATTGCCCCACTCCGTTATATCATTGTGAGGACCCATCTGGAGTACTGCTACAAATTCCAACCCCTGCCACCAGGGCAGGGCCACCAAGCTCTGGGTCTGGTGCAAGACCAGGTTGCCAAGAGCTCTGTCCAATATGGTCTTGAACAGCTCTAGGGATGGGGCATCCACAGCCTGTCTTGTTAGCCAGTTCCAGTAACTCACCACGCTCTCAGTAAAGAACTTCCCTCTGACATCCAATCTAAATCTTCCCTCCTTGAGTTTAAAACAATTCCTCCTTGTCTATCACTGTCTACCCAAGTATAAAAGTGATTCCCCTCATTTTTATAGATCCATTTTAAATACTGGAAGGTTTCAATGAGGTCTCCTCACAGTCTTCTCTTCTACAGACTGAATAAGCCCAGCTCCCAACGTAGAGGAGGTTCTCCAGCCCTCTGATCATCTTCATGGCTCTCCTCTGGACTGTCTCCAACAGCTCCACACCTTTCCTGCACTGGGGACCCCAGACCTGGATGCAGTACTCCAGATGGGGCCTCACAATGGCGACGTAGAAAGGGACAATCACATCCCTGATCCTGCTGGACACAATATACAGCAGCCAAATATGTAGTAGGGATTCACACAGTTAATGCACTTTGATGTCACTGTTTTTGTTGTCTGATAGTCCTGCCAAGAACATGCTTTAGATGATGACAAAGCTGTCCCTGCTCTCCAGCCTTGTCTGAATCTCTGCCAGCTATCTGTGCAAAGAAATTACCAAAGATATTCCCTTTGTCCCTAGGATGTCATCCTTCATCTTAGAGTTCTCCGTTAAAATAACCAGCATAGCTCAGTGTGACAGTAGCAGGTACAGAGCAATTATTAATGAAGTTTATATAAGAATTTATATAAGAATAAATTTGAAGTTTTTGAGAAGAAATAGGAAAGAATACATAACTTGGTTGCACAGAATCTCAAGGCATAATAATATAAAATAAAAAATGCCTATGAAAACAAATTAATTCACACTGTAAGCAAATGATTAGAGCTAAAAATTGGCAAACTAAAGATAGTTATAAAGTCAGAAAAACTTTTTTTTTTTTTTCTAAAGTACTAAAAATAAAAGAGAACTCCATGAGGAGTTGCCATATGTCCAAATAACTGTAAAGAAAAGATACTTTATTTCTGACATATCTCTGACAGTTCTACCTTTTAAAATAAGTTATAGCCTAAGGGATAGAGAACAAGGGAGTCAGTATGTTCTCATGAAGTCTGTTTTGTAATGAGTCTGGCAAATGTTGTTTTATTAGAAACAATGTGCGGATTTTAATGTCACATTAGATTCTACAAGGATATGCCTAGTAAAAGATGTACAGGTCTTTAGCTCTGCTTCATAAAAACCCTGGTCTAGGTGAATGCTCATCAACAATAATGAAATTCTGAGAGGTTTTGTTTTATTTTGTTTTCATTTGGTTTTTAATTTCTGCAATACGAAATAGTCTATCTACAGATCTTTTCTTACTAAATCTCAGAACTTCATGTGATCTGTTTAGACTCAAGAATAAAAAATATGAACCACCCCTACAATTACTAGCAGCAACTATCCCCTGTTTTGTCAAATGGAAATCCTAAGAGACTCAAGAAAGAAAGAGAGAAAAAGAGAGGCAGGGGAAAGAAGGGAAGGAAGGAAGGAAGGAAGGAAGGAAGGAAGGAAGGAAGGAAGGAAGGAAGGAAGGAAGGAAGGAAGGAAGGAAGGAAGGAAGGAAGGAAGGAAGGAAAATAAAGAAAGAATGGGAAAAATAAAGGAATGAAGAAAAAAAAAAAAAGGAGAGCAAGAGGAAGTTTATACTCTGAAAGATTTCTGGGCAGATTCTCCTTATTCAACAACTGCAAAATCTGAACAGTAATTTGATACAATAGATTGTAAGTTAATGCTAAAAAAATTTCTAAACCTCTTGACACAATATAAATAGGTTATTATAAGCTCCAAATAATGATTTGCATCAGTCAATTAGTGGATGACAATGGACTTCGTAGTAAATAGAATGATAGGTTACTTCTTTACTTGCAGCCAGCAAGCATAAGACCAAAACACAAATTTAGGTTGTGCCAATGGGTGTTGCACGTTTCAGAGAATTTTCTCTGTATCTCATGGCTGAGAAGCACACACAATATAGTACATGTAAAATGAAATCTCAAATCCTAAAAAAAATATATCTCAATGTAGTCCTCTGGCCAGTTTCATTCTTTCATATAACATTTGAACAATCAAATGTGTGAACTATGTAAAACAAGCAGTCTTTTATTTATTATTTTATTTTATTTTAAATAATATTATAATATAATATTATATATATATATATATTATAATATATATATTATATAAAAATAATATATAATAATATTTAAAATATTTATTTTATTTATATTTAAATCTTGCATAGTTATGTCTTCTATAATAATTCTACTACAAATATAGATTATCATATTTCCTAAAGAGTACAGAATGACATTCATGCATTCTGCTGTTTTAGGGAAATGGAAACAGTCTGACATAAGCTATGTCATCGTTGCTTTCAAATTTATTTCAAAAATTTTTCAAGCTACTGTCAGAGTTTATAGAAACACAGGACAAGGGCAAAGAAATTTATTTTCCTAAGAGTCTCTTCTAGTTTTGATTTTAATTTATGATTACTCTAATTTGGCTGTTGCACTTCCACCAGTGTCTACACAATTAACTAAAAGTTCTGAAAGAAATAGTAAAGTCCCTTTTCCTTTCCAATTTACCAGGATATTTAATTGATCAGTTACTGAAAGAAGAAAAAAAAATAGTACCAGTTTCCCAGTGCCATTTCTTTTACACACACATACACATACACAAAAACAAACAAACAAACAAACAAACAAACAAACAAAAAACCAGTACAAATAAGATGGCAACATTTGCTTAATTTTAGATTCAAATTTACCTGTATAAAGTTATGCGGCATCTCTAAGTATAGAAAAAAACATTTTCTGGAAGTCATCCAAATTACTGCTTCCTAAGAAACCTCCAATCAATTTCTCTGCAGTCTAAAACTGACCTCAATGTTGGTGTTGCTGAAGAGTAGCCAAAACAGACGTCAGCTATATGATGCCCATTCTTTTTTAAATCAATCTCATGTTTTCTGTTCACTGAAAAGCCCGTTTGTGGAGGCATGGCATAAATGATATCCAAAGAAAAATTATGCTTCAAACTCATTGGAAATCAATTCTATATCATGATTTAAAAAGTTACATCACTACTATGTAAAAACTCATATCCATTGTGTGTAGCTTATTTAGTGAAATCTGTTTGAAAACCCCCAGAATTTAACTTTGTTTAAAAACTTCCTTCCAGAGAGTGCTAAAATGCTCAGAAAGCTACTGTAGTGGGCGAGCTTTTAGAAGAATAGCTGACTACATTAATGGCCTGCTAAGGTTGAAGACTGCTTTTGCAGTCTCTCCTTCAGCTTATTTTGCCTTTTATGTAAATGTGACAGAAAATTTTTCCAGTTCCTTATAAATAGTTCTATAATAAAAATCCTTGTTCTCCCAAAATATACCCTTTATGGAGGCTGTCTTCAAAAAGTTTACACATAGTTTTTTTACATTAACCTTGTGCTGACACTACCTTTTCATTTAGTGATGCCAAGACTGAACAATGGCTGTACTGATGTAAGCTGTGTTACTCACAAGAGTGTAGAAGTTCTCTCCATTGCTTCAAACTGTTGAGGTACTTTATGCCTAGGAAAGGGGAACAGAAAATGCTGTCAAATCTGAATGATATATACCTTTCTTCTAGTGTGAGTGATTTAACAGATCCTTATCATCAAAAAGAACAGAAATGCTTTTTTAATCTATGGAATGTGTTAAATCAAATAGATCTAAAGTAACTAAGCTTTACAACAAACTGTATCTGCCCTGTAGATCAGTGTGTCTTCAGGAAAAGTCCAGAGCATTAAAATCAGCAGTAGTTCCCATATGGTTTAAGGTAATAAGAAAAAAAGGATGCAAATAAAATCAACTGTACATGTGTTATTTAGGATATAACTGATGTTCCCCAACAGCAATAAAGAGATAGTGTAGCCAGGCGACACTGTGCCATTTAACCTCTACTTGCACTTTACAAATAAGCATGAACATAAACTGTACATTTTAACAGCAAAAAAACTGATGACCATCAACTCTGATGCCCAGAGTTTCAGAAATCCAATCTAATCAAGACTTTTAAACTTATAAAAGGATAAAGCTAGCTGATTTCTGCCAGCAAACTTCCCATCAGCTGCTCTTTTTCAACATGAAACTTAGCCGTATGTCTCTTATGTTTGGTGTGTCAGGGACAATAAAGATGCACCAGTATGAATTGTTTTGACATCTGTTTGTTTGCTTGTTTGCTCATTAAAGGGATTTTTTGTTATTAAACATTGTTAAATTTGTATTTAAGCACTTTGTTATATTCCTATATAAAATAACCAAAAGCATTACATTTCAGCTTATTTAACATTGGATCTAGTACTGTTCTCAGAGTATGCTTTTATTATTTCTAAACCAAAGTATTGGTGTTTTCTGAAATTGAAATAAAGTTTGATTATAGTGTTTGTATCATTGATTATGCATAAATCCAAGACCTAAGTGATACAACTGTTCAGAAAACAAATTTGACTTTCTCACCTTATAGTTTCTGCTTCAACACTTCACTACTTTCATTGTTTCATGTGGCACAGAGCCAAAACAAGTGAGGTATATAATGATGAAAGTGAAGTGAAAATAGTTTTGTCTGTTTGAACAACAACAACAAAAAAAACCCCTCAGCTTCCTCTTAATTTTTAGTGACAGTTTTGGAATATCTTTGTATTGATTTCTTTTGAACCTTTTTAGTTCACACATAAAATATTTGCCAAAAGTACATTTCAAATGTACCTTTATGTTGGTACAACCACTGAAATATCGACGCAAATTTAGAAATGGCAAGAAATATAAAGTTTAAAAGTAATCATCAGAATTTCTCTCTACTTTTCCAGTGAACCTGGTAATGACAGATGCGGAGTTTAACTGTGTAAAGTGTTTTAGATTTATTACTTGCCTTTAGTTGGATCTACTTCTAAAAGATTATACAAGTTAAAAGCATACAGAATTGGTTATAACTATTTTACAAATCACCCATATTGGAAGTGAGAGCCAAATTACAAATTAATATTCAGATTAATATTTCCAAAAGCATCATTTGTAAAGAAGATTCATAGCTATTATACTGAAGATATTTTATAACAAAAAGGAAGCAGCTTGAGAATAATAATTTTCATACCACCCATTTATAAACTAGACTCCCGATTTAAATGTTTGATCTTATTATTTTCTAAAATAAACTGTTTTATAAACTACTAATTTGCTAATTGTTATGTAAGACTCAGTGCTTTATTTCTGCAAGTTTTTCATTAAACGATGGTGATATCAAGAAGACTATATTGCCTCATAAATTCTGTACTCAAGACATTACATAGGATGTACTCAAGAATTCTTTAACATGCTCTCTTATATCCCAGACGAAAAAATTATTACAGTAATGTCAATATGAAATAGAACTGACATTTGTAAATTCATTTTTTAATTGTGAAAGGTAAAAAAAATAAAACTAATAATTGTATTACTATTATCAGTTGATAGTATACTGTTGCTGTATACTTTTAGAATGCCTTATTGTTCTTCTGAATGTGTCTTGGCAGATACTGCTTCGTCTCATTAATTATTGTCCTAATGTTTGCTAGCTATTGTCTTTCTCCATAATTTTGCCTAGTTTCCATTTCTTATATATTAACTTGTTATGTTTCAAATAACTTGTAAACTTATGATTCAATCTATTTCATAGTTTATGTTTCAAAAATAATATTTCAGTTTCATCCTCAGAGAAGTTTGTGTCCAGAGCATAGGTGCAAGAGGATCCCTTTCCCAAATATCTCATTCTGCATACTTCAGCATTAGCTGGAAGAGTGTGCACCACTGCCAGCATCTCAACATCGAACCCTGAATATATAAGCAGATATATTTCTCTAAACCAATGCTTGTGTATGAAGGAGAACAAATGGACAAAAATTCTCACAAATATCTCTTTCTGCCTCAACTTCAGAAGGAAGCTGGGGAAATTAATACAATCATTGTCAACATTCAAAGTAACCAGAATATCTAACAGTCACATAAATGAACCAGAATATCTAACAGTCACATAAATGAAATGTACCTTTTATTCTCTGTTTCCCTACAGCCCAAAACTAAATTTAATTTTAATTCAGTGTCTTCTGGAATTTTATCCAAATTATTATAGTAAGTATTTAGCTATAATTCCATTTAATAGAAATTATGAAAAATAAGTTTTCATAAATGTTTATCTTCTTGGTTAAAAGTTGATGACAGTAATCAATCAAGGGATTAAGGCTGGAACAAAGCATTGAACAATGAGGAAGAACAATATAAGTTTTACTGCAATAAAACTGTCTGCCCAAATCTCATTCCCTGGTCTTATTGACTTCATGAGTAAATGAGATAATTTCAGGAGGAATGTAATAAATTATTAAAAGTAATATCCCTTAAAGATTCATGTTCGTTGGTAGGCAGAGATAATTAAAGTTTTAACTCCATACCCTGTCTTGTAGTAACTACAGTGGTGTTATTTATTTCAGAATTTAGCCTGTAAGCAGGTGAAGTTCAAAAGACCATTACTGAATGGTGACAACATCACTTTCTCAAACTGAGCTCTAAGATAGGCATGTTCCTTCTTTGAATCTCTATGGTTCAAGTGAGTTTTTATGAAAGGGTTTCAATTAAAATATGTAACGTACAATTAGTTATGGTCATGATTCAGGTATTAATTTAGAGAAATGCAAAAACCTAAGAGACTTAAAATTGTTTCTAATCAAGGACCACTATTGTTTCATCTTTTTTCATCAAAGCACAAAAATAGCTAACTCACTGTCCAAGCAAAAAGCATAGTGTTTTCCAAAGTATTTGCACCTAAACATGTCAAAATACCCAATTTTGTGTTTACCTCCTACAGAATCACTCAAAACAACAGGTTGGCAAGACATCTCACAATATTTTGAACAACATTTTTTTTTTTTTTTTTTTTACAGCTCCTCTTCCTGTCTATTTATAAACTCCTAAAACCACAGAAGTAAAATTTCATTGTTTTTGTATTTTGAAAATAAGACGCCATAGAGGGAGAATGGCATTCATTCCAGTTTGAGCTTCATATAAAAAATTAAAAAACAGTACAACACACTCAATCATGGAGATGAGGGCTTGCATGAAAGTGTTATGCTGACTGTTATACTGTTAGTTTTAAGGTGGTCTGTTCTGGAGAGTATGTGACAACAAAACTTTCACCTCCATTCAGATCTATTTTAAAATAACTAACATGGTCAGAGAATTACAGAATCCTGGAATCCTTAGAGTTGGAAGGGACTTTTAAAGGTCTTCTAATCCAACCCTCCTGCAGTGAATGGGAGCACATTATTTTAGTCTGAATTCAACATCATGCTTAAAAAAATAAAATTAAAAAAAATAAATAAATAAAATAAAATAAAATAAAATAAAATAAAATAAAAGTTATCTAGCAGTACTGATCTATATTTTTCTGATCTATATTTTTCTATATTATTCTATATTTTTCTGATCTATCAGAAAAATATACTTGGAGGTTTGTATGAATTTCAGAACAATATACATTTTCATTTTATTGCTGAGGTTTTAAGTGAAGTTTCATTGTTATGATACTGTAAGCATAGCAGTTAGCCCATCTTCAGTTAGCCTATTTCTGTCAGTGTTTGGCAGCTAACTTTTCCATAGGGCTTTATGTACTATGCACAATTCAAACCCCAGAGCTTTCCTGATCTATCCTTTCCTGGAAAGTGAGCCCCTCTACTGATGGATAGAGGAACTGAAAATAGTGAGACTTACTCCTGAGTTGAAAGGTTCTCCCTATGGACAGGTAGTTCATGTAAGAAGAGGAATTAGGCTGACCATGATGCTGTGGTTGTGAAAAGTTGGTTGGCAGCAGTCATTAAAAATGTACGGGCATTAGGGACAAATAAAAATGTGAAGTAACAATTCATCTGCCTTTTCCATATGTATGTTAGTCACTCAGGCAGAACCATAATTAATATATTTCTTAGCTCCTTTTTTCCTCCTGGCTTTTGCAGCAGTAGTATTCTCTTAGAATCTTTTCTTTGTGTATTTTACAAACATAGCACAGGGTGTTCTGAACTTATATAAGTCAGATAGAATTGGCCAAGCATGAATGGACTGTGATTTTGCGGAAGCTCGGTGTCATAGTCTTTACACACAGACATAGGCTAATGAAAACATATACTGTCTGAGACAGGAAAAGGCTGAAAGTGAGAAGAGGAGAGAACTTAACTAAGTTGTGAATTTTTTACATCTATTGAACTACTTCCCAACACATACTAAGCAAATGAACCAGCACTTTGCAGTGGCTCATCTGCAACTGTGTGTATCTGGCTTGTGTCTGCTGGGACTGCAGTTCCTGGCACAAGTGTTGCTACTATAGCTGTTGCCATTACTGTAGCTATGAGGGTTTTCTGTATCTCTTCAGCAACTAGAGATGTTCCAGGAATGGAGACTGTTACATAAAACATATTAGAAGTGGATGTAAATGGAGAAGGACAAAGTACAAGGAGGAGGAAAAGAACGGAATTATTCTTTGTAAATTTGACAGTTTACAGTGTCGTATGTTAGATCCACACTCCCAACATTGTATGATATATGTTGGGCTTGGTGAAATTTCAGTTCTGCTCCTAAAATATACAGTAGGTCACAGTGACATCATGGCATGGTAGTTCCTGTTAATCATGCTCTGACTTTGGTGTCTGCAAAGCCCTGTGATGTTCTCCCTTTACTTTTTTCTCATTGTAACCATGAGTTTTAAAGTCAGATTAATCTCATTCACAGAAGTGTACTTGCTACCATTTAGGTTATTTGGGAGAATGCTATGTTCCACATAGCATTGGAACATATGCTATATGTTCTCCTGGAGAAGCTGGTTGGTCATGTCTTGGGCAGATGTTCCCTTCAGCGTTTAAAAAATTGGCTGGACAGCCTGTCCCAAAGAGTGGTGTTGAATGGAATCAAATTCAACTGGCAACCAGTCACAAGTTATGTTCCTCAGGAGTCATAATTAGGGCTTGTCCTGTTAAATATTTTTATTGATAATCTGGATGAGGGGATTGAGTGTATCCTCAGTAAGTTTGAAGACACCAAGCTGAGAGGAAATGTTGATATGCCTCAGAGTAGGAAGGCCCTACAGAGGGATCTGGACAGGTTCAGTAGATGGATACTAGGAAAAATTTCTTCTCAGAATGAGTGGTGAGGTACTGGAACAGGCTGCCCAGGGAGATGGTGGTGTTACTATCCCTGGAGTTCAAGAAATATGGGGATGTGATATTTACAGACATTATTTAGTGGGCATGCTGGTGATTGGTTGACAGTTCGACTAGATTATCTTAGATGTCTTTTTCAACTGTAATGATCATATGATTCTATGATTTAGATTATAAACTTCACACTATGCAGAGCTGTGGCCATTCTTCCCCTCTTTGCAGGACTGTGTGATACATGAATTCCTTATGCATGTAGGTATCATAGTGATCTGCCAAAAGATTCCAAAAAGTGATCCTTTGAAAATGAAAAATATGACTTTAAAAGGTGGGGATGAGCCAATATAATACTCATATTTTCCTTGGCAAAAATAAAAAGAGATGTATCATTACAGAAGCCATAGTTATACAGAATAAGAATAGCATGAAAAAGCAGTAGTCTTCCTTAGACAGCAAACTTGGCATCATTTTTATGTGAATAACTCAATGGATACTTGACTTTTGACAGGATGGATATTGTTAATGTATTTTCAGCATTGTTAGTTTCAAAGTAGTAAAATGTTTACTGAAAAGTATTACATGTGTAGGTGCTTATTTGAGAACTGTATCAATATAGTTTTTCATATCTAAAAGACTGATGACACAGTAGTGCATGAGACAGAAAGTGAGTTCGTTTCATAAGCTTTAATGAAGGTGACTGCATGTGTCCTGATGAGTTCTGTAATGCAGTCCCCTGTGCAGTAGTAAAAAGGAATTTTCAAAGGGCCAAATTGTTTATCCCTAAGTCATGCTATTCCTTCCCTCTACTGAGGATCATTCTTTTTTTTCAGCAAAATATTTTAAGAGTAACTAATAAAGAACAGGTTCATACAAACAGATCAGTAACAGTAATGAATGTTGAAGTATGAAAGATTTATGTAAACAACGAAAAATGTTAATACAATCATGCATATAATTTCCTCTATTGTAGTCCAAACAGTTGAGTTTTTCAGAGTATATCGTTTATATGGCTACTTTTTTCATGCAGTAATGTAGACAGTTGAAACTTTGGAGGTAGCTATGGCCAAATATAACTCATTTAATGAAAAGAGAAAGAGTCAAAAATTCTTTAGACTACCAGCGTAACTTAGCAACATACTGCAATGAGAAATCGGTAATGACAACCAATTATGAATGAAATACTCATGTGCGTCAAGCTCTGAAAACTGGCTTTCCATCTCTGTCATCTGGCATTTTGAAAAATTAAGGGGAAAAAGTGAGCTACAATTCAATATCCTTAACAAAGGATTCCTAGCACACTGTAGAAAATGAAAGCTTAGTGCTGGTGGGATCCAAGCACGAAGAAAAGAACATTCCTGTAAAGGATGACTTGGAGTGAGAGTAATGTAGCACCTTTACTGTCACAGACTATAATGACAATGTAAAAAGACTCACTAGACATCAGTAAATCTTTGTGAATATCCTCAGAAATTACTATTTTACAATACCAGACCTGTCCTTACAGACGCCTTTCGTTGTTTTGCCTAAACTTCTGTGTAATAATCACAGAATCACAGAATCACAGAATTGTAGGGGTTGGAAGGGAACTCGAGATCATTGAGTCCAACCCCCCTGCCAAAGCAGATTCCCTACACCAGGTGAAATCCATTTATGGTAATTTTGCTTAATTTTATGAATAACTTTACAATTCTTCGATTCTGTCTACATTCTTGGACAGAGTATCTGACACAATGGCCCTTTTCCTGTGTTATCACTTATTGAAACCTCTATGCAAGTGAAGTGCTAATAAATAAAAGAAGGAAAGTATCACCAATGTGTTTTCAATTACAGTTACGACTTAAATATTTGACTCATTACTGAAAGCAAAATTCAGAATGAATGAGAACAACTATAGCAGCTGTAAGAACAGGAAATTTATTCCTTATTATATGTAAATAAGTTGTGCTTTAGTTTTAACTTACAATCTTAATGACCAAGGAGGACAGTGCCTCCCAAAATGTCTTAATCTTGATCCTCCTCTTCAGAACATTCAGTCACTTACATCATGTCTCTCTCCTTTGCAATAACCCTGCAGCACCTATAAACATACACCAAACAGCAGGATAGGATAAAGTAAAGGTCATTAGAGTAGGTGTTGCATTATAATTAAGCTGTTCTATTACTGGTCTACAGTGGCATAACGGAGGTTTTAACTCTCTGCTTTCATTATTACTTTTTCATTTGATCTGAGAGTTGTTGGAAACAGAAATTTTGATTTACAACACAAGTGTGTGACACTTTAGAACGATATGATTTATTTAATTACTTTATAGCTTCATTATGGCCTCCAGTTAACCTACAGCATACTGAGGTTCAGTACTCAATCTAGTCTATAGTGAATAGCTGCTAGAAAGAGTTACCCCACCTATTTTCTGGATGGAAGACAGTATCACAGTTGTTGTTTATTACAGATTTCAGCACTGGGAAGGAATATACAACAGCTGGATATCATTGGAGCTTCTGAATTCCACAGCGAAAATAAATTATTTTGTCTTCACAGTATAGAAATAGATTTGCCAAGATACTATTGTGATGCACATCCTTGAAATATGATGCATATTTTATATCACCCTATGCTACGGGCAGTCAGCCTGCAAGTTAAAATCAGAAAGAAAGCCAGAAATGTTGTACCACACCCTAAAGTCAAGACAACACCATCACAAACATGCCCCAGAAGACCTTAAGTTAATTTGTTCCTTTTCTTCCCACTTGAAAATTAAACCCATCTTTTCCATCAGATGGACCTCTAGAATTTGTATACAGAAGTCATTTCTATATGTGCTCCTCTGACTTTAAGACTTAAGTAATTGTCCTTAATTAATTAAATTCTTCTCCTCAGTATCTCAGCCATAAAATGGAAGTATTGCCGTCTCTCTGAATCACTCAAGAGATAGTAAGATAACTTGCTATGGCATACATTAACTCTCAGTGTCAGATGAATATGTAACAGGGAATATTGCAAATTAAATACATATAGATAGAGGAAGTGTCAGAATCAGAGCTATACCTCAGATCTCAGCTCTTCAGACACGAGGCATGTAGAACATTTTTGATTAATGAGAAAAATAAAACCTAAATGACATTACTGGCATTTGAGCTGACTTTCTCAGTAGACATTATATCTCTCATCCTTTGGCTGTGCCGTTTAATATGTTCATATGCACTGGCCATTTCCCAAGGGCTTGGAAACCAGCTGATATAATGTTCAGCTAAACCTTGGCTTTTGAGCAAACAGAAAGCCAATTTCTTCCAAAAGTAAAGAAAGTAATAAAAACATGAGATAAGCCAAACACCCAAAAATATGCCAGACAGCTGGAGAACTGTTTTGGCTATTAGCTCACAAACACCAACGTGATATGTTAGTTTACAGGTTACTCAAATTTACCTTCTGTTGTATATATGGTACACCATGGGCCTCTGAAGCAGTATGTACAATTGTAATTTCATCTTTCCAAAACAAGCTTCTCCAGTGCAGTTGTTTTTTTTTTAATCCAGAGTCTGAGGCCCTCTTCCTCTCTTTTTCCACTGTACAAGACAACAAAAACTGGGTTCCAGACCAGAAAAATTTCAAGCAGCAAAAAAGATGGCAATGACAGAACCCAGACAATATCCATGTCCAACACATTATTTTTCTAGTCTAATGGGAAAAACTAATGGGAAGATTCTTGGCCAAAAGTATGAAGTTTGACCTACACTGGATCTCCCCCTTTAATTTTCTATCTGAAGTGTGGTGGGATATTCCATCATTTCCAAATCAAGACTCAGTTCTTAGATTGTTATCTAAGTTAAGATATTTTGAGTAGACACCAGGCTTTTCCTTTTGATTTGCACAATCTCTAATAAAATGAGTTTCAATCTGTCTGTGCTACTAGGAATTGATATAGTTACAAAGAAATGAAGCAAGATTCCAAAACCACATGGGTAAATGATACCTGGAATTGGTAATATATTAAAGAGATTAACTTGAAACTAAAGACCCTTCTGTGATACTGTGAGCATTGCTACCAAATGCAAAGACATGGGGACATCATCCATAACATCAACAAACAATAAAATTGTTACTGCAATTACAGAAAGAAAACCAAAGCATTCATGTAGCCTTACTTGTCAATGAGTACATGATGCAATGCTCTTTAGGGTTATTAATTTTTTGAAAGCAAATGGACACTGTTCTTTAAATAAGTATAAATCAATATACGTAAGTCTTTAGGACAAAATCTCAACTCTGATAATACAGGTGTAAATTCCAGATCTTAAGGTTGAATAAAGACACATAAGAAGATTAGCCAGCTCGGTCAAATCAATTTTCAACTTAGCAACACTCAGATATCCAGATGTTGTTTGTTTTTTTATTTTTTATTTCTGGATACTGCATTGCTTTTAACTAAATATTTTCTTGTGCTCTGTAGCCTTTGACAGACTTGCATTATCTCCTGTGTAAAAACCCTAGAGTACATTAGAAAAGCCAACTTCAATATTAAACTAAACTTAGCAATAACTCTTCTCTAAAATTCTTGAAGTTGTGCAGAATATGACCGTTTCATCTTCTGCTGCATAAGTAGATATATATATATATATCATTTTGAATTGCTATCCTTTTCATTGCATTTACGGTCCTGTGGGACATTTAAAATGTGTTCTACTAAACAGTGTTATACTGCATGCCATCAATCACTGATTATGCTCCTATTCTCTGTATCTCCTTCCGAATTCATTTTCAAATCTTTTGTTATCAAAAATATACCAACAGAGTCCAAGACTTCATTAATATTTTAGACAGAAGAATCCTTGTTCCAGTTGTCAAATTCTGCAGTCTGGAGTCAGTAGCCTCTTAAATTCTGTGTCTTACAAATTCTCTGCAGGACTGACCCATGGAAAGAAACAGATGCAAGTTGCTTTTCACGGCAGCAGAATACCTTTGAAGCAAATGTATCTGACACCTGTTGGTGACAAAACAGCTTGTACACTTTCTCAAAGTCCAGGCTTACTGCAAACCTTATATGTAAGGTCATTCCTTAGTATTTTTAAGTTTCTGCTCAGAAATAAATTTACAATCTGTTATGTATTAAGATACCATATGTGACACATTGCCTTACTGGAGTCTCATTGTCCAGTTTGGGCTAGCTACAGTTCCCAAATGGAGCTATGAAAAAACATTGAGTTCGCAATACAGACCAGATCTTGCCTCACTCAATGGAGGGAGAGACATGAATTAGCCCAATGCCAAATATTTTACTGCTGTGTCTGCTAGCTGATTATTGTCTAATAAAGGGGTGTTTCCCACTGCGTGTGAAACTAGTGAAAATAGGCTGTTTGCCTTTCTTCTTGTCTTTAGGAACAAGAATCAAACACACGAATACTCTATGTTTTACCCAGTAACTAGACATGAACTGAGAGAATACTATGGCTACACAATCATAGAATCATTTAGTTTGGAAAATACTTTCAAGATCATGAAATCCAAATGTCAACCAAGTGCCACTACTAAAGCATGTCCTTTAGTGCCATGTCCACACATCTCTTAATACCCCCAGGGAGGGAGATTCCAGCAGCTCCATAGGAAGGCTATTATAATGCTTGTCCAGCCTCTCCATGAAAAAATTCTTCCTGCTATCTAATCTAAACCTCTCCTGTGTGACTTGAGACGTTTTCCTCAAGTCCTATAACTTGTCACCTGAGAAAAGAGAGACCAACACCCTCCTTGTTGCAATCTCCTTTCAGGTCTCACCTCAACCTTCTCTGTACTAAACAACTCCAATTCCCTCAGCTGCTCCTCATAAAACTTGTTTCCTAGTTCTTTCGCCAGTTCTGCTGGTATTCTCTGTGCATGCTCAGGCAACTTGATATCCTTCTTGAAATGAGGGACGTCAAACTGAACGTAGTACAGATGTGGTCTCATCAGTGCTGAATGCAGAGGTGCAAACACTTCCCCAGTCCTGCCTAGTTCCTTCCAGTCCAATATTTCTGATAAGATCATGTTGCCATCGGCCTTCTTGGCCATACTGCTGGCTCTTGTTTGTCTGACTGCTGATCAATACTTCAGGTCCTTTTGCACTCTTCTTCCAGCCTATACTGCTGTATTGGGTTGCTATGACCCAAGTACAGGAGCCTTTCTGAGCTACTACAAAGTAGTGCAAGAGGGGGCAGTGGGA
Organism: Lagopus muta; assembly: GCF_023343835.1. NCBI lineage: Eukaryota > Metazoa > Chordata > Aves > Galliformes > Phasianidae > Lagopus > Lagopus muta. Next base: position 30,906,917 of record NC_064435.1, read on the forward strand.
TTCATATTCTCATCTTCTCTTGGGCAGCTGAACACAGAGCTTGCTCAAGCTTTCTTACTTTCTTGCTGAGAAGGGCTCTGTTTAAAGAATCCTCATGGCTTCAACTTGCAAGCAGTTGAAACACAGCCAGCACAGTTCTTCAAAAGTCATTATTTAAAAATAGTCTGTGGGAAAGCCCCAAACAAAACAAATATTTTTTTATTTGTAATATCTGTTGTTTGGAACAGAGATGATAGCAGCTGGTACAGAAAGTGCCTCAGAGGATCTGACTTGAAGATTACGTTCTTATTACACAGCTTTGAAATCTGCATTACTTTGGGTTGGAAAATAAAAAGGTGAGGCAACAATGTTTACTTAGGACCAGATTCTACCATTCTAACTCACATTTATGAATATGTTCACATTTCCACTGGAGAATAGGTTTGCAGACTGCACAGGATGCATCACTCATAGCAGTGCTTTTGCCAGAAGTTAGGCATGAGTTTCTCACTGCACTCCACTAGGTAGGTTGGCTTGTCCATCCAGGATCACACTAATTTTTTTGCAGGTCTTGAGAAGAATACTGCTGCTACCTAAGTACCAGGGCTGAGCAGTTTGCCTCTCCTTCTACTTCCAACTCCCATGTTGGCAAGGGCACAAAGGGTACAGAAAGTTCTTGGCATAAACTTATTCCCAGCCTCTCCCCACAGCCTGCTATTTTTTGGCTGCAGTACCACAGTTATAACTATCTATCCCATGCTCATTAGGCATGGCTAAACTGATGTTCTACATGCAAAAAGTGAAATGCTCCTCAAAAATGGAAATTTAAGTTTTCTGTTTTTATTTAACACAGGGGGGAATGAAGGGATCTGAGAAGAAGTTCCTTAGATTTTCATCTAGGCTTTACTTATAAAATGCATCATAAAATCCTCAAAATTAATTTAGCAAGCTCTGGTGAGAGGCAGGCCAAGCATTTATTTGTTCCTTCTGCATGGACAACAGCAGCGCTAATAAAGAAAATACACTTTTAAGAAAATTGAAGCAGATAGGATAATTGTCTTAATTGTAGAGGTAGTATTCAGAGCAATAATGAACTTAGAACAAATGACTATCCTTGACAACTCCATATCACTTAAAGGTAAACAAAATATTTTTTGCTCAGTAGAAACTGTGCCTGTAAAGAAGAGAATGAGTTGGACAAGAGAAAAAAATCTAAAAATAGAAGAAGATGCATAAAGTTCTGGTGATCTTCATCAGATAAAGAGTTCCCTGAAGAGTTCCCTAAATTTCTCAAGTACTAAAGCTGGCATGCTTTACTCAAATGATCTGAAAGCCTCTGAAACTAAAAGATGCAAAGTGACAGAAAACAAACTATGTCACTCCTCATCTTATATATACCTGGTTTGGTCTGCAGCACATGAGGAGCTGGCCTTAGATCTGCAGACTATTGTGGCTCAGAAGTGTTTTTTGGTTTTTTTTTGCCCTGGAAAAATCACATGAACTAATACTGAAGCCAGAAATCTCTCTGCTAACACAAAGAACTCAAAAGAAGAACTTGCATATGTGCACTGGACTGTCAGCTTATTAAAATGGAAAACAGCAGCTTCATTTTCAAAAATCACACATTTTTATGGCTCTATCTATGTATCCATACTTTGATAGATATCCTGTGTTTAAATGTTCATTTTCTCCACTAAGTTCATGTTAGGATTTGTTCCAAACACTTAAAAATAACTTCAGCTTTAGTGGGGTTGTCAGAGGAAATTATTTCACAGAATCATAGGGGTTGGAAGGTTGGAAGGAATCTCTGGAGATCATCCAGTCCTACTCCCCTGCTAAAGCAGGCTCCCACAGTAGGTTGCACAGGAACACATCCAGGTGGGTTTTAAACATCTCCAAAGAAGGAAACTCCACAACCTCTCTGGGCATCTTGTTCCAGTGCTCTGTCACCCTCAGAGTAAAGTTTTTCTCATGGTCCTATGGAACTTACTGTGTTCTCATTTGTATCCATTGCCCCTTGTCCTCTTGCTGAGCACCACTGAAAAGAGCCTGGCTCCATCCACTTGACTCTTGCCCTTTAGATATTTATAAGCTTTGATAACATTCCCCCTCAATCTTCTCCAGGCTGAGCAGTCCCAAGTCTCTCAACTTTTCCTTGTACAATACGTCATCATCTCTGTGGCCCTTTACACACACTCTCTTTGCTAATCTTTCCCTATCTATCTTGAATTGAGGAGTTTAGAACTTGACACTGTACTCCAGATGTGGCCTCACAGGGCAGAGGGGAAAGATCACCTCCCTTGACCTTCTGGCCATGCTCTTTTTAATGCATCTCAGGACACCATTCGCCTTCTTGTCCACAAAGACATACTGAAGGCTCATGGTCATCTTGTTGTTCACCAGAACACCCAGGTCCTTCTCTGCTGGCCTTTCCAGCAGGTCAGCCATGTACTGATGCATGCAGTAATTTCTCCCCATGTGTAGGAATCTGCACTTACATTGAACCTCACAGGAAAAAAAAAACAGGGACAATTCAGAACATCTTGGAAGTTAGCTTTCAGGTAGAAGAGCAATTTCTTCCTCTCTCTCTTTTCCTTCCCTCCCTCCATTTCCTCACCAACAAACAAACAAACAAACAAACAAAAAACTTAGGCAGTTTTCAGGAGAGTTGTGAAAATTATACAACCATTAAGAAAGAATCTAAAATAAAATTGTTCTATTTCTATAGAAATATTCCAAGCACATTTTCTTTGTGTAACCAATGGCTCCTTCATTATTTTGTCTGTTCTGACAGACCTTAAAATAAACAAACTCAAAAAATAACCATATTGAGTCAAATTGCCAGTTCATTTTCTCCATCAACAGTGAGGACAGAGGATAAAACAGATTGTGAACAAGATGTATTCTTTTTATCAGTTTCCAAAAATCAAAGGACTAAAGATTTGCATTTTTGAAGACTGACATTTCACTCAGAGGATGGCAATGCACTGGAACAGGCTGCCCAGAGAGGTTGTGGATGCCTCATCCCTGGATACATTTATGGCCAGGCTGGATGTGGCTCTGGGCAGCCTGGTCTAGTGGTTAGCAACCCTGTCCACTGCAGGACATTTGAAACAAGATGATCTCTGAGGTCCTTTTCAACCCCGGCTATTCTATGATTCTACGATTTCATCTTCACTCAAGATTTAATGGCCACTGATGGACTCATAACTCAGGAATTTTCCTAATCCTTTCTGGGACAGCTACTTGAATCCCACATAAATTTGTTCCACAATTTATGTTTAGTGTGATACACAGTTTAATTTGTTTGAAGCCTTTACATCATAATTTTGCTGGATTCTCTTTAATTCTTCTGGATGTGAATGAGAATGTAAGGAACATACCTTCTCGTGTCATTCAAGTTTTATAAGCATTGTGACTTTACGTTCTTCTTGTTTTTTTCTTTCAAAACTGATGAAATTTTTCATACCTGTTCTAGATTGATGATTTCTGCAGAAACAGTACTGAAAGTACTAAAAGACAAGAACTGCACTTATTGTAATATCACACAAAATATTAAACATCCCTGAAAGTCCTTCTTTTTCAACTATGAGTATTAATAAAAACAGTAATGAGTAATGGATATTAAAATATATTTTTGCAGTTCATTCTGTTACACTCTGCCTTGATTTCCATTTTTTTCATGGTTCTTGAAATCATATTTTTGTTTTTGTTTTAAGTAACTTCATAAACAGCACACTTTCTGGGTCATTCCAATGACAGTTTCTCCCAAAAAAGCATGTTTACCTGGCGAACCATATTTACCTTTCCACCACTACCTACTATCCCAATAAAACGGGGAGTAAAAGCTAGGATTAAATCATTTTGGATGAGATTTAATACAGGTTAACTCACCTAGGAAAACAGTGAGAGTGAAAAGGATGCTAATGTAGTTTATTTAAGTCTGTTTCAGAGTAGAATTTTTTACTTGCAATACTAACAGGATCTTTTGGTGTCCTTTTCTAATATTTTTCTTTTCATCTTTATTTACTGAAATACGTGTGATGTAGGGTGTTCTAGTTGTTCTTTGAGACTGATTTACAATCCAGTTTAAAGGTCTGGCTGTTAATTTACAAATCATGATTCTCTGTATGGTTAGAAAAATTTTTCAAAGAGCTTTTCTCCATTTATCTACAGGCCTAAGGATCATACTTTGCTCTGATCAAAAGCTCCTTTATGTGAATCCCTGCAGGAAGGCTTTCACCTCTGGGATTCAAAAAGAACAGATCACACATTAAAAAATGATGGTTCTCTTAAAATTTTTGATTCAGATGCTGGAAGTAGAGGACCTTGAATTTATGTTTGTTCAAATCTGGTAGGATTACTTTGTTTTACATCAACGATGCTGCTTTATAGAAAAACACAATTCCAATGAGTGCATTTTCATAATTTCATAAGGTTATTCACCGTATGTCTCATGTTGTAAAGAATTTTTACCATTCACAATACGTTGACAAGCTGTTTCTCCAGGTGGCTGTTTATATTTCTCTAAGCCATTAAATCTTGCACTCCATTGGAGGCAAAAACCTAGACTTTTGTTGCTCTGTTCTAGTTGTCATTAAGTGTTGTCTTTTTTTTCAAGACTTATTCCTATTTCAGAAATATGCTGTATTCTGATAGAGGTTGCAACCTTTTCTTGTGCTATAATAGCTCTATGGTACTGATATAAAAAAAAAAAAAAAAAAAATTAACAAAAAAAATCTCCAGGAACCAAAATTTACTCGACCTTACAAGTCCATAGAGATTTGTGGCATTTTATAAATGGATAAAGCCAAACATGCAGATAATATCATCCTTACCAGTACTATAAAACAAAGCAGAAGAACATACAGCTTGCAGTTGTTCCAAAGACCATCAATTCCTTTTCAGATTTATTTTGCAAACTTTTCAAGTGCCATGAAGAGAGCAGGAACAAACACAGGTCTTTTGCTGGAAGTCTGGCTGGAGGCTTCCTGTTATTCAGCTCTAATTTTCTCAGAAGCTATTGTCCAGAGGACCACAAAAATCTCTCGAAGAGGCTCTGTTCCTCTTAACTGCATCATGTATTTTGGATAACCATTCAAGAATCTCAGCAACTGCAAAGTACTTTAGGCCTTCTGAGATCTTGATAGGGTGCATTATGCATTGTTGTTAGATGAGTCTAGATTTTTCTAATGCCTAAATCTTTTAATAGGCATAAAGACCGTTCAGCAGTAGCCTATATATAAAAGAAACCAGATCCATACAAAGAAATAGATTACTCCTTTATTGCATATAAATAGCATGTATGTATGACTTCACTGATGGTTTTTGGTCAACTTTTTAGATAGAATTTATGCTCCTTTAAACTTACTAGTTGACTATAAAAGACTTAAGTATTACCACATGTGTGCACACAGTACTTATACCTTCTAACTTCACAAAGTATGCAGTTATGTCACTCACCTTTATTTTTGCTTGAGAAGTCACAGTCACTACTCAGCACAGTAGCTTATGACTGCTTTTCACCCATGCTTTCCAAAGATTTTTGTAAGGAATCCATCAGTGTGGTTCCAAGCAGTAATGTAGTGGTAAAAGATTGCTCCCAACTCATTGCATCATTTCAACCAACTGTAATCTCTAGAGAAGATCTTGTGTTTAAAAACAAGATTTTCATATAAGTTCCTCACATATTTAAGACCAAGACAACAAAATGTGCTTGTTTCTGATTCTGATAATAATACTAAATGAAGATGAGTTGGCATATATATATTTATCACTCATATTTAACCATCTAAAGGATTAGAGAGGTTTGTTTGGGCTACAGTCAAACAATGTGCTGCTTTAGATTACTAACTTCACTATTTCTGAAAATTGGTAGAGTTTTCAGAGCAAGAATATTTTTGTTACAGACCAGAGAAGCAGAATATACAAGAATTTTGTCATTTCCCAGGCAAAACTTCTTTGGTTTTTTTTTGGTGTTGTCATTTGCTTTTTGGTGTGAGTTGTTTTTTTGTTTTTGTTTTTTTTTTCCTAAATTAAGAACCTGAGCTCCATTGCTGCAAAGTGGTACATCTGAGAAATGTATACAGAAGCAAAGAATGGCTTGGGTTGGAAGGGACCTCAATCGTCTAGCTCCAAACCCCTGCCATGGGCAGCCTTGCTACACACTAAATCATGCTCTAGATCAGGTTGCCCAGGGCCCGTACAGAATAGAGAACCTGTTTCAGAACAGCAGCCCCAGTCTGGCACCCAAAATTCAGAGGGGCTATCATTCTTCACAATAATGAACTAAATATCAGTGGGAAAATCCCCGATGGGTTTCTGTGTTTTATTTTTCTGGGAAAAAGTGAATAGAAACTTATGAACAAGGAAAAAATGCCTCAGATTTTGCTTTCCTCAGGTCACCGAATTGTAGGTATGTTTTTCTTCAAACTCAAGCTAATGGTTTATTGTTTTGTTTTATTTTTTTCAGATGGAAGATGCAAGCAACACTTCCATTTCTTTTCATTTGATGCTTGTTTTGGATTATACATCCTTTGAAGTGTTCTTCAGAAGAAGATACTCACATAACATAGAGGTTTTTGTAACAATAATAGTGCTTTCAAAATACGTGGAGATCCTGGTAGTCTAAATCTCACTGAATAAACTCTGACATTTGTGTTGAACAGAAGAATCTGACACCTTTAACACAGTTGCTGATCTTTTTTCTTTACTGTGATTGGGTAAAATAAATTACTCTCATTCTCCCAAAGCCAGTTTTGGCTAGTATTTCACATTCCAGAAACAAAATACCAAAAAATTTAAAGTTGAGATAACAAACACTTTGACAGGAACATAACTTGATAGACCTGGAGTTGGTAATATTGATTCTCAGATCTGTTATGAAGAAAAGGTGTTGACTGTGAGATAGGCAAGGGTATCGTGGGCCTCTGAACGGTCAAGTGATTTAAGCAGTTCTTCAAAAGAGATAGGATTAGTGTGGAGCATGGGTTATGATGGAGGTCTCAGATGTGCTCGGTCAATAAGCTTTGCCTTAAACTGCACTAGTTCTGCACTATCCAAAGTAATTAGCAGGGGAGAAAGAAAACATTGCTTCTCTAAATCTGCAGCAGTGTTTAGATTTTTTTTACTGTTTTAGGTCACCTGATTTTGTTTAAAAATTACAAAATCAAAATCTGCCTTAAAGAGGCTGCACTTACTCCCTTTCTGTTGCTGGTTGCAACATTCTTTGAAATAATATGGATGGGTGGTTTCCTACTAGGAACCTCTAAATCTGTTATCTGTTATAAATCCAGTTTTAAACAATCAGATACTCATAGCGAGGCTAACAATCTTTCTGCATGCTGAAGTGAATGTAGATATGCTGTGTCAGCTACAGATGCTACTTCACAATTAGGAAAAAGAAATGCAAACTAAAGGAATATTTCTAAGACTACTGTTGAGTATGGGAAGCCAAAAAGCCCCTAACAGGGGTATATGTGTATTATTTGCTTTAAACTGGTGATGGTTGGAATCTAGCCTATACAAAAAGCCTAGTTCTGAAAACACATTGGCTTTACAACTGAGAAAGAAATGCAGACACTTGAAAAATGGAAGAAAATTATTTAAAAAAAAAAAAAGTCCTGTTCCTTATTAATCCATAAATGGATATTCTGCAAAGCATAGCCTGACCTCACCTCTTTTTTTATGAAGTAGATTGATGCTGTAACTGGTCTAAATCCATTTCTGGAAAGTGCAACAAGTGTTATACAGAAGTAGAAGAAATGTGATGGAGCCAGGGGAAGAAAATGTGAAAGACCAATGGAAAATCAGTGGGAAGTAAGACAAACTGAAAACTAGATCCTTTGGCTGACCACCAAGGGCTCCTTTGGGTTGCTGTTAGAAGACTGAGTACAATTCTGAGTTATTTTCCACTGATCCACTGCACTTGATATTGTATGAGATGCATATTTTCTTCCACTTCAACTTGCAATGAAAATTTACAGATGAAAATAACCGGTTACTGCTTTAGTAAAACCTAGAAAGATCATCACACTGTTTCAGTTGAAATCCTTTCCTTATTTCCTATGTCTTTGTATACAGGGAATTCTAATTTCATGTCAGATTACATAAACTATAATGCTACAAGTGATGACCTAGGAGCTTAAAGATTTTGTTAAGTAATATAAATACATTTTATAGTGCAGTATAACAGTTTTATAGGAGTCTGGCACATTGTGAATATGCACTGTAGTATTCAATTTTATACTCTTTTATGTCCTTCATGAGAGAGCTTAGTAATCACGGTGAATGTCAGAGTGACTTAAGTACTTTCAAACTCCTCTGTCAGAGAAAAGAACATAACTGTTAGGCTTCTCACTCTTTCAGCTTTCTTTTATCTCTCAATGCTCAACTACAAATAAAAGCATGATTCAGTTAGCCATTTTGTTTGTGCCTTATTTTAAGAATGTTTGCAAATAATTTTGCAATATTGCAAGCGTTTTGCAATGTGAAAAATTGCGTACTTGCTATAGAAATGTATCTGACCAAGGCATTTAGCTTGGCTACTGAACGGTTAGTCTGTGATAATTTTTCAGCTGTAGAGTAGCAATTAGTGATGTCACAAAGTCAATATCAAATTACAAGACATTGTAGCTGTCCTGTGTGAAAATCAATTGATTAACTATTTCCATGTGTTTTGAGTTGGGTTTTCTCTCTATAATAACATACCAAAATGTTTAATAAAATCCCTGGTCAGATTTTAGCATCACGGTTTTGGTGGCTGTATTACTATATTTCACATATATTTGGGTTTTAGATTAACTGCTTGGGACTGCCTGGAGCAATGATTATTTTCCAGTAAGCCAATCTTCTGCTACCCAAATCCAATGTGCTATGTACTGGACACGGCTTTAAATGTTACAACTGACATTTATGTTTCAACAAATCATCATAGTCATTGTAATTAGATTACAACAGCTATATAAATGTATGGCTTGACTATAAACTATTTTTTCATTTTTTTCTCTCTTTTTTTTTCCTCCTTTGAATTCATATATGAAGCTTCCAAACATATCATTTTTCTTCTCCTGAACTGACCTGCCAGTAAGCAACTTGGCAGTTTACTGAGACCAAAAAAGCTGCATGCATCTTAGTAGTTCATGAGTCTTCTACCAGTAATAACACTTCCCTTTCTTACTAGCAAATTCTGACTTCATATTGAGACAGATGTCAAATTTTAGTATGTTTCCATGCTAAATTTTCACTATTTTTTCATCTTCTAGTGATCATTTTGAATGAAAGTATGGTCTTGCTTTACACATGTGAACATGAAAGTTATGTGAACTGTGCAAGTACTGTATTTACTTTTAGATAAACACTCTGTGCTGTAAGAAGAGATGAGAGCAGTGAAATTCATTATAAAGACTGTAATTAACCTGCAGAAGGAGCAGTTATAAACTGTGACAGCATGTAGTATGTAGCTACAACAACATATGAATATTGTTCAAAAGGAAATAAACATTTTTCAACAATACTTAATGAGTTTTTTCTCTGCTTTGGGCAAGATCTTGTAAAGAATGAGATCTTGTAAGCAATTATGATGTCTTAAGCTTCATATTTTTAAAAATGCATGGTCTGATAACTTTTAAATTTGATTATTGGTGTTTCAATTTGATGTCTTGACTATAACTGTGTTCATAAACCACAATGATATGAATAAATCTACCTTGGTTTGCTGAATTTACTACTGCGTTCCTGTGTTGTTGAAAAAAGTTTGTGTGTTTGTTTTACATCTACGGTCAGATACTATCTTGAAGGGAATAACTGGGCAGCATCCCTAAACTTCAGTCTTAATTGCTTTCAACAATTGATTTCATAGGGAACTCGAAGTTTTGCTTTCATGCATAGATATACCTATACCAATATGCATATTTCCTTATATGCAATTACTAGAATATACTGTGGTTGTAGGTTATTTCTTCAAAACTCTGCAATAAATAGAAGTTTTTTATAATAATCCACAAATATCGAAAAGGGTTCTGCTAAAAGCCAAAGCCTGAAACAATCCAGCCCCAGGAGAATGCTGTGCATTTTTGTGGAATCAGGCTAGCTTATACAACATGGGAGTTATTAGAATTTTTTCTTTCTCTTTTTCGCTCTCAATTCTTTTTCTTTTCATTTTGGTTAGTGAAACTAACAGTTCAAAAAGATTCTGAAATTCTTTTAGGCTGCAGAAGATGATTGGAAAATGTTATATCTGCTGCTGGAATTCATTCATAGAATATTTGTAATTCATTCAGAATTCTTACTTAACAAGTACCCTGAATTTGTTGATTACACTATTCTTTTCTTATGTTTATTTTCTTTTGCATTCTCATTCCATTGTTATTGATTTCCTTGATTTCAGTTAGAGTTTGTGTTGTTTCTACTGCCTACATAACCATTTTATTCAGTGTGCCTCTAAGTAATTTCTTCCTGCATAAAGCTCTGGTAGAAACAAGCTGAAAAACTATGAATTTTCCACTCTACAACCCCATGTCAGCTCAAGTATTTTATCTTCAAATTGCATCTTCTATCCATCCCCTAGGTACACACATTGCTCATGGATGCAGAATTATGAATTTTTCTGTTTAATCTGGTGAGATTTTCGAATTATTTTTATGCTCCTCAGCACTGAGCTAGCTGAAAGATTGCCTTATTTGCTTCTGTCTTATTCAGTGACAGTCTGAGTCCTTCAAAAAAAACCACAATTTAGAAAGAAGAGAGCGCAATGCTCACCTCAATACCCAGCTTTAATTCAGTGACTGGTTTTGATTTTAAGTAACTGCCTCCATGCACAGTTGCAGAGGAATATTCATACCCAGACAGGAGAAGACTCAATGACACAAGGATAAACTCTCTTCAGAACAGTACTGTTTTGTTGGAGGTCTGAGGTTTTGTTGTGATCTTAAGACAGGGTGAATCACAAATGTAGAATCAGGCACAGAAAAAAACAGGTGATTTTAGTCATGCTGTTTTTGTAATTTATTCAACAGATTGATGGATCCTTGATGCCAAACATCTTAACAATTATGGGTTAGATCTGACTACATAAGGCAATACTGGTGGTTATAGTACTGGTGGTTAAATACCATATACTTCATATCACTCATTGTAAGCCCTCTCAATGAACTGGATTTCCATTCACACCTTAACAGATAAGAGAATCACCAGATCCCATGAAAGGACAAACTATTCCATACTATTTCAAATACAATACAAATTTCTCAAATGAAAACGTTTTAAAACATCACAGTTCCCTGTTCATTGCTGGCTGAGACCCAACAGCCAAACCAATCTAGTTGTCCCTCTGTTACTGCAGAAAAGTTCATATAAATCCACTTAAATACTTTTGATAGCCTCCTAACATCACTGGGAATAATTTACCTTTGATGTCTCATCAGGCATTGGCAGAATTTCAGCACCTTAGTGGATCTTGTTTGGGTTACTTTTTCCATTTTGCATTACATAGAAATAATATCAAGTGGAAAAGTAAGAAGTATATCCTGTTTGGTGGATCATTGTCTGACATCTTTGGCATGTGTATGACAGATCTTATATTTAAACTGGAGCTATTTTAGAACAAAGTTTTTCATTAAAGCTTCCAGTTTTTTGGTATTCACACACTGAGTCTTACTCTCACATGTCAATTAAGAAACTTCTCTGTGAAACCTGGAAAATGGTGATTGGTAGCATCCTTAAACCACAGAATTGTTTAAATTATCAAAAGACAGGTCCTTCTGTGGAGATCTTGAGAAACATCTTAGGGAACGGAAAGAACAGTAACAGATTGATGATGCCTGTTAGTAAGATTCTGACAACTTCCTTTTTCCCATGCAGCTCTGAAATACATAAATGTGGGGACTGTGGATAGAAAAAAATGACAAAACAAAGATGTGCAATATCTACTGAGAATAAATGAACTCAGTTCCCTTCAATTTCAAATGATGAATGGTTTAAACTTCATGCGAGTCCACATACTAAATCATATTCTCACTCTCTCCCAGATGCTAGGCATTAGAGAACACCTTACCCTGAATTTCTTGTCATCACTTCAGAAAAGCAAAGAAAAACAAATATATAAGGGAAAGAGTAGGAAGACTTTTCCACTGATTTATCAGATGGGATTCTCCTCTGTTGCTGTTTATCTCTTTCTTTCCTCTCTTTCCTTGAATGCAGTCCTACTAATCTGGCTTTCTACTTCGCTTTTTCACTGTTTCTCTCAGACAAAATTTGAGTTTCCAAAAATGAAGAATGCCAAGATTGTAGGTGATAGTGCTACTGAGTCAGCATCCACGTGCACTGTTAGAAGATGTAAGACTGTGATAAGAGATATGAGTGAATGCAAGAAAGAAGTTTAAAGTTTATCAGACATTCAAGTCAGTGTAGTAGAAGCATGCAAGTTTACCATGTTATCCCCAGCAGTATTTTTTTCCCCCAGTATTTTTTTTCAGGCAGTCAGTTCAGCTCAGTTTTACTATATTTTTTATAAGAACAGACTCTTCAGGAGTGTTTGTTGTGATAGGACAAGGGGAAATAGTTCCAAACTGAGAAAGAAAAGACTTAGACTGGATATAAGAAAAAAGTTTTTTATGGTAAGGGTAGTGAGGCACTGGAACTAGTTGCCCTGGGAAGTGGTGGATGCTTTGCCCTTGGAGACATTCAAGGCCAAGATGGATGGGGCTCTGAGCAACCTGATCTAGCTGTAGGTATTCATTGCAGGAGAGTTGGACTAGATGATGTTTAAGGGTTCCTTCCCTCTCAAAAAATTTTGAGATAAATTTGAAGCAAGGAAACAAAAAACAAAAAAAAATCTATAGCTCTAATGTGATCACAAGGGCAAAGCACCTTTTCTTCTATCATGTGAGTAGGAGGAAGAAATAAATGGCTATAAATGCATCACTGAGGGAGTTGTGAAGGATGCAACAACATAATGATAATACATTCAACTCCAATTTCATATGAGAACTTTCTTTGAAATTATGTCTTATATCAGACCATCAAGAATTTCCCCTTGTCCTGCTGTTATCTACCCTTTCAAAGAGTTGATTCCCCTCCTGTTTGTAGGCTCTCTTTAGGTTCCTGAAAGGCTGCAATGAGGTCACCCCACAGCCTTCTCTTCTTCAGGCTGAACAAGCCCAGCTCCCTCAGCCTGTCTTCATAGGGGAGGTGCTCCAGTCCCCTGATCATCTTTGTGGCTCTCCTCTGAACTCTCTCTAACAGCTCACTGTCTTTGTTGTTTCTTTCTTCATTAAAGGATGGATGCAGAAGCTGAGATATTTTTCTTTTTTAATTTTTTGATGTATCTTTATTAATTAACAGGTGTTTTAAAAGAAATGGGTAATTATGCTGTAAGCTAGCTACAGTGAGAATTTTCCATTTCAGATACTCTATTTAGATTTCAAATGTAATAGTCTGCCAAATGTTTATTTAAATACCTTAATTAGAATAAAAACATTCAGATAATAAGAATACCCTGTCCATGACTGAAATAATTCATCTACTTCCCTCTTGCTATATGCTAATATTCAAGGTAATTCACATTCCAAAATCCTGTTTGGCTTTTGTATTCCTTTCTCTACACATCCATTGCACGCTTTTAAACACAGCTGTATAGTAAAAAAATTGATCTTTGTATTATTGTTTAACTTAATTGAAGTTGTTCTTGGAAAAATCGTTTTCTTCCAAGATATTTCTGTGATGCTTTAATTTATTTGTTATCTATTTTATTCGTTATTGTGATTTGTTTTCTTGAGCATTGCCTTGAGTGCCTTGGAGGGGTTGGAATTTGGTGGCTATGTAAATAAACTTACTATTGTTCCAGATGTTTTTCTCATTTGAGGGCCAAATTCTATTCACAATTAGACTAGGGAAATCCTGCTGCCTTCAGTGTAATTGGCACAGAAAAAAAGAAAGCAGACACTAACCTCGAGTCTCTTTTTGTAGTCATTTTTGTTTATCTCACAGATTTACCAGTTGTTATGTAAGACAGCCCCTTAACTTTAGGAAGTTTCCAAAATCTGCTTTTATTGGAAAGAATAGTCTATCTTCTCTTGAGCTCTTATTTTACCTTTGCACATTAATCTTGTCAATTATAGACCATTAGCAGTTCTTGGATTTCTAAGTCAGGCACCCAAACTCTGCAAGCTCACAAGCTGCACCAACAGAGAAGGAAAAGACTCTTCTAGACATAAAAAGCAAGTAACTAAGATATACACCCTATTCGCAAAGGTGCTAAAAGTGCTAAAAGGCTTACAAGAGATCCATTCTAAAAATGCATTTTATTCATAAGCAAGACCTGAAAATACTCACCAAGCAGACAAATAGACGACTCACTATGAAGCTTCAAAAGCTAAAGATCCTGCAGAAAGGTTTATGCCCATTTTGATCTCTTCTGTGCAGCAATGTTGATTTTGCACTTTCATAGCAGCTAGAAGTTTCTGTCTAAACAATAGTACCAAATGTTCCCATTTAAAAAGACTTGCTCAAAAAGGGGAAGTGCCTGCCTCATAATGCTTCCTCCAAGAGGTGAATTCTCAAACAAAATAGGAAAAAAGTTCTCAGTTGCTTGCATAAAAGCAAATGTATAAAATAATTTTGCATGGAGTGAATAGCAGCAGTAATAATTCTAGTTTCTGATAGGGTATTTTGCTATCTACATTTGCATTAAAATTATTTTAAAATAATTATTTTTATGAAAAATTATAATTTAATAAACCTCTTTAAAATGTTATGTAACTATTCTGATCTACTTTTTAACACGTTATATTCTTTCCTAAATGAATTCTACTATATCTGCATCTATAAACTGCTATGCTTATTTTTTAAATTTTTTTTTATGGCTTTCCATCAGCCATAAACAGAGATGAGACTCCTGGCCAGAGAAACTTTGATTTGTTTGATGTAAGGCCCATGGGGCCTAATTTTTGAATCAAGTAGTTAGCTGGAGTTATACTCTTTCACAACCTCTCCTTGTTTGAATTGTCAGCTTCAATGCAACTCATAGATAAAACATCAGGAAGGACTTTTTTATTGTTTGGGTGATGGAGCACTGGCACAAGCTGCCCATAGAGTGGAGTGTCCTCCTCGGAGACATGCAAAATCCACCTGGAGATGGTCCTGAGCAACTTCCACTAGGTATCCCTTGCTTGAGAGGTCCCTTCCAACTTCAGCTATTCTGAGATTAAAATATAATATGAAAAAATCTTATACCTCTGAATTCCTGATGTGTTTTACCTTTCAGTATATAAATGAAAGCTCTGAAACTTTTAAACCAGGAGTTAAAACTCAAGCAACAGCATTTATGACAGCAACTAAAGCTGTCAGGAGACTTTAAGAATGTACATTAATATGGTGTCTAGTAGAAGCTTCTTTGTAAATGAAATTGATAAATACATAAGAGGAGTAATCCTAGAAATTAACTCTCATGTGGAATAAATCACTGTTTGGGGAAAGATCTGAACAGCGTTGAAAGCGTAATCCAGTAAGGTCATATCACGTACCTGAAGAGAGCAGGGATTTCTGCAGTGGTCACATGTGATTGAAAGAACAGCATGGCTTCATTTGTACACTTATCTAAGATCACTGATGCTCCTATAGTATACCAAATAACAGTATTTAAAAATAAGTTATCAGGTAATATAAATATAGCAACCTGGTGATCACATAGGGAAAAGGGGCTACAGACACAGAGAGCAAATTCAAAGGCAAAGGAAGGGAGAAGACTGTTATACACTTTCTTCATTATATCCTACATTGCAAACCTGTACTGCTTCTGTAGAAGTGGAAGTGGGAGTGACCTACTGAGTAGAAAACAATGAGGTAAATAGTAGTGGTATGGTAAAAGCAAGTTCAGGGACGGAACAGTTAGGAAAAATGTCTGTCAGAAATGAGTGTTTATTCAGTAGGTCTATTCAGGTCAGTATACTTTCAGTCATTAGCACTTTTAAAAACATTTTCTAAGTAACAAAGAAATAGGAAAGAAAAAAAAAAGCAGGACTTAAAAAAGCAATTTAGCAGCTTGAGTGTGACCTACCTCACGGGAAGCTATTATCCTTTAAACAGCCCATCGTCCTGCATAAGCATACAAAAGAAAAGTGCACATGTTTCCCATTTGAGGTTAATTACATAAAATTAAAGCAACTTCATGACCATCAGAGCTAATGCTTGGTTTCCAGTGCCTTCCTGTCTTGTGGCTGGCTGAATGCTTTACCAAACTAAACCAAGGTCACCCAGTAGAATATGATTTTGACTAACAAGTGGGTTTGTCTGATGTCTGATAAACTTTAAACTCAAGTTCACATTCCCTGCATGGAGGTCATTCAAGCCTGTCGACTCCTAGCTCATCTAGTTACTAGCATAAATTGACACGTTGTTATGAACGATTCTCTCTTTAGTTCAGCACTTGTAAAAGGGAGGACTGGTAATGATTATTAATCACCCTGCACATAAAAATTCACTTACTTAAAAGCGTATTAGTTTACCAGCCTGACTCATTACAATGGAAATGGCATCCACATCTATGTCCCATACCAGCAATGTTGCGACTAGCAAATACTGCAAATACTGAATGCCTTCTCATTTTCTGTACATATATTGAACATTATACATGGAAAAACAGCATGACACCAAACTAGTTTGCATGGGAAAAATACCTGGCATGCTACCAGTAATAAAATCTGCCAAAGTATTTCTTTGTTTAAATTGGCCTAATGCTTTTCAGACTGTGATATCTTTGACTGAAGTCCCTGCCAAGGAGATTATGAAGTGGTGAGTTGTTTAAGAACACAGTATCTTGATATGCTTTAGTAGGTTTATCTTTCGAAATATGGTAAAACTTTCTGAAAGTACACATTTAACTAGAACAAGCACATAACTACAATAAAGAGAATTCATATTTGTTCCTTGGGTCAATCATAATAAAAGTTTGGACAGCCTTTAGATAGACTCTAACCAGAAAGATAAGTCAGTCCAGGTTGATACTTTTCCTCTCTTTGATGAGTATTTGTTCAAAAGTAAATCCCATCCTTTCTACTTGTAAACATTGTAACATAGTTTCCCTGACTTAATGCAGAAAAATCTGCTCCATTAAACTCGAAAATTGCTCAGATCAGAAAGCTTTCCATGAATATGTGCATGTTTTAAATCATGTCTAATTCTTTTTTTTTCTCAGGAATTTAAAGACCAAACTGTAGCAATAATTTCTAGAGTTCAGACAGACTGCAGGGCTTTTTTTTTTTTTTTTTTAATTAATTCATTCTAATTAAGGAAGAAGTATTAATCAGTGTTATCACACTATGTTATCATTAATACTGCAAGCAATTTAGTGCCAATGCATTTATTCAGTTATACTGTGATTTTTTCTGTTTCTTCAGCTGAGTCTGGGACTTTTTTCTGTGATTGGTTAATTGTAAACATTTTGTTACATAAAATCAAACAATTTCATGTAAGTATTAAATAATATTTGTATTATTTATTCAGGAAGGAATTTTTTAACAGAACTTACTGAGATCAACTAAGAACAATCAGAAGAGCTCTTACTGAGATTTATGCAATCAAAAAAAGGGTATCTTTGATTACACATAGGGTTTGAAAAGCATCTGTATTCAAAAGAGAGATGTGGTTAGCCTGTCAAATGCATAAAACTGCCATACTTGTTCAGGTCTCCTGTAGCAATAGTAAATATAATTAATCATCACTTCCATAAAGAACATAAGGAAATTAAGTATTCGTAAATAAATATTTGGTGATCTTAGCTTCCACTGATGAGAAGTCTGCAAACAGAATGAGGGCTGAGTACAAGCAGCTGAGGGGGAATAGATTTTCCTCATGTATAATTTTACAATATAATTAATTATTATTTCATTTAAAATATTGCAGATATAATCAATCATATTAAATATATCCATGTATAATAACATCATACATTAAGAATATTTCAGTATTCAGAGTTCACATGTATGGACAAATGTTCCAACAACACAAAATCTAATTTATTAGGCTTTGCTATCAGGTGTTTTTAACATTTAACAATTTCATGGCATAAATGTATTAAGGAGAGTCTTTTCTCAGGGTGAAAAGGTGTGTGAACCTCAAGCTGAAGAACTGGCTCTATAACCTGCAATGCTCAGTGAAGCAGTTCCTGTGGACTTATTGTTTTTGATGAGTAGCTGCAGACTGAGCCGTACAGCACAGAGATGATAAACCTTGTTTAGACAGCAGCGTGTAACTCTGAGAACCACCAGAACTGTAGAAGCTGTGCTAGAAAAGAGACTCAGCTACAAGGCATAATAGGACACAAATGGCCAAAATGTATTGGTGAAGACTGTTGCATAAGAGACAGCCTTTTTTCATTCAAGAGCAAAGGTAAACTTTTCAAAAGCAAATTATTCCCATACACGCAGGTAATCAATAGGAGACGTCATTCAGCTTTTGAATATGTCTTCAAAACATATTAGCACTTAATTTGAGACTTTTCTGAAGGATTCCTAAATATATGACAAATGTTTTATGGTGACAGTGAGAAATTTTAAACGCTAATCTCTTCCTAATGAAGAGGCATGTCTCCAAACAGGACCCACTACTGAACACGTTTTATTTAATACAACAACAGAGAGAGAGGCTAATATTTTCCCGGTATCTTAATGATTTACATTTTTCACTACAGTTACTACTAGCCCCTATCTAAAGAATAAGATTATTATTTTGGTTTGACTGACTTTAAACAAGCATGTTTAAAATATGTATTTAATAGAAATTTGGCTTTTTCCTTATTTCTGACATCGTAAGCCCCTAACTCAGCAAATGCCATAAGCATTTACTTACTTTGAAGTATATCAACAGTTTCACCACTCATGAGTTTAAAATTAAACATGCTTAAATTCTGCTTTGGAAGAGAGCCTAAATTAAAGATCACAGAATCACAGAATCACAGAATTGTAGGGGTTGGAAGGGACCTCCAGAGATCATCGAGTCCAACCCCCATAGATAATTCTAGTTAAATTATTGACTTTAAATTGAGCTAATAAGAGCAGAGACAGACTCTTGTTTAAGCTGCTTGAGCCCTTCGATTCAAAGCTGACATAGAAATCTAACTTAATTTTGCTCCTAGTTTCTAGTTCAAAGGCATCGCTCTTTTGTCTCTTTCTTAAATACTTCAAAAACTTGCAGGCATCTTTTAATTAAATTAAAAAAAAATGGCAGTGTCATGTAAAAGGCACTTTTTGATAATTGCTCCTGTCATCAAACACTAACATTACAACACTGGTATTGCACTCAGTGTTGTACGAAGAAATGTGAGTCCTGAAGGGCCAAGCTCGATTTGTAATCACATTTAACAGGGGCCTGAAGGAGAAGTAGTGTTCTGGGAACCCACAGACAAAGAACATTTGGATTTTATTTTGTCACAGTTTGATATTTTGCACAACTGGATATTTGATGCTTTTGATGATTTTGATATTTGATATTTGCTGCTTAACACAGTTTTTCTACCATTAATATTCAAAGAAACTTATAACTAAAGTTTATCTCTGAAGAAATAACATGTGGAAAGCTGTAACTGTATTTAGACAGCAAGGTTTTGACACCTATAAATGATAACCAGCAGCCTAACAATACATCTACACAGATAAATTCCTTGTTTCAAGATGATATAAAAGTGAGAAGTGCATGCAAATGAATGGAGTGCTGTACAGAGACCACCCATCCTGATTTATCAAATTATGGCCTCAGATGGCAAATGAAAAAAAAAGATTTCAATATGTCTTTCCCAAATTAGGGGTTCTGTTCTCCCAGCTGAAGACAAAGAAGACAAAAAATGCAATTCACAGAGTTATAGCTGTTTGTTGGGTAATTCCGTATTTGGCCTACATCAATTGATAACATTGACAACATTCAAACATCCTCTTTTAACTCTGGGTAAAAAAGAGTAATGAAAAATCATTTGGTCTGAAGGTTTAATCTAAGGTGTAGACTGGTTTAAACAACACCTAAGAGATCCTGCAAAACTTTTATGGTTTTGATTTAGTATCTGCCACTCTGCTCATCTCCAAACATACAGCTGATGCAACCAGAACTTCATATTTTCATCACAGACCAGTACCAAATTTCTAGCAAGAAAATTTTTGCTCTGAAATATTCATTCTGAAATTTCTCTGCAATTTGCTGGATATTGAGGAACCTGATAATTTCACAGTTAAATCTTTTGAAGTGACCTGACAAATTTATTACATATTTTATAGCGAAAAAATTAAATTAAATTAAATTAAAAATTAAATTAAATTAAAAAATTTAATGTCAAGCCCCATAAAAACCAATCCACAATCAAGATTTCATCATGTTTGGCACTGAAAGAATAATTGGAGAGAACATCTTCCCAACAGGACCTACAGTCAGTGTTAAACATCTAAGTAAAATACACACATAAAAAGAAACGGGGGGTTGCAGAGAGAGAAACAAATTAAAATAATAAAAAATTAGCAAAGGTTACTAAGACTTGGCTTGCCACTTTAGAGCCCTTTCTTTGAACATAAGAGAATTCTTACATTGCAACCTTTACAAATTTTTTGAAAATGTTTTATCTTATGATCTTTTACTAGTAGGAAGTTGTGTTTTTAAAGGAAAAGCGGACAACAAAATGCAACACTTCTTCAGTGCAGCATCAACTTATTTAAAATACAAAGAAATGGAAGATCTTTAATGTGCCTTCCAGCTTAAATCATTCTATGATTATTTTATTTTGTTTGTTTGTAAGACAGATTTAAGAGTTTGACAGCAGAAAATATCTATGGAGAAAAATACCACAACAGTGAAGACATACAGAATGTCCCTAAACAGAACCAGGCTGATTTAAGGCTAGTCTTGTGAAGCTCTGAGAGGGAAACTTCTACACCTGTCAGCACACATCTTATAGCAGCCAAATACATAGTGTGGATTCACAGTTAAAACACGTTGATGTCACTATTTTCCTTGTCTGATAGTTCTCCAAGATCATGCTGTAGATGATGACAAAGCTGCCCCTGTTCTCCAGCTGTGGATGTCCCATCCCCAGAGACATTAAAGGCCAGGATGGATGTAGCCCTGAGCTGTTTCATCTAGCGGGTAATAACACTCCCCACAGCAGATGGGATTGGAACCAGATGATCTTTAATGTCCC
The DNA here is from genome assembly GCF_023343835.1 of Lagopus muta. Classification (NCBI taxonomy): domain Eukaryota; kingdom Metazoa; phylum Chordata; class Aves; order Galliformes; family Phasianidae; genus Lagopus; species Lagopus muta. Next base: position 30,928,068 of record NC_064435.1, read on the forward strand.
TTCCAACCCAAACCATTCTTTGTTTCTATGACTCTATGACCAGTCTCTTTGGCCTACTGAGAATAGAATTTTGCTCGTCTCAACATTTATCCCTAAGTTTAAGCTTCTCATCCTATTCATAAAAATGGCATCTGTTCCACCAGCATGATTCCATATTTTCCACTCCCGCCTGTCTACTCTAGCTGCTGAAGGTACTACCTTCATTAATTACTACTACTAACTATTTCACTTATACTACTTTAAATTCCAGTATTGCAAACTGTATGATCAGCTGCAACACATCTATGTAGATGTGATGTTAACAGCAAGCTTCAGAATTTAATAATATATTTCTATTTAATATCTTTTCAATATTCTTTTGCACTATGCATGTTAGAAGAAAGCAAAGAGAATCAAAGACACTTTTTTTCCCCTCTGTTTGACAGGAGCTATTTAAAAAAGTAGAAGCATATAACTGAGTAAGAAGGCATTCCTGTTCACATAGACTCTTAACAGTAAACACCTTGCAAATAGTTTGGCCAGTTTTGGTCACTATATTCATAAAGGGCATTGTACTCAAATGCATTTTCCTGGGCCATCAATGAATGATTTGAAGTTCTAAGTAGCATCTGCCAGGCTCACTGGGCTAACATTCCAAGAATTCTTCATACATATGAATTCGCCAAAGCATTCCAAAATTCTTCCAAATTTTGAAAGCTACCATATTGAATGTGCAGAATTAAGGCTGTAGGTTTAGTTGTTTGGTTTTTTTTTTTGTTTGTTTGTTTTTTGTTTTTTTTTGTTTTGTTTTGTTTTGTTTTTCTTTTCCAAATGAAATCTGTGTGCATTAAAAGAACAAGTCTCACCGGATGCTCTCTTCCTTCCTCTTTTCTTCTCTTCTCTCTTTTTTTTCCTATTCGTCTTTCTCATTTTCTTACTAAGCAGTTAAAAAGAAGAATAGAAGAATTAATTAATAGCTTTCCCATACTAAGTTAAATCTTACATAAAGAGAAAGTAAAAGTGCCTATTAAAAGAAAAGGCAGTCTGCAAAGATAAATCCCAGAATCAGGCTGAAAGAGAAATCCTAGACAGCCTAAGTCATAAAAAAGCAATTTTAAACATGAATGCCAATGTCATTATCAAAGCTAGTAAATAATATTTTAATGGAGCACATGATTTTCTACCACAGTTTCTTACATTTTCAGTGACAGACTGCTGAAAGCAGGCTAAAACATCTCTCCACATTTCAGAAAGGATACAATATAAACACATTACATCAGAACTTTCCTACCCTGAACAAAATAAAAATAAATACATGCACATGTACATACATGTAAAAGTCAAATACGTAAACAGCTTTTGTTACATACTCTAACTGTATTAAAAATCTTTTTATCCTGTCTTACCAACTCTCAAGCTAGTCATAGCAAGCACTGCCTCACCATCAGCTTCAGCAGCATCTTTGTCACAGTGTTGCTCCAATCTCATATGTTCTGATTAAATCTAGTAAAATTATCCAAGAGAGGAACCAAAATTGCAGTTCAGCTAAGTCTATCTTTGATTTGAGGTCTATTCCAAGAGAAAAAGATCATATACTACATCAGTGCAAGATATGATAGAGTTCTTTAAACTTAGCATATAAGTATATAGCGTATGTTAAATTCAGCACAAATCACAGCAAAGATGTACATTTAATATTTACGGACCCGAGAAAAGATAGTCATTCTTTTCCATCATTATTCCAGAATCACTGCATTTATCCAGAAAATTGAAGCTTTTTTTTTTCCTGTGTTCTCATCAACTGGAAGCATGTAAAACTTTTTTCACTAATGTGTTCCGTAATACAGGGGAACTGAAATAAAACAATGCCCATCCCATGAATCCAAAGATGCAGATGAAAGCAGAGGGCCTGTACTCACACTATAGCTATAGTTTACTATGAAGAAACTGCTCAGTCTCCCACAGTCATAGAATCATTGGAGTTGGAGGGGACATTCAAAGATAATCTAGTCCAACTCCTCTGCAATGAACAGGAACACCTACAGTTTGATCATTTTTGCTCAGAGTCCTGTCCAACCTGATCTTGAATGTCTCCAAGGACAAAGCATCCACTACTTCTCTGGGCAACCTCACTACCTTTACTGTAAAAACATTTTTCTTATATTCCAGCCAGTGACAAAATCATTGACAGTGAATCTTGGCACAACGTGTGTATAGGCACATAGAAATTCTCAAGTAACCTATAAAACATTATTTGTGGAAAATATAATCATCTAGCACCTAAAGGTCTGCTTTGGGGCACACTTATAACCAACAGCTCTTGCATCTTACTCTAGTCAGCTTGAGTGCATTTGCTGTTGCAGACACATAAGACTATGTCTCTGTCCTAGTAGAGATCAAGAGTAAACAATAATAATAATTGATAACAAACGCTGCAATAGCAGGCATCAGCTGAGTGCAGCTTCTTTCTCCCAGCCAAGAGTCTGTTCTAATGGACTAATGATCCTATTTCAACCCTGTTTAAATGTATAAAAGGCAGCAAAATTATTCTGACAATAATCAGAACAATACATAATCACACAAACCTGTGGAAGAAGAACTTTCTGGCAAATCACTCACTTCATCAGATAAAGAAATTAAGGAAAGACAGTTGCAAAAGAAAGATTGAAAAGAAAAATATAGTGACGGATTACAACAGCAAGGCTCTGAATGCTGCCATGAATCTAGAGACTTCTCTAATTACTGCCAGGAAATCTGATATGTTCTCACCCAGAGTTTTCTCTAAGCTGCACATCTCTTAAGTATAAATCCCTGGGGAATAAGTCTTGTAACATAACTGATAGAATAACAGTGAGAAGAAGAACAATATATTCTCAAGTACTCAGAGTGGAACTTGTCATTAACATTTTCTGTCTTTTTATGATGTCAGGATTGCATTTTGTAATAAGGATTCTATGAACAAGCCTGAGCCTTCAGTGAAGAATGATTTTATTTGATCAGTTGACTGTTAGGTAACACTAAAATAAACAATGAACTAATTATTTTGTCTTATTCCTCTTTTCTATTGTATGTCTGCCCTCTATGGTGCCTGTATACTTTTTGCCCTACAAAGCAATAAATTCATAAAAGACTACTAAAGGGCAGCAAAACATAGACCTGAATTCATGTTTAGTTCCCATAATAGAATTTCAAGACTTGAAGTGAACCATATGTTACCAGAAGCTGGAAGAATTGAGATGGAGGAAATGTTTACATCAGAAAAAGATAAAATGTGCTCTCCCACCATGTGGGGTGAAGGGCATTTTTGTAAAATGCTCAGCTCAAGTTATGCTGAACAAGTCAATCTGGCCACAGGAACTCCCCCACCACCTGAAAACCTAGGGTCCTGCTCCTATGTGCCTGAGATTTGGGGTGGTAAAAGGGAAGTGTGGTGGGGGAGCTTTCTCACTCTTTTTCTCATAGAATGTCTGAAACTGTATCTTTTTTAACACAGCTGTAAAACAAGCAAAAGGAAGCTGACAGCACATGCTGTGATCAGTGCTGATATAACCCTGTCTCAGCTTTGGACATCTGATAAAATGTACACCATGCCTGAGGTTCTCCAGTTGTGATTATCTTAGTCATACCTTATGCAGAAGCTGCATTTTCTATCTTCTTTCTCTTTTCTGACCCCTTCTTTGAACATTCTTTTTTTCATCCTGGAAAGAGGATCAGGTTAAGTAGCAACAGAAAAGCTAGGAACTCCAGAACATCTCAACTGTCTTCTCTTTTTATCCCGTAAGGACTGCTATTACTGTTATTAACAGTTGAAGAAGAGAATTTCCCTACAAGAACTCCTTGCTGCTAAAGGGGAAAGAGATAATATTTAACTCTACATTTTTTATTCTATATTTACTCTACATTTCAAGTGACTTAGCCATTTTTCCTTTTTCAGTGTCTGTAATCAAAGGATAGATTTGGAATGCTAGTTATTACAATGGGAGTCTGCCAGCAATAACTTGAAACCTAGACCATGCTTCACTGTTTATGTTGTAACTGTGAGCAAGTTATACTGACATCTTTTGTTGGGCACAAGATAGGTTATGTTCAACACAGAACCTCATATCACTTAGTAAAAGCAAAACTAGTTTGTGCTTTCTATTGTTTAATAGAAGAGTGCACTCCCAACTGCTTATAGCCTTGCTAAGTTTTTATTGCTTGTACTCTGGAAGCATTTTCTGCTGTATGTACACCTCAGAGACTTGCTGGGGAAAGTGTCAGCTAAAGTATTTCAGTCCCTTCCAAGAACAAGATTTCCAAGAATTTTGATTAAAAAGCTCAGAGTTGAGGAGTGTGATACTGGGGTTGACTGGGCAAGAACCCATAGGGCACAGGTCCTGTGCAAAGAATAGTAAGCAATTACATAATTTATCATAATGCAAACTCACTTATAAAAAGACTGAAATAAGGAGGCAAAAGACACTTGAAACACTTGAACGTCATAATTTATAAGTATTTGACTTGCAACATTAATATTGTTGTTTTAGTGTGGCATTTTGGTGCATATCAATTTCTAAGATGTTACTGCTATAGAAAGAAAGAAACTGCTTCTGTTAATGTGAACATGAACCATATTGGAGTTTAGGAATCTTGATGTAGACTTCAGTCTTTTGAACACAGCAAACCAGTACTGATTTGGTGTATGGAAAACAAATGCCTGGGTAGCAAGCAACTGAAGAGTGCAAGTGTAGTTGCAAGCAACTACAGCAAGTCAATATTTCTGACTCACTTTTTTCTGAATAAGAGGTCGCTCGTGGATACAACTTCAAATAAAACAGAAGATGAGGCTTTAGTTTTTGCATGTCTAGCAAAAATATTGTGAAAACTATTCGTAAATGGTGTCCTTACTTAAGTAAACTTTTGTCAGATCTAGGCAATTTGGCGTGCCTTTTGTTTATAAACTTGAACTTTGAAAAGCTTCCTCTGTTTTTGTAATTACACGGTGAAATAAAAAGAGGATTTCTTTTTCCAGAGTATTGCCTTTCTCATTTGTCTCCAAATATATTACACTATAGACAACAAAAAGACACAATATTTTCATGTTTAAAAACAAATGAGAACTTAGTCCCCATGAGACTCTGAGCTTCTTCAATTTCCAGTCATAGCAGGGCGCTTAGCACCTCAAAGAATCAAGCATAAGAAAGTCATGGCATTTTCAGAGGGGGAAAAAAAAAGACATATGTTTATTCCCCTACTCCAAAGTGATTCATTTTCACTATTAACAGTGATTTGTTTATTTCAGTTGTAATACAGTTATTCCAGACAGAGAGGTGCAGCTGTTCTCTAATACAGAAGACACGTGCTCTAAGGAAATTGTATTCAAAATGTAGATTTTCATTGTAAGATAGAGTTGACAAAACTGAGGCAGTATTTCATGACATGAATAATAATGCAAATCCATTTTCCATCCAACCATGTAAGATCTGATACTTCTATGTACAATAACTTCTATAGTTTCAAGATTTTAATAATAAAATAAATAATAAAATCAATCTCACAGAGTCAACATGCTTATTATTCGTCTCCACCAAAGGAGTGCAAGAAATTAAAATATTATTAAACATTTGTCCAATATTAATTTGTAGGTCTTGTCAAAGAGCAGAATTAAGAGCACCTAGGTGATCAGTGAATTTGTGGTCATTTACCTGACAACTTTGACCACTTGATTCTTACTGTATCAAATATTTCAATATTTTCAACATAGAATAAAGAACAGTGAATGTATTGCTGTATATACAACTTGGATATTGCATCTAAAGGAAATTACATTTGAAAAAAATTACAGCCCAGTGTAGCTAAGTTGAACCTCTTTGCCTGTTAGAAAAGAAATTACAAAGGAAGGATGATAAAGGTATTTTCCCTTTTCCTGAACCTTGTGTGTGTTTTACTGTCAAAATACAGAAGTCCCCCTCCTGCTGAGCCAACAACAGCAAGTATTCTTTGAGATGTACCTTCATAAACTGGAGTCTGATGTACCAGTCATGTTACAGCACAGAACCTGTTTGATTTGATTGTGTATTTATTACACGTTGTGCTACTCTTTTATCCCTCCTTTTATTTGAGATTGAAGAAATCAGAGACAAGCAGCCCTGTCCAGTCAACCAAATAAGAAATAAGTCAACCAAAAAGGCCATCACAAGTCAAGATGAAAAACTGTAAGACACTCAAGAGGGCCAAATTCAAGAGTTCTTCCGGACTTCCCATGAAATCTATGAATTAAAGAAGTTATGGCCAAATGAACATAGGGTGATGAAAGACCAAGAGAGAAATGCAACAAACAGCTGTCAGTAACATAAGAAATTGTTAAATGAGAAAAAATGAAAAACAGGAAAAAGTAGAGCTACTTTGATTTTCAGTGATCAGAGATCAGAGTGTACTAAAAGAAGGAAGTGCTTTCCATAACTTGAGCCTATCCTTTTTCCAAAGTACTTTTGTTTTTAGACTGCTAGAATGCTTGATGGACACCTTGGATCACTCTGTTATCAGCTGCTCATGGAATTCATGTTATCGATACAATCAATACAATATCTAATTTCACATTATACATTCACAGCAAATCTAAATACCACTATCCATGTAATGTTTTTGCTACACTGAGCTGTTTGTTATTCCATAAATACTGTTGCCCATCTCTTATCTAAAAAAATACTTTGACAGCAGACTCTAGGCAACTATACAGCTCACTGTAAGGTAGCTACTTCCTTTGAGATACTCAGTCTATCACACTTGGCCTTCACCTTCATCTGGAAAAGGGTATAACTTTCCAGCTGGTCCCATATTGTATAAGCAGGTGCCATATTGATGTCTGATATACTGCAGGGAATCACAAATGACATGTGGATAACTCAATCAAGCCCTGCTTATCTCCTAAAAACATATTGAAATGTTTGTAATTAGTGGGATTTCTTTTTCTTTCAGGCATTTCTTTTCCTTTATTTTGACCATACTTCGTATTATGTCTTTCCATTAATCTTGCCTTCTCTTCAAATGGCTTTTTCCTTCTTCTCTACAGCAGATTTCTACAGCAATTGATAATCACTTGAAATTAATCTAGGTCCCTGACCCAAATCATGCAATCAGAGTGTGTCCCTCTTTTGGTACCACTGGAATGTTGAGCTTGATCTTGAATAAGACCTGTAAGAGTAGTCTTAGGGTCTTATCCTTCCTCAAACAATACAATGCAAACTAGGACATGAATCTATAGGCTGTGCTCACTCTGGCTTGTGCAGTACTGTTTAAGAACTGTCTAAAGCATAAAACATATCAAATAGCCTGAGCATGGACAAATATCTGTTGTCCTATTTATCAGTCTTTGCTGTGTATGATAATCTCAACAACTCAAATATCTTGCTTAACACCAAAAAAATATTTTGGTCAGAAACTCAGATTTACTCCCTTTTACAAAATATTACTGGCACATTCTGATAACTGAGGAACGAATAAATCTACAGCATTTAAATACTGATTAGGAAAAGAAAGACAATTTTATAGCAAACATTTTGTTCATGTATTGGAACAGGATTTTTTCTTTCAGAAGTAAAAAGGTATTCATTCATTCATCCATTTAATTGGTATAAACCTAGAAAGATTTTCATAATTGTACTCATGTGTTAAGGAAAAATTGATTGATTTCCAGAATGATAGCACATAGATTTTGTTAGCTACCTATCTACTATTTTCCACTGCTAGCATCAGTAAGTCATCCAGCAGACTGACAGGAAGTGATAATCTTAAATGTGCAGCAAAAGTAAATGGGAACAATATCTTCAGTTGATGAAGGAAATTAAGATATTTCAAAGGGTATTTTCAATGCAACGTACCAGAGCTATCTGAATTAATGTGTATTTAGGTTTGATTACTAAGGACTATATTTAAGAGGTGGTTTCAAGGCACTTGGCTAGAAAGCTATTCCAGATGTTGTCAGTTACATTCAGAGTTCTATTTAATAAGCATTTTCCATTTCAGTGTGTGCTAAACTGCTGCTTTATTTTATCCTCTTATTATGATGTCAAAAGGACCCAATAGCAACAAGTAGAGACAATGGAAATAAAAACAAATGATAAAGTCAAACAAAACGGTCTTTAAATTTATTACAGCAACTTAATCTATTCAGTCAACAAGTCATAAAACCTAATGGAACAGACCTTCAAAATAAGTGCATAGTTATACCACCATCACTGATGTACAAATTTATAAAAGCTGATAGACAATATACTCTTTGTGTTCATTAAGGATATTGATGTGCATAAATCTATTCTTACAGTCCAGGATATATGTAGATCTCACAATGAAGTTACTGAATACCACACACAGAGAAAATGCAGGCTGTGAATGAGCAGTTGTGAAGGCAGTGTAGAGTAGCCCCTGTGAAGTCACAAAAATTATGCATGGGACTGGATCCAGTATCTGTTTTAAATTGAACAGCAGGAGCTAACAAGTGGATCAGGACTGAGGATCTACTGACATAATATGGTGTTGCCAGAAGAATGGGAAAAGGGAAGAGTTACAAGGACCACTTAGAGAGTAAAACAAAGCTCATGAGAGGGTACTTTCAGCAATGAGGTATCCTCTTGTATTCCTCCTGGAAAACTGGCATGTTTGATTATCTCTCTGATGTGCCTGTACCCTAACGCATGTAGCATGGGGAAAAAGAACAGGAAGAATTAGACGTCTCTGTGCAGCAGAGGGATTTGATCTCACTTCAGTTAAACAGACATGCTGGGATAGCTTATACAACTGGGATGTTGTCGTTGGTGTACTGATGGACAGTCAGCTGAATATGAGCCAGCAGTGTGCCTAGGATGTCCAATGGCATCCTGGTTTGTATCAGGAATGGTGTGTCAAACAGGGATGGGGAAATCATCCTGTCCATGTACTCGGCACTGGTGAGGCCTCACTTGAGTACTGTGTTCAGTTTGGAGCACCTCAGTACAGAAAGGACATTGAGGTGCTGGAGCAGATCCAAAGAAGGGCAACAAGGCTTGTGAAGGGCTTGGAGAATATGGCCTATGAGGAGAGACTGAAGGAACTGGGGCTGTTCAGTCTGGGGAAAAGGAGGCTGAGGGGAGACCTTACTGCTCTCTTCCAATATTTGAGATATGCTTACAGTGAGAGCGGGGTTGGTCTCTTCTCACTGGTGACAGGTGACAGGACAAGGAGAAATGGCCTGAAGTTGCACCAGGGTAAGTTTAGGTTGTATATCAGGAAAAACGTCTTTACAGAAAGGGTTGTTAAGCATTGGAATGGGCTTCCCAGGGAGGTATTTGAGTCACTTGGATGAGTTTAAAATCCACTTGTATGTGACACTCAGGGACATGGCGTAGCACAGGGTTGTTAGTTGGGGTAGTATGGTTAGATCATGGTTGGACTCAATGATCTTTAAGGTCTTTTCTATCATGATTCTATGATTGTAATGGCTATATGCTATTTAGAAAAAACAGGCCTGAAAGGCAAGGTGGTAGAGTTGCCCTTTATGTGAGAGTAGACCTACAATCTGTACACCATGAGCTCTGCCTCATGGTGAACAAGTGAGTCAAGACCTTATGGGTGAGCATTAATGGCTCAGACAGACTAACAAGGGTGATTCTGTATTAGGTGCTTGCCACAGGCCACCTGATCAAGAGTAGAATATAGATTAGGTCTTTACAGACAACTGAAAGTAGTCTCATAATCGCAGTCCCTATTTCTCCTGGGGGTTTTCAGTCATCCCGAGATCTGCTGGAGGAACAACACAGTAAGGCACAAACAATCCAGGAGGTTTATGGAAAGCACTGATGGTAACATTTTTGACACACGTGATGGAGAAGCCAATGAGTGTGCACTGCTGGACCTTGTACTAAAGAACAAGGAAGTACTATTTGGAGATGTTAAGCCTGGGATCAGCATTGGCTACAGTGACCATGAGATCATCTGAGGAGTCAGGGCAGTGAATAAGATTGCAACCCCAGACTTCAGGAGCACTAAGCTTGGCTTCTTCAGGGACCTTCTTGAAAATCTCACAGTAAGGAGTTCTAGAAAGAAGAGATGTCCAAGAGAGCTGCTAATACTAAAAGATGACTTCTTTCAGGCTCAAGAACAACGCATCACTCTGGGGGAAAAAAAATCAAGCAAAGGTAACGGGACACCTACATGAAGGAGCTGGGAATTCCTGACAAAAATCAAACAAAAGTGAAAGGAGTACACAGGGACAGGACACTTGGGATGAATATATTGAGATGAATATATTACCTGGTGTAGGGAACCTGCTTTGGCAGGGGGGTTGGACTCGATGATCTCTGGAGGTCCCTTCCAACCCCTACAATTCTGTGATTCTGTGATAAGGACGTTGTCAGGGTAGGCAGAAATGTGACAAGGAAGGTCCAGAATCATTTGGAATTTAAACTGGCTGGGGATGCTAAGGGCAACAAGGAGTGCTTCTTCAATTGCATGAGTAACAAAGAAAATCAGGAAAACTGTGAACCCATTAGTGAGCAGGGCAGAGACTCTGATGACAGAGGATGCAGAGAAGGCAGAGATACTGAAAGCTTTCTTTGCTTCACTCTTCGCTACCAAGGCCAATCCTGGAGAATCCCCGGTGCAGGAGACCAGGGAAAGATTCTGGAGAAAGGAAGACCTTCCCTTGGTTGAGGAGGATTGAATTAGAGATCATTCAGGCAAACTTGGCATCCACAAGTTGATGGGACCTGATGGGATGCTCTCTGAGTCCTGAGGGAGCTGACAGATAGCGCTGCTAAGCCACTCTCAATCATCTTCAAAAGATCATGGAACTACGAGAGATGCCTGAAGACTGGAAGAAAGTAAATTTCAGCTCAGCCTTCAGAAAGATTAAGGAGGATTCAAGAAACTGTGGGCTGTTCAGTTGCATAGGTGATGGAACAGCTCATCCTGGAGACCATCTTCAAGCCTGTGGAAGACAAGGAGTAGTCAGAATGGATCCATCAAAGGGAAATCAAGCTTAACCAACCTGATTGCCTTCTACAAAGAGACAGATGGATGGACAAATGAGAGGAGAGCAGTGGACATTGTCAACCGGGTCTTACACAAGGATTTGGATAGTTTCCCATTATATCAGCATAGGCAAGTTCAGAAAATACGGACAAGTGGCAACAGTGAGACAGTTTGAGAACTGGCCGAATATCAAGTCTGAAAGGGTTGTGAAGAGTGGAACCAGAGTCTACTTGGAGGCATGTATCTAGTAATGTCTTTCAGAGTTCAATAAAGCGTCGAGTATTGTTTAACATTTTCATCAGTAAATTGCATGAAGGAATACAGGGCCTTCCCAGCAAGTTTGCTAACAATACAAAGCCAAGTGATGTGAAACCAAACCAGTGGCTGACACATCAGAAGTTTGTGTTGCCTTTCAGAAGTATCTCAACAGTCTGGAGAGATGAGCAGAAAGGAACCTCTTCAAATTCAACAAAGGCAAATGCAGGGTCCTTAGGGAGGATTAACCCTACGCACAGACTGGAGGCTGAGCTGTGGGAAAGTAGCTCTGCTGAGGACCTGGTGAACAAGTGAGCCATGAACCAGCAATATGCCCTTGTGGTCAACAAGGCCAATGCTCTGCTGTGGTGTGTTATGAAGAGCAGTGCCAGCCAGTTGAAGAAAGTAATCCTCTCCTTCGACTCAGCTGTGGTGGGGCTTCACATGGTGTACTTTGTCCAGTTCTGGGCTCCTCGGTACAAAAAAGACATGGAGTTCTTGTAGGAAGTCCAGCAAAAGTCTGCTATAATGATAAGGGGACTGGACCATCTCCTGAAAGGCTGAGATTGCTGGCCTGTTCATTCTGGAGAAGAGAAAGCTCAGGGAGAATCTCATCAATATGTATATAAGTATCTGAAGGTAGGGTATCAAGAGGATGTGACCAGACTCTTTTCAGTGGTGTACAGTGATAGCATGAAAAGCAAAGGGCACAAAACTGAAACACAGAAAGTTCCCCTTGAACATAGTAAAAACTTTCTTACTGCAAGCATGACTGATCCCTGGGTCAGGTTGCCCAGAGAGGTTGTGTATTCTCCTTCCCTGGAGGTATTGAAAAAGAACCATTGCCCATATAGGCCTGGGCAATATGTTCTAGGGGACCCTAATAGTCTAAGGGGATTGGACTAAATGATCTCCAAGGGTCCCATCCAACTTCAACCATTCTGTGATTCCGTGTTTCTGTGATTCTCTGAAGAGGTTAAAAAGCCATACCAGATAGGGAGAATGAGAAATAAATGCAAATTTAGAGAAAACTGAGAAATGTGATCATATAATAGCCACAAGTAAATGTACCGTGTAAAGAAACCTAGAGCAAAATAACAGAGCTGAAACAAACTCCAAGAGTAAGATATAATTTTGGCGTAAAATGAAATCTTTTTTTGGAGGTCATTTTAAGGTTCCTGAATGTGGTTTCACTCTGCTCCTTGTTATTCTGCACTACCCTAGGTCATGAACCTCTTAAGTGTTGTGTTAACTCAGAGTTACAGGTGTCTAGTACTTAGTCTCAGAGTGCTCTCCACCTGACTACATCAGATTTCTGTACATCAGTGCTTTGAACTCTGCTCTTTTGTCCGTCACACTGTGCTCTTGTACACTTGTATCACTTTGTGGAATCTGAATTTGTGATGATTATTTGATTCTCCTGCTATAAATCCCAGCAGCTCTTAATCTTCTGAAACAAGGAATCTTTGCAGTATTGCCAGTACAAATCCTTTACTAGCAAGTACCTAAATATTTTTCAAAGCTCTCATAAATTCACCACAAGGGCCAGAACTCATTGTATCCCTGCTGCCTTTGATGCTTCCCACCCATGTTTTTGTGACACTGAAATCGTAGAGAAGTAGATCTAAAAGAGAACTAAGGAGGTCATACAATCTGTTCCATTGATCTCCTCTCTTTCTTCCATAGCCAACTCAGAAAACTATAGTAAAATCAGCCCCCCTGTATGCACATGAAAGGGAATTGGCATATAAACACTGTGAGTCCTGCAAAGGATAACTTTTGGAGAAAGGTAGGCAGAGAATCTTCCCATACTGTTTAGTATCTGAGAAAGTTTCACTGAAGAGTTGAATATTCACATTTGCCCCCTGGCAAGAACCTACTGGAGAAGGACACCAATGCAATAGGGAAAAACTGAGTTTGTCCATTAAGATCCTGCCTTTATATAAGAGAGCTGGACACTCTGCCTACTCTGTCCTGCAAACTGATACAGCTGAAGGGAAAGAAGATCTTATCATAAGACAACATATAGCTCTTGAAAATATCCTGCAGAAAGAATGATTTACAGGAATCTAGAATGGGAATCTCCCGACAATTTCTTATTCCACCAATTCTCCCAACTTTGCCATCTGGATTACAAACTCCTAATTCTAGCTGTGAACAGAATCTTTAAAAGCCTCTTCAAATAAGCACTTCTTGTAAAGTCTTGTAACTATCTCATCACTACTTTCTGGTTCTTCACAGTCAAATTCTTTAACCATTTTAGGCTTTCATGAAAATGAAATATTTTAAAGCTCACTTTTAATCACTCATAATCAGGATGTTATTAAACCTTTTCCTTCATTACTCTGCCATCACTCTTTGTGTAGTTACTCTGAGTTCCTTCTGAACTTGCCATTTAGTTGCACTAATATCAAGCACTCAGGATTATCTGCATACCCATGGCATTCTAGTGCTACATTCTGGAAATAACTCTGAAAATAATTCCACTTTGCATTATTTTTTTCTTTTATGAAAGAACACTTATTTTTTTGAAGCATATTGTTTTCATAATAAGCAGCATAGTTTTGAATTCTGAATGCTACTTTTCATAGAACAAATTTGATTGGGAAAAAAAAGTCATTTTTTAGATCTGCAGTTTCTTTCAGCATTCACTTTTTCCAGAAGGTAACCTATTACAGAGTTCATTTAAACTCCACCCTCACAGTCAAGTATCTTTAATGCAAAAACAATGGCTTAAAACAAAATGTATTTCACTCTGAAATGAAATTTTGATTACTTCCATTTAAAGTTGTGCTCCTTTTGCATCAGTTCATATCCTTTTCTAGACTTCTTGCCCTTTTCTTTCACACTCCCTCATCTGCTCTTAGTACTCTTGTTAGAATCTCAAATTTAGGAGGATTTAAGTGTATCAATACAATACCTCATGTGCATTGTGTTTTGAGGCTGTAATATGAGCATTTCATATGCACAGGGCAGTTTTTACAACTATGAAAGTATCCCTGAGTATATTACCATGTCAAAATTTAGAATTAACCAAAAACTCCAAACTCCTTTGCACTGGTTCATCCCTCTTTTACATAAAATAATGCAAAACACAATTTTTTTCACAGATCCCTGCTTAGTGCACAATAGAAATTATCTGCAACAAAGACAATGTATCTCAGTAATAGATCTTTATGGTTTGAGTTTTGTAATGTGGTACAAACAGACATATTCTCTAAAAATTGTTTATTTTCCTGTATAATTCTTCTGAGTATATGTTATTGCGATCAGAGAATCATGGCCAAACATTAAGATTTCAAAGTTATAACAAGGGCACATCTTCCTTTACTCTTTATGACTTCCTTACTGACAACACTCTGCTCAAAATCTGCAGAGTGTGAAAATGGTGAGTATACTCAAGGGTGGTACAGTCTTATTTTCTTAATGCAATACAAAGCTTGAAAAGGCAATCCCTTCACTTGTGTAAGGAAAGTTGAGTTGTCTTTACCACCAGTATGAATTGGAAAATATTCTCTATTATTAACTAATGAGAAAAATGGAACTTTATTACCTAAGTCAAGCTAGACTTAGCAACTTGACTATAAATAGTGAGCATTACAGTGTAGCTGGCACAGTTACACTCCATTACTTCACTATCAATGATTAGAAGGTCACAGAAAGTTAAAGTCCAACTCTGCTGTTTTCTTTATGATTATACTGTTGTAAAATATAACCTTGCTTTATAGATCTGTTGATGATCAGAGACAGTGCTTAGGCACTACCTCCTCAGCTCACAGAGAGACAAGAACTTTCTGAAACCCCAAAAATCCTTGATGTGGGAGACCACACCATGTTCTCCTTGAAGATACATATTCACCTGACAGGTTCATCTCCTGAGGTGACAGTCTCAGGTGATTTCAAGTAATGTCTTCCATATGTTTTGGAGGAAGATGTATGTAGAGGCAAGTTTGTTCTTTGCAATGTAAGAAATTAAAAAAAACATATCCATCTTTAGGATGAATTTAGGTGATTAGCATGAGGAAAGAAAAGGTAACAGGTTTTTAACCAAATATGAGGCTTAGTTCAGAATGCCGTGTGTTCTGCACCTTTAATGGTGAAGAAGTAATTACCAAAACACTTTATAGACAGGTATTCACAAAAATATTCATATTCTTACTTCTTAAGGTAGATAATCTTTTGTAAATAAGAAAAAAGGAAAAAAAAAAGAAAAGCAGAAAGAAGAATGTAATATGAAAGAAAAAAAATCTGAAATTTTCATTTTATTACAAGTTCTGACCATGTCCTCTGCACTGGCTCAATCATGAACTTGTATCAGGATAATTTCAAATGCACTCACCAAATACAGGCATAAATATAGACAATAATAGTAACTAGACTCAGTATACAGGCAAAATTTCATTTGGCTGTTTCCTGAATTAGTCAGACAAAGATGTTTCAAAAGACATTTGTACACAGAAACATTGTGGCTACATACAGGAGCAAATAATTACAATACCACGTGGATTTTTCTGATTCTTTCAGTTTTGTGGGTGCATTTGTAATTAGTATTTAAATGTTCTTTCAGATTCACTCAGAATCCTAGGAAGAAGGCAGCAAAACTGCAGACCAATGTAAAGGTGTTCACTTTCTGGATTTTGAGATGGAGAAGTCTCTGGAGTTTGGTTTCATGTCAGCAATGTTTACAATACAGTTTGGTTTTATGGTACATGAGTGATGATTAGTGTAAAGCATCTGTTGGAATTACAGCTATTTTCAGTCTTTAATGACAGGTAGGATCACAAAAGGAGGATGCTGTGAGGTGAAACAAAGAAGTACACCTCTTCCCCAAAGAGTCTGCTGACCCCAGTTTACCCTAATAGCAATTGCATTGAACCAGATTGTTCCCAGGGGTTTACAGTCTCAGAGTCTCTGAATCTTCTTCTTTTCAGCTACTATAAATCATTGGGTGGTGTCTTACTAGCTTAAGAGAGAAATGCATTTAAGAGTTTCCTAACAGATGGAAAATTTAGTGGCATCCATTAGTCACAAAATCCAAGCATAGAATGTGAAAGATGATTACCATTCTGAAGAATACTATCACGTCACTGATGAATGTTGAGACTCCATTTTGTCATATCAATAGAAACACCTTCTTTCGTATATCAAACTATATACCTTCACTTTTATTTGAGGAGAATTATTTTCTCTTTCCTTATTTCAAATCCAGCTTTTAAAAGTCATACTTTTGGAAGGTCAAAATTCAGGTATTTTTTACTAGGGACTGGAATCCATTCCCCAGTAAACTGTTTTTTACCAATATCCTAAACTTAAACATAGGATACAGTCACCAAGAAAGTTCTCTGTTTGTCATCAGGATTCTCAGTGTATCTTACTGTGTACTGATGCAAGAAGTTGCATATATAAGTTTTTATGTATAAGTTCTGCTCAACAACATAACTGTAAAAGGAATTTTTACACATTAGAAAATAAATAGGAATCCTATTTTCTAATACTATTATGTAGTTTTTGCATTATTAATTCTGTATCTTGAAGAATGAATATTTTCACAGGTATTTTTCTTCTTTAACCACATGTATGGTATGTGACATTGCGTTTCATAACGTTGATTTCACCCTTCCATAATTGAGTACAGTTTTGTCCCTAACCACCATGCCAGAAAAGCAACAGCAAGAAAAATATACAACAATCACTCTGTAGAAGAATGTGATTGCAAGCTGTTCCACTTGGGATTAGATACAACTTTGAGATCTCTCCAGTTTTCTGTAGAATTTTAAAAGCTCACCTACTAGGAATCTTAAATAAAATCCATGCAAAAGAAAGAGCTTTCCATACATGAGTAATTATTACAGTAAATACTGTACACTAAGTTGTCCATTATGAGAATATCACATTTCCAAGAGTTTATCATAGAACAAAGTTGTCCTGAAGTTTTCCCAATATTTTAAATGTGCAATCAAGATGCTAATTTTAAACTTATTCATGGCATTTGTATTCTGTTGTAATTTTTCTTGAAAGATAAAGATTTCAGTTATTGTTTTCCTGAAACAACTATATTTCATTTCCTGTTCTTTTTCTTACACTCATTCATGTAGCTCTGAAACTGTAAATCCACTGTAACCTCCAGAATTACGATGTGTATCCTTTGAAAGATAAATGACCTCAGGGCACAAGACTAGGGACAAGCACACAATCGTCCATACTTCATGGAATCATAGAATCGCTCAAGTTGGAAAAGACCCTAAAGCTCACTGAGTCCAACCACGACCTAACCACATTACCCTAAAAACTCTTCACTAAATCATGTCCTTGAGTACCACATCCAAGTGGATTTTAAACACATCCAGGGATGGTGATTCAACCATCTCCTGTAAGAGATTATTCTTTTACATCATTGTCTCAAAGCTTGCTGGAGACACAGATGGACACGTCCAAACAAGTCCTGGGCAAGGGTTGTGAAATCCTTTGTCTGAGGGACACAGATGGACAAGGCCAGGGGCAACGAGAGAAAGATAAGCTGGTCTTTTGCGTGGGCTTATCTGGAGGAAGGTGGCCATCGCAGGAGGTGCTGCACAAGACCCTTACCAAGCGCCTAGGAATGCCACAGTGGCAGAAGAAGAAGGATAAAAAGGGAACCTACAACCATGAGGCTAGGTTTTCTGGCAACAGATTCCTCATGAAGAAGAAGAGGTTTCTGACATGAGAAGCCTCACGACCTGCCTCTCTCCCTCCTGGACTTGCTCTGCACTCTATCACGATGCTGAAGAAGAGCAAAGGTGTCTGCCATCAGATTCCTCACTACGGAATTCCTGCATGCTGACGGACTCTCCTGGGCCTGCTACCTGAGTCCTGCTGCTTCCTCACAGATTGGCTCTGCGACTTCTTCCTGCTACCTGCTTGCTGCCCAAGGCCAGTCATGCTGCTGCTCTCTCTTCCCCCCTGCTGCTTTCGCCTCGGACCTTCAAAACGCTGTGCAACAGGACCACTGCTGGATCCTGCTGGTGATTATCCCTGCTTTGCACAATTCCTGCTTCTTTCCTATCTTTTCTATCGCCCTCCTTCCCTTCCCTGTCTCCCTGATTAGGATTTATAATAAACTGTTGGACCAACATATGAACTGTCGTTTCTTAATCTCATGCCGGGTATACAGATATTAAAAGAAGCTCATCTCCCTCCTATAAATTGAAGCGAAACACCTCCCTGGGAAGCCCATTCCAGTGCTTAACAACCCTTTCTGTAAAGACGTTTTTCCTGATATCCAACCTAAACTTACCCTGGTGCAACTTCAGGCCATTTCTCCTTGTCCTGTCACCTGTCACCAGTGAGAAGAAACCAACCCCACTCTCACTGTAAGCACATCTCAAATATTGGAGGAGAGCAGTAAGGTCTCCCCTCAGCCTCCTTTTCCCCAGACTGAACAGCCCCAGTTCCTTCAGTCTCTCCTCATAGGCCATATTCTCCAAGCCCTTCACAAGCCTTGTTGCCCTTTTTTGGACCTTCTCCAGCACCTCAGTGTCCTTTTTGTACTGAGGTGCCCCAAACTGAACACAGTACTCGAGTGAGGACTCACCAGTGCTGAGTACGGGGGCAGGATGACTTCCCTAGTCCAGCTCACCACCATTCCTGATACAAGCCAGGATACCACTGGCCTTCTTGGCCACCTGGGCACACTGCTGGCTCATATTCAGCTGACTGTCCATCAGTACACCATGGTCCCTTTCCATCCAAGGTCCTTTCCTTTCCAAGGCAGCTTTCCAGCCACTTTTCCTCAAGCCTGTAGGGTTGCCTGGAGTTGTTGCGACCAAAATGCAGGATCCGGCACTTTGCCCTATTGAAAATCATGCAGTTTGCCTTGGCCCACCTATTCCATCTATCCAGGTCCCTCTGTAGCACCTTTCTCTCCTCAGGCAGATCAACACTCCCTCCCAACCTGGTGTCGTCTTCAAACTTACTGAGGGTGCACTCAATCCCCTTATCAAGATCATTAAGAAAGATGTTAAACAGAAGCAGCCTCACTACCAAGCCCTGGTGGACACCACTCGTGACCAGCTGCCAACTGGATTTAACTGCACTGACCACAGCTCTTTGGGCCCGGCCATCCAGCCAGTGTTTCACCCAGTGAAGCGTAAGCCCATACACACCATGGGCAGCCAGCTTCTCCACAACAGTGTTGTGGGGGATAGTGTCAAAGGCCTTACTGAATTCCAGGTAGACCACATTGACAGCCTTACCTTCCTTTACTAAGCAGGTCACCTTGTCATAGAATCAAAGCAGGTTTGTCAGATAGGATCTACCATTTGTAATCTCATGCTGAGTGGGCCTGATCTCCTGGTTGACTTTTAACTGGTCCATGATGGCACCTGAGATTATCCATTCCATAATCTTCCCCAGCACTGGTGAGACTGATAGGTCTGTAGCTACCAGGATCATCTTTCCAGCCCTTTTTGAAGATGGGCATCACATTTGCCAGTCTCCAGTCAGCATAGTTGTTATCAAGTCCATTTCCTTAAAGGAAAGCTCATTCACACCAATAGGAACAGTGATCTCTAAATCAATGCTTACATGTGGTTTTTATTCCAGTAGGCAGCAGGGGTGAGTCCACCTTGCTCTACTGGAAGAAGAGTGTATGATCATTCAATGACAACCTTATCCTGCCCCTTCTGTTGAGTTACACAATGGGCCCTTCCTCATTTTATTTACTTGAATAAAGGCAGACAGTGAATCAAAATACAAGTGTAATCTTATTTCCTACATGGGTCAATTGAACTTAGCATTTCTGAGAAGTTTATGGCAGGCTGAAAAGTAATCTTCATTCTCAGAAGAGACTCACTGCCCTGGACAAACCCTGAAGGCCCTTGTTAATCTGAGGAGGCCTTAGCCAGCAGTGAACATGCCAGAATTCTACAGTAATTATATATACTGAAAAATGTGATTTCTGTCTATGCAGCTAGTTATCAAAGCAGAGCAGTTGTTCCATGCTTTGAATAAGACTTGAGTCCTATGATACAACACAGAGCAGCATACCCTGCCCAACAACCTCTCTGCATTCAGACCCTACCAGAAAAAGCTCAGCCCATGGGAGGGAGTGCTCTAGAGTTTCACATAAAAGCTCTGTGTGCTTTCCCTAATATTAGACCTTAATCTTCTTCCAGAAGATTTCTTTTCTGAACAAGAAAAGAAAAAGTTACTGTCTCCTAGAACTGAAACTATTAGCCCTTACACCAGGCTCAACACATTAAGCAATAATTTCCAAGAGGCACAGCAATGCCTCTAGGCTGTTGGAGAAATGTGAGCACTCATCTGGGACAAAACTGAAGACTTTGTTTTACAAGGGAAGGGACAAAGAGCAGGATGGGAACTGAGCTCCCACTGAAAGTCAACAGGAGTCGAGACTCAATGCAAGTTTGAACCCTTTGAATTTGGAATTACCAGTTCAATTCAGAATCCAAAAACACTTAATAAATCACAAGATCAGTGAGGAAAAGGGAAGAAAGGGAAAACCTATCCCATATTAACTGTAAATTCTACCAATTTTGTGAAGGAAAATTTACTAGTGCTCATCTGTCCTATAAGAAACAAAATGTGTTTTAAAATAAAAAAAATCACATGTTTTTGGTATTATTGTCTCAGAAAATTGATACTTCAGTCTTGTCACTGTGGCTACAAACAGCGTATCTGCTTCTGGAAACAAAGCAAGGAATCAAATTCTCACCAAATACATTAGGATTTAAAAATATTCACAGTAGAACAAAGGCAACACGTGATAGAACATCTAATTCATCTGATCATTATACTTAACTTTCATTTCTCAGTGGGGGGACAAAAATAAAAGCTAGGCCACTAATTCAGGCTGGCTTGATCCATTTTATAAAATTTTCAAATAGAAAAACTAGAGAAGTTGCAACCAGTCCTTAAACTAATTTTTTTCAGCTGATACATGGATTCTACTCCATGAAAAAAACAAAACAAAACAAAACAAAACAAAAAAAACCTGTTATCTCACAAGACTGGTAAACACAGTTCTGTCCCAGAAAACTTCATCTAGACTGAGAGATGAGTCCTGCTGTTCTTACAAGAAACTCGGCTGTTTCTCAGTCCCTCTAAAGCTGGCTTTTACCTGAACAGCTGGTGAATGCAACTAAAAGATATTCAGTAGTTGGTTAAGTCTGTTTGTTGGAACATTCACAGGACTGTGATAGCAGAGAATATCTGGGAATAATCTGGATATAAAGAAAAAAAGCTGTGTCTTCCTTTTCCCCTCTAAACTCACCAGGAACAGTGCTGCTGACTTCTGTCTTTTACTGAGAGATATTGCAACATTAAACTCAGATTGTGATCTTCTGATACAAAGCTCTTTCTCTGGCCTTTTACCCAGCCATGATCAAACTTCTTTTCCTCCTCCCTCACTCTTTTTTCTTTCAGCGGCTTTCCTGTCTGACTCCAACAGCTGTTTGTCTTTTACAGGCTCTGTCTTCCCACAACTCACAGCTGCACTAACAGACTTTTCCAGCTATCTGCCCAGTCTCTGAGTCTTTCTTTTGGCTCTCCAGCAAATCCAGAATCTCCACCTGCATCTCCGGGTTATCCCCAACACTCAGAGTGGGATCTTGGTTTAATTTTATTGGCACTGTTTTTTAATAGCAACACTTACAGTTGTTTGTGTTTTTTTTTTTTTTTAACCTCACTGGAACAAAGAAAAAGCTAAAACAAATATATGAGGAAAGTGGGATGTTTTACTATCAAGTACATGATGAATAGAAGTCACAGAATCACAGAAATTAAAACTGGAAAAGACCAACTGACTATTTGGTCATCTTGTCTGTCCTTGCCAGTGCAGGACTGCTCCCCCCCCCGTACTTTTAATGGTAATAAAGAATGTAGAATTAATAATTATTTGACCTTTTATTAGGTCTCATAATTATGTTAGTATATTGTTTTCCAGTTTGATATTTTTCTGTGCTCAGCTGTGTGTATATGCACCAAACTGTCACTTCCCTTTTCAGTGCCACACAGAAATGTTGCCTCCCATTTGCAACAGCATTTATCTGTAATCCCTATGCTCTAATCTTCCAGAGAGTGAAAGCAATCTTTTGTCCAATCTAAACGACTTGATCAGCCTACCAAAAGAGAAACACAAGGAGTTGTAATTTCTATATTGTTTTCTTGACTACTTATAAAGAAAAGGAGTAATGGCTCTAACATAGAGAAGACCTTCTCAATCTGCTGTTGTCAAGTTTTGCCTTTTCTTAGAGCCACGGAGTCAGAGAACAACCATGTTTGGTATGGGCCTCTGGACATCATCTGAGACAAACTCCCACTTAAGGCAGGGTCAAGTCTGATGTTATATCAGGTTGTCTAGAGTTTGTCCAGTTATGCTCCAAGGATGGGCAATAAGCCTCTCTGACAAACTATTTGAACATTTGACCCCACCCACCAGTGTTGGAAACTCCTTTCTTTCTATTTAACTGTGATTTCCTATCAGGAATCAACAAAAGTTAGGCTTCTCCCTAAGGAAAGATGAGCTGGGAGCTGAGTTTGACACAGCAGAAGTTGGGCAGTGCCCTCCTTTATCAGGGCACAGACTCACATTGTCTGAGTAGGGTGGACAGAAAATGACGGATGTGAACAGGGTTAGTCAATAGTTTCAGACAAGGCAAGACAGAGAGTCTGATCCAGGATCCACTTCAGATCAACAGAAAACAAGAGAAAACAAACATACAGTGTTGATTGGCTGGAGCACCAGCCAATAACCTGGCATAGCAAGAGATAGTACTGTACCTACCGTACAGCAGAGGCAAAGCCTGGGGGCCTGGGCATGATCATAAAAGGAGCCCACAGCAGATAGCTTGAGCGGAGACCTCAGGAAAGATGGTGAGGGCCAACAACAATTCCTTCGTTGCTATTTATATCCAATTGTTCTTTTCCCTTCACTGTGAACTTCTGAACAGTGTCTACCTTAATTCTCTCTGTAAGCAATCATTCATTAGGTAAGCAAGAAAAATGATTAGTCTTCTGTTCTAAGGCCAAACAGAGATCCCACAGTGTTTCACACATCATGTTCTCCAGACCTCAGACATCCTGGTGGCCCTCCACTGGATTCTCCCTTCAGTGCCAGTAACTTTTTTGTCTTGTCTTTGTCCAGACCCAAGTTGGACACTGCTCTTCATATGCTACTTATCAAGTGACAAATAGAAGTGAAGGATCTCTCAACCTGCTGGCTACCCTTTTGCTAATACATACCAGTATGCACTTGGCCTTCATTGCTGCAAAAGAATTTTCTTGATTCATGTTCAACTTGGCTATCTAGACCCCCCCAGGACATTTTCTGCAAAGTTGCTTTCTATTCAAGCAGCAGCCAGTTTTTTTAAAATGAGTTCTAAACGATGGATGCGACTGCTTTGTTTCCATTGCCAGGAAACTCCCATGATCCCATGACTTTTCAAGGATGACTGATAGGTGAATTTCATTATTACAACAGCCAGATCAATCAGCCATACTCAGACCCCCATCCAGTTCCAGGTACTTGCGTATGTGTAATTCCTTTTCACATAACACATGTTATTTCACACATTCTATTTAACCATACAGGTAATAGCCCTTTCTGGTGGCACACAGTATGTGTATGCCTGTACAAGACCAGGTTCCATCAGTAAAACTGTGACCATAAGGTTGGTTCTCCCACATAAAGCCTGACTTTACCCATTTGATTAATTTTATTTTCAACTGTTAGTCTAACCTGTTGGCAGCTTCACAGCTAAATTACATGAACATAATGGCACTCAGTTTGAATAGAATTCTTAGGGAGTTAAAGGAAATGTGTTCCGTCTCTGGAAGCTATAATTAGGGATATAATTCCCCTCAGTAATCTTAATTAGAGCCATCTGACCATTGCTGACAACAATTTTCCTTCAGTTTCTTAGCTGTGAACTGACAAACCACTATTTTACCCAGGTAAGCATCTGCATGTACTAACATGAAAAATATGTCTCTTCAATATCATTCTTAATATTGCAGAAAATCTACTGGCTTAAACACAAATTTAAAAGTCATATAAGTAAAATTATAAGTGTGTGTATAGAAAGGGAGAAGAGCCTTTCAATACAAGGCCCCTACAAAAGTTTCAGACAAAACTTCAGACTGGAAACCGCTTAGTATAGTGAAAGCATAATTTCTGAAAATTAGCTTTTATAAGCAGGCCTTGCTGGCCCTGCTTTAGTGAGAGTCTTCTGTGAAATCCTTTCAAGAAAGAGTTGTCATGCCAGCAAGGTACATCAGCTTTGTAATCTGGAAGTTTGGAGTTCAATGCTAGATCTCGTAAATGCATTTCCTTTTTGACATTATTTTTGACAAATAGTTTCTGCCAGCAGAAATAGATGTTTGCTAATGATAACAAAAGCAACAGCAACAAAACATCTTTTGCAAATCTAAAGCATTTTATAGGCAGATGTAGGCACATCCAACCTGTTGCCCATAAGCCACATGCAGCCTAGTACAGGTCATAGTGCAGTTTGGCCCTTCAGGCCTTATCAGACTTTTATAAGTACTGTCTTACCAGAGAAAAATAGCCCTTGCTTAACAATCACTCCGTATTCACGTCATTGCTGGCAGTACATCTGTTTGTGAAATTTTCAAAGATGAAGCATAGGAAGAGTAAATTTTCACCAAAAATCTCTGGCAAACACCTTGAGAATACACTGAGAATTGCAACCACTTCCATCGAAGCAGACTAATGTATTAATTTCATAAAATTGCGGTCAAATATACTACTAGTTTTATATTTGTGTTGCTTTTTATTTTTTTACTAAATATATATTAAAAAAATAAGTTTTGTTACTCACATACATTAACTGTATTATGTAATTTATATGTAGCCCAAGCCATGTCCTCTTCAGTCAGTGCGGCCTGGGCAAGCCAAAAGGTGGGATGCTCGTGGGCAAATGTATTGTGAAATTCTCAGGTTCTAGGCTTTTTTACTCAGGACTTTCTGAGAAATCATCTTCAGTGACAGTTTTGTCTGTGTGTAAACTGAATAGAAATTCAGTCTGGATCTTGAAATGGTGTTCTGCTGTTTTGCTTTTTGCAGGCCCATTGAAGCATAATGTTTTTCCACTGATTTTGCCAGTAGAGAGAATTCTGTTTCATGCTCAAGCACTGGAAAAGTCCTCCTATCCCTATTAGGAATGGTGGGTCCCAAAATTTTAACAAGTAAATCAAAAATTCTTATTTTAATAGGGGAAGAGCTCAAAACTTTTAGTTGATTTCTCTAGAAGCACTTTGCGATTTGGTTATAGCTATTTGAAATATTCCTGTGAAAGGTGCTTAATATATATATTTGCCTGGTCAAGATATTTTTTTTTCACAGAGTTCATTAAAAAGAGCCATTTAGCAGAGGCTTTTATGATCTACATTTATCCAGTAAAATAGGCTGAGCAAATGGTTCATTAACAATGATGAATTGAAACACCCTTTCAAAAAAAAAAAACAAAAAAACAAAAAAACAAGGAATGTTGTTGATGCCAGACCTGAATTCATTAGAGCTTCCAAACCATAGCCTTAAAGTTTTTTAATACGCCATTTGTTCGGTAATTTTTTCCGTATGTTTGCTACCTTCCATGTTAAAAAATGTTCCCTCATACACATTCTTTCTTTCCCACTTCTAGTTGCTAAAATGCACCCTGTAGTATAACTTCGCTTCATAGGCACTGGGAGTTGAGTAGATCCATTTTATACAGTTTTGTAAAACAAAAAAAAAACAAAACAAAACATCCCAGACAAGATCTTCAGATGGTTCTAATCAGCATCAGAGTTCAAGAAACTGTACTAATACAGACCAGCTGAGGATCTGCCCTGCTTTATGTTAGAAAAAAATGAAACCAATTATTTTTTGTCTTTCTTTAATGTGTGAATAATAAAGGATGATATTCATTCTGCGCGAAATTCATCCCTCCTCAACAGTAACTCACGCAAGTCCATGCACCCTGAAGTATTTTTTCAAGGAATTCATGTTCTTACAGGGAAAGCTTGCTTTATTATATGTCTTAGTGAATCCCCTCACAAATGAAGAAAGCTGATATCAAAAAGAAAAGCCAAAATTCCTACAAATTTTGATGGTAGTTACAAAAACATCAGTGGTAACACGGATCTTTACAAATTCATTCTCTATCCCATTACTAGTGAAAAAAAAAAAAAAAAAAAAGAGAGAGAGAGAGAGAGAGAGAGGTTCCTCTTTTAAACTGAATGGAAAGCACATGGTTATCAACCATATGACAACACTGGAGAATCCAGGGACATATATCCCATTCTGAGATGCAGCATATTCAGCATTACATTAATGGCAGTCACAATTTTTGATCAGAGCTAGCTTTTGTCCCATCTTTTTGGAATATTGTCAGAAAAAAATTACATTTACCCACAACATACCAAGACACATACTCAGTTTTCCCTAATCCTTTGTATTTTTATGGAATGAGGATGTAAAGCTCAAGCCCAATAAAGCATTCAAGCGCTAGATTAATTTTCAGAATGTGAGCAGTCAGTGCAATTATACTCCTGCTTTCAGCATAATTAAGTGTTTTGGACTGGTGTCTCACATCACTGGTGCACTGGCCATATTCCAGACTGTTACGACAACCTTACACTGCCTATGTAAAATTCTGTTGCTGTTCTTTATTTCCCTTCCTCTGAATCAACAACAAGTTAAATGATTCAGGCAGATCAGTTCCTTTGCAATACTGACTGTCATTGTAGAAGGATTTCTACACATCTCAGTTGGAAATATTTGTATACTAGATCCAACTGGTAATGTAACATAGTGAACATATGTGCAAAGAAAGGGAAAGGACAAGTGTTTCTCCCAGATGGTAGAACATTTTTGTTTCTCTCTCAAGAACTCAGAGAAGAGCTGCCAAGTTCCAGCCACAGAGATGAAGTGGCTTCCTTCATTGCTGGGAAAAAAAATAATAAATTATAATGGACAGCTGAAAGTACAGTTGTTTCTTTCTCCGTCTTTTGCTGCCTACCCCTCCCTGTCCACAACTTTTTTCTTACTTCCTACAGTAAGAGTCTCCCTATCGATATAGCTTTTCTCTTCTGGTTCCTCAACACCCAAAGAGAGGGATAAGCGCCAGAATCCTGATAAGATCATTATTTGGGTTCTTTCTCCAGCAGACAAGCATGAATGATAGAAACAGTGTTTATTAATACGCAGTGCCTTCAGATAGAACTAGAGTTGCTGCATATTGAATGTAGACCCCTGATTCATGATTCTTTGTTCATCTCTACCCTGTTATTGGAGTACCTTTTCTCTGTTATTGTTTCTCCTCTGTATTCTAGGGAATATCTACGCTGCTCAACAATTGACTAGGTTTTTAGCCGGGTTTTTAGCCAGGTTTTCTGTCTGCAGTCATGTTTGCAGCCAGCCTCCACCTCACTGACCAGTGGGAATTTGTCTGATTTGGTCCAGCATCTTCTGGTACTCAGAAAAAAATCAGAGAGGGAAGAATGGGAAACAGAGGAGGGTGAGAGGGAGATGATTTTAAGAGAGAGAAAATCATGAGAAGATGAGGAGAGGCAGTAGCAAAGAAAAAGGAGGGGCACTCACTGAAAGGAAACAGCAAAGAACTAGATACGAAACTCTGTGTTTTTGAGAATGATTAAGTCAAGCTGACCACCAGCATGAAATAGTAACACAGGGAAGGGGGAGCCATGGAGAGGCCAAAGGTATTTTCAGAATTGATGCAACATATTTCAAAAGCTGGGAGAAGCTTGACACAACATTTTTGAAGAGCCTTTTTAGGGAGAATCTTCACTTCAGATAGGAATGTTGACATCTCTGCTGACAGAAGGAGAAAGATGCTCACCTTCTTTTTCTGGTATCAAAATCTAATAATGGTCTACAAATGGAAAAGATTAGGAAGGCTGGTGTAACTCTATTATTTCTGCAACAGGGACAAATTTGGCCAACACAGAATAGAACTGGCTGCAAGTCTCACAAATCAGCCTTCCTGGTGGTAGCTGAGTGCTATTTCCTAGTCCACATTGAAATAAGGGCTAAAAAGGCATATGAACAGGAAAAGAAACAAACCAAAAGTTTAACTAAACAATTTAGCACATTAGGAAAAAAAAAGAGGGGGAAAGAGAGAAAGATCTTGGTTTAAGTTCAGGGTAAAAGTTCATGTGGTTCTTACTGTAACTGAGCCATTTCACACAAACCATCTGTAACTGTTCTAATGTCCCCCTATACTTTGTGATTAAAATATTTTCAAGTGAGTCAAAATCTGATCTTTTCTTCAGAGAAATTGAACTCTTATGGAGAAAAAAAAAAGTCTCAAATCTGTTCCCACCCCTTCATACCCGTTCTTATAGTGAAAGGACTGGAACCCTTAGCTGCTAGATTGACAAACTGTCATAAGTGCTACTTAAGAACTACAAAACATCACCTTTAATGGAGAGGATGATCAAACTCAAGCTATAAGTGTGTCTTATGTAATAAGTTAGATACTTTCAGGTAAGAGTGAGCATGCAGCACGTGAGGAAGAACATCTCATGCAGACAGTATGAAATGTCAGCATGGTATGTTAGCCAGGAAAACAAGTAAACTTATATCTCCTGGAGCCTAGAGTATTTTGCTAGCCACGGAGCATTGTATTAAAATTGCTGAGGATCTTGGCAGTGTTTGCTGTGTTGATACCACACCCAGCCTTTTAGTTCTTTTCAGGCTACACAGAGGAACATCTTTTCTGTGGATGGCCAAAACACTTGACTGGGGGACAGATGCACTATTGCTGATGGTGCTCAAAGCCAAAGCCCTCTTGAGTACCATTCAGAGCAGTACCACAAATGTGTAAGAAATTTGAATGTCAGACAAAGGTGCCTACGGACTTCAGCTGTGTACAGGCTGAAAAGTGCTCAAGAGGAATTTGAGAATCTGGACTTTGTTCTTGGGAACCTACCATGGGGGTTAGATGGAATTAAACTCCAGACCTTTATGGGATTTAGCTCTGAGAGCTCTCTCCAGAGGCACTGAATCAAACAGAACAGTGTAAATACTCTTTCACATCAACACTATCAATTTCTTTCCCAGCTTCTCTCTTAGCTGTCTGCTTTCTCTACCATCTTTCTCAGTAGATGCAACTAAGCACAATGTCATACCCTGCAGCAGAAATGCCATCAGCTTCCACACAGTGCTTCTGCTTGTTGGCACTGACTACACCAGAGGCTGTGCATAGAAGCAGTACACTTTCCAAAGCTGGAAACATCTGTTGCATGCAGACTATTACCACACAGAGACATTTCAATGCAAGTATAATTGGAAGAGATTTTTTTTTCTTCCTTTGTTGATTAATTTGGTTTGGTTTCTTCAAATTAACTGGAAAGTCCCACGTCTGATCTTATTTAATCTGATAATTAGTAACTTTCTATATTGTAAATAGTTTTTTTCTATACGACCCAGCATTAAAACAATCTAGACCTGCAGGCACTGGAGGCTCCTATTGATGTAGGGTATGAATAATCATGTCAAACTCCTTTTTTGGAGGTACTTCTTGCTTTGTTATCTTCTTCTGCAAAGGTTATGCACAGATTCAATCAGAAGATTTAAAGGAAATCTTTCTTGTATCATACTGAAGGTAAGGCAGTGACTCAAATGAAAAAGATTGACTGAACACATCAAAAGTGAGCTGCAAATATCCACTTATAGAAAAGAGACAGAAAAGACTATGGAGGTATACATTGACTCAGCCTGTAGAGTTACTATGGATATGAGATTATTGGCAAAATGGACCAAATCCATAGGTAGCTATAAAAGCCAGAGGGGCTGATACCACTGCTGTGAATTGCATCAGTAGCAACAAAGACAGTAAGCTACTTGGGTCCAAAAGTCAGTCCTAAAGAGTGTAACTGAGATCTGAATTTGATAGTAAGGAAGCCAGAGAAGGCGACACAGGAAAGAGATAATATAATTCCTGAAGGAAAGAGCAGCCCAGCCACACCCATAGGGATATGCTGTACTTCAGAGACCAGGAATTCAAACGGGCAGAGGAAAATGTGAACAGCATCTGACAAGAGCAGAAGTTATTAACATTCAATAAATACTGCAGCCAATAATCTGGCACCTACTCACAAGTTAGAGACAAAGTAAACTGTGTCAGTTGCCATTTCCTTCACTAAAGATGGCTTTCAGTTTTCTGATACTTCAGTTTGCACAGTTTGGCTCACAAAAAAAAAATGAGCAGCTGCCTTCCTCTTGTAGACATGGTTGTAGTTCCATCATAGCTCATATGCCTTCAACGGGAGATTTTCTCCTTTGCCTCTTCCTTTTTCCCCTATGCTCCATGGCACTCCTTACATCCTAAGACACTCCATGGAAATGCTATAAGAGTTCTTGTGATGGAGGTAATTTTTTGGCTCACTCTGTGGCCTGTTTCCCTGTGCCAGAACCAATGGAGCAAGGAAAGGCAACAGAACTCATGTAAATGTGGAGTATGCTACAGATGTGAAATCCTGCCAGAAGACGTGCTCAGTTTAGCTTCAACCTAATGTTGTAGCCCATTGTAATTAGTCAACGTTTAAAAAATATTCAATCTAACCCCTCTCAGAATGAGTTAGCTATATCTTCATCTTAAATGGTCTTTCAAGTAAGTACACAAATAACTTTCTTGGAATCTGGGATAATCTTGATCTTTATGTACCCCTACCTAGAAAAGTCACATGTTCCTTCATTGTTAGCTTCCTTTTTATCCTATTCTGTAATCTTCCTCAAGACATTTTTCTTGGGGAAAAAAAAAAAAGTGCTCTGCATGCATTACACCCCCAGTATGACATTGCAAAAGTTCCTATACGAGATATCATGAGATTTCAGGCAGCTTTTTATCACAAAAGTCTAGATGAGTGAATCAGACCATTATCTTGCATCCTGCCATCATTGGTACCACCGATTTTTCTACTCAATTAAACCATTCTTGTGATTGTCTCTCAGTGGAAACTTTTGTTACCATTTTGTTACCAGAAGGGAAGGACCAAAGAAACCCCAGAACTCTGCTAAAATGAATGAGAGCCTTTAATGGGTTCCATTACAGTAGCAAACTACTGTTGCGTTATGTGTAGGGGGAGACTGTGTTGATGCTGGCAGTCATCTCTCGATGAGGAAAGATGTGAAGTCCCTTACTGAAATTCAGAACTTCAAACTGTTGAGCTGGGATCCACCACCTAAATGCAACCCACTTGCAAGACCCATGACACAATAATCTAATGAATCATAGGATGTTTCAGTGGGTGTTATTTAATGAAGTACATAAAATGCAGAAACAGATTGAAGCAATTGTGAGAGACTAACAAAAAGGTCAAGCAAACAGTAAGAGAAATACAAAAAACTTGGCCTTGAGAAAACAGGGAGTGAGCGAGCACTTCTTGGGAAGGATGCTTTCAGGAAAGGATGTTTGAAATTACATGGCAAGAGTCTGCCTGCTATTGTTTAGCTTAATTTATATTCAAGGAGGCATACACTTATGCCTCTGAATATGTAGAATAAAAGTAAAAAGGTGATGAAACTTAACTCTCCACAACCGTGAGACTATTGTCTCTTCAGTGGATAAATATATTACTGTTAGTCACAATTTCTTCTGCTTTTTCAAGCTGGAGTTCACTATTCATTTTGCCTGAAGATGTTCAAAATATCCCCATGTCCAAAAAGAGGAGACTTGGGCAGTTTTCTGAGTGACCTGTTTTCTTTCAGTGAAAATCTTTCTCCAGGAAATAAAGTAACAGAGATCTATATTTTCCCAAGACATTTTGGCTTTTGTCACTTTTAGAAAACAAAACAAAACAAAAAATATGTTATCTGTGTTTTTCATCTACTCAAAAAAAGAAAAAAAAAAGTGTTGGAAGGCAAACGTCCTTTTCCTTAAAAAATAGAAAATGATGAAACAAATCCCACATACATCTCACCATAATCGTTTGCATTTGGAAGAAAGAAAAGAAGAAATGAAGCTTGTCTTACCTATTACTATATGTAAAAATGCAGTCAGGAATAGGCTGGCTGTTCCTCACTAGCATGCTTTTCAACTCTCTGTACCTGTCTCTGGGTTTGACAGAAAACATGTCTAAATGATAAATACTACAAACCAGCCAAGTTCTTCAGTCTCTTAATGTCTCTTACACAGTAAATCAGGAGTTACTCCATTCAATCCATTACGTATTCAGATTTGAACCAGTGAAAATCTGAGCAGAATTTGGCTTCATGTCTCAGGTGTGGCTTTATTTATGACTAAACTGGTAACACGGTAATAGTGAAAAAAGCCAGATGAAGACTTCTGGGACATGAATTGTGCTGTCCTGACAGACAGGGACAAAGTGATTTATTTACCTTCATAGCTGGCAGTGACAGCACTGTGAGAATGACAAAATGTGCTTTTGAGTGGAACTATCTGCTTGGAAAGATTATCAGAGCATTAGCTGGAGCAAGGCAAAGGGTAACGGCAGCATAGAAAGGCAGAGATATAAAGGTTGATCCTCCTTCCACACCCCATATATAATCACAGGGTCACAGGATCATGCTTCTCCAGTCCCTGTTAACAGCCAGTGTTACCTCCTTTGTGTCTGTCCAGCTCCTTGCAGCATTCCCAGACCTTGTCCTAACCAGCATGGAGAGCATACATAATCTCAGAAGACAAGAGCAAAAATGAAGGGGTTAAGGCAGAGGGATAATAGTGAGATCTCTTTACAGAATCACACTCATAGAGTTAGTGTTGTGGTTGGAAGGGACCTCTGGGTCCATCTGGTCCAAACCTTTGTTCCGCCAGGGACACCCAGAGCAGGGTGCCCAGGCCCACAACCAGGTGGCTTCTGAGGATCTCCAAGGAGATTCCTCAACCTCTCTGGGCAACCTCTCCCATTGCTCAGTAAACCTCACAGTTAAAAAGTGTTTCCTGGTGCACTGGCAAAGCCTCCTATGTTTCACTTTGTGCTAATTGCCTCTTGTCCTGGCACTAGGCACCACAAAGAAGACTCTAGCTCCATTCTCTTTGCATCTTTGAGGTGATCTTTGATCACCTTTTTCTCTCTTTGATCTTCAAGGTGATCCTCCTGAGCCTTCTCTCCTGCAAGCTGAACAGTCCAAACTCCTTCAGCTATCCCTCATTGGAGAGATTCTCCAGTCTCTTGATCATCATCATGGCCCTCCACTGGACTCTCACCATTATATTCATGTTTCTCTTTTACTGAAGAGCTCAGAATGTGACAAAGTACTCCAGGTCTGGCCTCACCAACATTAAGCAGAGGGGAAGGATTGCCTTCCTTGACATCAATACTCCTCCAAATGCAGATGAAGATAATGTCAGCTTCCTTTACAGCCAGGGCACACTGCTGACTCACATTCAATTGGTGTCCACCAGAACACTCAGGTTCTTTTCTGCAGAGCTACTTTACAGTTAAGTGCCTTTGAAATGTCTGGATGCCTGGGGTTATACCCCAGGTGCAGAACTTTGTACTTCTCCTTGTGAACTTCATATGAGGATCCCGTCAGCCCATTTCTCCAGACAGTCCAAATCCCTTTGAATAGCACCATGGCCCTCTAGCAGGTCTTCCCATGTTTGCATCATCCCAAGTCTTGCTGAGGGTACATTCTGCTCCAACATCCAGATCATTAATAAATATTTTAGATAAAAATGGACCCTGTATTGACGTCTGGGGTTCACCATCATTTGTCAGGCACTGGTAGTGTGTGACACCCATTTCTCACTTTTATTTGGAGACATTTCTAGTCACAGCACCATAGAAGATAAATGAGTAACTCCAAAAGAGTACCTGATTTCCCACCTATCTTATCTTGTCAGTGCCAGCAGTTGGGGAAGAGGCTGAGGGATAGCTTGGGCACTGGATTAGACTCCCCATATTACAGCCCCAAGCCTGCTGGAATTCCAGTTCAGTCAATGCTCTCCGGCATACAGTGTGATTTTTAGGTAGCCCTGCATGGAGACATGATTTGGACTCAATGAACCCTGTGAGTCCCTTCCAACTGGAGATATTCTATGATTCTATGGTACTGTTAGGCAATTAGTCCTACTGGTTTTGTTAACATTTTGCCCTAGTGCAGTGACGTCAATAAAGTGTATTTAGCACAGTAAACCACGACTGCACTCTGCAACATTCAACTTTGTTACATCATCAGTAAGTTACAACCCTGTTCTCTGCAGCTGTTCTCACGCTCTTAAAAAATATAACCCCTTGACTGCTGCCGAATGTACTCACATTCCCATGTCAAGCCAAGATGACACATAGTAAACACCACACTGACGCATGAAAAGGTCTGGTACAGTGCTTCCTGCCTTTATGGCCGTAACAGAGGATTACCAAAGAGACAGAAAATATTGCATCCGTTCAGCTCCAAAACACTGACCTCCAGTGGCCAAACCAGATGTCACAAAGTAAGTCCTCTGCATTAGGACAAATGTGTAATAACTGTGTTTTTATTTCCAGTACTGCAGTTCATCTGGTGAGACAAGTATTCCCATAAGAAACATTACACAGAGGGCAGATTTCCTCACAGCTGTCTTACCTTATGCCACAGGCCTGTCCCAAAGCACAGTCCCAGTCAGGGCCCATCATACAAGATGGTTTTGTTTGTTTGTTTGTTTACAGTTTGTTTACACTTCATAACCAGCAGCTAGACAAAACAGTTCACAAAACTTTCTGAACAGGCTGCAGCTAAAAGCAGGCTTACAAAGGCACTTAATGGTGTTTTTAGTCTAAATTGCCATTAACACTTTTTTTTCTGTCTTAAAGGCATATATACCCATGCGTTTGGACCACTTTGCCTCTGAAGCACGTGATGACTGCCACACAAATTCAACTGAGATTTTTCTGCTTTTCTGTCCTTAGTCCCAACAAAATGCCACCAGCCCCTTAACCACTGCAATATCCCAGAATGCTTTCTGCA
Organism: Lagopus muta; assembly: GCF_023343835.1. Lineage (NCBI taxonomy): Eukaryota > Metazoa > Chordata > Aves > Galliformes > Phasianidae > Lagopus > Lagopus muta. The sequence continues at coordinate 30,963,220 of NC_064435.1, forward strand.
GGCATCTAACAACATTTCACAAGTAACTGTTACAACTAGGACACTGAGGTAGGGCTTGTACAGAACCCCAGATGTGCTCATGACTCTTTAAGCAAAGCCAAACTTGGTTCACCATATGTTTAAATGATAATTCCACATCAACACTATGATGTGGTAACTCAGCTCAGCCAGCACAGGGAAAATCCAGCGAACTCCTCCCATTTCTTCATGAGCCAACAAAAGAGCTCACACATGAGCCTTTCAAATGATATGTAATAATTGAAGTCCCTCTGCGTTCCTGCAAGCCAACTGCTTTCAAGGGCTCAAGCTGAGACAACCCACAGTGATCAGATGTGTGTTTCTTACAGACATACAACAAACCCAGTGCTAAATTTCTAAAAAGCAAATATGTGGTTTAAGAGTCTAACTTCTCACTTTAGGCATCCACTTAAGTGAAAAACATGGCATTTCAAGTTTTTTTTATGATAGGTAGGCTTTAAAATACATTGTCAAATGGTATTGAAAAAGATCAAAAACCTTCTGTAAATTCTAATAATTGATGATGAGCTGGGACAGGACTGAAGAAAACCCCAGGAGGCTGTGTGGGTGTTTACCTCATTTTAGGCACTTGCATCTGAATGTCATGGGTAGATAGGAAGATACAGGCCTCAGTAAAACAAAATAGAAATATATATATTGTTTAGCTTGTTCTATATTTAAAGTCCTGAAAAGCCTTGATCATAAGATGAATGCCAGAAATGCTTCTGGAGGCACTCCAGACAGTGCTCTCTTTTCTCACTCACCAGATTTTTACAGCAGCATTTCAGTGGAAGAATGCTTAGAAACAGTCGGTTTTTATCATGTGCATTTGCAAGAGTGTGTTTACAGGCCTGATGACATCTAGGCATTTCAAATAGCAAGCTTTGAAGAACAGGTCTGAGAGACACAACAGACTCCATTCACTCTCTGACATACACATACATATAGTCCAGTAGCATACAGCACAAAGGTGAACAGTGTAGTGCAGAGGAATTATGTCATGTACAATGGATTACAGCTAAACAACTCAGGATTGCAGATGCTGTCTGTAAAGGAAATCACCTGTATCAGCAGTAGCACAGTGGTTTTTCAGCTTGCAGCACCAGCTCTCAACATCCCCTTGCTTCTAACCTTTCTTCTAGATCAATGACTGCAATACTCTGAGCTGTACTCCTCACTAAATCCAACGATGTCCTGCATGGCTGTGCTAGCAGCATATCTGGACAACACAGAATATGCATCTGGGGGAAAAACACATGGCAAAAAATGCTCTCATCCACACATGCAGATCTTGGATAGCCTGGAGGCTTATGAGAAAGAACGAGATAGACACATTTGCAGGGCTGGTTGCGATGCTGTGATAGGACAATGGGGAATGGTTTCAAACTAAAAGAGGGGAGATTTAGATTGGATCTAAGGATCTAAGGTTTTTTACAGTAAGTGTAGTGAAGCACTGAAACAGATTGCCCAGAGAGGTGGTGGATGCCCCACCCCTGGAGGCATTTAAGATCAGGGTAGATGGGGCTCTGAGCAACCTGATCTAGCTGTAGATGCCTCTGTTCATTGCAAGGGAGTGGGACTAGATGACTGTTAAATGTCTCTTCCACCTCAAACGATTCTATGATTTCAATGATTCTATCTAAGGCATGAATGGCCATGTACATCCTCAGTGAAACTTTGTGTATGTGTAAATGTGCAAACAGATGCAGGTATCCCACTTTGCCCACTGCTATTTCACCATCTAAACCCTACACATGATAATAGCAAGAATGCTGTATGTGTGTTTGTGGAGTGCAGCTATGGCCATAGTGTAGCTGCAGTGCTGAAGCAAACTGCCTTGATAATCTTATTTTGGCACACAGAGTAACTTCAAAAAAATGCATGCCAGCCCTAAGCAGCCTTTGAAATGGAATGTATACAAAGGCACATGTATCCTAAGCATCCTTGCTCTCTCTCTTTCTGTATAGATACATACATGAGACAGTTGCTAAATTTAGCAGTTGCTGCAATAAAAAAGAGTATTACTGCTTTAAGATCAGGAAGTAACATATTCTCTCCATTCTTCAGTATTTACTTTTGTGGATTTTAACGTACATTCAAAAACCAGGTTTCAGACACGAGCACTGTCAACGATTACAGTTTTTTCCCTTTTTCCTAGAATTGTCTTTCGCTTAATGCTTTCCAGACTAGCTGAGCCTTTCATAAACAGTGTAGTGAAACTGTAATAGCATTGCTGCAGGTTTGTTGTGAGTGAAGCTACATTAACTGGCTGGCTGTTGGGCTGGCAAAAGTTGCCAGCTCTGTGATGCAAGGTTCCTCCTTTCTTTCTTTCCTTTTTTTCCTTATTTTTTTCCCAGCATCATCCAAATTTCTTTCTCTTTTCCAGAGTACTGTATAATTTGCCAGTTTTGGGGGTTTGGGATTGGCTTTTTGGGTTGTTTTGGTTTTTTTGTTGTTGTTTTTTTGTGTTTTGGGTTTGTTTTTTTTTTTCCAGTGCACTTAATGTAATATATCCCTGAAGCAGAGAAACAGCTATATTTTGACATTTGGCAACAATAAAGCACAGAGAATAATGACTCAGAAACAAAGTAAAATAAACAGTCTTGTCTTCTGAAAGGTGGACAAAAAATGAATATTCATGACTGTAGGCCAAATGTTTCAATTCTGTGGACCTAAAATTAAGCACTAAATATAGAATGATCCTGATCTGCATCACTGTATCAAACATTCTGAGAATAAGACCATGTTCATGTGGAGTACCTTGAATGATAGGCATTAAGTTTTAGTATTTATTTCTACTTTTTTGAATAGCTCAGTTAAAAATAAGTGGCCTACTCACTAGAGAAGACACTGCTAACTGAAGAATTATTCTTCAAGTGTCATATATAATCTTGCAAGGAAATGAACTTCTTGGCATCCTTCTGGTTTCTTCACGCCCTCATAGCCAAGAGTGAGAGAAGGTAAAAAGAAATTCAAATAGGTTGTGGGAAGAACACCAGAGGGACAACACTAAGGCACAGACTCCCAGTGTAATTAAAAGGCCATGGAGTCTTTTCTGGTAAGCTAGTATGTGAATTAATATGTTCAGAAATAGAGCTGGCCAGGGAGGCGAGTTTCCATTCTGTGATAATTTCCAAGTTACCAGAATACTTTTAATCCTGATTTGGAAGAAATAAACAAACTCTTGAAAATTTTCACAGAACCAAAGTCCAATCTTATTTAGTTTCAGAAACTCTTAAATGCGAGGTGTTTCCAAAATGAAATGTGTTTCCTAAGATCCCTGGCAGTCACTGGCTGCATAAGACACAATTATTGTTAACAGTAATGGGAACAGTCGTATGATACTGAATATTACTCCAAAATTGGTTATTGGTGAGCTTCTGCACAACCAGCACCTTGTTACTGCTGCTGCCAGGATTCCTCAGACAGCAGCCCCAGAGCACCTCAAACAGAAAGGCTGCAGAGCTGAGACTTGGAGGGCCAATCAGGTCCAATTTGCTTGCTTTTCTTTTTCGTAGTCTTTGAAAAGGACAGACCCCCTGCTGAAATTAAAATCTGAGTGATTAGTTATTTCAAACAAGCCCAGTTTCTTTGGAAGACAAAGGAGACAATATGTGTCAGCTTCATTTTCATGTGTAAGGAACGATGGGACATTCCTAGGCAGAATCACACAGCATAGCTATAACAGCAAGTGTTGAATTTCCACAGTGGTGGTTCTGAATTTTTCCAGTGCACGAGCCTGACCACCTCTTTCTATTTCCTCTCAGGTATGACCGAGAAAATTAGGACATGAACCTGGAAGGAACATCAAAGCAAGTACTTTGATGCTCAAGGAAACAATTCACTATAGTTCTTATTCCTGAAAAGACCATAAAATCCTTTTCTTTCTCAGCCTTCATTTTGGTAGGCTAATCTAGCCAAGCGATCTTGGAGTTTGTCTACATCTGAGTCACACTGCCAAGCTGGGCAGCCGCAAGCCAGGTCTGACCCAGGAGCTGTGTAAAAGCCTTCATACAGCACCGTGCCAGAGTTTATATCTCTTGCTGAGAGGCTGGGCGTATTGTCCTGAGCATAATGCTGAGCTATTGCTGTTCTGTGGCTCTGATGAACATTGCTGGAGCAATCTGTGATGAGACTACCCCAGGTGGTGCCCTCCCAGGAGCTACAGACCTGTTATAGTTGTCCCTAGCAAGAGGCCAGGGAGGAGCTAGCACATTCCAGAGTAGTCAACAGCCTGTTACCTCCACCAAAAAGCACAAGTCAGTTGCCTTGCATTTGTCTCATTTTCCTTGGAAAAGGCAGTCTGTAGGACCTAGCTGCAGGCCAGACTGATGTCTCTAAAAGACAATATGTGTCCCTCAGAACACAGAGCATCACAATGTCATGTCATTAACAGGTGCTTTTAAAATGTTATTTTTCTCAGTTGACGATTTTTACTGAAAATATTAAGTAACATTAGCCCAATATGGATCTTTTTATGAATGCCTCTAGCAACCTCCCATTAGCCTCAGAGTTCCCTCTTAAGCAAAACCCATGAAGTTTTCTTCTAGCCAGTTCCTTACTCACCTTGCAATTTTTCTTCTAATTCCCATTTATTTCAGTTTAACTAATAATTTCCTATGTGGCAGCATTTCAAACACTTTACTGAAATCCAGACAGATCTACTGTATTTCTCTAGTGTAAAAATCCATTTTTATTAAAGAAAAATATTGCGCTAAACTTCAAGATCAGCCTCTTGTAACCTTATATTTCATTTTATCCTATTTTTCTTTTATCTCCATGTGCTTCATTATTTTTCCTTTAAAATTAGCCCTCAGCCTTTTAATATGGTTCAGGTTGTGGTAATATATTTCACGCTATATAGAACATTTTTCTACTTTTTTTCTGTTCTTCCTTTTTATAATAAAACCAAGTCATTCAACCTCTTAAATATCTTTTTTATTTAGCTTTGGAATTCCAACACCTTCACAGTTTAGGCTAAAACTTAAGTTTATGGAGTTTTTTCACTCATCTCAAGTACTTTAATTTCCACTTGTGCCCTTCCAGACTAATTAGCTGTGCCACTTCGGACCCACGTTCTACATCACTACCCTTCTTAAAAGCAGTAACTCCTAGTTTCACAAATTGTATTGAAGTCCAGTTCAGCCCTTGCTGGCCGTAAGACTTTACAACCACAATGGCAATGGAAAACCATTCCATAAGTTCTCTAGTTCAGCATGATTTTATTCCAGGAGGCTGTACAGAATATGCCTGTTATTTATACATTTGCTACAGAATTGTACAGAATTATTTATTCAGCATATTATATACCTCTAGTGTGTAGCATCTGTTGTGTTAATTGAGAGCACTACATTTCTCACTGCTTTAAAATCACAAATAATTTAGAGCTGTCTGCACTCACAAAATCGTAGGAAAAGTTGACATCCTCTGCACTTGTGTTCAGATCTTGGAATAATGCATAATACTACGACATCATGATATTTTAACTATCAGACTGATAACAGAGATATAAAGAAAGCATTACAATTTTATGGCAGTCATATGAATAAATCACATGTGTTTGTTGTTCTTGAAAAGGCCAAAAGCTCTTAAACTCTGGATTTCCTTCAGATTAAGGAAGAAAAAACAATGGGAAAAAGAAAAAAACACACACACACAAAAAGTTATTGTTCTTTGTTCATTATTGACTAGATAATAGGAGGTTACTTTTAAATAGTATTGTATGGTTATTATTATTGGAAAGCTGTTTTCTACAGCAGACTTCAGTGCCTGCAAAACAGCCTAGTAGTTCTCAGACCTCTACACTGGAAATAGATTTTCTTGATAAAGAAACCAAAGTGAATGCCAAGATCAAATAATCCTAAGCATTCAGCAACCTTTTGTTCCATATCTTTCTAACACATCTACAGTAATATGGGAAGAAACAAAAAATCTGCTCCTTTGCAGGATTCCCAGTGTAGGCTGCGAGTCTTTGTGAGAAAGTACACACTCACACAAATGCATACATGTCTAAGCAGGAAGGGCCAAAGGAGCAGGTTACCCTGACAATACACTGATGTTAGCCAAATGTGACCTAATTTCTCCACAGAACAATCCAGGCAGAATTGCTTCCAAGGGATTTGCTTACATAGAGAAAAAACCTCCTTTTTGTATCTTCTTCATGTTGTTTTTTAGGTGGGATGGGATTGTTTATTTTCTTTTTTTTTTTTTTTTTTAAATTAGCACCCCAAATGCTAACCTCTTCCTCAATGACTTATAAAGTGTTTTCATACCTGCTTTTTTAAAATACATTAATTTGTCAGTCAAGACCTATTTTTAGTCAGCAAAACTGCCCAAAGGCTCTGCTCACTTTTACAGTTCTGTTGTTCTAGGAACCAGGCAGACATGTGTGAGAGCATGGACTAGCATTAAGTAAAAATTCCAGTGGTAACTCAAAATCAAGATAAATCCAGATCAGAGCATGCAAAGAAATGGTAAAGAAGGGAGTATAATTTTAGCCACATCTGTGTATATTAGAATGATTTATTAGACTATTTTTTCACTCTGAAATGTAGAAATAAAATATGCAGAAAGCAAACTAGGAATGCCAATGGCAAGTTGATAGTCTCCTCAATCTGTCATTTTCTTAGCTTAGCAAGTGATTGAAAGTAAAATCCAGGGGAAAAGTCAAAACATTGCTTAAATTATTCTAGAAGTGGTAACTTCCCATTTAGATTAAATACCCTCTATGCATCAACCAGGACAGATATTGCTATTCTTATCCAGTAGGAACTTTGTCCAGTATAATTACAGCAATAGTCAGATACATCACTATGTGGAAATAATAACGTGTATCTAGAAAATGCAGTATGGCATATATCTACAACATGCAAACACATGATTTCAGAAACAAATATGAACAAAAGAGTCAGGTATTACAGGGACAATGTGTATGTGTGACTTACTTCTATAGGCTCTCCTGCACAGTTTCTAGGAAGTGTCCATATTACAGAGCTGTGATTACTGCATGTTGTTTTCAGGGTAAAAACGTAAGAGTTCATACTAGTGGCTTGTATGGATTTAGCACACTGTGTCAATATGAGGATATCTGACTCATTTCAGTGTATATCTATTGTATTAAAAAAAAAAAAGTATAATTCTTTTGATGGAAAACTCAAGCGCAGAGCTTTAAATACTCTGTAAAAAAAACTTGTCTCTTGGGGTATTCTTATGTTTGCCTCATACGTGCTTTGACACAGCTCTTGGCTGCTGTTAAGGAAGTTTCCAGAATCTTCTGGGAGCTATTTTATTTCTTAAGAATTCATTCAACAGAACCATTCGTTGAGCATTTCCTTGTATCCAAACCCATATAACTACAACACTCAGAATCTGTTTGAGAACAGAGTAGAAAGAGGCTGAGCAGGTGCAACAAGAAGCCACGGCACACCAGGCTACAGACTAGGTGCTGAGAGACATTGTCACCAGGTGAAGCATGTTCTCACTTGAGCACTGACCCAGCAAACATGATGATGCCTGCAATGTGAGTATATTTCCAAGTGCAGAAGGATGAAAGATGTAATTTTTTAAAGATAAATTTTAAATAAAATCAACATTTATGGATGTATTGTAAGATGTGAGATGGAGAAAAACGATATCTGAAATACAGAGACTGTTGCAGAATGGTGTCAAGTCACTTTACTATGGAAGAGAATATGAAGATCAAAAGAAATGCATGAAATAGAAACAGTTCCCACTTGAGACCTCTGAAAATATCCATGATATCTACACAAAACTGGCAAATAATACACAGCAAACACAGGAGATCTTTCTGGACCAACACTTGGGTGCCAGAAAACATACTCCAAAAAGCACTAGATGATTCCACTTAGAAAACTGAACTAAGCTCCAAATTTTTAGTGCACTGGGAGTAGTATATGGTTTGAGAGAGCTGCAAGGATACAGAAAATTTAACTTTTTCTCATTAAATCTTCCAACTGAACGAAGTTAGTTGTTCATGAAGCCAACAAGTATATGTACAACATTCTGCACTAAAATTGTTTTGTTCTCCAAAACTTTCTGGTTCTGATATCTACCTACAGGGCATTCTCAAATATTGAACAGGAACCATTTCTCTCCCCAAAGCCTGTTCACCAATGTTCCTTGGTGTAATTTCACAGGACCATTAGCCCCTGTGTCTTGCATACTATCTTTCTTTACTCTGTTAGGCTGCAATCAGTGATAGCATCTAGTCTTACCTCATTTCACATTTCAGAACTTTGTCCCTTCCTTACCTTTCAGAATTAAAAACATGCTCATACATATTTTCACTCATTTTATTGACTGAAGCATTTCTTTCTTTTTTTCTTTTTCTTTTTTTTTTTTTTTAATTTATTTTGCCCCTTGCTGTTTGTTTCATTTGCTGTTATCAAATCGTTTTAACACACATTCAACCATGTGGAGATGAGGTTTGAACCATTTAACACAGCTTTAGACATTGACTGTTGTAACGTTTTCCACCACTATTTTAAGGACTGCCTGCTTGCCATTTGGCTTTCAAAATCACAAATAAAATTCAAGATACTAATCCTTGCTCAAGCAGTCCTTCATCATTTAACACCTGCTGGGTCTCTAAACTTCATTTAATTTCTCAGGTCCAGCCAAGCTGTTCAGACAATAAAAGACACTTAGGTAGGTAACACCTTCATAGAGCTTCACCCCTGTTTGCATGTCAGGAGATCATTATTATTCCAGGTATGGGACTGGAACTAACCCCCCTAGATTCTCTCCCTGATACTCTAAAATCAATTCAAATAGTCAACATCCAAACGATAGCAGTAGAGATATTTCCTTTTTTTTTTCCCATGAACCGATACCAGGAGATCTGTAAAGTAAAGCTCAACAGCACTCAAAGTTTCTGTTTGTAATACTAAAGTTAACGGAGAGTTCAGTGAATCACAGAGAAGGCCTATTGATATCTGTGTCCACTGGTAATGTACCAAATCTCCTGCTGTGTTAAAGACAAAAGAATCCACACTGTAAATGTTAAACAGACAGGTCATTGATCCATTTGTTTTCCTGTGACTTTCCCAGGCTTGATGTCTTCTCCTGTCTTCCTGACTACACCCTTTATCTGTTCCAGCAATTGGCCTACCGCACAGGATGAACTCTACATGATACAAGCCTTTGGTGAATCAGATATTTTCCTGTAAACATGCAGTATTTCAAACTAGAATTTCTTAAGGGAAACTGTCCTTATGAGGCAGAAAGACATTGAAATCGTTATGAGCTCCACATTCCTCAATGGCAGAGTATTTGTTTGTAAATATTTTGCTTTTATAGAATGAAACGGAGCCTCCTTTGTTTGCCTATCCCCATATCTCCCTTTGACATCGTGTCTCAAAAAAAAAAAAAAAAAAAAAAAGCTCAAAATTTTTCATGCAGCTTGCTTCATTTTAGAATACTGGCACTGAATTCTAGTTTATGTTGGGATTTTTTGCCTATTTTGGCATACATAGCACATTGTGTCCAATTGCAGATGGATGAGCTCCAAAACAGCTCAAGAGCTGTTATCTTACCTTCAGGTATTTCTGAGGTCTGTTACAGTTCCTTTAGCTCCCTTCTAACACAGGAAACATTTTAATACAGAAGTAGGTATTTTTGTTCAATAAGAATTTTTTAAAAAATAAGGAAGACAAGTTGGGGAGAAACTGGCAAGCAATATGTTTCCTAACACTGAATCTGAGATGCAGCTGGACTTCACATATATTTCAGGGGCCTTGTTTCAAATCTTGTCTTATGTCTCTCTTTCCAAATCTACATTCTACGCATTTCAAGATCTTCTATGGTCCTTTTATGGCTGTATCTCCTCAGTGCTTTGACATGACACAGATAAAATTAAACAGAATTAATTCATTAACTGATTGTTCATTAGGGATTATTAGAAATTTCATAATCTTACTCAAGATCAAGGGCAGCACTTAGGAGTTCCAAGAGGCTTCATTTTTTTCAAATAAAGCAGGTCTATAGATATTTAGCCCACAGTGCGGGAATGGCAAGATGAAAAGAAAAGCTCAAAGTTACGGCTGCTTTAATTAAATTGATTGATAGCACTCTCCTGTTTGTTAAAGAGAAGAAAGCACTTAGTCCTCCATTCAACCATCTGCTAAGAGCACTCCCCCGAGTAGGAGCTGCATGCAGGTACCTTGGCTGAACTCCGTTCCTGTGGATATTGTAATAGATACAGTGGGCTGCAGTGAAGTGCTCTGAGGGTATATCCTATCACATGCATCAGTAATTTTTCTTGAATTGAAAACTTTGTTCAACTCTTGTCGATCATGGTCAACGTCAGCTGGCAGAGCTGCTTTGTTTGAAGTTATTTGATACACTAAACAAGTGGGATAAGTTTTATGGATAAGGTTGGGCAGTTTCACAAACTTGGGAAGAATTCTCACCACCTTGCTGACCTTTTTCCTCAGAAGCTATTGTTACATTTCAAATATCTCCCTACAGATTATTTCCAGTTTTCTGAATTTATTTATTCAAGCATTGCATTCCAGAAATTCTAGTTATTTGGCATCTAATCCATGGGATAACTGATTTAAAGTGCCTTAATTTGCTTTAGAGAAAAAGTTCCTATGGACTGTGTACACCTTTGTCTACAAAATCCACATTAAAATCAGAGTAAATGGAAAGCAGCAAAAATATTTTTGAAGATTTAAAGCCCACAGACTTGACAAAGATCTTATATCTGAGTTCTGAGGCAATTCCTCTGTCTTACTCATAATCAGGAAAGCATTTCTATGATAGAGTTTCCTGTGACAAGTGACAAAATTTAATGACTCACAAGAAACATTGCCTGCATTAGTGTAATTGTACTTCCCTATTTCTTAGCTGAGGAAGAGCATTCAGTTACTATGGCTGTGGAAATCCTTGGGGTTTTTGCTCAGCTCTGCTACTCTGCTACTAATACTATTCCTTCTTGCTTCTAGCTTTTCACTTTTTCCTTCCTGTACCACTGAGCAGGAATAATACATGCATCATGAGGACACGTTTTAAAGGAAATGCACTCAGCAATCAAGGAGGAAGCACATACTGGGTTTAATGATTAGTTGGCATTTAACCACACATAAATCTATTATGGGATTAAAAATCTATTACTGTGCCAGCCTCAGGAAAAGAAATGCACAGCTGCAGAGATTACTTGTTGTGCATACACACAGTCTCATCCACCCTTGCTGTGATTACACAAAGATACATCATCATTTTCCTGCAGTTTTCTCTGAGAGAATGGGGTACAAATGTTTAACTCTGGATAATATTGCTAACAGAGGTTAAGGAAATCCCAGAAGCAATAATTTAGGATAAGTAATAACAAACATCTTGGCCAATAAGTAGACTAAGGCATTAAAACTATCTTTCCTTGCAAATCACACACAGAAAAATGGCTGATTGTTATTCTGAGTGACAGAACCACTCTCAGAAAACCATTCCTTTTACCTCCAGCTACACTTCATCCGCAGCCTTTATCACAAATCTGAGCTTTCACTTTGGATGACTTGCTTTTTAATGAGATTTGTATAATTGTGGGAAGAGTCAGTTCATACTTTTCTTTAGTTTTGATTTTGTTTTGTTTTGATGTTGTATCATTTAAATGCTTTCCCTTTATTCCAAAATAAGTTCCTAAATTAGATCTAACCAGCACATGCCTGTGTGTTTATGCACATGTATCTGTACACATTTATCATTTGCTTGTATCTGTATTTAAAAATGAAGGACATCTGCAAAAAGATACCTGCTACAGATGATCTGAATGAATCACAGAAATCTCTGAGGTTAGAAAGGACCTCTGGAGATCATGTAGTCCAATGCTTTCCTCTTCAAGGCTCCCTGGGCAACCTGAGCCTATAACTGAGCACCTTAACACTACCGCCAGCAGGTCGAGGGAGGAGATGTTTCCTCTCTAATCAGCCCTGGTGAGTACCAGGTCAAGTTCTTGGCTCTCCAGTACAAGACGGGCACAGGCAGATTAGAGTGAGTCTTACAAAGGTGAATAAGGGACTGAGGTGTCTGTCATACTGAGGAAAGGCTTTGAGACTTGGGACTAGAAGTTTCAAGGGGATCTTCTCAAGGTGTTGATTCCTTCCAGTATCGCTGTGATTTCAGAAACTAGTGTCAGGGCCCCATGGGCCTTAACCATCCTGACTAGCCCCACCTGTGGTGTCTGCCATGTACTGTACCCATGGGCTGGGAGCCACATTTCAGCTCAGCTCAGGGTTTCTGACCTCTGGTCATGCCATTATGTGTACCTGTCTCTAGTCCTGTCCCCAGCTATAACTGACTGGCTTGCTGGTCTTCTTGCTGGTCTGAACCCAGACCTGGCTTTCTACCTTTCTGTGGTGATCATCAGATGGGAGACTTGACCTGCCTGTGCCATACTTTCCCTTGGCTCCTAGCTTGTCCCCCAGAGGCACCAAGCCCTGCTGGTCACCTTCTAAGAGAGCAGCCTGAGCTTCAAAATATAGTTTGTATTGCAAAACTAGGATCTGTGTGATTTAATGTAACTTTCAGCAAAGCTAATGCGCTCTAAGCAAGCAGAAGCAATGGCATTGCATGCTTCAATCATTCCCTAAAACAGAGACAGAAAATAAGTCAGAGGAATTACAAACCAAGAGTCCATTGCTGCCTGTTACATAAAAAGAAAACTGAAAATCTTACAGGTAATAGGAAGGATAATGAGCTTTAACAGAATAAGCTTACAATATTCTGTACGTCAGAGTATAACCCTACTATTCTGCAGTAAAACATTTACCTCTCAGGTCTACGTAAGGCTCTTCAGAAAATCTGAACGTCTACCCTTTCCCTCAGAGCAGGCTTGTAGTCCATCCAGCTCCAGCAGCAGAGTTTAAGATTTCTGAAAGCCTTCACTTCAGGACCTGTTACTTTTTTCTTCTCTAGTAGGAATCATTTCAGATTAGTTTTACTTTAACTCCTTTGGTCTACAGTGACTTCCCACAGATGGAAGAAAACAGAGAAATCTACTACTCCCTACCAGCAACTGAATTCTTCAAGTAAAAATAGCCATGGTGGCGCTGAAAAAGGATTGTGGATTGTCTGCCCAGCAAGCTACAAGCCTTTCTGGTGCAGAGTAAGCAGACCTATGTCTCAGCAATGAAGCCAGGCATTATATGGTGAAGATGAAGAGGTTTTTGTCTTTCTCATACCCATTTTGATGGAATGCAACAGTCTCTGCTCTATGTGAGGAAGGACACAGAAGTTTCTGTAACTGTCTCTTGTGATAAATGCATTTGTTTGGCCCACATTAATATATAACAAGAAAGAATTTACAGAGATATTTCACTGTTAAAATTCAAGCTGATCCAAAATGCATTATATCCTCAGTAACAATGTGAGTTACAGCACCTTATAATTTCCCTGTATCCTTAGTATTACTGTGTAAGCTTGTACCGTAGATACAATGGGTTTACACTGCTTTTGACTTAGTATTCATAATGACTCGTGTTGCAGAAAATTATCTCACAAAAGACTATTGCTTATTTAACTAAAGCTTTGCAGGTGGATCCAAACATATGGTAAGCACTGTGAAAGCTGTTGTTGAAATGCAGAAGGTTGGACAGACTGGATGTGGTGCCCCATACCGGAACGCTGACAGGAATATCTGCAGGTTCAAACTGACAGGAGAGTAATAAATTACAAATTCAAGTGCCAAGAACAGCATGCTCTTTCTTTTCTTTCTTTCTTTCTTTTTTTTTCTTCCTTCTTTGTTTTCCTTCTGCGTGCAGGTTTCACTATTGTTCCCTAAAAATGCTAGAATGCTAGCAGAAAGAATTTGCTGGTTCAGATTCCTGGATAACAGTTCACTTTGGTGAATGCTATTTGCCTTGGCAAGAGGTTTTCAGTTTTCCAACTATCATTAACATGTGCAGCCAAAGTCTGAACAAACACATACTTTTTGTTTAATGTTCTGAGATAAAATAAACAAACAAGTACAAATAAGTTTTGCTCCAAACATCAGTTCACAATACATGATCCCACTGATCTGAATCAACAGATACTCATGTAAAGTGTTTAGTCACATAACACATGGCAAAGTTCTCTTTTTGTTCATCAAATGGCAGTATATTTGGCTTTGATGGCAGCAAATAAGCTCTCTTTCTATCACATCAAAGTGGAGAAACTGGGCAGTTTCCAAGAGACAAAAAGCAAACAAAAACAAGTTGCTGCAGTCTTTGCAGAAGCCTGTCCTGATCTGTCAACAAAAGCAAATAGCTTGCAGTACTGACTTGATGAAAACTATGGTGAAGAGAAATCAAAAGACACCATAATATGTAATTGAAGACCAATTGATCTCCGTTTAGTACAGTTTGAAATTTCTTGAGCAGTCACCTCACACCCCATGCTGTGGCTTCACAGAGGTTAGTTTTAAACTTATCCCATAGACATCAATATCGAATGAGAGCTTTTACAACTAGATAGTTTGTGGTATCAACAAAGAAATCTAAAAGATTTCTCTTCACAAAGAGAAGAAACTATGAACGTACAGCAAAGAGGTCCCAATCATTTATTTTATATATTTCTTCTTTTATCTTTTAATATGATATAACTGATGAATGCATGTTTTCACTACTGACACTATCAGATAGATCCAAGTCACAGCTGTTTTGTTATAGCTTCAGTAACCAACACTATAGTTTGAGATGAAAATGTTTCCTTGCTTCACTTGAAAATAAAAATGGTTGTCAAAGATAAAAGAAATCAAGGGATTTCCTTCTTTCTTTCTTTCCTTTTGAATAGGAAGTCACCACATAAGTCTCTGGTAGGATAATTGATATCAGAAGACTCATAAACTTTTTGTTATAGTTACCCGCGTTTACCAAGACCCACTCCAAGGCAATTCTCAACACCTCCCGTTAAATATTAGTTGCACTAGGCCAGTAAAGCACTAGAGGGAGCTCCAAGATAGATTCAAAGTCTGCTCTACCCAAAAAGTGGTTTAAATAGGATATAGCTGTGCTAAGCACGGATCAGTGTATGTGCTGGGGTTGTACATGCCATTTGCTGCTTATTGATTACCTCCATTTTATTCCTCTAAAACTTTTAATACTCGCAATAGTCAACAGATTTTCTACTGATAATGCAACTGCCGTTTGCTGTCTCTAATACTGTGACAGAAGAATACTGAAAGTCACTGTAGAATCAGGATATGGCTTCATAGCAGGGAGCTTAGATGATTGTGTAGCTAAATATTGTTTTGCACATATGCACAGGAGGCAAATGAGAGTCAAAGCTGCACAATCTGTCTTAACTTCCTTAGTTTTTCGAAAGGCTTGACTCTGTATTGTCAAGTTACTGGTTTAATATTTGCATGCAGTGCTTTTTGTACCCAAAAGAACCTGTTATACACTTCATTACAGAAAATGAGCAGACATTTTGTAGACCAAAGCAGATGTTTTTTAATGGTTTTCCCTGGTGTAGGGAACCTGCTTTGGCAGGGGGGTTGGACTCGATGATCTCTGGAGGTCCCTTCCAACACCTACAGTTCTGTAATGTGCAGAAAAGATATTGCAGAACAGTAGAAACAACTAGGCTGTTTCAGTAACATATCACCTGAACACTGTAAGCAGGACATGAGGTCTTTTCTGGCTGCTCTGGAAATTAAGATATGCAATGTGTATCAATCTTTGAAATCTGCTGGAGATACTTTGCCTGATGCAGCCCAAGATACCATTAGCCTTGTGGCAAGGGTGTAAGCTTCAGTATAAAAGTGTGTTTATGTGTGAAAACCACACAGTGGATAACAACACTGCCAGATTCACAAAAAAGCCCCAAACATTTTCAACTAAGTCCTCACCACAAGATAACTCCTTTCTCCAAATTCAAAGTTTCCATTTGAAATTTTATCCTTAAAATAAAATTATACACACAACTAAGCAAAGCTTGCAGCTCAATAAGCACTTTTCCTTTTTTGTTTTCTTTCAGGTGGTGTTACTGTTTTCCTACTCTGCCCCTCTGCAAGCATACCGCAGAATTTTCCTACACTGCTTCATTGGTTTGTCATTTAGTGCAGGAAAAGTGGCATGACCCTATCAACCCATTCTCCTTCCACGTATCATTGGACATGACTATTAATCTACAGGGCTGTGTAGGAATACCTCATGCTCTGAAAACATAATGTGTATTCCAATAGGCTTTTTCTCATTTAAGCCACATTAAACTCCTAAAAGAAATGATTACAATAGGCACTAGAATCCCAGAATAACAAAAAAAAAAAAATGTATTTCTTATTTGTCTGTTCTTAAATTGTTCATCTCAAAGATTTAAGGAAGTTTAAAAGTGTTACTGAATCTCTTCAGACACAACAAACAGAAAATGAATTCATCATTCCACACTTAATTTGTGGGTTTTATTTGAAATGCCAAGTTTGGGGCTTGCAATTCCAAATGACTGTTACAGTTACAGAATGATATTTGAATATTACTAATCCTTGTAGGGATAAGAATAAAGAATAGATTATTTTCCATACCAAAAGTATTTTTAATAGCAAGACCCAGGATTTCTCTAGCTTCAAATGTAAAAACAAAAGAAGGTCAACATGTTACAAGATGAGTTATAATTCTTTGGAACAAGTTTTGATCTGTTGATGTTCCATCAGCACAGGAGAACTACAGCAATAAAGGAGTAGTGTACTCCAAACAGTGAATATTAGTATGATTGTGGCATGCCTCGTGTTGTATTATAAAAATAAAGTCAGTGAACTTGAACCACCCAAGAAGAAGAATTAGTCCAGCAGCACAGCCTGGGTTGTAAATATGAGGTAGAGACACTGAAGAAGACCTCTGTGTGTAGTCAGTTCTAGGCACGTCTTTTAAGAATTTTTTCTGCTGTAAAACCTTCATAACACATACATTTTGCCTAGAACAAGACACTGATCATTGGTTTAAAATTTTCTTTTAAAATAAAGAAAGAATCAAGAAGATCTTGAATATCCAAGATGGAATTTCTAATGCAATTTAACTGTGAATTACAGTCTCAAAATGAACAGTAAGTCTGAAACTGACTCAGTTCAGAAATGAGTGTTAGGAGTGCACTCTTGGGAATACACCTGAACTACTACTTCTCGAGCAGCAAGAAGGTTTTCTCCATTCTTTTCAGAAATAGATTTTAAGAAGTGTTTAATATCACACCTAATTTATTTTGCTTTCAATTTGCATTTTTTTCCTAGAAACAATTCCCTGTTTTTCAGCCAACCTTATGCAGCGCTGTAACTATACAGTATCTACAAGAACAAAATAAAACAAAGCAAAAGGCAGACACATATCAATTCAGTTACCTGATAACCTTCCACAACAAACTAACACTTTCTGTCAACACGGGAAAAGTGGTGGATATCATTTACCTGGAGCAAAACATTTAATAGTTTCCCACAGCCTTCTCCTAGACAAACTGGCAAGATAATGATTGGATGAGTGCTCTTTGATGTGGGTGGAAAACTGGCTAATGGGCCACACTTGGAAAATGGTGAATGGGTTTTACTGAGACTTGCAGCCTGTCACAAGTGGCACCCTCAGGGATTGATAATGGGCCCCATACTGTTCAACCCCTTATAAACCATCTGGATAGTGGAACTGAAAGTACTATCACCAAATTTGCCAACAGTATTAAGCTGGATGGTAAAGGGGACACATCAGAAAGGAGAGACATCTTAAAGAGGTGGGTAGGATGGAAGAATTGGCAAGAGCAGCCAGAAGTTTAACAAGGACAAATGTGGGGACCTGCACCTGTGAGAACATAATCAAAGAGCACACTACTGGCTAGGATCTGTGTTGCTGGAGCCTTGCTGATAGAGACCGTGGGGGTATGGTGAACAAGATGAACAGGCATCATGAACTAAATCGACAGGGGTATTATTAGCTGGGAAAGGGATGTGATCATCCCACTCTACTCAGAGCTTGCCAGGGCACATCTAGAGTATTGCATCCAGTTGACACTCACGATTCAAAAAAGATGCAGACAGACTGGAGAGGGCCACAAAAGTACTGAAAAGTCTGGAGAATCTGCTCAGGGAGGAAAGACTGATGGAGTTCAGTTTTCTTGCACTGTAGAGGAGAAGGCTCAAGAGAAGTTTTTCTGCAGTATTTTAGTACTCAAAGAGCACTTACAAAGAGAACAGAGGATTTCTGTTCATGAGGAGCCACATGGAGAAGACAAGGAGCAGCTGGTACATGTTGCACTAGAGAAAGTTCTAAAATTCAAACATACAACATCAGAAACTAAACCTGTAGCCCTCCTTGTCAGAGTAGGATTCTGTTGGCACTTTTAGGACCAAAAAGGGAAGGAAACAAATCATTTGCCTCAGCGTTAAAATAGCTTCTGGAAGCATTTGAACAACTATGTAGCACCAAAAGTAAAAATAATAAAAAAAAAAAACAATGTAATAGGAAAAATACCGAATATTTTTGGTAGCAAAAATACCTAGAAACCCACAGATTTAATTAAATAAAAAGTAACAAAAATAAAACAAAAAGCAAAACAAAACAAAACAAAAAACAACACCATAGAAGCAAAACTAAGCCCTGTAAATCTATGAATTCATTATTGGCTAATAAAATTTAAATACAATGTTTGCTGTGTTAAACAGCCACTAAGTGCCAAAGCCGATATTGACCTGGCCAGGACTGTCAGCACTACATGCTCTTCTGTTGTTGTTTTCTATTCTGGAACAAAATGTGGTTTCCTTTACTTCTCTCTGGAAGAATTACCTTACACATGAAGATCTACAAACAGAAGAAAGGAAAATAAATCAACTAGATTTAAGCATAAAAATAAATCATAGTCTTCCTAAAATTTAATAAGAATTGCAACTTACAGTGTGAAGCTAAAAAGGAATCACTTCCTTGCAGTGGTTGGAGCAGGACTCTTGTACATAACTAACTGCCCACAATCATGAAAGATTTTGGTTTTCATATTCCTGGGGTGTAAATATCAAGAAGATCAACTCTTTATTGAATATCATTCTTGAGCTTTCAGGTATGATTTCAAAAAACATTAGTAAATTAAGTCCAATAATTTTCCAGAGATTTTCATTCATTTCAGAATAAGCTATATTTTCTTGGCTACATTTTCTACCTTCTGAAAGAAAGGAAACATCACTCCCATTTGTAAGAAAGGTAGAAAGGGGAACTACAAGCTGATGAAACTCATGTCTGTGCCCAGGAAGATCATGGCATAGATCCTCCTGGAAGCTTTAAGGCACAGGCAAGATGAAGATGTGATCCGTGACAACCAGCACAGCTTCACCAAGGGCAGATCATGCCTGATCAATCTGGTGGCCTTCTATGATGAAATGATGGCTTCCGTGGATAAAGAGCAACTGATGTCAAACGCCTGGGCTTCTGCAAGGCCTTTAATACAGTACAAGATCACATTCTTGTCTCTAAGTTGAAGAGATATGGATTTGAAGGGTAAACTGTTTACTGGGTAAAGAATTGGTTGTATGGTCATAGTCATAGAGTTGTTGCCAACGGCTCTATGTCCAGATGGAGGCCAGCTCCATCCTGGGACCGGTGCTCTTTAATATCTTTATCAATGACTAGGACAGTGGGATCAAGTGCACTCTCAGCAAGTTTGCAGGAAACACCAATATGAGAGGTGCAGTTAATATGATACAAGGAAAGGATACCACTCAAAGGGAGCTGGACAAGCTTGAGAAGTGGGCCAACATGAACTTGATGAGGTTCAACAAGGCCAAATGCAAGGTGCTGCACTTGGGTCAGAGCAATCCCAGATATGCATACAGACTGAAAGAACTGATTGAACTAGAAAAGGACCTGGAGGTTTTGGTAGATGAAAGGCTTGACGTGAGTCAGCAGAGTGCTCTTGCAGCTTGGAAAGTTAACTGTATCCTGGGCTGCGTCAGAAGAGAGGTGGTCAGCATGGCATGGGAGGTGGTTGTCCCCCTCTACTCTGCCCTCATGAGATTCTGTCTAGAATACTGCATCCAGACTTGGAGACTCCAGCACAAGAAAGATGTAGGGCTGTTGGAGTGGGTCCAAATAAGGGCCATTAAGATGATCAGAGGGCTGGAGGGCAGGAGTCTTCTTATGAAGAAAGACTGAGGGACTGGGCTTATTTAGCTTAGTGAAAAGAAGGCTTCAGAGAGACCTCACTGCAGCTTAAACAGAGCTTTTAAACAGGAGACTGACTTTTTATACAATCTGATAGTGACAGGACAAGATGTAATGGTCCAAAACTAAACAAGGGGATATTTAGATTAGATTTTAGGAGGAAATTCTTTACTCATTGGGTGGTGAGGCACTGGAACAGTTTGCCTAGAAAAGCAAGACAATCTAATGGGTAGCAGGGGGGTTGAAACTAGAAGATCTTAAGGTTCCTTCCAACCCAAACAATTCTATCATTCTAGGCTCTTGTGGGTCCCTTCCAACTCAGAATATTCTGGATTCTATCATTCTGTGACAATAGATAAATCAATTCACAGTAGAATGGTGTAAGAAGAAAGATGTGGGGATAACATTTGTACATACACTTTCCTTTAAGTGCAGTGTGCAAGCAAACTCACTGCCCTCACAATAAGATAGCTACATGTCATATTCCAGTTATATGCCAGTCACCAGTGCTATATTGCTAATCCTGAACTGTGTGTTCAGGGCCACAGCCAAAGATACAGACATGGCTTGAAGATGTGTATGCAGGCAACAAAATTAAGCTTTATAATAATGGGAATGTAGAGCTTTCCTTGGATCTTCATGCTCTCATGTGACACCATATGGAAAAGAAGGGGTATGGATTTGTATTTCTTGTTTGTCTTCATCAAATGATAAATTCATTTGATGAATTCAGATCCATACACTCACTTTACTCATTTTCAGGTATGTGTTATATTCTTTGTATCCAGATTCACACTCCCTCTTTTTACTGGACAAGCCATATCCCTCTGACCCCAGAAATCACTGGAGTAGACTGTACAGTTTCAGAGCACATTTTACTGATGTTGTATCTCAGGATAGAAAATTACAGTTATATCAGCTCATTTTCACTGATTGTTATCAGGGAGCAGGCAACAACTCATATCTAAATACACTAAAAAAATCACACGGGGAAGCTGAATTGATAGCTGTCTCATCCTCAAGATATCTAGATCACATCTGTCATACTGAATAAGTATTGGAGTTTACCCACCTGAGATTCATATATCACATTAAAGTAGCAGGCTGATTATTTAGAGCAATTATTTCATTCACCAGTGTCGTGCAAATTTTGGCCCAATGACAAACCTCAGAGTCTTTCCTAGTTACTTCTATTTTGATCTAAAATTCAGTGTTCCATCATAAGATTCAGTGTTCCTGCAGCATAGGAAGTTCCGCACAAACGTGCGCAAGAACTTCTTTACAGTGAGGTGACGGAGCACTGGAACAGGCTGCCCAGGGAGGTGGTGGAGTCTCCTTCTCTGGAGATGTTCAAGACCTGCCTGGATGCCTACCTGTGCGACCTGCTGTAGGGAACCTGCTTTGGCAGGGGGGTTGGACTCGATGATCTCTGGAGGTCCCTTCCAACCCCTACAATTCTGTGATTCTGTGATTCTGTGATTTCTAATAAAAGGATGATTTAATAATCGGCAGTATCCAAAAGGATGAAATTTAAAGCTGTTGCAAATAAGCCCATCACTGTAAAATAATATCACATAACAAGTTAATGTGATGCACAAGTAAGTAAAGCAAATGTCTGCAGTTGTCCACAAACGCTCATCAGAAAATATACAGTGGTCAAATTATGAGTGAGTTCTAAAAAGTGTTCACATCTGTTCTGAAAAATCATGGTTTTAGTACCATCCAAATGCATGAACTATGAAGACTGATGGTGTAATTATAGCCATGCTACATCCAGATTTTATTTTCTCCTAAGGGACTTTTATCTGTTACTGATGATCTGTTGAGAAAATCTGCCACTGCCAGCACAACAGTTTTATCAGAGAGAAGGACACAAAGGGACATCCAGTACTGCACAGCCTTCCATTAAGTGATAAGAAAATAACAGAAGTTTCAAGGGCTTTCTTAGAAGGATGAACAAATGGGAATTCTGATGCAAACACCATGTGAATAAACAAATGCACTACAGAGAAGTATCCTCAGCTCACCCCTCGTTATATTAGATTGCCTGGTTTGAAAAGTAAGAAAGTGTGCTGGAGAAACATCTGGATTATTCATTCTGTTTGACACTCACTTTCTTTGTCATTAGGCTTAAGCACCTGGTTCAGTTACCACAGGTTAATGGATTACAGTGCCTCAGCTTTAAGAGCAGGTCAGGAACATCTTTCAAATTCTGTTTTGTAAGAACTGAAATGCATTCACTTGACCACTCTTCATCACAGTTTGAGAGTATGTTTTACTTTGCATTTGCGGTGGACTGGGAGCACTCCTGCAGACAGTTGTCAAAAATCATCTGATGTGTTTATGCAAACAGCTGTAACTCCATCCATCCTGATCCCTGGTAGTGCTAGGACCACCACTCAGCTGTTTGCAAAAACTCCAGCAAATCTTGACTGCTGAACTTGAAGGAGATAGGAAAGGAATATTACAAAAAGAAGACAAAAACAAAGGAAAATTTGACGTGTATCTAAAACAAGAGTAGAATAAGAAAAGAATATTCAGACCACAGACAAAGATTTACAGTTTGTAAATCCTAGGGGGATTTTGAGTCCCACATCTCAGATGCTGAGCTAGTGTTTGAACTTCAAGTACAAAAGGATGCTGCCTTTAAACAGAAGATAGAGCAACACAGAGATTAGAGACAGTGTGGAGAATCAAGTCCTCTCTCCCAGTTTCATCAGTGACCTACTCTGCACTCATTGCTCACAGTTGGGGAAAATTCAGAAATAATACAAATTGCATGTCTGTAAATGGTGTGAGTCAGGCTCTTTGCATCTGGATAAATCCCAAATCATCCTATTAGTTACACAGTACAAACTGTGGTTTGTGATGATTTAACTGGAGGAGGATGCAAAGGAGGGCCAAAATCTAGTCCTGTTGAAGCCATAAGAACAAGATTTCAATCCTGAATCTAGTGAAAGAATAGATTCTGTACTGAAGGAGGGCAGAGAGTGCATTAGGAAAGGAAAAAAAAAGAAAAGAAAAAAAAAAAGAGAATGATAGGATATATATTGTTGAATTATTTTTTGTTTATTAGATGACCACTCAGATATTTGAATGCTATGCATGATTTTTTTTCATTACATCTATGGCTCCTGTCATTTTGATCTAGTAATTGCAACTTATCACAGATTTTAAGACAGAAATACTGATAAATGCAGATGACAAATTTTCTTTGACAGCAAATACTGAAAAGCTAGTGTACAAGAAAAAAAAAGCCACCACTTTTGAAAATTTTCACAATAATTATCAGAACATAGATCTTATTAATAAAATATTTTCAACTGTTTCCAAGTAGTCGTTCAGCCATTCTAGAACTAAATATTTCCACATATGCTGTCAGATTTAGCATTTCAGCATTCTGAAAATATCCTGGACATTCTTAGAAAGCACTGTGCAGGTAGAAAGCGCACACTAAAGCAGAAGTGATGCTAGTCCCCCATCCACATTTTCTCCACCTTAAAAGTCTTTTCTCCCATCCTTTCTCCTCACCATGTCCCCACATCTTCTTCAGCCCCTTCGAAAAGCCTGTGCCAGGTGAAATCATGCAAGCAGCATAGGTGTGAACAAGCAAGAGGGGAATGGGCACAGAGCATCGGTATGTTCAGCTGATGGAGTTCAACATAGTGGTAAGAAAGGAGGCTGCCCTGCGCAGAAGGGCTGGTGACAGTCTGCCTCTTACTGGAGGAGGCTGGTGCAATGAAGGAAACGACCCTGGCTGAGCCTCCAGAAATATAAAGATAATTATGTTTGAGGAGATGAAGGGAGGAAAGTTTCAAGGTGATAATCACAGCTGTAGTTGTGCCTTCCCTTTTATCTGTTCTTTTTCCTATTTACATTTCTATTGTTCTTCCCCCTCCCTGCTGCTGAAGCATAAAATAAGGCACGTCTTTACTGAGACAGTGTGGTTATTTAGCTTCCATAACAAATCACAAAGCAGATGGAGCTCAGATCTGTTTGTTTCCCTCAACACATGTGGTTTTTAACCTGTTCTGGTAGTTTTTTAATGAAGTGTGGAAGGACATATTGAGCACAGAATGATGCTGTGCTTTAAATTCACACCTCATTGCATGGAAAAGTTACAACACAGGAAGGAAATGGATGTAGCTGTTTGCAAGTAGTTGGAATTTAAATGCAGAATTAGGAAAATAAGTGCTAGTTTTCATCTAATCAGAGCACATGAGATAAACCAGTCAGCAACGTTTGTCATGTCTTCCATTGAATTCGACCAAGCTTTCTTTCAAGTTTTAGTTCTGCCTCAACTCGGGAAGGTCGTGGCTGTTTACATTCAGCCAAGTTTGATATCTTGGCTTTCTGTAAGATGTTTACAAAGTTGGTAAATTTACATGCAGGATTTGTGACAATTAAGCACAAATTTTCAACAAGTTCTCCTTCAGACATTGGTGTATTATCCTCTAAGATTTCTGCATGTCCAGATGTTCATTAGAATTTCTGGCTATTAAAATCGCTTGCCATGGAGATACTCTGACAGTTTGATTGTGCTAAGTGTAACAGTTCTGCAGACTATTCTTTGACACATTCCTACCACAATAAGTATTATAAATATGACATTTACACTTTATGGCATTGTATTCAAAAATATATCAGAATTAGTTTAGAGTTTCAGCATTACAAACACCAGAACATGAACATTTCTTAGCTGCCAAGAGTGGAAACTGAGATAGACAACAGCAAAATAGAGAACAAGAACAATACTTTGCCAAGAATTAGTCTTTTGTACATTAGATGTTGTAAATAAAACCAAAAAGTCAATGCTACAGGACTAAGGTAGCCTGGGTGTACAAACTGTTGAGAATTGCACATTGGTCCCTTTAGGGAAAGAGAGATTATAGGAAATCAGTGTTTTTAGGACTCTGCTAAGGAATATGCATATTGATACAAACTGTAAATCCATCAATAACAAAGTAAGAAATTAACTAAGACTATCCTCATCTATTTCTTTCCTTTTCATTTTCTCACATTTCAAGATTATAAAGTTGCAAGACTTTTGCTGTAATTAATTTCATTAAAATGTTGGTTTGAAATGATTTAGCTGTACTATCCCTATCTTGCAATTATTCTGCTTAATTTTTACTATGTTAACTAATCACAGCTGTTTCCCTTGGCTCATCAGTGATTCCTTCTGAGCTTGTCTTCCTCTTTGGAGGAGCTGAACCATTCCTGGAAGGCAGTCCAGAATTTTCATTTATCATGTCTCTCTCCAAGAAACTGTAGCTGTTGATAAGTATCAGAGAACTTAACTTCTTTCAAACACCAAATGTTCCTGCTCTCTGCTCTGAAATGATGTGTTTTTTCTAAACTAAAGCTTTGTTTCATCAAGATGACTTAAATTCAAAAACATTATCTAAGCCCTAAGCTGAGATAAATTGCATTTAAGAATTCTATATCCTCTCATAGCAACTTTCAGATCGGGATTTCAGGCTTTGAAACATTTAAGCTTAAACTTCTTCCTCCTGTGAGAGGAACATCGTAAAGCTGCAAAAGTGAAGACAGAAAATAATTATGGCCCATGGGATAACTGTATCTTGAGAGGGAAATCAGTGAGACTGCAACAATTCTGAAAGAAAAAAAAAAAAATCTTGTATGTCTGTTTCTGAACTTGCAGTATTTAGCACCACTATTTCATTCCCAAGATGATCTTTTCGCTTGATCACACACACTGTCTTCAGCTTA
This sequence comes from Lagopus muta, assembly GCF_023343835.1. Taxonomy (NCBI): domain Eukaryota; kingdom Metazoa; phylum Chordata; class Aves; order Galliformes; family Phasianidae; genus Lagopus; species Lagopus muta. Next base: position 30,989,091 of record NC_064435.1, read on the forward strand.
GAAATGATCTGCTCAGGAAGAGGAGTCATGAAAAGGAAATACATTCCCTGTATTTCTTGCTGACCACGTGCCACAATGGTTGGGCTGAGGCAGAAACCCATTTTAGGGGCCACAACCTTTCCTTATGGAAAGGCTTATGCATGCACCCAGACAGGCCTCCTGAGGAGCAAAATTGTTGCCAAGATCTTCAGTTGTGGGGAACTTCAGAATCTGGAAATTCCCCAAAGGCCTCGGGGCAGGAGGGTATAACGAGTGCAAGTGTACTCAGCTTGAAAACTTTTCAAGCAGGTGTCCAGGTTGTGTGAGAAAATCACCAGGCAATGTAGTTTTCAATAATATGGGAGACTAATTGGTGCATGGTATGCAGTGACACAGGCAGAAGAAGCTAAGTGATCTTCCAAACCTCGAGGAGACAGACCGTACAAGACAAGGGAGACTGGACTCTACTCTCTGCAGGGAGTGGAAGGAATAGCCTCCCCTCACCCCCGAAGAAGTGACCTTAAGAAATAGATAAAAGACTCTGGGGTTGAAAAGAGAAGAGAGCATGGCTAAAATTTCAGCCCAGAGAAAGGACAGTCGCATTAACTTGATCCAACCAAGAACATCAAAAAGAGGTGAAGAGTGTTATCAAATGGGGACTCCTGACTGAGAGGCACTGAGGTACCCATTTGCTGCCGAGATGATCTCTAGAGAGGTCTTCTGCCTGCTAGGACCTGCATTCAAGACATAAAGAAGAGGCTAATGGGTCTGATAAAGCCAGAGGACTACCATATGCTCCTCCTTCTTCACAGGAAGAAGGTCACATGAAAAAGAGGTTTCTTGAGGCAGACTAATCTAGTGGGTGGCAACTGCCCACGGCAAGGGGGCTTGGAACTGGATGATCTTTAAGGTCCCTTCCAACCCAAACTATTCCATGACTCTATGATCTTTTTGAAAGTATCTCTTTATTTATCAGGTCTCCAGTTCATAACCTTCTTGGAAGCAGATTTTATAGTTCTGTTAATCATACCTCAAAATTACATTACTGTATTTACCTCCAGTTAAGGTTAATCAGTAGGTCTGTGTTGATTGAAAACCAGCAGCTCTATCTTCTGTCTATGTGCTTTCATAGTGCCTGGAAGCCCTGACGGGGTCAGAAACACTGGCTTGAAAGTGTTTTCAATTTTTGCTGAATTGGCTGTCAAAAGATAATTTTTCACTGTTTTTCCCCAGGCAAGTGTGAGGGACATTTGAATAAAGACAGCAAGTGGCAAATTCAAAACAAGCAAAATGAAACTATTTTTATACATTGTGGTTTTTTTAAGTTATGAAGTTATTAAGTTATTTTTAGTTATGGAATTACTTGACATAAGATAGTGAGTGCAAAAGTTTACGTAGGCTTAAGAGGAGACTTAAAAGTACACCAAAAAGAAATAAATTGTGTTGTTAAGTATGAAGAAAACATTTCTACCTCTGAAAGTCCCTGCACTACAAGCCATTCTCAGCTGGGATTTTTTCCCAGAGCACTTCCCATGATATGACTCCTCTGAACTTCTCTTCTTTCCTAGGAATATGCTTTAGGCCTTTGTTCAAGACAAGAGAGTGATGCAGAACAACCTAATAGAACCTCTCATCTTTGATGCTCACTGATTTGTTTCCATATACAAAATGGACTTTAAAACAATAAATGCTTAAATAAATTGCCTGGTTCTTCCCCTTCCCAGAACTTACTTGTTCTATACATCTGCCTGTTCTCCATTTCTGGGATTTTATTTCCTTAGAAGGAGCCAAGTGGTGGGGTCAAGGCAGTACATGTAAAACCCCTAGGTCTGCCTCAGTTGTCTCACTATCTTTAAATGTATGCCAAGCTATGGCTTATCTCTGACTATTCTTTTTTTCTTGTTTGCTTTTCTTCCAGCCCAGTATTGAAGTGCACAAATAACCCAACAGCCACCCCAACAGTCATGTTAATATACTGTATTAATTAATTTTTTTACCAGCTTCTCATCAATCACTATGAATATTAGAGCTTGACCTGCACACAGAAGCCACTGTCTTTAAAGACAAGCATTTATTTGGTTTATTGTTCATCCAACTGAGTTAGCTTTATGTGATGTTAAGCACAGCTGGGCTTATTTGAATGTGGATGCAATCATGGTTCAAATAAATATAATCAAGTCTTATTTTTTTTTAAGATGCAATTAACTACTGAAGCAAATTAAGAAAGTAGGGGACTGTCTCTTTTCTAAAAATTTGATATCTAAGTACACAGGTACAGTTTTGTCAAATATGTTATTTAGTGAATTCTAAACATGATTTGGAAGAAAGGAATGAAGGGGGAATTAGGAAGTTGATGTTTCGTGTTACCCTGCCAGTGTATGATTTTTTCTGGCCCACCCTGATTTCAAAAGCATGTTCTAGGAGAGCATTCATCTTTCACTCTGATTTCACCCCAGAACACAGATGACCACTTTTGGTTGTACCTTGTTAACTGGATTTCTTTAATGTAAAAAATAAGCAAACAAATGTTTCCATGCCTCCTTCCTATCTTGTGGTGGAGCATTTTGCACCAACTGTAAACATTCTCAGGTAAATTTCATGTTTAATTTACAACCGATACACCCAACCTCACCTGACGTTTATAATCTTCTCAAAAAGAAATAGGTTACAATAACTATATTTAAGTCCATCAGAATTTCAGAAGTCAAATCATCTCTGTGTTTAGTACTTTACGAGGTCTTCAAAGTTACAGGGCTGAGACAGAAACCATTTGACATGTTTCACTTTCAGACTTTTCCTAATACTTATCCATCAAACAGTAAAAGTGGTATGACCAAGAGTTTTCTTGGTCAGGGATAAATAACTTTTAATATGCTACTTTGTTTCTCTCAACAGCATTTGCATTGACAAAACAGGTCAATAGAGGTCTTCCAGGTGTAAATACAAATAGCAGTTGTGTTTGAGTTAAATGGTAGGATATTTTTGTAGAAGGCATTTGCCTTTACTACTCTAGTGCAACTGCATGAAAATTTTTAGTTCACTACTCATCAACCTTGCAACACAGTCTGCTTCCAAGCTTGTTTTGGAAAGCCAAAAGCAAAGTATTTCTCACACGCAAAGGAAGATTTGGGTGTTGTCAGTAGATTACACAGATAGTGAAAAGCACCAGCAGTTTACTGAAACACAGAGAAAAAGGCACAGGCATTGCTAAATAAAATATAATGGAAATAAAAACAAAAATTGTGTCTTAAAAGCAGATTATGAGATTTAGAGTTTTATACATAATATTTTTTATAAGTATATGCACATAATACTTAGTTATATTCCACTGAGATGAAATATTGTTTTTCCTCTTGGAAGAGAAGGAGTATATGTATGGTTACAGTTCTGGAAACCAAAAAGAAAATAAAATTAAGGCACTTATCAAAGTGCAATCTCCAAATGAATTCCAAACCAAGACTGTTTTCTTACATTCTACACTGATATATTATGTTTTTTTCTAAAAAAATGAAAATAGGAATTTTCCACTAATTCCATAGCTGAAAATGGTTACTTATAGTAGATTTTAAAATATAACGTGTTTCAATGACAAATATACCAAAATATTCACATATTGAACAAGATACTTACATTTACTCTGTAATGTTGTACAGATAATAAACGTGCCGTATTTACTAACATATTAAATAAATAACGTGCCGTTATTTAATAACACATAAAAATTATTTTCTAAATTTGTTTTTATCTTACTATAAATAATACATATCTGTTATTATATCTAATATATATTTTATTAAAATCACTGTAATCAATATAATTAAAGACATACTATTTATGAAATTAAAGTAATGGTAAAATTATGATTAAATATAAAAAAAAGAAATGGAGTTTGAGGATGGGGAAGAAGACGGATAATCACGTAGGAGAGCGAAGAGAGTCTGAGTAGCAAAAGAAAAAAGAAAACAGCATGGGAAGCATGATCTCAAGAGTATGTGAAAGCAATAGAAAAAATGAGAAATCATGATCTGTTGCATGGGAACACCATTCAGCATCCACTGAACTCACCTGAATTTGGAATCTGTCTGGCATATAACAGGACTATCTAGCATTTTCTAGAATATAAATGCCAAAGAAATGGAAAGATTAACTAGACATAACATGGAGGGACTAGGTCAGAATATTAAATAATAGGAAAACAAAGTATAGTAAGAAGGGAGAGAGAGACAGTAAGTTGAAAAGGATAAAAATGGTAGTAGGAATAATTTTATAATTTGAGTAGAAACAACTGAATGTTTCCTTTTAGGGGAGATGGGAGAAGATATTAGAGAGAAGGAGGGAAGAGAGAGGGAGGGAGGAATGGAATTTTATGGTGAAAAGTGAAACAAATGGGAATGCAGGGAGAGTGACTACACAAGATAGGAGAGAAATCCAGTGTGAAGCTGGAAAGTACTGGAGAAGAAAAACAAACGGAAATGTATAAAGATGAGTGGAGGCCTGAACAAAAGCCCAGTTGTCCAAAAGCTACAGGAGAATGAAAATATAAATTAAAAGTTTGCACAGTAAAGAGGTAAAATTAGAGACAGAAGCATGGAAAAAATCAGTGCAAACATTCATTTCTGGGATGAAGATGTGCTGTGTGGATTTGTCAGTATGAAAATATATTTTAGGGAAAGGTATTTTCCTCTGCACTTGCAAAGAAGGAGTAGCTTAGCACTGCAAAGGAATTGGAGCAGCACTGTTTCATTTGCTGTTCATCATACACTTAGTGTTTATAGGTTTCTTACCGCTAGCTCCGTGCCAGTCATCTCTGTTTTAATGAGTTTGGGCTATAAATTTTTAATCCAATGCAGTAAATTAAATTGCGATCGAACTGGGGAGCGTTTGTCCCAAAATTCTGTGACTTAGTTTGTTTGTTTTGAAGGCTGCAGTGACCTAAGTAGCACTCTCTATCAAACTGAGCAGCTTGACCTTCTCACTGTGGCTAGTTCCACTGTCCTGTGTCAGCACACGGGGTATATAAGCTAGGGTTCACGTGTAATAAACACCATTTTGCTGTTCATCATATTGGTGTGTACGTGCAGTTATTTGGTCCTAACCTGGTTGGGGTTAGTAGCGTAGGAGGCAACGCAACACCCATGGTTTCCTCTGGCTGTCCAGTGCCTTGGCCCAGGCCAGGGGCTCAGGTCAGTCAGAGCCAGCAGGATCTGTCTGTGAGTAGCACAGACGTCCATAACTCTCTGGGCTCTTGAGGGATGAAGCTAAGTTCTGTAAGCTGGGGAGAACTCACAAGCTGGCACTTCAAGTATCACCCTGTGTACCCAGTTTCCAGAGTTTGTGAAGGAAGGGGTCATCCAGCCATAGCCCTGCTGGAAGTCCCTTGAGCAGCCGGGGCAGGTTCAGTGGTCCCAGCTAATTACCAGTGATCTCAGAAGAGGATGGGAGGCAGCTGCCCTTTGTTTAGCAGATGATGGCACTTGGGACTTTGAGGGGGAACAGTCAAGTAACCGTGCCTGGAGTGCAGCAGATGACTCAGCTGGCCAAGTAAATGTAAAGTTCTCATCAGCCTGTTTTTTTTTGTTTTGTTTTGTTTTGTTTTTTCTGTATGAAAGAAGAGTGTTGCTATGAGGATTTGTTAAATGTTTTTTGTTTTTGTTTTTGTTTTTTTTTTTAATAATAAGGAAAATAGAAACTTAGTAATTAATTACACATTATTAGTATTCATTGTCAAACTAGGACGGAAACTTTTGTCATAGATGATGTATGATATTCCAAAGCTGCCAGCATCACCTATGATGTCAATTACTTGGCAGGAGGAAAGCTTTAGAAAGACTCTGAAATGACATTTTTCATCTTAACCACTCATCACACTTTTCTTCATGGTCAAGAATGCCTTTCTTTGAATGATCATATTGTTGGGATAATTAAAACAATATAAAATAAATGCGATGAATAAATGTGTTTTTCTTAAGAAAAATCAGTCTTGAACAAGAAGTATTCTTTTGTGACTGGATTTCTGCATGCAGCAAGAGTGTTTATAGCAATGCAGATGGCTGGTAATTCAACCTTCCTGGCTAGATTGTTCTCTATATCAACAGGAATTACAGTTTTAATATCAGCTCTGTGTTTAATTCCAAAACTGTTGGAGCTGTGTATTTGTTTACATATTTTGCTCAAGATAAAATCTCAATGGCAATAAATAAACAGTATCATGAAATCACTCTTTATTTATCTATCAGTACTAACAATTCATTTGGACTAAACTGATTTTCCAAAAGCAGTTTTAAGAGTTTTGTGGGTTGGTTTTATTTTTTTTTTTTTCTGTTGGTTTTATTTTCTTCTCCTTTGTGGGTTTCTGTTGGTTGGGTTTTGTTGTTGTTGCTGTTTTTATGTTCATTTGTTTCTTGTGTTACTGCTTTTTTGGGCTTTTCTGCAAGTATTTTAACTTTATTATCAAGTTGCTGAAGATGCTGGCTTTGCACTGAGTACTGCTCTCACTTCTTGTGTTCTTCTGTGTAACAGACTTTAAAGTAGTAAATACATTTGAAAGTAAAATATTCAAGTACGGGTATTTTCTTATAATCTTAACTTCTGGGGAAAATATTTATAGGATATAGCATCCTGTGGAAATCTTCTTTTCTTCTGTAAAACACACTAGTTTTACTCTACAATTTTGCTCTGCTGTCATCATAGACCGATTATTATTGATATATAGATACATTATGAAGGTAAAGAAAACTTGCTCAGGCTGTAACAGTATTACTAGCACAAGAACGAGGTATGGCTGAGCCATGAAAGCCAGAAAAAAGCTTAGAATACAAATTTTCATAGTTAGAGAAGTAAGGTTCTGCAATAGATGCTTTGCAATAGATGACATTGGACCAAGAAGCCGTACTTATTTTAAGATACAGCCTAACAGAATAGTTTGACAAACAGAAGGGGTCTTGTGGGAGGAGGCGTGATTTGGGGTGATAAATTGAAATTGGTATTTTCTATAGTAATAATTTAAACCCTGATATTGTGGAAAGGGCTAGAGCTACTTCTAAGGACAAACAAGGAAGTCCTCCAGGCTTTTGATCTTTGATCTCTGCACTTAAATGAGGAGTTGAGGATGGCCTCAAAAATTGATAGCTTAAAAGCATTGGTTTGAAGACTTGTAAAAAAAAAAACAAAACAGGGAAATAAGAGAAGATGTGGGAGACATGAAATGTAAACTAAAAAAGTGGAAAAGTAACAAAAAGTACTTGAAAAAATGTGCTTCTCTTTTGTGATAGACCTGCTTTTATTTCTGTCCACTTTGCACTTTGCCTCAGATGAATAGAAATGGACTTGTCAAAATTCTTTGTAATAAATAGGGGAAGCAGTGCTCTGAAACTAAGATCTCTTTTCAGCATTCCAACTCTGGAATATCAAATAGATTAGGTGTTGTTTTTTTTTTAAATTAGCTGTGGCTCAAAGCTTAGGAGAGACTTGTCACACAACTCTAAAAGCAAAATACCAGGACATATTTAGACAAGTTTTTAGAATGCTCTTTTTATTCCTGAACATGAAGTAAGGAAGAGATAGAACACTCTCTGACACTTGACTCTTGCTGTTAATTATAACAAAATTTATCAGTAGATAGTATTAGCTGAAATATAAAGCAAAAGTATACATTCATTCCTCATTCTTTGGTGGGCTTCTTCTGATACAGGTCTGGAAAAGTGTTTCAGAAATCACACATCCTCATCTTCCTTATACACACTGTATCAGTCAGATTCCACAGAACAAAGGAAAAACCATTTATCATGCATGAAAACTTTCTCTTTAAATGCAGACAGAAAGGTTCACATTCAAACAGAGAGACTACCATTTGGAACACTATCTAGTGTTTTTTTAAAGCTACTTGAGCAGACAGAGTGGAGTCATTGCCACTTGAGAAAATTATGCAAATGCCTTACTCAAACACTCCTGACCATAAACGAAGTACTTGTACTCAGCTCCTTTTGGTAAAGCTGGATACAATGGATACACTTCATCATCAAAACTTCAAGTGTAGTCATGTAAAACCCGCAAACATTTTGTATGGCTGGGCTAGAAAGGAAAATTCCACTTGTACTCACCTGAAATCCAGCTGTCCCCCATGTAGCACAGTGAAGAATAAGATCATTGCTAAAATAACATATGTAGGCATTTAATGGACTCTTCTCCAGTAGAAGGAACGAAGAAATACACATTCCCAAGCAGCTAACTTGCACCTTTTTTAATCTGCACTGAGCTCAATATTGCATTGCAAGAACAGAAGTGAAAAACGTTAATTTAAAAACTGCACAAATAAGTACTTGCACTTCTGTTGAACTTCCAATAGAGAAGCTCTGAAATAGTGAGAGCCAGATGGAACAATTATTACTATTTTTTAAAACTTTTGCAGAAGTCGCATTGAACCTTGTGGCTTCCACAGTAACTTCGGTGAATAAGAAAATTACAATTGGTAATGAATGAGTTAAGTAGTAAAGGTTCAATCTCATATTTAGATTTTTTGAATATGAGTTTCAAAAAATAAAACACAGTAAATGCTGGTGCAGCTATAAAAGAAAAAAGTTTTCATGAGCCTATTTGAAGTGAATCTTCTGGTTTTGGATAAACTGTCACTCCATCAGACTGATCATGGCCACACCATACTGCATCAGATATGCCTATTATTTGCAAGTGGTTTAAGGAATTCTATTGTGTGAAAATGATCTGCTTCTGAGCCTTACCTTTGATTCTGTGATTCTGATTCTGTGATTACCTTTGTACATTATTCCTACATGAATTGCATCATATGCAATAATAATATGCACATCAACCATGAGACTGATTGCAGAGGACCATTCTTCTTGCACAGTTTGGTGGGAGCTTTAAATTCTCAGTAACTTTGATAATTAGACTGATATATTCTCATATGCAGTCAGTCAAAGACCATTATGCTACAGATGAAGTATTCACAATAGTAAACGGATCTCTGTTATTTAGGATCTGGAGAATTGGCACCATCCATCACATGTTACTGCAAAAAATTTTCAGTTATATTTATAAATACTGTCTCCCACAACGTCCTTATAACAAAGCTGAGGAAGTGTGGGATAGATGAGTGGACAGTGAGGTGGGTTGAGAACTGGCTGACTGGCAGAGCGCAGAGGGTCATTGTTGGTGGTGCAGAGTCCGGTTGGAGGCCTGTAACCAGTGGTGTTCCTCAGGGGTCTATGCTGGGTCCGGTCTTGTTCAACATCTTCATCAATGACCTTGATGAGGGGATAGTGGCCACCCTCAGCAAGTTTGCTGATGATACGAAGTTGGGAGGATTGGCTGACAGCCTGAAGGCTGTGCTGCCACTCAGTGAGACCTGGACAGGCTGGAGAGCTGGGCAGTAAGAAACTGGATGAGGTTCAACAAAAGCAAGTGTAGAGTCTTACATCTAGGGAGGAATAATTGCATGCACCGGTACAGGTTGGGGGATGACCTGCTGGAGAGGAGCTCTGCAGAGAGGGACCTGGGTGTCCTGGTGGACGACAGGTTGGCCATGAGCCAGCAGTGTGCCTTCGTGTCCAGCAGGTCGAGGGAGGTGATCCTCTCCCTCTATTCTGCCCTGGTAAGGCCTCATCTGGAGTACTGCGTCCAGTTCTGGGCTCCCCAGTACAAAAAAGACAGGGATCTCTTGGAGAGAGTCCAGCGGAGGGCCACAAAGATGGTGAAGGGCCTGGAGCATCTCTCCTATGAAGAAAGGCTGAGTGAACTGGGTCTATTTAGCCTTGAGAAAAGGAGACTGAGAGGGGATCTAATCCAGGTTTATAAATATCTGAGGTGTGGGGGCCATAGTGGTGAGGCCAGTCTCTTTTCAGTGGTACGTGGAGACAGGACAAGGGGAAATGGACATAAGCTGCAGCATAGGAAGTTTCGCACAAATGTGCGCAAGAACTCCTTTATGGTGAGGGTGACGGAGCACTGGAACAGGCTGCCCAGGGAGGTGGTGGAGTCTCCTTCTCTGGAGAATTCAAGTCTCGCCTGGATGCCTACCTGTGTGACCTGGTGTAGGGAACCTGCTTTGGCAGGGGGGTTGGACTCGATGATCTCTGAAGGTCCCTTCTTACCCCTACAATTCCGTGATTCAGTGATTCTGTAAATGATGCAATCTGTGTGTTCAAGAAAATTAACGTTATAAATATGCATATATTTTTCTCATGCAAAGTTAGGAAATACCAAAAGTATCTGTCTCATCAATTATAGCTAATGCCAAGTAGCTGTTATTACCAAGAACTTTGCTTTAGAGCATATAAAGCTTGATAAATTCCTTACTTTCCTAACCTCAGCAAGCAATTTCTTTGAATTAAACCATTTTGGCAGTCAGTCATCAAACCATTTTGTCCTCACTCAAAACACTGCAAATACAAATTACACCAGCAGTGATTAATACACAACGTTAAAATAATTATTTCACGAAGAAAAAAAAAACGGAAATCTGTCTAAAGTTTTGTCCCCTTTCTTCTTTTAAGTGGACTCCAACCTCCCCCAGTTTTCTTTTTCCCACAGTCAAAGCTAGGACTACACCAGCTCTGATAGAACCGTTAAAATAAGGAAGCATTCTATTCCTGTTTTTTTTCTATTCATGACACAAATAAATATTTTATTATTAGAGTATTAATCTCATTTACTCTTGTTAAGCACCACTTAGATAGCCAAATGCCCATCACTGCTGAAGTACAACATATAATTGTGATACAGTAACATCAGACAATGACTGCTCTTGCTCCAAAATTGCCTGTCAACAAGATGGAACATTACAGGAAATGTTTGCAGCCAGCAGTAACCTAGGAAACTGTAGGTTACAGGGCAACCAGCCCAGGTTAGAACCACACACAAACAAACACAACATGAAGGACTGCAGTGTAGCAGGACAAAACTACTTTTGAGGCAAGGTTTGTGGTGAGATTAATTTCAAGACATGCAAAACCGTAGAATTTATTATTACCTAATAAATCATTGATAGAATTAAGCACAGAAGTTCACACTGTTATAGATTAATGTTTTAAACACCAGCTGAATTACTGAGCATCTCAGTAAACAGAATCGTCACTGAATGTGTCAGTGATGTGTAATAATGCTTGTTTTCTGCCTATAGAACTTCTAACAGAATGATGTTCAGATAAACTCTCACAAACAATAAGCAAAGTCTCTACATGCTTAACAAAAAATTACGTCTGGTGATTCCTTCTCCTCCACACTGTGGTACTGCACACACTGCAGTGTAGTTTCTATCATCAAGCATAGTATATTCTTTATTCAAAAACAAAAGCAGTAAAAAAGTAAAAATAAATTTTAGGGTAATCAGCCTGCTAATGCAACTTTCCTTTATTCAGGTCTTCTTTCAAAGTTTCCATAACTATCTTCCCAGTTCATTTTCTCTCCCGCTCCCATAACATGAGGGTGCCAATTAAGCTAAAGCCTGTATTTCAAATCTAATTCTTGCTGAGTAATTCATTAATTCTTGTCTCTCCTCTAGAGTCCTTACTCTGCAGAAAACTCTCTTGGTTTTTCGTTTATGCAACATGATCTTCTACAAGAGCCAAAAGACTTTGAAGTTTGGAAGACCAAGAGAATATTTCTAGTCTTTCTTCAAGGCAGTTACTCTGAGGAAACAAGGTGTCTTTTGTCTTTAAATAGTAATGCTTGTTTATTTAAGTAAAGATGTATGAAGGTAATTTCACAGTTGATCTGACTAGTGCCTTGTCTTCATTGCTTCTGCTCTGAAAACGCTCACTTGGACTGTCTTGAGAATGTTAAGCACAAATAACTTAGCCTTGTAACAGTTAACCTCATAAAATCCTCTTTCTTCCTCCTGTGTCTTTAAGAACAAGATATGAGTATGTTTTTCTTCACAAATACACCTGTAAGTATAGAAATATAGAAATATATACAGAAATATAAACACAAGATATGAATTCTTTCCTGATTCCAGGTCTCAATATGTGGGCCTTTACCAAAGCATTTTCTCTGGGCTGTCAACAGATACAGCTATTAGCAATACAGCCTGAGTAAAACACTCATATATCCTGTCATTCCAAATTAGACAGAGATGTTTAGGATATGTTGAACATCCACCTGTCCAACAGGGATTTCTGAGTTTAAGCATTGCCACTTGCACTGGGTTAGAAGCTTAGCTTGCTTCTCCTCCCACATTTCACACAAGTCTGGGGGATTGCAATGAATTTCTTACTGCCAGACTTTCGCTTCCATACTACAAATGTACAGCTGCAGTCTCAACTGATGTTGCTGCACTGCTGTTTTGCCCACCATTTGGGGAAGATTTCCATCTTTCCCTTTATGCAAAAGAGTCCTGAGAATTCCCTAGAGCAACCAAGGATAGTCATAATCTTTATCTGTTATGCTACTCTTAACAGGACACAGCTATTTTCCCTTTTTAATATATATGTGTGTATATGAGAAAATTTATCTTCTTGTTTGATGAAGTTTCTTTATATCACAGTCACAATTTGCACAACAGAAAAATGAAGTCAGCCTTAGCTTTTTGGTTCTGTTTCAAAACCAAAGAATAAAAAAATTATGATGCTGTTCTGGAATCTGCCCTAAACATACATTCTTGGACTTCTTTTAAAAGAATTATATATTCCAAAAATAACTCCATATTACAGTATTTTTATTCTGTGTTTGCTGCCCATATTAAGAGTTTAAACAGCTTTCAACAGCTTAATCTGTGCAAATATCCTTTGTTTCAGGAAGGTATTGTGCAGCTTTCATTGTCTCTAACAGGTTAATTAAAGCAAAACTTTTGAAGGCAAAGTCTTAAAATCTGATTCATAGCATAATGACTTTAAAATCAAATTCAGATTTGATGTGAGTAGATGCACTACTTTTTTTTTTTCCTTTTTTCCTTTTCCTTTTCCTTTTTCTTTTTTTTTTTTTTTTTTTTTTTTTTTCAAATAATGATTTATACCACATCTGAATCTGACTATTAAAAACTGAAATCTTGATACTCCCATTTCTGCAACACTGGCCTATTTTGGTTCCTCATTAACTTGTAATGGCTTCTGCCTTTGTGTTTTGGAGTAACTATGAAATGGAGAAAAAATGATATTGTACAGAATATATATATATAAAGATCTGAAAGCAAAATGGAATTATGTTATTATTTATTGCTAACACAACGTGTTTATACAACTATTTATGACTATTTTAAATATGTAGTAATATTAATTCTGATGCAGTACTAAAATATAGCTCAATTATTTTGTGGTGCAACATTTTTAATAGCATGTTAAGTAAAGCACCGTGATTGTAATTTAGAAAGGAAAACTGAAATAAAAATGCTGCTGAAGCACTATATGAGTGAGTTAATAGTATTGTAAGAACTATGGCTTCTGGACTTTCCTGAGTTTTGAATGCCTGACTTTTTGTCTTGGTACTGTACCAAAACTAAAAATTTCCTTCATACATCTTCTCCTTCTAAATAAAGGCAGGGAGAAAAAAACATGCTTTCTTGGAATTTTTCTACATGCCTTTGATTTCCTCAGTGCATCTTATAAATTGCCTAAGCACAACCTTACAACTCTTTGTTTAACATCAGCTAAACAATGAGATAAGTTCATTAAGGAGGTCTCAGTAAAGAATAATCAATCATATGCCTTAATGCAGAACAGTGTTCTCTAGTTATCTAGGTACATTCATTTCCATTTTTACAAATTAATTAACAGTAAGAGGAGGGTTGCAGCAGGGAACGCAACCACTGAGGATAAGGAAAAGGGTGAGGTTCTCAGTGGCTTACTTACACCTGTTTTTAAAAGTCAGACCAATTATCCTTGGAATACTCTACCCTCTGACCTGGAACTGTGGGATAGGGAGCAGAATAAACCCCCTATGATTCAAGTGGAAATGGTTAAGAGGCCTGCTACTCCCTGGACCTTCACAAGTGCATGAAGCCATATGGGATCCATTTGAGGTGCCAAGAGGGCTGGCAGAGGTGATAGCCAAGTTGTTTTCCACCATCTATCAGTGTTCCTGATTAACCAGAGAGGTCCCAGAGGATTGGATGCTTGCCAATGTGACCCCCTTCTACAAGAAAGGTTGTAAGGAGGATCTGGGGAACTTCAGGACTGTCAGGTTTACCTCAGTGCCAAGGAAGGCTATGGAACAGATCATCTTGACGGAGATCGTATAGCATGTGTGGGATAACTGGTGGATTAGGCCCATCCAGTAAGGATTTATGAAAGGCAGGTCCTGCTTGACCAACTTGCTTTCCTTCTACAATTGACTGATCTGCCTGGTGGATGAGGGAAAACCTGTTAACATAGTCTACCTAGACTTCAGCAAAGTCTTTGAAACTCTCCCAAACTATTCTCCTAGACAAGCTGGTAGCCCATGACTTGGACAGGTACACTCTTTGCTGGGTAAAGAATTGGCTGATGGGGCAGCCCCAGACAGGGGTGGTGACTGGAGTTAAACCCAGCTGGTGACCGGTCACAAGTGGTGTTCCCCAGGGGTTGGTACTGGAGGCTGTTTGTTCAGTATCTTTGCTAATGATTTGGTTGGGGGGCTTGAGTGCACCCTCAGTAGGTTTGCTGATGGCGCGTAGGAAGGCCCTACAGGGGGATCTGGACAGGTGGATCGCTGAGCCAATGGAATGAAGTTCAACAAGACCAAGTGCTAAGTCCTATACTTCGGCCACAACAGCTCCAGGCAATGCTACAGGCCTCGGTCAGAGTGTCTGAAGATTGTGTGGAAGAAATGGACCTGGGAGTGTTGGTGAGTGCTCAACTAAACAAAAGCCAGAAGTGTGCCCAGGTAGCCAAGTGGCCTGGCTTGTATCAGTGTTGCCAGCAGGAGCAGAGAGATGATTGCTCCCCTGTACTCAACTCTGGTGAGGATGCACTTTGAATATTTTGCTGTTTTGAGCCTCTCACTGCAAGAAAGACATTGAGACCATGGAGTGTGTCCAGAGAAGGGCAACAAAGCTGGTAAGGGGGTCTGGAGCACAAGTCTTACGAGGAGCGAATGAGGGAACTGGGTTTATTTTGAAGATGGCTCAGGGAAGACCTCATATCTGAAAGGAGGTTGAGGTAACATAGAGGTCAGCTTCTTCTCCTGTGTAACTACTGAAGGAAAGGCCTCAAGTTGTGCCAAAAGAGCTTCAGGATGGGTATTAGAAAAATTTCTTATCCAAAAGGGTGGTCAGGAGTTGGAATGGGCTACTCAGGCAGGTAGTGGTGTCACTCTCCTTGGAGGTGTTCAAGAAATGTTTAGACGTACTAAGGGACATGGTTTAGTGGGGAAATATTGGTGATAGCTAGACGGTTGGACTAGATGATCTTGGAGGTCTTTTCCAACCTTGGTGATTCTATGATACTCCATCTCCTGCTACACTGGCAATTGGGCATGGCATACCAGTCTGCTCTCTACATGCTAGTAACTCCTTTCTCTGAAATTGATATTGACATTAACTAACAAATGCTCTTAAAAATGTGATGCAACAGTGCATCTGCAACAGTTTCAAGTGCAACAGTGGATGTATGACTATGCAAATTTGGAAAACGTGTTTATACTCTCTGTATTTATCTTTCCATTCAGTCTTGTTTCTCTTTCCTGTTTAGATGATAAAAACTCTTCACAAGGGCTTCACATGTAATTCCGGTTAACGCTAACATCACAGCCACCTCAAAGCTGGTCCGGAGACCATGCATATCATAATATCCTTAAAGTCAAGCTCTGTCAGCTGTCTGATTATAGCAGCTCTGCTGGCTTTCTAAACACTGAAAGCATATGCAGTCCACAAGTATTGTTATCTATTCCTCTGCTTAACAAGAAAGATTATCCAATGCAGATTGGATAAAAACTTATGACCATCTTATGATCATCAGTGTAGACACACCGTGTTTTTTGTTTGTCACAGTAACTTACAGAATGGAGTGCCTAGTGCAACAATGTACACCAAGAGTCACATTCACTAGGGAAAAATTTTTGTTTGTATTTTAATAGGTTAATTGAAAACAAAAAACAATTTACCCTCTTTCAAGTGGGATTTTAACATTAAATAGCTTCTGTTGAGCCTTGTGCATATACAGCTCAGCCAGCCAGCCAAAGAAAACTTACCATTGAAACTGCTGTTTCTAGGTACACACAGATCAATCTGTTGAACACTTTTCAAATATCAAAGGCTTTTCTCCTTGAACAGCTTCAGACTACTCACAGCAATATTGTACAAATCTCAAATGTGCTTTGTGTGCTTTGTTTTACTGCAAAAGAATACATAAACCAATCTAGAAAGTAATCTCAGAATCTATGTTTATTTTCCTGGTCCCACATATAAAGACATGATATGAAATGTTATCTGATGCATGATATGAAAGCAAATAGTAAATGAAAATCAGAAGACTGTGTATCCAATATAAACAGCATCCAGAGGTACTCAGCAAAGAAAATAAGGCAGGCTGAAAAGAAAACTTACAAGAACCACACAAAAGGTACTGTGCACAAAGAGTCATATATAGTGTATGTATTTTAAAATCTTTAGAATACAATCACAGATAAGCCTTTTGCTGCCACCTGCACAGAAATCAATGTTGTGCACTGTATTTCAGGATTGTGAAAGTGAGTAGCTTTAGTTGAATAGAACTTTATCAAAACTAGGGACCCAAACTTTTCTCAGCAAGTTTTATCCCTGTTCATTCCTGCAGACAAGTTTAATTGCTATTCAGTAGCATTCATTTTAATGTGAGCCATCATTTGAGCTTTCTTCTCTGTTGAACAATCTTAATTAACTAGTATAGAAACTACTCACAAGCAAAACTTATAAATATTACAAAACTAGCCTGCAGTAGACCAAAGCAGTTGTTTCAAGGCTCAAGACTACTGGTTTCGTGAGCATGCTCACATTATCCATCTTACACTGAGATCATCGGCATCTTGTTTGTGAAAACTTCATGATTTCCTGTACATCTCAGAGGCATGCATGCCCTGGAGGACCACTGACATCTGGTGGACAGTTCAGTCCTTCCCAACAATATCTGCAGATCCTGGGAAGCAATGAGCACCAGCTGACGTACAGCGATCAAGCTTGGGGAGAAGGAAAACTGAACAGCTTCATCAATAATTACCCCATATCTCAGCACAGAAGTGGAAATGTGTGTTCTTAACTAAAACTAACACATTTCAAAAAGAAAAAAAGGGAAAAAAAATAAAAACTAAATCTATCCTACAGGGAGCTGTCATAAATATTGAACTTTACTGTGACTTGATCAGAGTGTATTTTACAGATGGCCTGCCATAAGAACATGCCAGGGAAGTATTAAGTTACAAGGTTTACCCTGTGTTTGTTAACTTGGTGGAACATTCAGAAAGAATACAGAAAACTTACTAAACAGCTGTCAGAATTCTCAGCAATTACTCACTGCTTTCTCTCAGCAAAATGATTCAAAGTCTACCTTCAGGTAGATGGGCATTTCTTTCTGAAATGGGAGCTCAGTTCAAACATAATGGAAGTGTTAATACTTACTGAGCCGTGGAAAGTATCGGTGTTTCTCTACACCTTCCCTACAAGACTGTAGCTTTGCAAAGAAATCTGCATCTATTCCCAAAACGAGCTATATTTTTCACTTATCACCAATATGATAACTCTCTAAGTAAAAAGGTTGCTAAACCTGCAACACAGGTTATCCAACCAGACTATCTTAAATTGTTTTTACAGAATGCATTGTTGTACATACATTATCTAGTTGGCTGTGGAACACTGTGGGCAAACATTTCATAGAGGCTCATGCAATTGCTAACATAGCTAAGTCACATGCAAAAAAAATCCAGCCAGTGCTCAAAGTGGAAACAAGAGGGTGTATGTGGGACACTGATACGGAGAAAAGTGCATCAAGCCACCACAAGAGCAAGATAGAAGGAGGAGATAGGAATGAAAGTAGGACATTTGCACTGGGATAGTTTGGCGTGACTCAGCCAGGCCTTGTAGCTGAACTGGGTATCTGGCTGGGACAAAGGCTGCCCAAAAGACACTAAAAAGGCAAGTATCAAGTTTTGCACTCTCATCTGTGTATCAAGAGAAGTCCAGAATCTGCTGGCTGCTGATGCCTCTAAAGAATTTCACTCAAGTGGCCCACAAATCATGGATATTTATATGCTTTTCAGGTCTCTTCCTGCATTACTGAATGAATAACATACTTGGAGAAAAGTGGCTCTAGAAGGCTGCTTAATAATACATTCTTAAATATCCAACTGCAAATCAGTAGACATTCATCAGTACGGAGATATTCAACTCATACATGAAAGGCACGGAGCTTACATGGCACTCAAATCCTACTCTGTGCATTTAAACTAAGTACTATCTTCAGTATTTTAACAATGCTGGTTTCTGCACAGTAATGAATTTTGCCCACAGTGAAAAGCTGTCACACTCCTGCAGCTATTAAATAAATATATTATAATCAGGTCAGCTACTAGGTAAAGGAGATAGAAACACTAATCACTTCTACAAAACTATCACAGCCTTTACATCTTCACACCTGAAAAGAAAGTATCTTCCTTCCAGTACCTAAAAAAGGGAGCCTACAATCGGGAGCAGAGCCAACTCTTTGAAAGGGCAGATAACAGCACGACAAGGGGAAATGGCTTTAAGTTGAACGAGGGAAGATTTAGGTTGGATGTCAGGGGGAAGTTCTTTACTATGAGAGAGGTGAGGTGCTGGAACAGGCTGCCCAGAGAGGTTGTGGATGCCCCATCCCTGGAGGTGATCAAGACCAGATTGGATGGGACCCTGGGCAGCCTGGTCTAGTATTAAATGGGGAGGTTGGTGGCCCTGCCTGGAGCAGGGAGGTTGGAGCTTGATGATCCTTGAGGTCCCTTCCAACCCAAGAAATTCTATGAGTCTATGATGATTCTTTCCCCTGTTGCCCTCCCCCCCCCATATGTATTTTCTGCAAATATGTCAGCATTGTCAATCAAATTATACAACTGCAGGAGATGATTACTGTGAGAAAGTTCTAATTCACAAACATAACCTTTCTTACACCCTTATATTTTATTGGGTATAGTCTACTGGTGGAGTAGAGATGGCCTCCACTTACCACCAGGGGCAAACAAATCTAAGAATAATTTTGTCTGGTTCTAATTGATAACATCATGTTGGCAAATCTCTTCCGAAGACACACTAAAGCAAAATAAGCCATTCCTGCTAGCATGCCGACCATCAGGGTGGTGCCAAGAACTCTGGGTGCTCTCTTCTTGGCCACTCGAAATGCAGTTGGGAGAACTGCTGAGATTAATATATTGTTGACGTGTCCTAAAACTTTGTGAAATGCTTTTCTCTTCAGGACACGCTCATAATATGCTTCCAAGTTCGGCCGTTTTCCATTTCCCCAGTTTCTTCTTGCTAATCCAAGAAATTTCAACCGATGTAACGTGACAGCAAGTGATACATCTGCCAAACTGAAGAATTCACCACATAGCCAAGGCTGACTTCCATCTTCTAATCAGAGATAAAACATAAAGAATTAAGAGCTGAAGAGGTACAAACACAAGCAGAAAACTGCCTAGGTTAGTTCAGTGCTACTTCAAAACGCTAGCAAACAACACTAACACTGCAGCTATACTAGGATCTGAACATTTTACCAATCCTCATTGATCACACCCTCTCTCCATTGTTCACACAATCACATAAAATCTTAGGTTCAGCAGCAATCCTACAAAGTCTGCCAATCTTCATAAGCTCATCAATGTCATACAAGTTGATTCACTGGAAAGCCTGTGTAGCACAGAAAGTAAAGGGCTGCTGGGAATGGTGACAGGCTGTTGGCTGAACAGGTTTCTACCATCCTATGTGAGCTAAACCCTTTCTGCAACTCTTTCACTGTTGATTCAGTAGAAAAGTTAACCTAGATTTTCATCTGCTTTTTCAAATCTACTGTCTTAATGATAACCCATAATTATTACAACAGCTATTTACAGAGCCAAATGCACTATTACTGACCTGAGCAGATGCAGTTGATACTGACTGATGCTTCATGCAGATCCCAGTGAAGTCAGAGGAAGAATTTTTATTAGCATTACTGGGAGTTGGACCAGAATCTCAGTAAGAGGGCTACTCCCATTCAAACAAAACTCAACTTTCATTTAGACAGATGGCAGGTATACACTCTCAAGGTTTTCAAGAGAGCAGGCTTGTGCAATGATTAAAGCACTTATCTAAGTTGCTAATTCTGAACATGCTACAAATACCAGCACTCTATGTCCTTATAGTATTTAAATGAGACCTTACTTTTAAATAAACTGTGTTTACCATTAAAGTCAAGATCATTATAGTAAACTGAGTTCCACAACTACAACATCAAGAATAACATTCTGTAGTTACAGCTATTCTTGTTTTGTTTACAAGATACTCTAAAATTGTGCAACTAATTATACTCACAATATGCTGAAATGTGATCAGGCACTAAGATTTCCAGTCACTAACAGCAGCAGTAAACTGAACAAGTATTTTAAACAGTATTAATCTGTTCCGTGAAGTCAGATCACTGTATGCTAAAAGTATCACTTTGGATGTATTTAAAACAGGCCCATAATGATGCTGTCAACCACTTTACTCAGTTACCCCAAACATAAGCATCAACAGGATTTAGCAACAATAATTCCTTACCCGGTGTTTCTTCATTTCGACGCTGCAATTCAGTTTCAACCTGATCCAAAACTTTCTCCAGTTCATCCAGTATTTTCTTTAGGTATTTTATATTATCATGATCCAGCAGTTTAGACTAAACATATGTACATGTTAGTTTCTTAATGTACAGAGTTCATATTTCTATAACATAAACTTCTACTTAAGATACTACAGTGCTTATTCATAAAATGTAGTTATTTTCTCCACATAACTTTTGGGTACTCCTAACAATTCAGATAGCACAAGAAATTATATTAGAGATGTTAGATAGCACAGTTTGCCTCGTCCTGTATTGTGCTCAACATCCCAACACCAATGCTGATATCTACTTACCTATGAAGTCAGTGGAACCAGTCCAACACTTCAGCACACACTTGAAGCGTGTAGCTGATTTGGGGGATAGACTGCTTCACGCCTTGTAGGGTTAAACCACTGCATGACTATACTGGTAATGACAGGTGAAACAAATGTTTATATCGTGACAGAAAAAATCTGACACTAACAAGAAAGGACTGGAACACAAAAAAGCTTTCTTACTTTAAGGCGCTTCTGTTTTGCTATGTAGGCATCTTGAAGGTCTGGATTTTCTTCTGCAAGCTTTTTCAACTCTGATTCTGTATTACTTATTTGACCTGATATTAAAAAAAAAAAAACAGAAAACCAAAGGAATTACATTAGCTATCCAAATCCACTCCAATTCACAGGAATTTATTAGTAGTTTGTGTAAAAATACCACACAAAAAATTTGAGAAGTGGCACTTCAATTATGGTAGACGGTATCATTTTCTATATTACATATTCAGCATGGCAGTGATATCCAATGGCCTGGACTGGCTGCTAAAGTGAGCCTAAGTGAGCACTATCTGTTTCAGTGTGATCCGATATGAACTACAATTTGAAGCAAAAGGCACAGTTCACAGAAGATACAGGCCAAGTTTCTTGTAGAGAATGCTGTAAGTCTGAAAACAGTTCTGAAAAGTTAAACTGAAGTCATGTTCATTAATCAGCTGAACAAGGATTCCTCATACAAGTCTGTGGCTGAAGGGAACAGTGGAGCTCTTGAATATACATACAGTTCTAAAATACAAATAAAGTATTAAATGTTAGCCTCTAATTGATACGAAAGGGAACACAATACAAAGTCTAGTTCTGGTGTCCAAATCCAGGAAGAGAAGAATGGAAAAAAGAGCTGTGAGAACTGAAAGAGTGTTTGCTAAGAGTTTAAATTAAGCACGTCTGAAAACTACTGGATTTGAAACCAGGTTCATGTGGAGAGGTTCTCTGATTTCTCTGATATACAGGGAAATGAGCTACATAGCCTGCAGTTATTTCCTCTGCTCCTTTAATACATTTTTCCATGGGAAAATGGTACGTGTAGAAAAGTCCTCCAGGTAAAATATTGACTTGAGGGAAATCAAGGAATATTTTACCATTGATTCTATCAGAACTCTACTTCATCCTTTATCCTGATTCTATATTGCTGTGTTATTTGCACACAGGGTTTAAACTGAGCTTTAATGATTTCCATTTGTCAGATGAACATAGGCTACTTTCACCCAGTTATGTTCCCTGGAAACTCCTCTACAAGCATGAAACGAGATCAGAAAATAAAATATTTACACCTGTCATAGCTGTCATTTTGTTTCATGCAGCATATTTTCCATCATTTGGAAGATTAATTCCATAGACATCTCAAAAGCGACACTTCCTCATTTCCATTTTCAAATGCTAACAGGTTACAAAACAAATAAAAAGTATACGCACAAATTACTGAGCACTGAAATTAAAATCAGAAATATGTGCCCAATGTATTCTGCTTAAGACACATCAAAGACACAAGATGAACGTAATCCAACATCTTATTATATGATATGCCCTCAGATCTATAACAGTACGCACTACGGATTCTGCTTGTAGCATAGGCTGGAATCATGGAGTCCACAGTTAACTCAGGGTGCAGAATGCAGCCGTGCGTGTAGGCATCCATAGGCAAGGAGTCTAGAAGCTCTCTGTAGTGTTGCACCCTTGGGTAATACATGCTCCCTTCTTCCGGCATTAGTCTTGGCACTTCTGCTGCAATACAAAACAAAAGCTAAAAACAGAAGAACCATGTGACTGAGAAGAACAGTACTTCCAAAGTTACCTCAGTTAGTCCAGCTACCATGAATGACAGAACCATTAAGAGCTTTGCTATTCCCCACTGTTACTCAATACCTTGGCAAAATGTACACATACATACTTTGGTCATTTGAATAATCCCATTCCAATGCAGCATTCTACAAAAGCATTTACTTAAGAGGCCTTCAAACCAGCAAAGCTGATTCAGCACCTATGCAGTACTTCCAGGAACAGATTATAGTAGCACACAACTCTTTCTCACTCTGACAACAGAGGTTCAGATAAGCTACTACAACTGAAACCTTACTAAAGCCAAAGTGCTGTGAAAACTGAATACCGCCTTAGAGAAAACCAATTCATAGCATCATTGTAAGTACTCCTGCGCACAACATCGAGTTTTATCCTGCCCTTAATCTATCCACGCTTTGCTCCCTCATGTGACCAAAATACCAGTGTAAACCGCCCGTCATGTGAAGTTTTCTTCATGCCTTGGAAATTACAGCAGAACCATCGAACCCCTGAAACACAAAAATGCTCCCTCTTTCAATCCAAAGAAAAGAAAGTTATTCATTTTCTTCAAAATTGAGAAAGGCTATTTTCCAGTAACACAGATACAAACAATGTCAAAAGCAACCATATAAAAGTATTTTCTTCCTACTTTTTACCCCTTTATTCCATTTTGTCTCCAAAAATAACATATTTGTTCTACTTCCTTTTTTATCCCTGCGATTATTCTGGAACTGACCCGCAATGTCCACTATTCTCTCTCTTGCAGAAAAGTAGGAGCTGTCTGACAATGGCAGTTCTGCAATTCTGTTGAATACAGCCTGTTCCGTGGCAGTCTCAGAGCAGAACTAGCACAGCACAGTGCTGTCATTTTTCTACTTCTCCGAGCTACCAGAATGGGTAAGAAAGACAGCAGCATGTTCATTTACAGATCCTCATGAAGGTACTGGAAGATGGGACCAGACCACATTAAAGGATGGCATTTTGTCCCATACCACCCAGCACCAGCACAGCCCCTTTATTTGCAGGATTATAAAGATTTTGCCATAAAGAACAAAACAAACACAAATTGATACAGATCCAGCTCTGACACTGCTGCATGATACTTGTATATGTGAGAAAGACAATGGACTGAAACGCCTATAGGATTACCATCTACAAACGTTGCTTCGAGATAATCAATGATCTGCGTTGCATCACAAATAATATTTTCCCCATGGATGAGGACGGGTACTTCTCCGGAAGCATTTAAGCGCATAAACCACGGCTCGTTGTGTTCACTCAGGGGCAGATTTACATCATGTTCTTCACATGTTAGCGCTTTCTCAGCGATGGCTAGGCGCACCTGGAAAAATACGACCAGATTTTGGAGAAAAGAAGGCTCTGGGGAGACCTCATTGCGACCTTCGAGTACTTGAAGGGAGTGTATAAACAGGAAGAGGAATGGCTGTTTACAAGGGTGGATTGTGATAGGACAAGGGGCAATAGTCTTAAACTGAGACAGGGGAGGTTTAGACATTAGGAGGAAGTTCTTCACAAAGAGGGTGGTGACACACTGGAACAGGTTGCCCACAGAGGTTGTGGATGCCCCATCCCTGGAGGCATTCAAGGCCAGGCTGGATGTGGCTCTGGGCAGCCTGGTCTGGTGGTTGGCGACCCTGCACTTAGCAGGGGGTTGAAACTGGATGATCATTGTGGTCCTTTTCAATCCAAACCCTTCCATGATTCTGTGATGCAGCAGATAGGGATGCAGCACGCACAGTCCAGCTCCTCTCGGCAGGCCGGCTCCTGCTCTGCGTGCCAGGCCCTGCACTATGCCCTGCTCATCCCCAGCGAGCTCCACGGACACCCCCTGCACACCCGCACCTCCACGCCCTTCCACTCAGCCTGCAGGCCGCGCCCGTCGCGGAGCCGCCCTTCAGGCGAAGAGAGGCGGCTCGCCCCCGCCTTCCCCACCGCCGCGGCAGCCCCGAGCCCCCTCCCCGCCGCCCTCACCTTCTGCGAGGAGAAGGACTGCGTCCAGTGGTACAGCACCAGCGGCGCCGCCGCCCCGCCGGACCCCGCCATATCCGCCCGCAGCTCCGGGAGCCGGCGCGACGCGGCGCGTTGCGGGGCGAGCGGCCTGCCTCAGCACAGCGTGGGGATGCTGCTGTCCGCAGCGGAACGAGGGGGCCGGCACAGGTCGGCCCTGCCTACGGGGAAGCCGGCCGCAAAACCGGCTGCGACATTCCCTGGGGTGGTGCGGGAAGACGGATGCGCAGGTGGAAAGGTCACATGGCCTCTCAAAAAAAAAAAAAACGGGGGGGGGGGGGGGGGGGGGGTTGTTTGCTTTTCTTGAGCAGGGATTTTGATTGTGGATTTCACGGATGTCAGCATCGTGCTGTCAGGGGAAAGAGAAAAAGAGAAAACAAAACAAAACAATATGTTACCAGAGGTCAGATCCTGAGTATAACTCCAGGGGTAAACTGCTCCATTGCCAAATGCCCCTCATTTACATTCACAGAAATAAAGATATAAATGTAAAATAATACACGTTGCTTTTGCCTCCAGCTATCCTGTCAATCTCAAGAGAGAAGGCTGCTCCATTTTGGTGGTGTTTTTTTAGACTAGGTCTAAAAAAATTGAACTATTCTGCAGTGAGGGGGAAGGGGTTGTATGTGAAGTCTTGGGGAGCATTCAATGAAAAAAAACCCGAACAGCTTCCATCATCAGGAAGTGCCCCACCATGCACAGTGTGGAGATGCAGTCACCAATTGCACCTCAGGGCGGAGGCTCAGCTGGACAGGCAAGGTGTGCTCGCTTTCTTTCTGGCTGCCATCAGCCCATGGGCCCCCTGACATGAGCCATTTCTATGCACCAGGTGATGACCTGAATGAGCAGTGCGGTGAGAGTTACACCCCAACACTGAATACAGCCGGGGTCTGGGGGCCCCTCACACCAACTGTTCCTGTATGCCAAGTGATGGCCTGCCTGTGCAGTGTGTTTCAGAACTGCATCCCAACACCAAGTACCTTCAGTTCTGGGGGAAAATTTGACTAATGTCAAGCAAGGAAATGAATTTAAATCCACTGAAAGAGGCAACAGCTCTTGTAAGTCAAAAGGGATGAAAACACAAAGGTTTAGAAGCCTACATTTGAAGAAAGTGAGGCCTATGATTAAGGTCACCACATCAGCCACATGCAAGTAGACTGTAATCAAGTACAAATTATGACATTTGACAAATTGTTTTCTTAATTAACATTACAGAATCACAGAATCACAGAATCACCCGGGTTGGAAGGGACCCCAAGGATCATGTAGATCCAACCCCCCTGCCTAGCAGGGCCACCAAACATACACATTCAGATCAGGTTGCCCAGGACCCCATCCAACCTGGCCTTAAACACGTCCAAGGACGGGGCATCCACAACCTCCCTGGGCAGCCCGTTCCAGGGCCTAACCACTCTCCTAGTAAAGAACTTCCCCCTAACATCCAACCTAAATCTTCCCTCCTTCAACTTAAAACCATTTCCCCTAGTCCTGCTGTTGTCAGCCCTTTTGAAGAGTTTACTCCCCTCCTGGGTGTAGGTTCCCTTCAGGTATTGATAGGCTGCAATGAGGTCACCCCACAGCCTTCTCTTCTCCAGGCTGAACAAGCCCAACTCCCTCAGCCTGTCCTCATAGGGGAGGTGCTCCAGCCCCCTGATCATCTTAGTCGCCCTCCTCTGGACCCTTTCCAAAATCTCTATGTCTTTCTTGTACTGAGGGCTCCACACCTGGACACAGTACTCCAGATGGGGCCTCACAAGAGCTGAGTAGAGAGGGACAATCACCTCCCTGTCCCTGCTGGCCACCCCTCTCCTGATGGAGCCCAGGATCCCATTTGCCTTTTGAGCTGCCAGAGCGCACTGCTGGCTCATATTCAGTCTCTCGTCCATCAGGACCCCCAGGTCCTTCTCTGCCGAGCTGCTCTCAAGGACCACTCCTCCCAGCCTGTACAGGTGCCTGGGGTTCTTCCGGCCCAAATGCAAAACCCTGCACTTTGCCGTGTTGAACCTCATTAGGTTCACCCGAGCCCAGCCCTCCAGCCTGTCGAGGTCCCTCTGAATGGCATCCCTTCCTTCCACCGTATCAACCGCACCACTCAGCTTGGTGTCGTCAGCAAACTTGCTGAGGGTGCACTTAATTCCCTCATCGATGTCATTAATAAAGATGTTAAAGAGCACCGGTCCCAAGACAGACCCTTGGGGGACACCACTTGTTACCGGCCTCCACCTGGACATAGAGCCATTGACCACCACCCTCTGTCTGCGGCCTTTCAACCAATTGCTTATCCATCGGGTCGTCCACCCATCAAATCCACTTCCCTCCAATTTGGAGATGAGGATGTGGTGGGGGACCATGTCAAAGGCCTTGCTCAGGTCCAGGTAAATGACATCGATCGCCTTCCCTTCGTCCACCAATGCCGTCACTCCATCATAGAAGGCCACAAGATTAGTTAGGCATGACCTTCCTTTGGTGAAGCCGTGCTGGCTGTCTCGGATCACATGCTCATTCTTTAAGTGACCGAGCATGTTGTCCAGGAGGATCTGTTCCATGATCTTCCCAGGCACGGAGGTGAGACTCACCGGCCTGTAGTTCCCCGGGTCCTCCCTGCTCCCCTTCTTGTATATGGGAGTGACGTGACCCTTCCTCCAGTCGTCCGGGACCTCACCTGACAGCCACGACTTCTCAAATATGATGGAGAGCGGCTCGGCAACCACCTCAGCCAGTTCCTTCAGGACCCTGGGATGCACGCCATCCGGCCCATTATAACATTATAACCCTAGTAATATGACTGTAATAGATGACATGTCCTTGTATGTATCAAAATCCCCCACCATAAAAAGCTTAGTTTAGTAAGTACTGACTCTCTTTAATTGAACATATTACATGTATGTAAATGATTTTAAATACATGTATTCAAATTTACATTTCCAAATAAATAGTATTTAAAACAAAATGAATTCATAGGGAACTATGTAAAAACAAATAGTAGTGATGTTTTCGTTTTATTCATAAAGTATTTCTCACTGGGTTCTCACACCCTAACATTTTAAACCTATAGGCAGTTTGTATTTCACAACCAACACCAACATGGGGATCTGTAATGTTCCCATTGAACACTGTCTGTATTTCTGATTGTAAGGCCTCTCTTAGAATTAGAACACTTCTATATCTTTTTTTTTTTTTTTTGCTGGAGAATCCAAGAAGAAAAAAAATGTTTTTATTGCTTGGGCATTTTTGAGAAAGAATCCAAAAACACTAAAATGTTCACTTCAGAGGTGTATCTGTGTTTTAACACAGTAAGGAAGAAAGGAACAGGGAAAGCAGTATTTCCTACTTCTGACCTGGCCTGTAACAGACCACCTGTAATCATATTCAGGTATTTCTTGTTCCTCAAATCTACTCATCAGTACTGCTACAAAACATTGCCAGGTTATTCATACAGAATGAAGCCTTCAGCTGAGGAACCAGGAGGCCCAGCAGTG
This sequence comes from Lagopus muta, assembly GCF_023343835.1. Classification (NCBI taxonomy): domain Eukaryota; kingdom Metazoa; phylum Chordata; class Aves; order Galliformes; family Phasianidae; genus Lagopus; species Lagopus muta. The sequence goes on from NC_064435.1 coordinate 31,017,384, forward strand.
CTGGTGAAGGCAGTATCAGAGCGGAGTTATGCCACAGGCTGCTGGCAGACAGCAGGCGCTCACCCCGCGGCCAGGAGGCAGGGCTCTCACCTCCCCGCAGCTTTGCACGAAGCTGTTAGCAGAACCGACCACACGAGGCCTCCCTTGTCTACGAATAGGAGGCAAAGCAACTTCTCCCTGACAAGATGCTGAGGAAGAGATGCAGCTGATTCCGTTCACTTCTGAATTAACTCCTGTCTACGCACGTATGTTTTCTCCCAAACCCTCTGCCTCCTGATACGTGAAGAAAACCAAGCAGAAGTGCCAGATTATGCAAAAGCTCTAAGTATCCTGGAAAAACAAAACAAAACAAAACAAAACAAAACAAAACAAAAAAAAACTTAGTCCAAATTATTTGTATAGACCTCCAAATATGTACAGAATTGAAAGGAAAGTTAAGTGAAGGTACTTTTTAATGAGTAAATATGATGAATACAAAAGGAGCACAAAGGACAACTCTGAACTGCAAGTCCAATTGGCATCTTGGTGCTCTGCCATTGAAAGCAGGCTGTTAACGTCATCTGACAAATGGGTTTTCTTACCATACTGATAATTGTACTCTCTTTCTCTATATGTCCTCCCCTGGGACTTTTTTTAGTATTTTGTATCTATATATGCATATATATATAATATGTATATATAATATTTATATGTACACATACACCTCTGTAATGTTTTTTGTGCCCATATTTGTTCATGGTGAAAATAACATTTACAGATATTACCAATAGATAAACAGTATCAAAAGCAAATTGCTACATAATAAGCAGATGTATAAATTAGGTCAAGATTTCTTCCATACTTCAGCACTCCCTCATATTGTCAGGAAACAATTAGGCCAGATGTGCCTTTGAAGTGAGCTACAAATAAAAAATGATCAGTTCTTTCTATATATTCAAAATTTAATTTGATTAGTCTGAAGGAAAAAAAAATCTCTTGCTTTTTCTCTATGCAGAGCCATTATATGTGAAAAGCAGCTGAAATCTACATATCCATTGTCAATGGAATCACGGACTCAGTTCCAGGTGCAGAACTGGCAAGGGGGACAATGGTGCAGGAGTTAATATCAGTTTGGAGAATAAGACAGATTCTATTCTGGACCTTCTGTCATCAGTATTTATTGGCTAAATCCCAGTTGCAGACTCTGCATTACTGGTGATGACGTGAGTCAGAAAGAGCATAGCACTGAATTCAGATACACAGGTGAGATTTAATATTGACACAAGAACTGTCATTAAAAATTTAATATGACTGATGACTGACTTTTATGTGACTTCTAATATGACTGATGAATTAGACATGCAACTATTTAGAAACAGTGAGAGCACAGAGCAAAGATAAATCTTGACAGCCACAGTTCAAATGTCCATGCCCTAATGTAAGTGTGTGTAAAAGGGATGAGTTATATGTGTGTAGGAATGATGCCAGCCTAAATAATTCTTGACAGTTGATGCATATTCTTAAGAAGTATTACTGAGTTGCAATTTTACATCCAACAAATCCAGCGATCAAATTTATTCACTCATTTTCAAAGTTATTTGCTACACCATACGAAGTTTTCTTCAGGGATTTCACAACATTCTGATGAATTTTTCCCTAAATACTACAGTGCATCATGTTCTGTGCAGAAGGAATTTCAGAAAACCACATTTCAGAAATACTGCTTAATAATTACTTTTTAAATAAAATTATCTTTTGTAATTGTACAAAAAGCATAGTACAAAATAATTAGTAGTAGTGATGGCATACATTTCTAGTTCTTGAGACATAATAAAAATTGCTATTGTACTGATGCTGTATTAACTTCAACAGTCTTAACAATTTGAATAAATTTCTTTCCTGAAATTTCAGTTTTTTAAATCAAACAAGAAATACATTTATTATGTTTATATGAAGGAAAAAATGGGAATTTTTTTAGGAATAACACTTGAAATCTTGCTATTACCATTACAGCTGTATCCAATCTTTAATTTTTCAAGCTTTTGTACTCACCATACCTTCAAATTATAAAATCTAACATATCAGTCACATTCAAATAATAAACATATTTATGCGTACTTGTCTGTGCTTGTTGTCTCTCTCTGTACATGTAATATGTTGGCCAAGGATCTTGATTGTTACTGAGCTATTAGGAACAGTTCTGTAGATCAGTCTCACTGAATGAAGCACTGAATCCACTCCTGAATGGCTGGGAGTGGAAAGGACCTAAAGATCGTCTAATTCCAATCCCCCTGCCATGGGCAGGGTAGCTTCATATGTTCAGCTTTCCTTGCATCAACTTAAATGTGATTACTTGCATTAGCAAAAGCTCTATTTAAAAGTTCTCCTGTGCACTCTACCTTTGTTTGTAGCATCCAGGTGTTGATTTATATTCTGCTGTTAATCTAGCAGTGATGACAGTTTGTTGAGCAAAGATTGCCATCATGGTGGAACAGCACTACCAAGCACACTAAGTTTTGGCTGCCTGAAGATAAAAATCACATACTAACACAGCACAAACTATTAATGAAAAAATTAATATCTTAGAGCTATTGCCTAGAGCCAAAACCAGAACATTCCGTTTGAACTAGTGAAATAGATTATCTAGATGATGAAACAAGGACCACCAAAGTGATTTATATTGATTTCAGTGGGTCTTAAGCCAGTTCAAATTCTAACGCAGTCACACTGTAACTAGGATGACAATCAAAAACAGCCTTGAAGAAATTTGAGGGCTCTGGAACAAGCTCCAAGTTCCAGAATCTTCAAAGATCTCTACAAACACGTAATTACATGTTTTATTGAAAATATGGTCAAAACTGTCAATTTACCTTATAGAATGAGCTTAAGCAAAACATTTGATCTTTTTCAACCAACTCTTCACAAAAATATTTTTAAAGTACTTGAAAGGGTTATCTTGAACATCCAAACATTAGATTGAGAAATAGAAAAACAGCTGCCAATAAGGAAGAGCCATTCCTCATAACATCATTAATCACTAAAACAACACAAAAATACCACTAAACATTTCCTTTAAATAAGGATATTTTTATTTCTTCACCCTTAATTCTTGCAGTTCCTTCATTACCTTTGAGCAAGCCTGGACTGAAAAATATACAGTAACAGGCAAAATACTTCTGTTGGCAGCCTTGAAACTGCACTTCAGGAGATTTCAGACATCCCTGAAAGATGAAAAAGTGCTTTTAAAAGCTTAGGATACCCTCTGCTCTGTGGCACACTACACTAAAGCAGAAACAAGGACAGAGGCTGTTCTGCACTAAGCCAGAGCCTCCCTGCGTCATCCACCCAGCAGGAAAACCACAGGGGCTGGCAGGGCAAGGCCGTTCAGAATTTCTCCTCTAGGGACAGGAGCCATAAACACGGACAGAATATTTTGCCTTCCAGAGCAACACTTTGACTCTATTCCAAAATCACATAAATTATGCACCAGCATTGCAGTGTCTTTTCACAACTGTGGTACAACATAGACAACAGGGAAACTTTAATGGTTAGCTCTGATATTATGTACTTACTATATGTTCTTCATTTTGAAAAGAAATTTTCATTATGTTCCACTTCTTACTACATCTGTATCAACCAACCAGAATCTTTATTCCTGATATTTCCCAGTGGAGGGCCCTGTGCATGCATGACTTGCAGTAGTACCAACCCTCATTTCTATGCCTGACAAAGGGAGACTCACAGTTCCTGTTACACAACCTCCATTCTCTTCAGTCAGACAGCAGACTCCTACTTTATTAGGCCTTTAGATTTAGATTTCTTCTCCGCTTTTTTCTTCAAACTAACAAAACTGCTATTCCATATTTGATTGATAATTTTTGAGGTTTTCAGCTCCTTTACAAAGTGCTGATGAAAAAGCACAAAAGAAGTGGATTATTAGCTGATACAATTTAGTAAACCTTTAATTTGAGTCTTGATCCAAAGAGATTCCACTATAATTTAAATTATCCTTTTAGTCTGTGGATGAGTCTCATTCCTTAAACATCTACGAGGGCAGTAATCGAGTATATTTTAGGTGTACTGAATAGCAAGAAATGGGCAAATGCGTCGTGGACAAAGGTATTTTGTGGCACATGGGTATTTCCAGTGACTTATGCCCACTGTGAGTAATAATCATTTAAGAAATTAGTATTCTTTGACTTGTTTGTTAAAAACTATCTATGACACTTCAAACCTCAAATTGTTGATGTGTCTGAAGTAAAAGAGAAGAACATATACTGTGGCTGGACCAATTCATTATCAAAAAGCACACCCACAATATTCACCTACCTCCTCTTGTAAACAAGACCCTCATTTGTGAAAGTATAAATAGGACGAGATACACTTATGGGCAGCAATAGATCTGGGCACTGAATTGCTGCCTGTGTTCTTTTGGCACTGACTGAAATACACTGGCATGATTTTCTCTTAACTGCATACGTCACTCGCGAATAGAGAACAAATACTGGAGCCACTGCTCTGAAAACACACTTCTTCCGTTGTATTGATCTCAATGAGATTTTCATAAGAAAAACAGATGTAGTGTACTACTGCCAGCTTTACAGAATGTTTTAAAATGTAATCTGACAAAAAAGAAGAAAAAAAAAAAACAAAAAAACTAGGCTATATAGAGAAAGGGGTGAATTTAAATCCCATGTGTGTAACTGATACAAATAAAAGCATGAAGTTGTCTCCGTGCCCTATGCAAGTGCAGAGAAGCAAGTGCAGCAGGTGATGGTATGTGTCTGAAATAACAAACCCTTTCCACTAACACCCCAGCTAATATACAGGGTGGGCAGGCAAAGCCCAAACTGAGAAGCCGAAACTAGCTCTTCAAATTTTAGACAGATGCATTTGTTTAGGGGGGAGGGAGGGAGGAAATGTACCATACCTCAATTTCATTCTTACCATGTCTATTTTACAGTCCTCATAGTAAAACACAACCATAAAAAGATATAGAATTTGTATTAACAGAAGAATCAATAGGAACAGAGCTTAGGGACAAGAAAATAAGAATGTCTTTTTGATCCTGATGAGATAGTCTGTGTTTTGAAGATGATTAGACTTCAATAATTTAAAAATGCCCTTAACATTTTAGATAGGCTGCTGTCAAACACCTTGAAAGCTCTAATACTTTAATATGTTAAGCACAAAGTGAGAAATAACTGAATAGGAATGCAGAAAAAAACTTTTTATTCTCAGCCCCTCTGATTTCACTTTAGAGTACATTTTAATTCCAATTTTGATATTTTATATGACATAAGACAAAGAACTATTTTTTAGTCGACCTTTCCTCCTTTACAAAAGCATTTCAGTGCTTCTAAGTCACTTGAAAACACAATCAAGTTAACGTGTAACAAGAAGAGGCTCATATCTTGGAGCAGTGTTTCATACTCTGATTAAATCTGTAATCCCCTTAAGTCACGTTTTGTTTGAACTCTGGCTTGTGATACTGTTTCCTCCCATTTTCTTGATAGCTCATTGCTGGAAGAAGATCCCTCCTAACTTCAGCTTCATTTGTAATGCTTCATTGAAGGCCTTGAAAGTCTGGTAACCAGCAGACTTGTTGGGTGCTACAAATGTGATCTGAGTCTATCTCAGGTGAAGAACAGCATGACCATATTTATTGCTGATGCTATTCTTGGGTACCTATGACGTTCTCCCATCTGGCTGAGCAATGTTCGCTCGTTCATCTTTCAACACTCACTCCAAGCATGACAGGATGAAATAAAACAAAATTTACTAGTAGCAAGCTTACTTGTATATAGAAGACATACGTTAACAACTTCATTATACACACACACATGCTTGTTTCAATAATGGTGTTAAATATTTTGTGGTCTAAGTAGAATTAGACCTTGAAGTTACATTAAAAAACAAACAAACAAATATAACAAATATAACAAACAAAATACTATGTGAGATAATTCAGATTAGTTTAGAGGCAGAAGCCCATGTGTCACCACAAATTAAAACTTAACTTAGTTGTTAGGAACTACAGATTATTATCATATGATATAAGGCTACTCAATTGTACTTGAGATCCACTGAGCTATTTTACTGAGGTCTGCTGGGGAGGCATAATACAATAGCTCCAGCTCTGTTCAGTGTCTCAAAATGTGGGCAGCAGATGTGTCTCCCAAAGAAGTGAAAAGAAAGAAAAAAAAATACATTCCTGGAAGTATGTAGGATCATCTCTTCCAATTTGAGGCAAGCAGATTTTAGATGTAAATACCACTGTAGCCATAGAAAGAGAAGCACTTCCCATGACTAATTAAACCCAGCTAAGCTTAAGATCTACACTACAGTTTGCAATAGGCTGGGGAAAACAGAACAACAAAACAACATGCAGAACTTTAGATTGATGTCACATACACATTTTTCACAATTGAATGTTATTATTCTGCCAGTGATAATATAATTAAACAAACTAACAACCTAGAAACTTACCAGGAAGGATTACAGTACAGTACATTCTTTTAAAACCTATCCAAATGTATTTTCAGTACCAAAACTGGAGGACTGCAGATTTATGTAGTGCTTAATTCATTCACTTTACAGAGACTGAAATTTTGTGTAGGAAATATCTGATGTCAAGGATTTTGAAAAATAGCTAATATTTTCAAAAATCCTTGGGATCAATTTTCCATATATTCTGACCAACCAGCTGTTTAAAATGAGTTCTCGTTAAAAGTTGCATTGTTTAGTCAAAAAAAAAGTGCAGTCTCAAATGAAAATAAATGAAAAATCATATCCCTGCATATATGAAAACAAAACTGCAGCTTCTAACCCTGGCACGCTTTATCTCAGAACCCTTCTCCTCCAGCTTTTTTTTTTAGTTGTCATGGCAGACCCTCATATAAGCAAAATCACAGTATCATTAAATGTGGATGAATTAACAAAAGTCTTGCAGTGTTGCATAATATGAAGCAAGTGAATTTCAAAATTGATTTTAGTTCTCAAATCAGTGATACTTTGGCCTCTTTATCATATTTTTTTCTCTTATATCTAAATCAGTGATAAAAAAATTGTACTTACCTAAGTTTCAAATAATGGCTTCTTTTTCATTAACATCTTATTGCAGCAAGAGCATAAACTTTTACACAACAGGACTTTATTTTCTGTGATTACTTCAGGATGATGCTTTGATAAAGAAGGAAGGAAACATACAGTTCATCTTTAGAGAAAGAATAACACAAGGAGCAATGTGCCCAATTAATACTTGCCAGAAGCAGATATACATAACCTATTCATAAGGAGAGCCGCAAACATGAGTTCAGGCAACTTCGTAACTACTGTACTGCATCTAGAACATAGTGAGAACTGTCTGATATTCTGCTTTGATAGTTATGTCTTTCAAAGAATTTAATCTTTAAAGTGAAATTTCACATGACAAATAGAAAACCATTTTGCAGCAATGCAATACTATATTAAAAGTATTTGCTAAGAATTTTGTTTTTTAAGACAAAAAATGGGCTACACTAGTGGGCTACACATGGAGCTCCATGTACACATGGAGAAGAGGTGTCTTCATCACACAAAGACAGCACGATATTACATTATAATTATTGGAATGTGAAAAAGCCAACAGAATGAAAACAAACAAAGAATAAACAAAATTTCATGCCATTCATTTGGGAGCTTTGATTCATTTGTTATGCTGATTACAATACTGCAGCCATTGCAGTATTTTTGTCCATGTAAAATAAAACATCAAAACATTTAAGTGTCCAACTTGCATGTTGTGAGAACAATGCTTTTTCCCCCAGAAAAAAAATGTTCATCAATAACAAAAATAAATACTTAACTAAGAAGCATTTATAAAGTTGGGCATAACACACTTCTCTTTGTCTTCCACTGTGTTATCAAAAATTTGCAGAGTAAGCTGTATTATCCTCACCAACATTTAATCAGATTGAGGGAGGGCTTTCTACTAGAAGTACTTGCATCATAGCTGCCTAGCTCTGTGGAACCCTAGGAATACTAAAATCCAATTATTTTATTGAGGACTTTGTTAATTGAAACAAATCTTAAAATAGACTGTCTAGTGCACAGAAATATCCATATGATATTAAATATGAAAGAGCAAAAAAGTTTAGCTTTTGCCTTGCTTGCAGCACTGATAACGTGTTTTCTCCATCATCTCAAAAAAACCCAAGGTTTTTACCCATAACTCATTACTAGAATAACAGTGATTTTCAGTCCATTTCATAGATGGACTCACTCAAAAGAAAAAGTATTTTATGTTAAATTAATCAACTACCAAATGCATCAGAAGCACTAACCCAAGTTCACTGGTAAAAGCAATAGCTGTTTTGTTCTGCTCTAGCCCGGTGTAATCCAGGCTTCAAGGCCAGGGCCATAAAAATATATTTTAACAATGTTTTAAAATTAACTTCACATTTTAAAATTAGAAATATCATAGCTGTTGCTATTTTAACATCAACTCACTACTTTTAAGGAAAGAAAAAAGCAAGATATTTTAATTTTTCTAAGAAGAAATAGCAAAGAAATTCGGAGGACACATCTCATGTGTCCATGCTAAGACAGTTAAGAATGAATGCAGGCAGCCACACAATATCACCAAACCGGTCACTAACCACTCTATCAGACAGAACCAAGGCAGACCATAAGAACCTCTGAGGACCAAGGAGCAGATGGAGAGCAGTAATCTCCAATTAAAGTAAGGACAGATGCTTTCTTGAGATGCATTGGCCACTGCACACATCATCAGGAAAGTGTTGGTTTCCTTAACCACAGAGACATGTTGCAGAAATAGAAACTACAGAGCAGGTACTGTCTACTTAATGAATAAATTTTTATCTTTTTTTTTTTTTTTTTTTAAAACCAAAACTTCTGTGAATATCTGTAATCACTAGTTATGAAATCGCTGATTGATGAATGGGGATTTTGAAGAATGAATAGGTGGCCTAAAATGTGGCAAGCAGCCTAGATCTTTGGGAAGACAGCAGAGGCTCTCAATAGAAGTATTCAGGGCCATCATGGCATGGAAAGTGCTGAGTGGAGCTGCTGAACTTCTTTTTTCCATGGCACTAAAGCTATGTGTCTGAAAATGATCTCACTCATTAGCTAACTTAAATTATCTGAAGATTTGAGATCTTGAAGATGCTGCTTTCCTATAGTTTAAAACAAAACAAAACGCATCCAGGGATATGGATGTTTTGCACATCTCTAAGAAAACAGGAAGCAATCCCAATTTTTATCTGACATGAGAGCTAACACAAATGGTCCAAAATAGGAAAAGCTTCTGTCAGGCCTTGGAATATCTACAGGACTCGAGAGCTTTGGGTGCTGCTGTCCATACTCCAAAGCACAGAACAGGGAAAACAGGATTTTAACAACTGATGGCTCACTAGAAAGGTACAACTACAGTAAAACCACAGCAGAACTACAGTAGAATATTCTGGGGAAAACTTTTTTACCCAGTAGATGAGTGAGTACATCAAATCTGGCATATCCTTTCCTTTTAATCAGTGCTGTAAACTGACTGAGAAAGCAGCACTAGCAGCAACTTGGCTGAACGATCATAGAACAAATAATATTTGTAACTCCTAGGGAAAAAAAAAAAAAAAAGGAGAATAGAATTAAAAACACAAGCTGGTTGTTCTTCTGTATTCTTTCAGATGCGTTAGGGTGATTGTTTGTATAGATGATCTGCAAACAGTATAATAAAGTGATTCAGCTTTAAGAATGAAATAAAAATAAATCTTTTTGCTGGATTATTTTTAAGCTGGATTGGTTCCCTGATCCACATCATAGCTCACTGAAGAAACAGTTGTGCTGGCATGCGCAAGCTGGAGGGCTTGGGGGCATGAAAATATACCAAGCCAGCATCAGCCAAGACCGTTGTGTTAAAATCACAAACTTAGATTTCCTCTCTACTGGATTTTATTTGATTATAAATTCCAGGAAGGGTGATCTATTTTCATAAAGAAATAATATGAAGGGTGTAAACACACACCGTTCATCCCAATGTGAAGGGAAAAACAGTATCACAAGACAAACTTGACTAAATTGAGAGATCTTCAATGATCCTGAAACACTAGAAGGAAGTATACGCAAGTAGAAAGTAGGTCAAATTACTAAAGGAAGAATATTAGAGAACAGTGCAAGTATGCAGAGACAAAATCAGAAAGGCCAACTTGCAGAATGAGGTAAGGCTGATAAGGGGCAGGCGGAAGCCAATCAGGGAAGAGGAGGAGAAGGAGGAGGACGAAGAGGAGGAAGAGGAAGAGACTGAGGGACAAAGCTGTCTTGAGAGAGGAAAGCTTTCTGATGTGACACAGAGATAAACTGAAGTGCTAAAAGCGTTTTCACTTCAGCCTCCATTATAAGGGATGTTATCTATTTCAACCTAGGCAAAGCTCCTGACATTCATTAAAGATGATCTGAATAAAACTGCGGCAGGAGAGTACATGTTGTTTACAGTCACTAAGTAATAGTTATTAATTATTGAGGCCTGAGGGATGTATCAAATACTAAATCTGAGCCAAATCCTTTAACATTCAATACTTTAATAACTTTTATTATTAAAAATACATAACTGGAGAAAGTCCAGAGAACAGTAACAGTGACATTCTAGGAGGAAAGAAACAAAAGCTACAGACTACTTTGAAGAAAATTACTCAAGCAAGATGTGATGAGCAGCCTTCAAACATTTGTGAATTTGCTGCAAAGAGCAAAGCAATTAACTGTTTTTATTATCCCTGAGAAAGCAATAGACAGAAATCCAGCAGTGGATTGCTAGTGACAGAACTGATTTTGTAGATTTTTTCCTGCTGCCTCATTTTCTGGGTGGTATCTCAGGGTATAGCACTTTTCATCAAACCAAGAATTATAAATCAAACAGATCTGAAGGATTTTTTTTTTTTAATTTTTTTTTTTTTAAGTATAGAGTAACTAGAGCAATGCATTCTTATTTCTGTTCTGTAGACATTAAAAACAAACAGACAGATCGTGTTGACAGGAGCCAGGACCAATATTTCATTATTTTCCTATAATTTCAGAGGTAATGATAATATTTGCATGCCATATTTATCCAATCACCTAATATCTTCACACATTAAAAAAAAAATTATCATTGCAATATTGCAATACACTGTATGTTATTTGTATGGAGTGTTCTATTACTGTTAAAATCACTTGAGACAAAGATGATTAATATAAACGCTGCATTTCCTTTCTTAAAAATAAACCTCATTTTTATTTCAAATCTACATCAGTTCCTGTTCAGAGCAATGCTGAAAATAAATGTCTGTGTACAAAACATAGCCATCTTGTCTTCAAGTTATAAAAGGATTTGGTATCTTTGTTTTATAAGCTTCATTGTTAATTTTGCAAAGAAAATAATAAGTTCATATTCAGTGAGTAAGCGTAGCATCTATGGAACTAAATACTCTACTTTACTGGCTAGGTTGCAGCTGCAAGCTAGAACCAAGGCTTATCAATGCAGCTAGGGGGGTAGCTTTGTAATGCAATATTTCCTAAATAGGACAGCAATTTCTCACTTCTTTTTGGATAAAAAAAATCCTGTAGCATTATTATGCCACTATTCACAGTAACATACTCAATTTCACAGTTTGCTGAAAAAAGTGGTATGTTTCAATTAACAATTTATGTTAAAGTTATACAGAACTATATTTATAATTGTTCATTTAGACTGCAGGCGCACACACACACACACACACAGAGATCAGCACAGATGTTGTGGTTGCTCATATGGATGCCTTTTGAATTCCTACCTTGCAGCTTCTCTACCACCTCTGCTTCTTTCTGCCTCTCCTCCTGTTGTGGACTCACCCCATATAACGCGTATAGCTCATCAGTTCAGCATCCTGCTTCTGTTCTGCAAAGCACTTAAGAACATTCTTCAGAGCTTTGCTTTATTTGAGAGCAGATATTTTACAGATGTTTAATTTAAAGCTCATGTGCAGTACCACTGAAGCAAATGGGATTACTAAAGTACTTAAAGTAATTCCCTGCTGAATCAGGCTTTTAAGAGTAAGAATAAATGTGCCTAATTTTTATTCATGCATTAGATAGCTATCAGACTAATAGTTTAAACTCAGCAGTTTTGTATCTAGTTAATATTAAATTGCTAGAGTTTAATATCTTCACCTGTTGCATCTACCATCCCTGCATCAAGGACATTTCTAAATACAACCCTGCAGCACAGGTTTTGCATATATACAGTGTCCTTAGATGCTGGCATTCTGCATACAGAAATGTCATTGCTTAATGCTGTGAGTACTTAGCAATGGAAATACACAAGGTTAACTTTCTCTATACACCACAATACACTTCAGAAAAAAAGAAAAAAAAAAAGAAAAATACCCTACAACCTCAGAAATGAGACACTTGTGGCTTCTTACATTGTCAAGATGTCTGCATGACACTCAAAGTTCAGTGCAAAGCACTTCTGTCCTCAAAGCTCTCAAAATCTATCCCCCGCTGAAAACATGTTAAGAGAAGGCTGCTAGTAACAAATACATCTTGTCACCAAGCATCAACTCCAAGATAATCTCATTAAAACTAATACACCTGGAAATATAAACTACTATTCATTTAGCATCGTTTGTAAGTCACCTAAAGACCCACCAATATATTTGTGCTAACAGAAAAACATATCTAATTCCTTCCTAAAATTTCCATTGCTCACCTCTGCCCATCAAGTCTCGCTGGTTCCTATGACCTAATATTAACTCTGTGTAATTTAAATCAAGGGAGTAAATAAAAATAACTAATAGACATTTTGTGAGTGTAATGCTTCAGCATCTTCTTTGTAACATGCCACTTCTGCTCCTGCTCTGTGCCAGCTCTATCCTTGTGCGGGGGCCCAAGAATACACAGAAAGGCAACGATAAACAATCTTGGTCTTCTGGGAATTCAGGCTAAAACACAACATGGCTTTCTCTTGTGTTATAAGAAAGAAAATAGGAAATTGGGATCAATACAAGCAGAGTGAAAGCAGTAAGCTCCTTTGGGATCGCTACTGTTTCAATCTTTTCCTTGGCTGAGAAATGCAAGATATGCAGGGCATAAAACCCGATGAGCTCAGGAAAGAACCAGAGGACAAAGAATTGATCTTTTTCAGCAACACCCCCGACTTTCCAGGCTTCTGCTCCAGCACTAATAGCAGCTTTCCACAAAAGCTCCCATTGCATACAGGTCTCAGACCTCAGCTCACTATAAAGCCTTGCCTAAAGATGCAGGAAAGACTTCCTGGTGTCTGTGACAGAGATAGGAAATTCTTGCCTGGTTTTTCACATTCCACAGCTACAGATCAAAATCCCCAGGGCACATAGGGGCATTGAAACATCCCCGTATTCCCATGGACAAGACATATTTCTTCAATTTTGGCTTATTGTCTTCATATGTGTGCAAACGTGTGCACAAACACATCTATCATTTTCCAACAGAACAGTAAATCCTTTTTGGGCTTCATAGCACACACTTTCTCTGATCAAAGGAGATGATGTGGGACATGGTGCAGTGACATGTTCAGCATGCTGCTAGGAAGAGCAGGTTCTTTGGTGTGGTACGAAGCACAAAGCTTGACAATTTACTCAGTTAAAATTGAATGTTTAATATGTGCTATATTTTCCTTCAGTTTTAGTCAAAACTACTTATAGTTGGGCTGAATTTGGCATTAATTTCTGAAGCTTAGCTTCCAGCTTCTGATAGTTCATGCTCAAACATTCACATATCGAAATTCTTCATCTGCAGTTCAGTTTCTATCCTTACCAGTAATTCCTATGAACTTCTGCTAACATCATTTTGGCCGTTTCCCCACTCTTCTGTGTCCAGACAGCACAGAAGATTTGCAAGTATGATTCATGCTTTTTACAAAATCCCCATTGAAAAGGAACATTTGCTTTCAGATTTCCACCCAGTCTTGGTGTACAGCTGCAAACGTACACAAAGCCCAGACTTCAGAAGAGATGCCCTGGGACACCACCACCTTTCAGTTCCTTCTCCACTAGTTCTGTGCTCTTTTGTTTCTCCCGTCATTCACCCCTATATTTTTATCTGATTATCAAATACCTAGCAGAGGAAGACTTGGCAGCGTTTAATGCCATTCAGTCACCTGGCAGTCAGGGAGCTGGGGCACAACGTGAGGTTCTGTACCGAGTTCCCAGCGCCGTTCTTGGAAGGCGTTCATGCAGCTCTCGAGGCTTGAGTTTCTGCGGCCGTTTGCCCCTTCGGGACAGCGGGATTGGGGTGTGATTGAGGACATGGACAAAGCACAGCTCTGCACCTGCGACTTCAACTTAAAAGCAGCGTCAGAGCCCAAAGACCGATACATTTGGGTCCCACCTGTGAGCACACTACCTCACAGGCTGCAGCTACTCACAACGCCCGCAGGAGCTCAGTGCCCAAGTCCCCCCGCGGGACACCTTATGGGGGCGGCCTCCTGCGCCCGCTCTCGGGGGCGGCGGCGGCGGTCGGGGGCGGGGAGGGGCGGGTGGGGAGGAGCGGGGGGCGGGCGGCGCTCGCTGCCGCCGCCGGGCTGCGGCTGGGCTGGGCCGGGCTGGGCGCGGGCGGGCGGCGGCGGAGCGCTCGCAGTCGCGGGGAGCGGCGGGCCGGGCGGCAGGCAGGCGGGCGGGTGGGAGGCGGCGGCGGCGCCGCGCTCGCCCCGCTGCCCTGGATGACGGGCGGCCGGTTCGACTTCGACGATGGCGGTACCTACTGCGGCGGCTGGGAGGACGGCAAAGCCCATGGGCACGGCATCTGCACCGGGCCCAAGGGGCAGGGCGAGTACGCCGGCTCCTGGTCGCACGGCTTCGAGGTGGCGGGCGGCTACACCTGGCCCAGCGGCAATACCTACCTGGGCTACTGGGCGCAGGGCAAGCGGCACGGGCTGGGCGTGGAGACGAAGGGCAGGTGGATGTACCGCGGCGAGTGGTCGCACGGCTTCAAGGGGCGCTACGGCGTGCGGCAGAGCCTCAGCACGCCGGCCCGCTACGAGGGCACCTGGAGCAACGGGCTGCAGGACGGCTACGGCGTCGAGACCTACGGCGACGGAGGTGGGCGCCGGCGGGGGGCGCCCCGCGCGCGGCAGCGACGGCGGTGGGGGGCGAGAAGGGGGCGCGCCTGCGTGAGCGCGCGCTCGGCGGGGAGGGCCCGGCCCCGACTGCCACCGGGCCTTGCACCGCCGGGCCGCGGGGGCTCCTCAGTGCACGGGGCGCTACAGGTGCCCCGCGTCGCCCCGCCGGGCGTTAACGGCCGCTCCGGGGCTCGGCTGCGCGGCGCTCCCGGCTTATCGCGGTCTCCCAGCCCGGGCTAAAAGCAGTCTGCCCGCGGCTTTCCGTGGCGGGGCAGCTCCCCGCAGCGCTTGCCGGTCTCGTCGAGGGTCGGGAGGGCAAGCTCCCTGCGCCTGGAGCCTCGGAGAGGGTCGGGCTGGGATCGGGGAAAGGCTGTTCACCAGAGGGTGGTGGGCTGGAACAGGATGCCCAGGGCAGTGACCGCGGCCGGAGCTCAAGGGGCGCTTGGAAGTGAGGCTTGAACTGTTTGTGCTGTGAGGAGACGGGAGTTGGACTCAGTGATCCGTGTGGGACCCTTCCAAGTTGGGGTGTGCTGTGATTCTGTGACTCTCTCACCACTGTTTCCGTGGTAAAATACTGTAAACTTAAGAAAGATCCTCATTCCATGTTGCTGTGCTCCCTCGCTTCACTGATAACATATGCTGGTTTACATTCATAAACTCAACTGCAGTGAAGTGGATACTGAACGTGCATGACATGAGTGAAACTTAGCTGCACCTCCATTCAATGACTTGCACTGCATTCAAATGCAGTTGCAGTTTCAAACACATGGAAGCTGGACGGGTGATGGATGAAACCAGTCCATGCCTCACCCCCTCGCTCACCGTAGGAAGACAGATGCATGCGGTAGGGCTGGACACCCCACACCTATTTTAGCAGTGCTTTTCAAGCTCAGGCTTAGTGGGGTCACTCAGGACTCAGCTGACTTGATGGGTTAGTTCCACCTCATCCTACCATGCCTGCATCATTTCACATGTTGTGTGGAGAAGTAATCCCAGTGTTTTTAAATTAGCTTTCTGCTGCTGTAATGTTATTGACATCGGTGGAAGTGCCACCTCACCTGTGTGGAGTTGCTCTTAAGCTTGATCTAGTGGTGGCATCCCTGCCCATGGCATGGGAGTTGGAACTGAGTGATCTTTAAGGTCCCTTCCAACCAGTGCCATTTTGTGATTGATTTGTCCCATTGTAAATGAAAGAGCTGATCTCAGTTTTAGGATTAGCGGTGTGCTATTTTTTAAGGAAGCGCTGCTTGCTGCAATGCTGTGCAGGCTGCATGTATAACGTGCAAGAAATAGAACTTAACAAAATTAGTGGTAACTTGTAACTTTGTAATGATGGGATTAAAGGACCAGCCTGTGTATCAGATCTGTTGAATGATGCTGCTGCTGGTTTCTTTAGGGAGTTCTGTTAAGAGATTTGTGATAGAACTGTAGAAATAGCATCACAGAATGGGTGATTTTGTATTATGCGGAAGAGGTGTTTACAGATGGAATACTTTCCCCTTCTGCTCTTTCTGAAATACAGAGTGTAGTGAATTGGGTGAGATTCATTTCCATGAGAAAATGCAGTGCTATGTTTTCTGTACCCTGAACTCTTCTAATCCCCTTGATTGTGCATTTTTATAATTACGTGGAAAAGTTTTCTGATGTGGAAAGCTCTGATGATCACTCTCAGCGTGGCTGTTGTCTTGAGGATTTAAAAGCCTAACCAAACCACATAGATAAATTTTCAGTTTCACTTTCATCACACAATACATTTTGAATTTTGTTCAGATTTATTTTGTCTCGTAACTCAGAAGCTGAATTCTTAGTGGCCATAGTTTTGTTTGATTGTTGTTTTTTGTTTTTTCTTGTCCAGAAAAGTAAATTGCTACTGCATTTCACAAACCAAAGTTCCTTGTATCTCCATCTTTAGACTTCTTGTGGATACTTTTTATTTCAGTATAATACTGATAATTCAGTGGTAAATTCTGTAAATTTTTTGGCTTTAAACTAACAGGAAACCCTTTGTCTGCAACAGCACTTGGAATGTACAGCTTCCTTTGTAAATTATTTATTTTTATTAACTAAAATCTGCTGGTAAGGTCCCAGTCTTTTAGACATTTCAATTCATGCGGACAGAAGATGTGAATCCCATTGATTTTAATGGAAGCATTTGTGAATGAAGCCAGGCGATATGTCAGATGATTGCAGATGGATCTTTGTGTTCATGCTCTGGGTACAATGGCTGTAGTTGCACACTAGAAGAATGTCTGAAATGCTTTTACAAGGCAGCCAGATTTACATATGTGTCTTTAATATGCTGTGAAATAATCACAGGAAAGCTGTTTCTTAATTCTGACCTGAGAATACTGGAAAATAGTGGGTTTTACTATGCAAATTGCCATTTTGCTTTAAAAATCACTAAAATAGAGGCCTTTTTACTGTTGTGGGTTTTCTTTTGCTGTTGTTGTTTTGGTTATATGATATTTCTGATTGCTTTGATGATATTAGTAATTGAATTTGAGGAAGAGAAAAGGAACATAAACACCAGTGGCAGTCCTCAGTGTTTCTGCACACACCGCTTTGCACGTTGTCAGTAGTATAGATCGTGCCTTGTCTGAATGCAGTGAAGTTGTCACTCCAATGAGTCTTTGAGAAAAACACAGTGAATTATACGTAGATCATGGTCCTCTGTTCATTGTACATGCCTATGCTTGGCTTTCAAGTGACCTTTCAGGTTGTACCCTACAATGATCTGGACTTCCATGCCTCCTCTAGGCTGCCTTGATTTCCTTGGATCCGTGTGAATCCACCTGCCTACCTGCGGATTGTTTACTGAGGGATTGCAGCCTAATTTGCTGCTTCAGTATGTGTAAGTTAGTTAGCACCTTATGATCCTGCCAGCAGTAGCAGTAACGGGAGTACTGCTGTAAGAACATGTGTTGTTCATCTGTGGACATAAGTGGCAAATGCATGTGAAGAAAAGGCCATCAGCGGTGCATGCATTCATTGATTTCTA
This sequence comes from Lagopus muta, assembly GCF_023343835.1. Classification (NCBI taxonomy): domain Eukaryota; kingdom Metazoa; phylum Chordata; class Aves; order Galliformes; family Phasianidae; genus Lagopus; species Lagopus muta. Next base: position 31,035,467 of record NC_064435.1, read on the forward strand.
AGCAGTCGGCTTTCTAGGTGTTTGTTTATCTAACGTTTGAGTCCAGAGAGCATGTAAGAACATTGAGATGGCAACTAAATTGTTAAACCACAGAAGATGAATGTAAAGGTTATGAGTAGGTCAAGCAGTTCCTGGTGCGGTGGCCTCCATGCTTTTTTACAGCACAGTTTTACATTTGAGCCACAAGTAGGCAATGACATTTACAGCTCTGAGATACAGTTGGGAGTCTGGGGAAGTGTAGCACGATGTAGCTCTGAAGAGACAGGTTATGACATTCTACCTTACAGCAGTTTGCCAAGCAAAAACAGAATTTAAAAGTACACTTTCTGTTAGTTCTTGGGCTGAAAATATGAACATCTGCTCAGGGGCACCACGGTCAGTAGAAGCTGTTGCTGAATGGTTGGTTTTTTTTGTTACAACAAGCCTGGCTTTTAGGAAGTAAAGTTCTTGTTTTATTGTCAAAAACAGTTTTAAATTAGCTCCATAATCACAGTGGTAATTAAAAAGTTGACCCTCAGTGAAACTGCTATAGACAGTGCATTATAATATATGATAAAACAAGAAATGATGTGTTGATATTGTCATTCATATGTGTCTGTGTATAGAGCTAAGTAGATACCATGTTTCTATCTTTATTCATAAGAAGAGCTGTTTTATCATCTTGTACTGTATGCTGTAGCATTTTATTATATTGCAGTATTAACATACCAGATACCTTGATTGTTTAAAGATGTCTATAATTTCTTCTGATGAAGCAGATGAGGCAGTTATGGTCTGATATGATAAATCACGGTACTTAAGTCTCCATTCTAGGAAGTTTTTCCACACAGAGGGTGGTGACGCACTGGAACAGGTTGCCCAAGGAGGTTGTGGATGCCCCATCCCTGGAGGCATTCAAGGCAAGGCTGGATGTGGCTCTGGGTCACATGCACATAGCAGGGGGCTTGAAACTAGGTGATCACTGTGGTGCTTTTCAACCCAGGCCATTCTATGATTCTACAGGTCTGTTGCATCTGTATTCTGTAAACTGCCCTCCATGTGCCATTAAAATATCTTTCCTTTAACACTTAAGTTAAAAAAATCAAAGAAAACATCAGCTTTCTAGCACTAGTATTGAACCTTTTCTCTTACAAATTTCTAATATTAGAAAATATCCTTGTTGCTTGCAAGACTGCATAAAATTCCAACTAAATCTCTTCCAAGAGCCAGTTCACTATGAATCTTTCATTGCCTCATTTGCTCTTTTCTCTTTAGAAGAAACTGGCATTGATTTTATTGGCCTAGTAGAAAGAAAAATCTGACAAGTAAACAGCAGCACATCAATTGTCCTCATTTTAATACCCTTTTGGGCAACAGTAACCACTTCTGTCTATAGAGCAGGGAAAAATGTGAATCATAATTTGATTAACTATTTTTGAGCTTTTTTTTTTTTTTTTTAGGTCAAAATATTAGTAAGAAAAAATGGCAAAGGCAGGCCATTTGTACTTTTATAAAATTCTGTGCTGGAAGGGATTGTTTCTGCTTTGAGTCAGACACTCAAATAGCAACGTGGAGAGCCACAGTTACACTGCTGTAATGTAATTCTGGGATATAATCACAATTAGAATTGGATTTATTATTTTCAAATGAAATTAACGAACTGATGCAGAATATCAGATTGTTGCATGTAGCAGTGCAGTGTACTTTGCCAGATTCTTCAGCATGTCATTATGATTCTAGGGCTTTTCCAGTTATAATTGAGGACAAAATGTAGTCATTTATGCCCATAAAATATTAATATATCTCTGTGAAATGTCTGTTTAATTAAGAAAAAAACTACCATATGACCATTTTTTTTTGCAGTATTTTCAGGATATGTCAGATTGCTGTTTTGCGCTCATGTCTCTATTTGTTCTTTTCCATATGCTGAGTTTTTTAAAATAATCATGTTTCTAGATTCAGCACCCTTACAAGCAATACAGCAGTAGGTATCCAGGATACAGAGAATGAGAAAGAAACGAAGAAGGTTGTTGGTTTATGTCAGCAGCCATCTGTTAAAACAAAAACCTTCCACTTAGTAGAATTTTTTTACCAACACAAAATAGTTATGTTGTCAAACCTATTTAGTATTATATAAGAAAGAAATCTCACGAACGTGATTGCATGTTAACATTGAAATGCAGCTTAGCTGAAGAGGTAATACAGTAAAACAGTAATCGATAGATAATTGACACCAGCACAGCAAAATACCATGCTTGTACAAAGGAGATTGAATATCAAAGCAACTGAATCTTTGGGCTGCATCTGAAACTCTGGGTATTTCACAAATATGTTTACAAAACTTTATTCAGTCATGGCATTTGACATTTGATCTTTAGTTCTCTGAATAATCATTTTTAATATGTACTCAGTTGAAGCAGAATAAGCTCAAAGATATTTTAGGGAGAGCTTATTCATACTTCTGTATGAATATTCAGAGTCAAAATAGCTTTTAAAAGAAATAGTAGTAGGTGGATGAGAAACCTCTTTTTTGTGTGTGTGTCTCTTAAAGAAGTTTCATAGGGATTACAGTGAAATGATCTTAGAAAGCAAGTTATCTTCTGTTTGCCAGGAGTGGGGCACCTCACACCTTCCTTTGGCTTTCAGAGCCTAGACATGGGAGTGTGTGTCTTATCAAAATGAAAATGCTTTTTGACAATACAAGAAATAAAATAGTCTGAAACAGTAATCTGGTGATAATGCTGTTTCTTGGCTCAGATGCAGCTTTGCATGTACACAGATAAGCATGTCTTCTCATATCAAATACCGTGTTGCTCTTCTTTGTACTGCTTTTTGAAAAAACACTCAAAAATAATTATGGTCACAGTATAAACAATGGAATGTAGTTATAGATAGGGTGGTGTGTCATACTCTGTTTATTACTGTCTTGTCTTCTGTATGTACTGCAGCAAAAATGGAAGGCAAAAAAAGCAGAAAAGCCTTCACATTTCTGATTTCTGTCACAACACACTGCAGAATGTAAATAGAAAAATAATCTGACTGTATTTTTATGTCACAGCAGCCTTTCATATTTTTGATGACTGTCAAATAGCTGGAATATTTTTTTTTTATCTTTAAACCCAAGTTCAGCTACTTCTCAAGCAAAGGACCTACTCTTCTGGGAATTACTCAACAGATGAGATGGCAGTGAAGGTAGTCTGCTGCTTTCCTGTGACTCCTTCTTCAGAAAGGGTAGCTAGAGTGAAGTGTAGCTCGCTTTATACTGCCAATATTTTAGGTAGCTAGTGTACTTTGTTTATGATATTGAGTAAACAAAAAAATGTTCATAAAAAGCAGTATATACAGGGGTTTTGTTTGTAGTGTTTTATCATTTTCTTCCATTCAAGTACATTCAAAATCTTTTTAAAACATTTGATTGACTGCTTCGTAACAGCAGTCTTCAGGTGGGCCATGGGATCAAGACAGTTTCGTCTTAGTAGGTTGTTGAGTATGTCATGACAGGGAGAGGTCTGCAGTTGTCTTTAAAAAACAGGATGTTTACTCATCCCACTAGCTCTCCTTGTGAGCAGCTGGAGGCAAGAGCCCAAGTGCTCCACTTCCTCCCTGCTTTCTTTCCCTCCACCCTTCTCTCTCTTCCTCGTTGTTCCCTTTAAAAAACATTGAGGGAGTTCTGCCTTTCAGATTTCTTTTGAAGTTTCTTCCATGGGTAGAACTGCTCAAAAAAACACTTACGATGATAGCTACTGTGTTTTAGTTGTCAAAATAAGCTACTGCAGCTTGGAAAGCCAGGGCTTTGTTAAGGGGAAAAAATGATTTATGAAAAAACAAATAACAAAAAGTATGTAATTTATGTAGTCTCATGTGCTGTACTTTTTTTCTTCTGTTTCTAGTTTCCTAAAGCAGACTTATCAGCACAGTGTTGCCAATAGCATATTGAATGTAGACTAGTAGGTCTTCTACAACTTTCTAAATTTAATTTCTGCTAATTACTTTAAAAGGTACATACCAGGGACAATGGACAGGAGGAATGCGACATGGATATGGTGTACGTCAGAGTGTACCCTATGGCATGGCAACTGTGATCCGTTCACCTCTACGAACATCTCTAGCTTCACTTCGAAGTGAACAGAGCAATGGCACCGTTCTGCATGACATCACTGCAGACAGTCCGGCTGGAACAAGAGGAGGTTTTGTGCTCAATTTTCACAGTGAAGCAGAAGCCATGGGAATTAAGAAAAAAGGAGGCTTATTCAGAAGAGGATCCCTCCTTGGTAGTATAAAACTTAGAAAATCTGAATCTAGATCCTCAATATCTAGCAAACGGAGCTCTGTCAGGAGTGATGCTGCTATGAGCAGAATTAGTTCCAGTGATGCCAACTCTACCATTAGTTTTGGAGATGGTGACTGTGATTATTGTCCTGTGGAAGACCACGTTGATGCCACCACAACAGAAAGCTATATGGGTGAATGGAAGAATGACAAGCGCAGTGGTTTTGGTGTTAGTGAGCGTTCAAATGGCATGAAATATGAAGGAGAATGGTTAAATAACAGGAGGCACGGATATGGATGTACCATGTTTCCAGATGGCACCAAAGAAGAAGGAAAATATAAAAATAATGTTTTGGTTCGTGGAATAAGAAAGCAACTTATACCAATACGCAACACAAAAACTAGAGAAAAAGTGGATAGAGCAATAGAGGGTGCACAGCGAGCGGCTGCCATGGCTAGAACGAAAGTGGAAATTGCAACTTCAAGGTATGTTACTGCTAAATATATTTGTTTGTCATTGACTTCTTGGGGGAAAAAATCTTATAGTAAGTGAGCTCTTACTGTTGACAAAGTATTCAAAAGTGCAAGTGTTTAAATGTTGTCTTTCACTTTCAAATGTGTATCTAATTGGCTTTACTTAAATTAGACATATGAAACTTAAAACCTCAACTTATTAGACTGAAGTTACTCATATATGTTCCGTAATATAAAAGTAGATTTCCAGGCTCATACATTTCTGCCTTAAGTCAAGAGCTGCTGCAGTATGTCCTTACTGCATGGAACATAAAACTGCTGAGGAAATGTATGGAATTATGTGGGGAATGTGAAGTGACAAAGGTATATCTTCCTATAAGCAATTATGCTTATTGTGTTGATAATTTTTTGGGAATCAACTGATACTCTAAAATGGCACATTTTCCCCTGGGGATCTTAACATGCGAGTATTTATCTGAGGGAGTGAGGGAACGAACAGTGTGATAATAATGGTTGAGGCTCTTGTGCTTAGAGGCTGCAGTTTCAGTTGCCAGAAGAGTGTCTGCTGAAAAGAATGTTTGTATGAGGTTTCGTTATCTTTGAAGTATTGCTCTCCTGCAGTCTGAATTCATCAGGCTTTTGTGACCACCTCTTCAAATAGCAGTGGGCTTCTCCCCACCATCAAGTGTTTGAGGTGGAAGGGAAAAGTGAAAGAGTATGACTAGGAGTAATAGGGGAAAATGTCACTTCTGCTTTGGGCTCCTAACCAACAACCAAACAGAGTTGTCTGAAATGGAGTTGTTATAAATTAGATCAGTCTAGACAATGTTAATAGGTTTTAGTATAAAGACTGAGGGCTCTTTAAAAAGCTATTTAATTTTTAATGCCTTCAGATAAGTTTCTGTGGCAGTTTCTCTTTTTGGTTTTAGTCTGTTTCCTCAGGCAGGCTTTTCTTGAAATATGCTGTGGACCAAAAAAAGAACCCAGAAATGTGCATGAAAGAAAATCTTCCTGCTATTTTAGAAAGAGGCTGTCACGTTACACTTACAGCTGAACAACTGATTCCTGATTTAGTATGGTCAGTAGTGTATGTTCAGTGACTCTCCTTTTTCTGGCCGTTGTCAAGAATACAGAAAGGAGTGAAAACTACATACATGGGAAGGGTGAAATACATGGATGGCTCATAGCAAAAAGTAGTTGAGACATAAATATGAGGAATTTAGTGTACTGTTCAAGAGGCTTTATGAGCACTGGGCACCAAAGTAACTAGAGGGTAGCATATATTCTACTGCTTCTATAAATACATGTAAGGCATTATATGACAGCATATCACATTAGTGAAGCCGAGCTGTAATAGCTAGCTTTAAGAAGTTCCTGGATCCAATTCATGTTTTGTCAATACGTAAGCCTTAGCTCTCAAAAATGAGTGACAGAATGTGTGGATAGGGTAATCACTGCTTGGAGTCAATATAAAGATGTTAAAAAAAGCTATGGTCTGAGATCCTTAAGTTACAAGGTGCAGTGTATACACTTCCTCCTTAAGAAGAGATATGTCTCTGAAGTGTTTTGTTGCCTGTCCTCCTTCTCTGCTGCTTCTTTGGAGCTATCCATGAAAATAGTGTTTATTTCTTGAAAAGAAGTTCTTAGAAGTGGGACAGTGGAAGTCATCTGTAGTAGTGCACCTGTGACCATGGGCTACTCCTTTGGTTTTTCAGTTGAGAATCTGTCAGACACAGTCCCATGTTGTACCTGCAACCTTGATGTCAGCACAGGTGAAGTTTCTTCTTTTTCAGCAGCCCTTGCACTGACTGTACTGGCAAGGAGCCAAAGGCAAAGAGGCCTGACACCTAATCAGACAACATCAACGATAAATATTACATAAACTTCTCTTGCGAGTGCATATGAGGTTCATGCGGTAGGGAAAACATGATGCTTCCCATCTCTCAAGTTTTCAGAATTCCTTTTAGGATCAACAACTGGGAGTAAGTCCATGGCATTATGTGAAGTAAGGGACTGTCATGCTGGCAGAGTCCATTATACTGACTATCCAAGAGTCAGATCATCTAGAATAGTTCCTAGAAGAGCATTCCAGACTGACTGGATTAGTACTGTTTCAGGATGAAAGAACTTGCTTCTATCGTTTGGAAACTTGAGGTTCACTACTGATTTGTGACTGCTAGTTTACTAGACTGATAAATGTTGCTGTCTAGTTGATAAAAATAAAATACCTTTGATTTACAGTGAGATTATCCTATTACTGATGCAGAATATTGCCCCTGGGAAATTTCTGCTAACATAACTTCTGCAAAATCTCACTGTGCTGAAAGCATAGTGATAGGAACTGAGCAATTATTTTCCTAACCTTAGGTGAGGAGAGATTGGGAAGAGTCTGAGAGACTTCAGCTGCACCTGCCTCTCAGATACTAGTATTTCTGCAGTGTCTTAGATGAATGGCTGTCGTCTGTTTCCTAATGATCAGTATTATGGATTGAGGGGAGAGGGAGAAATCCAGGAGTGCTTCTTTTTCATTTCTCTGACATATAATACAGATACAGAAGTGTTTCTGCCCATATGGCCTTTAAAACTTTCTGTGTGTATAACCTAACTGATGGATGTCAACACACACACACGCACACGGTTTTCTATTCCAAACAGCTAGAAACCCTGGCTCACTATAGTCAGACACCTTCCTTTCCGGCTGTGTGCTCTTGCTCTTGTACTGTTCATTCCCTAAATGTTTGCTGAGCTAAAGGAAACCAGACTCCATTCTCCTCTTCATAGTTCCCTGCTGATTGTGCCAGGTTTGGCTGATAGTTTGACCTGTTGCAGATGTCCACACCATCATCAGCAAGACCAGCCACTGTTTTGCTTTATATTCTTGATGTCCTTTTATATCTAAAAGTCCTTAATAATCTGTGTAGTCACCCTTTATCTATCATGACAGTTTGGTGTATGAAGATCTAAAAGTTGGATTAAATGTAGCTTTCCTGAGCCTGAATTTACATGGCTCTCTTGACTCATCCTTTGGGGTTTTGAGGTATCTGTACCGAAGTGTTTAGTTACAGCAGCATTATTTCTCTAAAGATGGAAGAGGAAGCTTTATAAAAATGTGCAGTGTATGGAAAAGTGGTGTATGAAGGAAATAGTTACTAGCCTCTGCTACACAGATCTCTACCCAAAACGGATTATATGGTAGCAACAATAGCAGTATTTTTAGAGTGATAGTGCAGCCTGGGAGTTCAGTTTGTACATTATAGTTTTCCTAACTATATTTAAGACAAAATATTAAGGTATAAAAACAAAAATCCTAGATTTTGAGGGATTAAGGAAGTATGTTAGATATTTGTTCCTCTTAAGATATTAGAAGGTCTTTTTTCTTCTTCTTCTTTTTTTTTTTTTTTTTTTCTTTTTTAAGTGATTATGAGCAGTAATTAGATCAAATTCATCTTTAGCACCAATTTGTGCTGAAAGTGGTCAGGTTTACTTTAGATACATTTTGAGGGCTTGGTCTCTAAAAGGGGATGCTCCCTTCCAGAAACTGTTAATGAATTCTATTTTTCTGTCTATTTCAAGCATATGTGAAATGCATTTAAAAAAAAAAAAAAAAAAAAAGCTAGGATGTATACTTTATCTTTTGGATGATATTAAAAATCCCCAAAAGTCCACCAAAGCAAGAGTGAAACAGAAATTTAATATCAGATACTTCTCACCATAGGGATTTTGAACTTCGTTTTTATTCCTGTTATTTCTTACTTATAAGAGGTAAGCCTTGGCAGGTTCACTATGAAAGACTGGATTTTCATTATGTTTTACTTTTGCTTACTGGAATTATATTAGAACACTTATAGTATGAAAATGCCTGAAGTCCTCCTTGGAAGAGCAGTTTAGCTCTTCCAAAGTTTGATTAACTTTGCCTCTATCACTACTTATAATAGTATAAACTGTAGCAATTTAGGAATTTGGGAGTTGAATATAAACCTGCATTCTCATACTGAGTATCTCTGGGTGTTTTTAAATGTATGAATACTGTAAGTGAATATGTAGCACTGGAAGCAGAAAGAATGATGTTTGTTTATATGCAGTCTTTCCTACACTGGATTCTTTCTAGGAAAGTCAATATTACAGGTTCAGAAGTGAGAGCTCAGAGCCAGTCTTTTCTCCCTTCAGATCGTTCCTAGCTAACACTCAACTAGAAATTCTCCTTTTAGCATTGTCTCTCTGGAGGAAAAGGAACTTTGCAAGTACATAAGAAAGAAAAGATAAAAAGACAGTTAAAGAAATAGGCGTTGAATGATAGTGATAATGGAGAGAAAGGAAAAAAAGAAATCAAAAGAAATAAAATGTTTCCTTGTTGATCTTTTCCTTGTACTCCATTGATCTTTCAGCTCATAAAACCAACAGCCAAAAGAATTAAGTAAAGTATGTATACTTTATTCTGCTTTCCATGGAAACAAACACTTCTAAAAGTCTTTCACAATTTTGACATAAGTTAATAACTTGTATTGTGACAATTTGCTGCAAGACCTTTTGCCCACCTGAAGAGTTACATTGTTACATTTGTTGCATAAGCACCTGCGGTTTCAGTCTGGCATAATGGTGCCTTTGTGTTAGGCACAGTACAAACAAATCACCCTGAAAAGACCTTACAGTCTGGGAAAATGGCTGTGTCCACCAAATGGAAAAAAGCTGGCACATCTGTGAAAGGGCCTGAGATCAAGATAGCAGTAAAATTAATCTGTGCAGCTAATAATATAGAGCAATTTCTCCTTGTTAATGAGCTGTGTATGCTTAGATAGCCTTACTTTGCAAGCATCCAGTCAGGGATCACTTCTAAGGGGAGATTAAGCAGTGCCTTTTCTGCAGTGATTTCTTTCTCGCAGCAGCTTTTTCATACTACTCAATGTTATTTTTCACATGTTTGAGTCCAAATCCACAGATGGTATGGCTTAGGTACAGCCTGTATATTGCTGTATAAAGTACTGAAACTCTGGGTCTGACTCTGTGCTGTGGGCAGCCAGCTTTGTGTTGTGGGGCTGTTGCTGAGCAGCATCAGCCGGGTGGGAGGGCTGGCCTGTGAGCTGCAACCCAGCACAGAGTGCTTTTGGATTCAGTTATGCATGGGGTTACAGTGGCCTTCTGGAGCTCGTAGCTGTCTTGTGACATTTTCAGTGCTGAGGATAATTTAGAGAGCCTGTCCTGGCACTGCACCAGCCAGGCCTGGGCCTGGCAGCTTAGCACTGGCTTAAAGATTGGGCTGTGCCTGCTGTGAACCACGCTGCTCACTTATCTGCCCCAGAACACAGCGGTGGCAGTAGAGCAGCACTTATCTTTCTCATAACCTCAATTCTGAGTAAGTTTTGGTATGCTGTGCTGCATGTGATGGATTTATTTGAAGGAATTTCTCGGTAGCTGGTTCCTTCATAGTGTTTGTTGCCTTGCTCTGGCCACTGCTCTCAGATTGACCTTGACAGACTGATTTTCAGGAAGAACTACGGTTAGGTGTGTTGAGTCCTACAGCTTGTGTTCACACTAGATTGCAGCTTCCAGTACTCCCAACCAGTGCTGAAAAAAATGTGCACTGCCTCCAGCTTTCTGTGGTGGGTTTGGCCAATTCTACCAAGCTTGCTTTACCCAAGAAGCTGAAGGGGACACTTGTAAGACTATTGCCCTGCACATCTTTGAGATGCTTTACTTAGTGTGGCTGAAATAAGAGCATTGTGTTGAGGCACAGGATCCAACAAATACCGAATATTTTTGTATAAGACTGCTTGCTTTAGTATTAAGTTGATCAGTTTCAAAACAAATTAGTTTTAATTACTTTACTACACAGTATATTTATTACTTTACTACACAGTATATTTGAATGTAACAAAATGCTGTGCAACAAAGTGAATTCTGTGTAACAAAATGAATGCAAAAAAAAAAAAACCTTAAGCGTTCAATTACCATGGATGGTAATTTTTGTGTTAATACTGCATCCTGTAGAGGAAACTATGTGCTCCTTGGATCCCCTGAGTTACACCACTTACTTCAGTGGGGCGCATTTTTACTCAAATTTCAGAAACAACTCACTGGTAAAAGTTTAGTTTTGTAGTTTTGGACCATTTCTCCATTATTTGCTGTGGTATGAATAATGATGTTTTTGAAATAACAAATTGTATAAACTTCTTTATACAGATTTGCTTTCTTAATACTTAACGCAGTAAGATTTCATGGCTGAAAATTTATAAAATTACTGTGCTAACACTCAGCTAGAAATTTTAAAAAGCCTCAAGTGTTCGAATTTTTTTTTTTTTTAATTGAAGTGCCTAAATCAAAATGCACTTATTTACAGCCAAAAGTTTGAATATCAAAAGAAAAAAATGAAAGGCCTGCACTGATTCTAGAGTGAATGCAAACAAGCATTTTGTAATACCTTCAGGAACAGTTCTGTAACAGCAAGTGAAGGGCAGTCAGTTCTGGGGTGTGATTGGTCTCGCTATGAGTTTGTACTAGACAAAGATTTTGTTTCCCCACAGTTACTTTTCTAACTTGCTTAAAATCTAGAGGTTGGTAGTTTAAGATTGAAAGTGTTCTCTGCTTTGAATAAGCGGACACTGCACTATTGCTTAAACGAAGCATGAAAGGAAAAGTTCTGTGTCTGTTTATTTTTAGAATATATAAACTTCTAAAAATGCTTCTTTGTTCAGGTGGATAAGGATTTTTTGCTCATTTTCCAGAATACTTGGTTTTGCAGCTGAATCGTTACAGTGGTAGTCTAGCAGATGTATATAAAAACACAGTGATTTTTGTGTGGTATTGAGACATTGTAGTAAAAGACTTTTTTTTTTTTTTTTTTTTTTGGTGGACAAAGAATTAGATGAGTTGTTACTGTGATTCTTGTCGGTTACACAGCATCTCAGTTTTGATCTGTATTACCACGGTTGTTCAAAAGCTAAGCCTTCAACAGCATCTGTCTCCGTTGTCTTTCAGGGGAATTTCTATGATGGAAAGAAATCTCCATTTAAAATATAAAATCTGGTATGGTTTGTAGTGTTCAGTCACATGTGAACCACAGTGTAAAGCCACGTGATTCATTGTATGTTATTAAGGCATATTCAGAAACAAAAGTATTTTGTATCTTCACTAGTCTAGCTATATGCATAAGGCTAGCACTATATGCATAGTGCTAGTGGAAGCTTCAGAAATTTACTTGATGTTTTGATCTGACTAAACCGACTAATACAGACATTTCTCAACTTCTCTCTTCAAAGAAATAAGGAAATTTGCGTTTTTTTAGCTGTAACATGTAGAATGTTTTTCAGTTAACAACAACAAAGGTCATTTAAATGATGTAGTTTGTGCCTTTTGTATTGACCTCATAGAATATCTTCCAAATAATAACTGATTAATTTCATGAAAACTGGCATCGTTCATTGAGTGATGCTGTTTTCTTGAATACTAATTTATCATTGTTACGTAGTATAACTTCTGTTCATTTTTTTCTAGCGATTAATACTGTACTAATGCATGCAGCAAACATTGGTATACTCTTCCATATAGTGATTTACCTTCTTTTGACTACTTCATTATTATTCTCCTCTTTTATTACAATTTGCTGATACTGTTATGTTTTCTGCTTCCTCATTATTCTGTGGTTCTCTGCTTTCAAGTCCAACGTGGCAGAGTTGATTTCCAGTAGCTAGCATTTGGAAGTAGATTTCTCCTGTACGGGCTTGTGTTCCCTCAAAACCATTTAAATTTATATAATCTCCAACAAACAGTTGACTGTTCTTGCCATTCCCCTTTGTTACTTCCCCAGTTCTGTATAGATGAAGCATCCCAAGATTACATCATTGCTGAGCTCACCACAAATCTTACCGCTTTATGTATGAGGGGGTACTGTTCTGCCTCACGCTTCACTCTTACAATTAAATTGAACTTCATTTGTCTTTTGAGACTGATCTGCAAGTTTTCCATTGTATAATGTTGCCATTCACAGATTTTGTTGTTCTGCTGACATATTTTTCCTGGATGTTTCATGTATGCAAGGGGTTCTCAACTCAAGGCCCTGTGCCTATCCAGTGGCCAGCTTTCTCATTGCTTAAAACAGCGATTTAGGCTTGTATGTATTATATTCTGTTTTTTAACTATTCTTTTATTTTTTCCTTTATTCCTCCATGTAGGCTTCAGACAGTTTCTGATAAAGAAATTGCTATATTTTGGTCCTGCTACCTTAAAAACAAAGATTGATTGAAAGTGATGGTATTACTACATTAGGAATTTTTTTATGTTGCTAATACAAAACCAGTTAAATAGGAGTTCTCCGTCTTGTCTTCTAGAAGTTTAAAACGAAAGATGTATATTTCTCTTTTATCCCCCTGAGTCTGGTGGACTGACATTTAGGCTTATTTACTTCTCATACTACTACAGTGTAGCACCTCCACTCTCATCCGTTTGCTGACATATGTAAGATGAGGGAGAGAATGTTTTTTGCTGCTGCTTTTACCTCACTTTCAGATTTTGGGGTGATTCATTACAAACATCTTCTCTTTCTCTGAATTTTTAAGCCATTTCAGAAGAAAAAAGTATTGGATTATGTCAGTCTTAAAGCTATGCTGGACTTAAAATGCAAATGTGGAAAGCGGCAAGACTTAAAGATGTCCTCTGGTAAATTAGCAGTCTTTTGGCCAATGTGGACGTGCTTCATAGTAGCTTATTTTGAGCTTAGGTTGTATGGCTGTCACTGTTAGAAGCTTTGCAGGAGAAGTAAAATTAATAAATCTTAGTTATCACAAAAGGTGCAATAACTTCATAGGAACTGACTCTGTAAATTCAACGCAAGCTTACTTTTTAAGCTTCCTTACTAGAATTTATGGTACCAATTATATAAGCATCTTAGGAATATCTTGAAGACGAAGTACATACTGCCTAGCAATAAGATTAAAAAATGTATTTCAGGCATACTAAAGAAGCCAAAATTTGATAGTGTGGGTAACAAGATGCCAGCTGTCAGAATGCTTTGTGAAGATAGAGTGGAACTTGAAGCATTAGGATGTCTTTTTCTTATGTCTACTGTCTGGAGTTCTGCCGTTTCCTTAATATAGATTGACCAAGATTTTAATTTTACTTCTACTAAAAATCCAATAATTGCGCTCATTCTGTTTGTGTGTGTGGTGTTTATACACATACACGTAGATTGTCAGTCATGAGCATTGTTTTCTGATTCAGAAACCAGCATGTTTTTGGAAATTGTGAATTGCAAAGAAGGGGGGAATAGCATTTTTCAATTTCTACAGATATCAGCAGAACAGATAAGCTGGTGACCTGTTCTGATATTCCAACTGTTTGATTTATATAGATGTGTTGAAGCAATTGTTGATGGCTTCTGTTGAAAAGTATTACATCTTGGACCAGAAAAATAAAAACACTGTGCTTTGGGGCTTGGGAAAGGATTGTACAAATACTGGTCTGGCAAAACTTGAGAGCTGGCTTCCCCATGGAATCCATCCTTATGTTTATTTGATGCTTCACAATAGATTTAATCCAACTGTTTGTAATAATGCAGGTGTTTTTGGTCAGCTGTTCAAAGAACATCCTTACTGATGTTCTGAGAGGCCAGTCTGAGAAAAGCCAGCTTCAGCTGTTCTGGGGAGCCTCATTTGCTTCTTCAAGGTCTCTCACTACTGAAGGAATTCTGTTCTCTTTCAGTATATCTGAGCATGGAAAAGATAATTTTCTCTGAAAAACAGAATGAATTGGTCTTGAAAATATTTATCCTGATACGTGAAATCGCATATTCAAGTCAGTATGTGACTTCATAATGCTTATTTTAGGAAATAGTTTTGGTTTTGCACAGAAATTCACTTGACCAGAAATAAGGTGACAATTTTCTCTGGATTATTTGCTTCTAATTGCTCACTGTTAAACACTAAGCCAGTTGATACAATCTGTTTGAAACTGAGATGATTAATTGTCTCTTCCACACTATAACTACCTTGCATATTCCAATCTTCTTACCTTTGTATTTTGGGAATAAATTCATTTTGCAAATGGAAGTTTCAAGGGAGACAGAAACTGAATTTATTTAGGTGCAAATCAGCTGTCTTTTCTAGGTAACTTTGATGTTCCCATCTATTAATAAATGAAACCTGGGAATAGATTAAATACCACTTTTAGCAGCTAAGTCCACTTTTGTTTCAGACAACAGGTAGGGAGTGTATTATCTCAGGTCAGTATTTTCAAGAATATATTCTGTTCAGAAGAATAGTTTTGGTGTGCTTTGCCAGATGCTGCACTAAAATTGTCTGTACAATTAATTTCCTGTTTGATTGTTTAGCTTGAGGTGTCGCTGTCTCGGTTTGTGTTGTGGGATTGCTTTTAAGGGAAATAAATGCTGAAAGCTTTCATAAATGCTTTAGCTTCTCTGATCAATTATTTTTGTATAAAAGTCACTTTCCAACCACTAAGCAGCCTTACTTAGGAATGAATGCTATTAATGGGAATTTTATACTTTTTTCATTTTTCTAGAAAAAGTAAATTCCTTGCTTATATCCCTATATTTTGACCCTGCTATTGCTATCAGTATAATGCATTTTCTTCTCTTGGAAAGAAGTGCATTAGATGGATTAGCAAAGTACTAAAAATATCTTTGCTTAACCACCAAATTATATAACCATCCGATTTCTGTCGGCTGCTGCTCTCATGCTGTGATGCATTTTAGAAATCTGTATTTTACATTACATCCAGTGAAAAAAAAATCTTTTTCTTTACATCAGATCTTTTTTCAGAGATTCAAGTATGTTTTTTATTCCTCTTTTTAATATTAAATATTCAATTTTAGTCCAAAACGTTAAAAGTAAAATATACTGAAGGCTTCTGATAACTGATAACATTTCAAAATCTGAAAGTGCTGCTTCTTTCATATGCGGTGTTATTTCTTTTTTGGCCACTCTGGTGTGGTATGCCTGTTACTTTCTTTGGATTTATGGTTTGTTTTGTCTGGGGGATATTTTTTTAATGAACAATAAATTAGAACTCTGGCTGAAGGCTGTGGAAGTCCAAAATAAGATGAGTCACTTTCTAGAAAGACTGCAAATACAAGAGAAGATTGGGTCAATGTGACCAGCTGTAAAGCTGGGTGTCTTCTTCCTTCTGTGCTTTAAGTCATACAGGTGAAAGAATTTGAAGGAGTTGATCAGTTCCAGAGGTCTCTGTAGGGAGAGAATATGAGGAAAATCATTCATCTTCAATAAGATTAATTAAATCTTTTTCACTTCAAGATTATCCTCTAAATTTCCCTTATAGATCTGCTGTTATTTATCTCTAAGTAGTTCATTTCACTACTTGAGTGCATAAATAGTACTGGTAGAAGTAGATGGTATAATTGAAAGGATTTTGTGCATTGGTGAATAAGGGAAAAAGGGGCTCAGTTTAAAAGAGCAGATAATTAACTGATCAAAAGTGTGTGATGAGATAAATTTATAGATTGCCGGCTTTTTTTCTTTGCTGCAAGAGACTGGTGTTGTATTGTGGCAGAACTGCTACCTACAATCACATTGCCTATGGTCGGGCTGCAAGAGCCCATCTTTGCGAATGTGCTGAGACGAGTTAGCTCCTATTCTAAGGTCAACAAAGCATCACCTTAGTCTGCAGCTACATCCGTTCCACTGTTTGTTTTTCTATTGTGTAGCTGTAATGAAAAAAGAAAAAAAACAAATGCATGAAGAAAGGAAATGATATCATCAGAGCAATCAATTAGCATGTAAGGGAAAAAAACTACGTACAGCCAGCTGGCTACAGGGCATGAGAACATCCTGAAAGATAATTGGGCATCATTTGTTGAAATACTCCAATACATCCAATATATTAATTTGCTCAGGGTTCATCAGAATCAATGCCAACGGTACAAAAAACTCATCTGTCTTTGGTTGTACATTCTCTGGGGCTTGTCCACTGTACACACATAGAATGACTGAAATGATCAAACCTAGTTTATTTGTCATCTTGCATACGATGATCAGCAACTCATCACTGTTGTTACTCGGCTGCTTCTGAGGAGGTGAGCCTGCAACTCAGCAGGTCTAGGGGAAAATTTTCTTGAGAGGTTTTAAAAATACCGCTTTATTTTAAAATGATGCATGTGATGTTACTCTTTTTAGGAAAAGACTAAACATGACTTTCTGAAGTTCGAATCCAAGAGCACTTTAATGGCTTATCACCCATTTAAACTGTAGCTTTAGAAGACGAAAGGATGAGTGGAATCTGTCAGATTTTTAATTTATTCTTCGTGTAATCCGTTGCTGAAAATACCGAGCATTGACATTAACAGAAAAACTCCCATTGGTCTTAGTGATGCGAGGACATCACTGATGGAACAGTGTTCTTTGTGAGTTGAGTACTGTGGGAGATGGTGACTTGAAGGTACAAAGGTAGCCCAGTTAACAATGCAAAAACCTTCAAGTTCTACGCATGCAGTCCTAGGTGTCTGCTCTTCCTAATCCCCGTGAAGACTAAAATTCTGGGCTTATTTTATGAGTTGCAGAGGAATTAATAGAACTTCCTGTGATGCAGTGGCTTCTCTTTCCAAACACTAAAGCTTTTGTAATGAGTCAATGTGTCACATTCTGTCTTCTGTTACTCCTGCTGAATGTTGTGCCATTCTGCACACTGTCCCCAAAAATCCTGAGATTTCAGTATGATGAGGCTTAATACAAGTGGGAGTGACAGAATTTATTCTAGAAATATAAGCCAGCTCAGTTACTAAGGATATCTATATTTCTGGAAATTAGGGAGGCTTTGCTTTGAAAAGCTTAACTGAGGATACAATTTAGTTTTTATTGGTCTACTAGAGGATCTCGTTTCTGGTTTTGCATCTTTGTGAGAAAAATAATTTATAGATTACATGGTTTACATTGGAAATAGCTGATCATATGGGTTGCTGTTTCTTCTTTTTGGAATGAACTTGTTTTTCTGTTGCAAAGATCCTCAGCCTGCTAGCTGATAGGGGAAAATAAAAAGCATTCAGCATGGTTTGTTTGCCTCAGCTTTGCTTGTCCAGCAGATGTTTCTGGAAGGCCATCAAAATCATGGTGCCAAATTTCCCTGCTTATGTGTGCATACCATTTTGCTAGTGGCAGGGCATGCTGGGTGGCTCATTGCACGTGTGGTGGGACAGAAGCTCCTGAGAGAAAGGAGGGTGCTAGAACTGCTCAGCCAGCTGGCTCCCAGCTGTGCTTGTGTCCCAAAGGGTCTTCAGTGGCAGGCATGGAATGTGCTGTGAAATCCTGGTAGTGACAACCAGACAGCTGTATGAAAGAGGAGCAATGGGAAGGATCTTGATTGAGAGTGGGCTGCTGTTACTTCCTGAATAACTCAATCAGCAGCCTACTCACACGCTGCTCTTCACCCAAGTATTCGTTCAGCCCAGAGCTGCCTGTGGGTCAGGTGAGTTGGCCTTGTCAGCCACATACTGTGTGTCCCCTTAGGCCACAAGCTGGGCATCAGGTGCACAGCTGATCTTGGCTACATGAGTTTACTCTCCAAGCACACCACAAACTTCAGTGTGATCTTTCAGCAAATCAGTTATGGTGAGGAATAGAGTTAGAAACATGTGGCCAGGCTACAAGGACTGCAATGCAGAGTGGGGAATAAAGTGAGCCAACAAGCTTGGTCTCTTTGAGGCAGTGAATCTGTTGTATTTTTGTGGTACTGTGGAAAACCGTCCTTGTTTCTGGAGGCTCCTTCCAGCTGAGGCAGCTCACAGTCAGGACTGCTCTTGTACAACTGCCCATCTTCCAGTTGTGGAGCACACTTGCTCAGTATTTCACTGTGTTGTGCATATTCTTTAGGCAAGTTTGCATATGTACTCTCAACTTGTGCAAGGGGAAAGACTGCATAATCTAGCCTACTTTAAGAATAATACCTGATGAATACTGGTGTACTTCTACGTTGGTGAATGCCATTTAGGCTCTGTTAAAAAGATAGGCTAGGGAATGAGTGCTTAAACTACCATGATTAATAGGATTATGCAATAGAGTGAGTTTTAATAGAATATATTGCCATAGTTCCAAAGGAAGCTAAATATGTAGAATTTAGTGTATACTCTGTGTTCAGGAGCTGACCTTTTGACAGTAACTGTGAGATAACAGACAGCAGAATCCTGCTAATTCATGCTAAGAACTTAAAAGATTCATCATGGATTACTTCATTTTACAAGTTAGCAAGTTAGGAAAGTGAAACATGATGACAAAACGGAAGAGATGCACACTCTCACGGTATGTTCTCTGCTAATTTATCTTGCTGGTAGCAGTTTAGTTGCGAGTATATTCACAATATAGAAGCTAATGGATATTAATGATATCATTAATAAAAGCAATGTGATGTCATGAAATGCAGATTGTTTTTTAATATATTCAACAAAATGAGAAATCTTCTAGTTATGAGTGTGTGACAACAGTGAATTAGTTGTAAAGGTAATAGATACTGGGTTTTAGCATTACTAAAAAGTTTTCTTTACGTATGTCATGTACCATAGAGTAGGTCCAGCTAAAAGTACTTGAGGAAAAGAGATTACAGAAGTAGTATGCAGGTGCATGAGGTAAAAAGCATGTGAAGTTTAATCTCCTGATTGAATTACTTTTACAGAGCTAAACTGCCAACTTATGCTCAATCTTAAAATAGTATTCCCAAGCTACAGGCTTGTTTAAACACCTTCTCATGACTTCCAGTATGCAGTATGTTTCTTAGCCTTCCAAAGAGTGGAATAGTAAAGTAAATATCTTGGGATTAGGACAGAGTAAATGTCTCCATTATTAAAATGTCTGCATTTTCTTTTATGATCAGGTTTTCAGATTTTTCTGAGTTGTGTTCTCATATTAAGTACTACTGAGAATACAGTTACACTGCTGGTAGCGTGTTCTTAAATGGCCAGATAAAACCTTTTCGTAACACCTTAGGAAATGGCACTGAGCAATATAATATTTGTTATGATCTTAGTGGAGGGAGGAACTGAAGCCTCTCTGGACTGGGAAGATCATGCACACTTGTTACTGTGCATTGGTGTGTCAGCAGAGAAGTCTGACTAAATAAGGCAGCGTGTGAGTGGAGCTTATCAGTGTTTGACAGGAATATAGTCCACTAACAGCTGATACAGAAACCCATCTTTTCTGTGCTATCATTGGCTCTCTATACTGCACGCGGATGTATGTTTGTTGTCTACTCTACTGATTCAGCTGAAAACTTAGTCCTCTACCTTTTCTTTTTGTTATTTTGTCTGAGAACTCGTGCTAGTGTACGGAAACCCTTGTAAAACCAAATTTATTTACATTTGTATTTGCATTTCTATACATACATGTACGTGTATGTGAGGTACTCTGCTTTCAGGGTGTAGAGAAGAGATATACTGTCCCTGTTTTTTCTCCCACCAAATACACTGGAGTGGGTCAATGTTGTTTGGTAATACAAATGAAAAATATGAAACTTCATGCATATGGGGGTGCCTTTATAGTACTGCTGTGCATGAAGAAATGTTGTAAATAATATCTATAACATTACAGAAGCAAGTCCTGGCTGATTTTGCCTTCCTTGCTGTGAGGGATTGACAGAACTCAAATGAGTGACCAAGTTCCCAGTGACCCTTCTGAGAATGGTGTTGCACTTTGTGTATTTGCAGGGAGCTTTTTTCTTTCCATAATAAAATACCAGCATTCGCATTGTTTCAAATCAGTTCTTCTATTTTATGTAGTGTGGTTGTCAGATTATTATTTTTTTACTCATATTGTGCAAGGGCTTGGAAATTTGAAGACTTCAGAAATAAAGGCATTAGGACAATAAATCATCTTTAAGATCTGATAGTAGCTGATCAGCTATATTAAGTATCAAAGGAGGCAAACTTGGAACTGCAGACATATTTTGATGGAAGAAATGAACTTATATTCATTTATGCACATATGTGTGGGCTTGGGTAGCCTTTCATTTTTAGGGATATCAAATGCTAAATTCTTATCCTTCCTTATTCAAACAAATTATTGACAGAAGTTTCTGTTACCCAAAGTAATAAATGCGTTTTACTCTGAGTGGGTGTTTCAAAAATAGCAAAGGAGTGCCTTTCTGTTCTCCACAGCATGCTGTTGATGTCTTGTTGCTCCTGACCATCTTTTGCTACCATCTTCTCGAGTCAAGAAGGGAAGAAGGGACAGATGGATGGAATGACGATGAACCTTTTTTTTTTTTAATTAATTGCACTGAATTTATCTTTTTATATTAAACCTTCTTCATCTTTCTTGACCTTAGATGTTTTACCCACAGCAGTTTTTATACTGAAAAAGTAGTCTTGATTATGAATTATTGTGATATTACTGTAAATGTGAAGGAGCCATTATAAATTTCTCAGAATAAAATCAGATCCAGTGCACTGATGGCTTTTTGCTGCACACTGTGCGTGTTTTCTGCTGCCCAATACTCTATTTTGTCAAGTTAGTATCTTGCTTATTTATTCTTCTATATCCCGTCATTAGCATCTTCCTGTTCTCCCAACAGGATTGTTCACTCCTCCTTGTTCCCCATTCATACAGGAAGCACACGAGGAATGGGGAGTGCTCAGAATCCTTTCGAGAACATTCAGAATGTTCAAAGACTGTTGTATGGAAGCCCCACATTTTGTAGAAGTTACTCATTTTACGATATGCAGAATGACACAGAATGAAGACTAAAACTCAAAAGTCAGTTTAGGGAATAATACTGTGGATAACTTTGTGTCACTCATAGTCCTGAGAAAGAGGACAGAAGCCTCTAAAATAATAATTGAAAAAAACAAAAAACTTTTTGTGATTATTTTTTTCCCTTTTTGATATTTCTTCTCTACACTTGGAAGGAGGATTTAGGCTTCCTTTCTTCAGAAATGTCCTTCTCGACTCTCAGGACAAAGAGAAGACTATAATGTCTATTGTGCCAAGAATGCTTACCTGCGTTACATTCCAGCTGGCTGTTTGCTAAAGGTGATAATTTCTTATGTGCCATGGAGGATTGCAAGAGAATAAAATAGACCAATGCCTGATCAGGAGTGATGCATATAATCCTGTTCACCCAGCATGTGTTATTTGCTTTTTCCAAAGTTGATTGTTCTCTTGTTTGTTGGCTTGTTGTTGTTGTTGTTTGTTTGTTTTTTAACCCAAATGTAGTGCTTAAAAAAAAACAAATCCTGCAGTTTTAGTTGAAATCCATCTTCAGCAGTGCATTCTGTAGCCAGGCTTGATTGCCCTGATGTGAAGTCATAATTCAGTAGCATCACTGTAGGCAATATATTTGAGACATGCCATTCTGTCCTCTGGAGACATCTATGGTAATGGTACCAGATGAATAAGCATTTGATTGGGGTGCTTGCCAACAGAGCACTCGTAAAAGGTTGACAGCAGACGTGCAGTGTAATGGACTGTTTGCCATGTGTTTGAAGGCTCCTGTACTGTTTTTCATGTGTAGCTCTCCTCCAAAATAAAAGCTCCTCCACGCAGCAAATAACATCACTTTCAGACCTCCTTTTCTCTACTGTGCTCAAAATATGTGCTCAACCCCCCAAGTACTGAGCTGGATGCAGTATCATGCACGTGTGTGTTCTGCATGCAGAGATATATGAGGTGTCCATGGAGATGCAGAACCTGGATTTCCTTGGTGACTATGTAGGAAAACATAGTAAAGCCCTTAAAATTCTTTAATAACTTAGATGCTTTTATTTCCAGGAATATTACTAATGAATTTTATCTGTTTTAATTTCTAAAAATGTATTTTGCAAATATTTTGGGTACTTCAATCATACTAATTATACAGAGTTACAAGCTTGTATTTTCATGTTATTTCAGATCTATTTCTACTGTTGCCTTTGTCAGTATTTTATTGTTTTTACACTGCATGAAATATCTGGCTTTCTAATGAAGCTAGTTAATGCAGCTCAGCCTTCTGCAAAACATGCCTTGTAGCACCTAAGTATCTTCTCATATGTAGGGGAAATAATTTGCAAAGCTTTATAGTATCATAGAAGTTAAGCCTTACTCAGTTGTCCTTGAACTTTAAAGCAGAATCTATACAGTAATTGTCTTTGTAATTGCTGAATGAGACATGATATGCTTTTGTTATAAGTTTACTTGGTAACATTATGCTGAACTTTAAAAGAAGTAGAATCAAACGTGGGGGCTGTGCTCAGAAACTTGTTTGCTGTGTTGGCTTCCAGTGCATTTTGTGGCAGGTGTCTTAGGCACACATAGAGACAGACAGAGGAAGAGCTTAACATCACGCACCAGTGTGTTACAGACATGCAGTCACTAGTTTTGTACTGAACAGGAGCTAAAAAATAAATACTTCTATGGACAGCATTTCATCATCTGAGATGATCACCCTACCTGAGATGATGACCTATTCCCTGCCCCACCCAGACTCTCAGATTTTCTCATTTACATTAAATATAAATGTTTTGACTAAAAACACAAGTATATGTGAAAATATCTAAGAATGATTTAATGCTTAAGAAAAAGACCCACAGCCTCCACTTCATAAGCTAGGAGAAAGATTGGAATTGTAAATTGGGCAGAATGTGGTGCCAATAAAAGCATGAAGAAAAAATGACAGTCATTAATCATGGAAAGATATTTTTATGCTGAAATGAAGCACCTAGCTTTGCTATGATTAGGCTGTTTTTTCAGGTCTTATTGTTTTCCTGTACCTTTGTGCAGCCAATGCTCCCAATTACTTCAAAATTCAAAACTTTCTGAGATGATTTTATGTGACTGTCCACTGAGTGTGAGCTTTCTTTTGTATCCAATGCTGGTGAAG
The DNA here is from genome assembly GCF_023343835.1 of Lagopus muta. NCBI lineage: Eukaryota > Metazoa > Chordata > Aves > Galliformes > Phasianidae > Lagopus > Lagopus muta. The sequence continues at coordinate 31,058,990 of NC_064435.1, forward strand.
TCCCACGTGTCTGATAGTTCATCTCTTCAAAATTTTCTTCATCTGTGTCCATTGGTAATGGACTGCACTGTTAATCCTGCAAATCCAGAAACAGAGTGCCTGTAATGTGCAGATGGGATTTCATTTTCTTAAAATAAGCCAATTTGAAAGCTTTCATACTGAAACCTATTAAAATATATATATATTTATTTCCAAAGCTGTAATTCACATTCTTCAGCTTCTTGCAGAGAAAAATTGAAATAAATTTGACAGGAAAAAAAATCTCTATCAATTCCAGCTTCTTGAATACGTTATTGTCTCTTACAGAACAGGAGCCTTTGTCATACAGTACAGAAACACAATTTCAAATTTCTAAGCTTTTGGCAGATACATTTTTCACATTGTAGACAGAAATTCTGCTTTGAGCACTGAAATGCTACTTCATGTAAACACACCTGGAGCCTCTAAGTGAAATATCTCATTGCAAATATTGCAAACTCTGTCTTGTAGTAAATGAGAAGGACAGGTCCTGAGATTTTACACTGAGGATTAAAAAAAAATATGCATAGGCTGTGTGATAAAGAGGCCAAGGTCTGTTTTCCATGTGTAAATGTGTACAGATTTGAAATTATTCCAGATCTGTTGTGACCTGTCCTTGTAATAAACTGCTGTACTTTAAAATATTTCCTTGTTCTATTAACTCTCAACGTACTACAAGCAATTCAGTTGCTTTTGTGATTAAGAAACAAAAAGTTGTACAAATAGGGGGCCTCTTTGCAGTAGTTTCTGTTGGGGTGAACATCTTGGTGTTTTCTATGTGGGCTGTGAGGGGAGATTGGTCAGAAACTTGAGTTGTCCTTTTAAATGGAAGCAGTATGAGGAACCTGTTCCTCCTGAGAAAGGGAGCAGTGGTCTTCTCTGCTTTGCCAGCAAATGTATGTGAGGTTTGTAGAGGTCATCTATAGTGCACTAATATGGGGGATACATTTTCTTTCCTATACTCAAGTTACGATATACTAAGCAAATATTTATTAACAGACCTTTCAGGGGCAGTGCAGTGCCAGCAGCCACACTCCGCACAGACTGGGTGTGAGGGTTCCTCTGTCTCCTTGTAGAAAGCACCTTAGTATATGAACACAGCGCATTTCCTCCTTTCTTCTGTCATAAGCAAATAAGCCAAATTAAAGATAGGAATGTATCTGCTGAATAGGACTGTTAGAATTGCAATACATGCCTCTGCTCTGATTCTCCCTGTGTCTTTGAGCAATTTTTCTTTTAGCAGTTGAACGAACGGCTGCAGCACTGTCTAGTAATGATGCTTATGGTTGCTAGGCTTTGCTAAGTGTTTAACAAATTGCTGTAATTTTTTTTCTTCTTCTGTCTTGGCATTTCACTTAAGTCCAACCATTTCTGATCTCCACATGTCATACAGCGCTGTTCTATAAAGGAGTGTTTCTGAGGTGCATGTTTCCTTTGTGAAGTTGTATTTCCCCACTTGTCATAGTTCATCCCAGCTTTGCTGGGTGCTGGTTGGCTCCTCTGCACATTCTTCCAGTTGCAGGGATTTTGAACAATTGATGGAATGGGGGAGATGTTTGCTTATACTGTCCTAAATTTGCTTAGCTGTGTTGTCATTCTACATTTCTACTATTATTTCCTTTAGCTTATTTGTAGACCATGGTAAGGTTTGTACTGTGCTGTGCACCTGTTCCTCTAAATCTTTCTCCTCTTTTCCATCTTGTCCTGTCATGAAAATGTAGGGTGAGAAGGGGTGAGGGAAAGAAGATCTCTTACAGGAATTTCTCTTTCAGGGTTGTATTTCACTTTCGAGTTTTACCTTTGTCGCTGTAAGATCATGTGCCAAAGTCTTGGCGATGCAAAAGCTAGAAGATGTTAAGAATATACTCAGAGTGGGGGTGACAGTTCGGGCTGTCTGCAGCTGGTTCCCAAGTGTCCTTGAACAAGAGAGCTTGGGAACCGGCTGGATGAATTGTCTTAGTGACAGCAGCCCACTCCTGACTACGAAGAGTTCTCAAACACAGCTGAGAGTGGGTAGGGATTTTACTGGATGGAAATAACATAGAAAGGGAAACATCAGACTGACTGGGCATTGGCATCGCTCACAGTCCACACTGTGTATCTAGTGAAGTGGGGGAGTCAGGAGCCACCATTCAAGCTCTCTGTAGTCAGTTCCCTGCATTAGCACACCAGTTTGTTTAGATGCTGCCCACGCTATGCAGAAGAGAGTTAGCAGTAATGGGAGAGCAGGATTCCTGCCTTTCCATCTTCCTGAGCATTGAGCATCAGCAGCATCTTGTTGCCATACGGGAAAGAAGCATGTCTGCGTATTTAGATGAGGCCCAGCAGTGTTCAGGTGCAATGCCTCTTGTGTGGCTGATTGCACTGAAAAAAAAGCAGGCTTCAAGCAAAACAGATGTGGCTATGTTTATTCAATGTCTCAACTGTTATACTGCAGCCATGTCTACATTTATAGTGTTCTGGATATCTGTGTCAGGGAATTACTTATTTGCATGCAGTTTTCATGTGACAGCAGGAGCAGGGTTGATCCCTTTATCCCTGGGGTGCTTTCATGCAGCCGCACTACTGACACCTCTAAGTGCTTTATCTTGTCTCTCTTTTGTAGTGCATTTTTTTTGTTTGTTTTGCAAGCTTTTTTTAGTATTTTGCTTAGCATTTGAAGGTGATTACACAGTTTGTAGGTGAAAATCCTCTTTATGTTTCTATAATAATACTGCTAGTTATATATATTTTTTTCCCTCTCCTGTTCTTAAGGTACTTTGATCACAGGGACTAGTCTGACACCTCCTTCTTACAGGAAGATTTCATCAAGAACTCTTTTTGCAATAAATACTTGAATGCATCATTCCTGACTTTTCTGAGCTGTTTCCAAAATAATTAATCAGCTCTGCACAGATTTGCCTTCTCTCGTAACTGGATTTTAAGTTGTACTACTTATATATTATAGATAATGTTAAGACTTTTTTTTTGTTTATTTTGATACCTGAAAATGACCATTTTGAAGTATAATTGACTCCCAGTCAAGCTCTAACATTCAACACACTTCCTCTGAAATCTCTCTTATGCTGGGCAGTTTATTTAAAGGCATTCATTCTGTTACATCGCCATTTTTAAGCACTGTATTGAAAATATTTCTTTCACTTTTAGTTTAGCCACGTCTTCATTGAAGTATGCAATGCAGCATATGTTTGCTGACTAAAGGTCAAGCAATCTCATACAGTTAATGGTGCCCCTGCAGTGCTGAATATTTCTTTTGTAGGATTGGGGCACTTTTTTTGTTGGTTTTCTTTTGTTTGTTTTAAGTCACGTTCCTCTCTTTCCTTCTGTCCTTTTGGACTCACTAGTTTTGTAATCCTGGCAGCAGAGTGCCTAGGATTCAACCAGAAAAGTGGGAACTGTTTTCCACAAAAGACCCCTTCAGCTTGGCACCATGTCATGCTGCTGATATGCATGTAACTCAGGTTCAGTCTGAGAGCAGGCACCCACACCTCAGGTTTCACACTTCAGTGTCCTAATCACCAACAGAGACACAAAAGATGCACAGCATTGCAGACTTTGCCTTTGGCAATGTTTTCTAAATACTGACCCATATTAAAATACATATGTGGTAGATGAAAAGCTTAAATTCAGGAAAAAAATGTGGGTCTTGAAACTCATTATCACAGACTCATATAAGTCCAGATGACAGCAGGCAAACTGAATACATCTCCTAGCATTTCCTGCAGGTAGATTTAAGATTCCTCATGTTCTAATGCACTGTTCAGCGCCTAATCTATGCACCAGGTATGTTCCCATTCACTATGAGATGTTCTAAGCATCAGGAATTCCTCCTGTTTAAATGCTGCACTGCTGGGCTTTGTAATGCCTTCCCCTCAATCTGTGTTCTGTATAAAATGGCAGCAGTTTAAACCTCCCTATTTTACCAAGGTGCTTTGAGGACAAAGTGTGCATGCTGCATGAATGCAAGAGAAGTACCCAGTAAAATAATGAGTGGATGAGCTTAGTGCCTGCCTCAAAGGCCTTACACAGCTATGAAGGCTCCTGTATCATTCCATTTCCTTCAGTGGCAGCTAAACAGTTCATCTCTGTTGTTGTTTTTTAGTTGGAGTGTATCTAAACAGCATGGACAGAATTGAATATGATGAAGTAAACTTCAGGGTGATGCATGTTAAAATGTTGAAGTGTTTTTGTGTGCAAGGGTAGGAACAGACTCAGGAAAAAACAGTGAAAATGTATTTTAATTTACACACCTTTTCACTGACAGGAGACAGATAACTCCAAAAGAAAAAAAAAAAAAAGTGCACAAAAATGGTATTTTTTAAATCAGCCAAAGCATGTTATTGTTTTGGTGATAGGTATGCAATATTAATTATTTTAACAAAAAGATTTATTTTAAAATAAGTTGATAATATATCAGTTTTCTTTAATACATTATTTAGGTTGCTGAAAGTAAGGAGTTTATGCTTTTGACGTATCACCACTTCATTAGGATATGTTATTCTTCAACAAGACATACTTTTATTTGACAGCTACAAAGGAGGATTTTTAATTAAAATCATCATCATATTCTTATTCTGTTACCGAATTTCTTATTATTCCTAATAGGAGTAGCATATGATTCTGTATGTAATGCTGTAGCACACTAATTAGCACAAATTTTTACTGCATGTCTGAAAGAACAAAAAACATAGCTGAACTTGAGAATTTTGAACTAATGCTGTTTGCATGTGCAAGTAGCCAAAGAGGATGCACCCTTCCCCCTTCATTGTTAAGTGGTAAATTGTTGCTATGGTGATCGCTCTTTCCATCTCATCAGCTATAACCTGGTTTTCCACATCAACTGAATAGCTGCAAGCAAAGCATGATCTTTATTAATTTTTTTATTATATCACTTAATATTGTTTTGCAACACAGCTATTGTCTTGGGACACACTGTAAATATTGTGATGCAGTGAATGTAAAGCTAGAGATAGCTAATTTTGTAGTACATAAATCTGTGCACTCATAAAAATAATGCAACTGCCAAGAACTTCAAATGTGTATTTTTAAAAGAAAGCAAGCTTATTTTTCATGTGTACGATTGATCTTTTTTTCTCCTTATTTGGAAGACTAAGCACAGAGTAAAGATGTACAAAACTTGGTGAGCCTCTCACACAAGATCTGTGTTAAGTGATTTGGTCTTTGTTAGCTAAGGTGATGAGAACAGGACAGCTGTAGTAAAAATTAACGGAACAGCTTATTTTCTTGTAGTGTCAGTCTGTGTTACTATTGAGAATGCAGAGAGATGCCTGAGCTGTGATGAGAATAAGCCAGGTGAGCTGTTGTGGCGTCACCAAAGGGCAAAACATATGAATACATGATCCTATACACATGCACAAGAGATTTGCGTCAGGAAACTCAGAGGCAGAATGAGCATGTGGGCCATCAAAATAATTCCAGAGACTTTCTCTCAGCCCCACTGCAAGGATTTTCAGGAAATGGGCCAGATGTTGTGGCAAGCCTTGGAGCTTTTTTATGATCTTTTTATGATATTGTAAATAATTTATTTGAACATAAATTGATGGTTTTACAAGACAGTATTTGTAGTCATTTCTGGTAGTGTTCATTACAATCAGTCTCTTTTCTTTCCACATAAGATTTCAAATATTTCCAAGTGCAACCTTACTATATTGCTGGGTAGCATATGTGCAACTCTTTTTTTCTGATTTTATTCATGTTCCAGTGCTTTTTTTTGTTTTTTTTTAAAGGCTTTTTTTCCCCTAAATTTCATCTGCTTTACATGTGCCTGTTTTAAACTATGTGTCATGATCAATAAAGGAGCAAGAGCATTTCTGCCTCAAATTAACTGTCTTCAATTTATTGTCTGTTTTGTGGTCCAGAAGAGAATCTGAAAAAGGGCAGAGATATGTTCTCAACGGTTGTACTCCTGTATATCATTTTGTGTGAAAACATCCTAGTTATCATGTACGAAAATGAGAATCTTTTCTTTGTTAGTAATCTTTTGGGTTCTGTATATGGGACACTACTTTTTCTCAAAATACTGTGCTGCCATAAGCTTACTTCTCATTAGATGTTCCTGACCTTCATTTGCAAGGATGGATGTTTTTCTGAATAGTGTCAAAGACCATCTCTCTGTAGGGCAGTCTCTCTCTACTGAGAGAGTTGTACAAACGTAAGCATGTTAGCAAGCTAGAAATTGGACTGATATTTCAAATAAGAAGCACAGTGTAAGACTAGAATAAGATATCTTGAATTAACAAATTGCTTACATCTTTTGAAACTACTTGCACAACTACAAAAGGTTAGTCCTTTTGACCAATACAAAGCTCATTAAATAGCCTGACAAAGAATAATGCATGAAAATGAGGGATTCCATATTTCCATCCAGCTGTAGAGGATAAGCAGTGATTGCAAAAGCGCACTATAAAGTTGCCCAAGCCAAAACAGCCCCTACAGTGTTCTCGTAGTATCTTGCTTACTTTGCCTAACTCTGTCAGGTGTGGTATTTCAGTTTCTGAATCTGAGCCAATTCTAAATTTCATATCATGAAATCTGCATGGTAGTGCAAGCTGAACCCTAGTGAAGGAATATCTCAAGCTGTCTAAGGTATGAAATCCTTGCCTGCATTTTGCAATCGTATATATAGGTCATAGAAAGACCTTGTTGTTTTGTGGACTTGTCATTTTTTGTTGTGGGAAGTATACAAACAATTCCAGCATTGAGAGCAAATCTGTTTGTGAAAGAGGAGCAGCTGTTGGATGTTTTGTTGTCACATTTTCCAGATTCCAACATTTCCTACAAAACCAGAAACGATTCCTCATAGAACTGCGCGGACAGTGACCCAAGGCTCTGTAGCCCTCAGTTATAAGAAAGATGGTTGAATAGACTTTATAGCTAGCTCTTTAGTCTCCTTCTCAGCTTTGTCAGTGCCTTGTTTCCTTTAGGGAGGTACATACTGGGCAACTCCGTATAGTTTCAAGTGTGTTTTAAGCCTGAGTACCAGGGATCAGCTGGAAACATGAAGCAGAAACTGATCTGAGTGGAAAAGCAAGTGGTTGAGAGTGGAAGAAAGGTGGTTTCGTTCAGCTGTGCTAGGAAGGGGCAGCCCGGAGAGACTGTGGCATCTTGGCAATATTCTAAAGCCATCTCACTGTGGTACTGGGCAGCTGACTCAGGATACTAGGGGGAGCCTTGAGAAAGCCACTCACTATCAGCATTCCTTCATACATTTATTGCATATTTTGTAGAGGCCAAAGTTCCTAGAACAAATGGGCCATGTCAGAGAGGCCAGGTGGTCACTGTCCAGGTTGTCACAGGAGTGTCTGTTTCAAGCATCCATGCAGCGCCCTTTTCATCTGTATGAGGCACACCTCGTCCAGGTGTGATTTTCCTGTGGAAAAAAATTGCAGGAGTGATTCCAGCTGTCTACTGACCAGTGTCTTCTCCATGTCCAGGGTGATCAGCACAGTCTGTCTCACCATCTGCAGGGCTGGAAATCTGTCCTGTTCCAGCTTGCCCAGAAGGTGGAGGTCAGGAGGTACAATGACCAGTCTTCAAAGCAAGGGTGGCAAAGAGGGTGCCAACCAGGATATAGACAGGGAGCTTCTGACTTTTGAGGTTCAAGCTGTTGTGCCGGGCATGCCTGACCTTGTCCTGAAGAGCTGTGACTCTGCTGCAGTACGTGTCTGCAGCCAGCTTGTGCTGCTGATATCAACAGCCTCTGCCTACTTGAAGCTTAGGATGGTGTCTCTATCACCTTGCAGTACCCCAAGCATTAGCTCAGTGTAGAGGGCCCAGGAGGAGGTGGTGGTCAGCCCAATCTTGCAGAAGTGAGTTGAGGGCAGCGCCTCTAGCTGGATTGTGAACAAGAGACACAGCCACGCAGGCTTCTGTTACCAGTTCCAAGAGCCACGTTGTGGTTCTCAGTACTTCCAGGCACATTTATATGGTGCAAAAATGTTTCAATGAAAGCCACACAAAGCAAAACAAAACCACATTTGCCATATAAAAATGCATAAGGTAACTGTTCCTCTTTTCACTTGAATGTCCAAAAACGTGCATACAAATGTCTGTTTAATATTGCCAAACTTTACTTGTTTCCTGTAGCCAATTTATTTTGTCATTCATCAATTCCAATAGCTATTTCTAAGCTCTCCTGCTTGTCAAAGTAAGTAGACTTGGTGGCTGCAGTATAAATTAATAATAAATCTCATTTTATACTGATGTTGAAACAGATCAGAAAACACAGCTTCAACAACAAACAAGTTCAAAATTTGAGGTTATTTGGGCAAAAAACATTGAAATTTTAAAAAGATTTGGTTTTGAACATTTTGAGTATGAATATACTGGCTAAGAGACTTGGTGCTCTCTCACTGTCCCTCAGATAGGGAAAGACAGACACAGAAAGCTCTGCCTGCCAAAGAATAGCTGTTGCTGTGGATTGAAACACAGAGCATCAAAATAGTTTAAGCTAGCAATAATGCTTTGAAAACAAAATCCTCTTTCCTCTGGATTTCTCTGGACATGGTGAAAAATTGTGGTTCTGGCTTCTACCCTAAGTGTGAAGGATGCACTATTTTGTCTGAGTGAATGTAGTTCTGCCCCTGAATTCAGGAACTGTCCTCACTGATTATTTTTTTGTCTTCGTAATTCACAAAGGGAAAGAAAAAAATGGTCCAGGTCAAAGATCCAGTGGGTTGTAGGGAATTTTCTAAGCCGTATCATTTACATTTAGATTTACTGGTAAAATTCATCTGAAGATTCAGTTTCACTAAGGATACTGTCAAATACTTTCAGTTCTGTCTTTCCACTGTGTAGCTAGACCCTTTCACAGCTTAATTGCTGCTGAGCATATTTTATTACCTTACTAACCTGCTTGGCTTCTTGCCTTCTAACGTTTCTTTTTTCTGACATAAGTCTGCCACTGTTAAGAAGCAGTACCATTGTTCAGGGAACTTGCTTAAACAACACATGCTTTGTTCCTCTAAAGCACTCTAAAGAAATGTCATCTGAAGGATAATGGAGAGAAAGACTGTCAGACCTTTCATAAATGTTGTCATCTGAGATCAGCTTGCTGTCCTACAGCCTTTCAGCCCAGAAAATACAGAAACCACTTTATGAGAGAAAATTTGTTCCATCCAAAAATCATTGTAAAAATGGAGATAAAAATAAGGTTTTTTAAGTTTAAAAAATGCCTGATTTGTAGTAAGTAAATGAACAGGCAACAGTGATGTAGAGATTGTTTTTCTTAGGTAAATTATATTTTAGCTAGGATTTTCTATTCGTACAGTGTTTTGGATTAACTACTCTACATTCTCTTTTGTAGTTTTAGGATTACGGTGCCTTTTCCTAATGTGATTTGAAAGTGGATTGGATTTTGCTAAGTTGCGAAAGGTACTCACTGCAGAAGGAAGTAGGATTCATGGATTTACTCAGGGATATATTTTACATGTAAAACAAATCTGCGGTCATTTTCATTCATAGAGAAAATAAAAATACAGCTGAAGAGACAGCGTTACCACAAAGAACTGCAGAAAAGTTTAGAGATAATGTGTAGACTTACTCAAAAGGACATTAGCAAGTAGGCATAACCTGCCAAGAATCCACTGAGTAATTTTACTTGTGACATTACCAGTACTAACAGAAAAGAAGTTGTGAATTTTTCTTTGATTCTTTGACATTATGCTCTATTAGTTAACCCAAATAATAGATCTTCATTTCTCTTTAGTTTACTTTAATGATGGATACCAAATATCTCTTAAAAACTAAAGAAAAACAAAATATAAAGTTTCTGAATTCCTTATTTCACATTCTTCAAGTTTTTAAAGCTTGTGTTAGATGTAATTCATAGGTTTTAATGCAGAGCTACTGCAGGAGGAAAAGTGATTAGCTGAAGGTGGACTCTTCTTTGCTTAATTATCTCATCTCCAACAGAGCTAAATTCAGCTCTTGACATGTGCTGGCAAAAATCTCATTCACACACAAGCAACATTCAGCTGAAGCTCTGCAGTAGATCATGCTCCAGTCTCACCAGATGACATTTCTTCTTCAGGTATATCACTCTGCGTATTGTGTATGCTTTTGGCCAGTTACATTGCCACATGGTGGCTTTGTTTGATTTTAATAACAGCATCCTTCTTGAATCTACACCTACCTTAGCCTTATCACACTTGCGTGTAGTGTCATAAAGATAGTTCTTTATTATCCTCTTATGGTAAGAGAGAATATGGTAGGTATTAAAAGTACTTACTCTTGGTGTGAACATTTAAAAAATCTTCCAGCATATCCAAAAATATTTGTCTGTCATGATCTTGTGCTCTCCGTTCAGATGCCCTTGCACGGTGATTTTTAAACTACAGATAAAAATCTGAATACTTCAAATTTAATTCATCTTGCAAGCAACATAATCTTCTCTGCACAGGAACAACAAGATAGACAAAGATTCTTTTCCTGGAAAAAAAAAGAGTGTTCAGCTATTCATATACCTTCTCTTATCTGCTGGAATGCACAAGTTGGGAGGTCCATGACCAAAACTCTAATCTTTTGAAGCAGCTCAACTGCCATGGCAAGCTGTCACAAGAACTACCAGTGTACTCTTGCAGCCTACTGAGATCTAAATTCAAGAGGCAATAGTACCATTTATGCTCCCAACAAGGACACCATTAGCCATAGTTACTCCAGTATTGATCTCAATACTGATCTTGTTCATATATGATGTGATAAAGCCACTTAAACTCATCCATCAATGGTTTGGAGGTTCTAATTATACAAGATATGTATACAAGATATATATACAAAATAGTGTGACCAGCAGGAGCAGGGAGGTGATCATCCCCCTGTACTCAGCACTGGTGAGGCCGCACCTCGAGTACTGTGTTCAGTTTTGGGCCCCTCACTACAAGAAAGACATTGAGGCCCTGGAGCGTGTCCAGAGAAGGGCAACGAAACTGGTGAGGGGTCTGGAGCACAAGTCTTATGAGGAGCGGCTGAAGGAGCTGGGATTGTTCAGTCTGGAGAAGAGGAGGCTCAGGGGAGACCTCATTGCACTCTACAACTTCCTGAAGGGAGGTTGTGGTGCAAAAGGGTCTGGCCTCTTCTCCCAGGCAAATAGTAGGACCCGAGGAAATGGCAAGAAGTTATACCAGAGGAGGTTTAGGTTGGATATTAGGAGAAACTTTTTCTCTCAGAGGGTGGTCAGGCACTGGAATGGCTGCCCAGGGAGGTGGTGGAGTCGCCATCCCTGGCAGTGTTCAAGAGGCGCCTGGATGAGGAGCTACGAGAGATGGTTTAGTAGCTTGTGGCACTGATAGGAATGGGAGGGTGGTTGGACTAGATGATCTTGCAGGTCGTTTCCAACCTTGTGATTCTGTGATTCTGTGTGATTCTGAAGATTAGTAAATGTGGAGCTACTTACTCTGTTGCTGAGTTGGAATATTATTTTTTTTCTTCTCCAATTCTGATTTTTGGTCTGTGGAATGACATGATGTTGTAGCAATTTGTTCAGCTCAAAATCTTGTACTTAAAAAAAAGAACACACACACTTATGGTGCAGCTACAAGTGACAGCTGTGTGACCAACACTGCGTTAATACATTGATAAAAAATTTCTTCTCTGCTCCTACACAAAATTAGGTTGGTTTAATATATATGTTGAGGGACATGGTTTAGTGGGAGCTATTGGGAATAGGTGAACGGTTGGACTGGATGATCTTTTAGGTCTTTTCCAACCTTGGTGATTCTATGATTCTATGAAGATTCAAAACTGTCAAACCAAGAGCACTTTATACTTCTACAACATCACTGAGGAGGTCTGGTTCTCTGGTCTCTGCTGTCTTCATTTGTATGAACTCACAGAATCAATAGCTTTAGGTTGGAAGAGATCTTAAAGATAATCTTGTTCCAATCCCATTGCCATGGATGGAGTTGACACTCTAGATCTGGTTGCCCAAAGCCCCATCCAAGCTGGCCTTGAATGCCTGCAGGGATGGGACTTCCACAGCTTCTCTTGGAAACCTATTCCAATGCCTCACTACTTTCTACGTTGAAAATGTCCTACTAAAATCTAATCTAAATTCCCTCTTTTAGTTTAAAAACATTCACCCTTGTCCTATCACTATCTGCCCATGTAAAAAGTCAGTCTCCCCTCCTGATCATAAATTCTGTTTAAGAACTAGGAGGCTGTCATGAAATCTTTCCAGATTCTCTTCTCTTCGCCAGGCTGAACAAGCCCAGCTACCTAGCCTTTCTTCATAAGAGAAAAGCTCCAGCCCTCTGATCATCATTGTGACCCTCCCAGTCCAAAAGCTCCACATCTTTTCTTGTACTGGGGGCCCTAAACCTGGATGTGGTACTACAAGTGGGTCCTCATAAGGGCAAAGCACAGGACAATCACCTCCCTTCTCCCTCTTTTGTTGAAGCCTGGAATACAGTTAGCCTACTGAACTGCAAGCACATATTGCTGACTGACATCAAGCTTTTCATCCATCACCACTCCCAAGTCTGAATTCTTTTCCCAGTCTGTATACGTATCAGAGACTGCTGTGGCCCAATTGCAACACTTTCACATGGACTCACTGAACCTCATCAGGTTCATGTGGGCCCACTTTTCAAGCTTGTCCAGGTCCCTTTCTTCTTTTGTATTGTGTACAAACTTGCTGAAGATGCACTTGATCACACCATCTGGGTAACAGATGTTAAAGAGTACTGATCCCAAGAGAGACCCGTGGGGGACACGGACACCACTTGCGACCAGCCTCCACCTGAACACAGATCCATTGACCAGAGCCTTCTGACAGTGATAGAATAGGGGGGGCATTCCTTCTTTTGTAGTTTGCTTCGCACCAACCCGATTGGCATCTCTTATATAACTTATGGGAATAAGATATCTTATGGGAATATCTTATGGGTGATACTCTGCACAGAGTGACAACTGGCTGGCCACTTGTCTTCATATGAAGTACTATCCCTTTTCTTTTTCAGGTACATCTAGAAACTGTGATTTGCACCAATGAGAGATGAGAATCTTCTTGTTGCTTTGCCAGTGAGTCATGAGTATGTGGAAGAGTTGAGGCCTGTGGCACATCATTAACGGGTCTGAAAACATAAAAGATAGGCACATGGGAATGGATCACATCTGGGAGGTCATGTTATTTCAGTTTCTGATTCAGGCAGGATTATCCGCATTAATGAGTGACTGCTAAATTCAGTAAAAAAAACTGTGGTGGGTACCAGCTAAAGAAAGATGTGACTAATTTAGAAATAGGCAAGAAAAAACGCTTGAATATTTTTACAAGGACTCTGATCTAGCCACCTAAGTTGTATTAATTATATGGAGCAATTCTGTTAAGCTAAAGCACACCTAGGGTCAGAGGCCACAAATGGCTTGACTTTTGTGGGGGGAAATTGTACACCTCAGCTTTGTGGCAGTTGTTTGGCTAACTGGTTTTGACAGCCAAGAAAAATCTTTTCATTTAGGGCAGAGTGATACCTCACTCTTAGGATAACACAGAAGAGCTTAATTTTAATGAAATAAAAGGATTCACTGTTAGGCAAGTAGCTTCACAAGAAGTAATGGAACACTGGTTATCCTCACCAGCAATTGCCTGAAGTATATAGCTGTAAGCATCGGGTGCTGGTGGAAGTGGAACCATTTTAGTGCTTATGGTTCTTCAACATGTAGATAACAGCACTGTATGTTCACCAGAAGAGCTGGGACTTCTGACCCTGAGCAATGGGAGATGGGCACGTCTGCTCCTGAACACAGACTGCTCGTTCAACTGCCAAAAGAGCATAATGTCCCAGTATCCCAGCCACAGTCTTCTCTTAGAAGCCAGCTGTTTCTAAGTACTGCTATTGGAGTCACTTTTTTTTTTTTTTTCTTGTTCAATATTCTTGCTTTTGAGACAATCTAGTAGATTTAACAAGAATGCAGAGATCTTCGTTAAACTTGCTCTAGAAAATATAACCTTTCAGACTCTTAGTCTGTTCTCTTAATTGTTTAGGAGCTAAGCCATCTGTCTGTAAAAACCATTTGTCTTGTCTAGTACGTGCAGTTTCAATCTTCTGTGTTAGAGACAGCTCTTTCCTTTACTTCTGCAGTGATTACTCTGTAGAGCTTTTGCTTGACCTTACTTCTTATAAGAGCTACAGATGCAGCTTCTGCTTTCTTGGCACTGTAAATACCATGCATTTTCTCAAGGTAGATAAGAAAGACCATTTCTTTCCTGTCCTAAAGCAATTCACAGCTGTCTGTAAATTTTCTCACTTGCAGTCTGGTAATACTTTATTTTATTATTTTGTGTGTAATTATAAGACTGATTTATAGTCTGCAGGTTTAGGGAGATAATGCATGGAATACCTGGAATTATGCATGATATACCTGGAATTACCAGTAAAGGTTGTTGTATCTCAAAATTCTCCATGATGCTGTCACTGTTTGTTACATATATGGTATGTTTAAGTTATAAACTCCATCTAGATAGCTTGGTGATGAGGGAGAATGTTTTGAGCTGTATGATTTCTGTCAAAATAACGTGGAACTGAACAGCCTTGCAGTTTCAGTTCTTGTTCAGACCCAGAAAACAGGAGAAAAAGTGTATCATTCTTCTAACAAACTACCAGAAAGGTTGCATTTCTGCATATATGAATTGCAGTGAACATGCAATACATGAAAATGCTAGACTGAAAAACTTTAAGCTTATATATATATATGTATATATTTTGCCTCTTCTGTGGAATGGCAAATTGATTGCCTTATAAAAAATTTAGTTTCCATGTTGCCCTTTCAATTGAGGTTATTTTGTATCTTGTGTTTTCAGCAGCAATTTGACTACTTGGAACAGTACTTCACTACTAGGAACAGTACTTCACTACTAAACTGGCTAGTCTCTGAAGAAAAAGCAGAAGTTGCAGTACTTCATAGCTGAATTTGCATGCTCAAGTGTAAGAACAAGAAACTGCCCGAAGCACAAGCACGACATGTCAAGAAGGTCCCATAGAATTCAAAAACGTATTACAGTACATTAGTAGTCTTTTCAGTGCTGTGCTTCACAGCAAAGATTTCCTTAATCTCAGCAGGCATTTCACTGTGCATCTGTCTCACAGAGAGTGAAAATGTTATTTATTTAATAAAAGTGACTTCTCCCTTCTAATTTGAAATCATATTCCATGTATATACATCCACTTGCTGCTGAAGCGTATTCATGACAGAGCAGCAAGATGGCTGTATTGAGCAGAACATTTTTTATATATGGTCAGCTAAGCATAAGGTCAAATGTTGTGTTCAATGGACGTAAACTTCACTGATAGATACAGCTGAAAATTTGACTTGAGTAAGAGAATTTTATTGCTATTATTTTGCTAATTATGTAAAATTGGATTATCAATGAATTACCTTGAACTGATATTTTTTGACTTATCAATTTCTGCAAGGTTTACTTTACTTACAATGTTTACTTTGCTTAAAATATTCACTTCCCCTGCTCTTTCAGTAGCTCTTCAAGAGCATCATCCACTCCTTCTTTAAGCCCCATCAGTGTAGGCTTCAGCAGAGGAACTAAGGCAACACTGAGGCCTACTGTGCTTCTGACTTTCATATTTGCCCATGGGATTCATAAAATAAGGTACATATTAGGTGAAGGTAGATTCGTACAAACTTTAAAAAGGATCATCTTATCTTGGTACACAACCTGACAAGATAATTCACCCAGCCTACAAGCTTGTTCCAGGACACTGCCCTTCTCAGAATTTATAAGCCCTTCCCGTCATGATATATGCCCATAGTATGATGAGACTCCTTCAATGTCCTCAAGAAAAATAGCAGGCAAAAGTAGTCCCCTCTCACCTTCAGTGAGAGTTCAGCCAACAGGAGCCAGCTACAGAAATTGCTGTAGTAACACCAGTTTCTCCTGTAGTGTTACTTACTGAAGACATGGAGAGTAAAGAACTTAGTTGGTACATATGTAGTAATGGCTAAGACTTTGAAAAGGTCCTGTGCCTATGCAGCACCATCATTCTGTGCAGCACAAATCCAGTGCATTGTGCAAGCTGACAAGGCTATAGTGGTTTTGCTATGGAAAAGAGAGAACATGCAACATGTTGCCCTCTCCAATACTCATCAAAGCTCAGAAGTCTGCATTTTAGGAAGGTAATGTATTTAGGATACCTTGGATGTAATTTTTGAGGCTCAGGATTTGCCTAAATTTGTACCAGATCTCACAAAAATAATATTTGGTGTTTGTTTTTAGAGTCATGTTAGTTTTAGAAATTATATTCTGTAAATAACAGGGCAGTATAACTGTTGGTGATAGAGAACAAGCACAGGCTGTACAGAGAGGCTGTGGAGTCTCCTACTTGGAGATCTTTAAAGGCCACCTGGATGTGGTTCTGGGCACTCTATTCTGAGTGGCACTACTTGAGGTGGGGTTGGACCAGATACACCCAGAAGACCCTTCCCACATCAATCATTTTGTGTTTTTGTGTGATATGTAGCAGAAAGAGCTTTTTGCTGGAGGTGGTGGACAGGTTATTTTGCAGACTTTTGTCTTAGTAATTGGTCCAGTGTCTACTCATAGGAATCAGTAAAACCCATCAACCTCTAAGTATATCTGTCAAGTCTGATAAATCTCTTCATGTGAAAAGAGAAAAACAAGAAATTAGTATTGGTAATATTGAGATATACTTCCTCTTTCATGGCATGTAGTTGTATTTATACTGAAATGCTGTTACTAGCGACTTAGAAAAGAAGAGAATATTTGCTTGCTGGAAAAGGCAGGAGAAGAATGTCAGGGTTACAAAGGCTGTTCTAAGCAAATTAAAAGGAGCAAATAGACCGTGACTGTTCAGAGAGGCTTAAAACAATAGAGTCCTTGAATCTGAAATAAGTTGTTACTTTTACATGTGATTACTACATTAGAATACAGAAATTAATCTTTAGCCTCACAGTGCAGATCTGCATGACTTCAGCCGAACAAAGCAGTTAAGGACCACTCTGAAGCAGGAATAATAGCCTGCTGTGAACTTTCAGAGTGTGGACTCCGCAAAGTGCCCTCAGGCGTCTGGCTGAGCTCATCAGCCCCCATGGAACCAGCAGAGTAATGTTCTTTTTCTTTTTTTTTTCTTGAAATTTTCTCTTAGCTGGCAGGATATGGCCGTCATTCTTTCAGACCGGCTAGCAGTGTAGATTGCTAACAGAGGGTTAATGTATACACATATGCTTACTTAAGCATGTGTTAGCTATATGTGAGAGATTTATTTTAAAGCTATTAACTGTATTTGTTGTAATTGTATTTGTTGTAAGCCTAGATTTTCATCATGCTAGAGACAACAAAAACTGTGAAATAGCTGTCACCTGCCCTGTGTCTGAAATGATTGACTACCTAAAGGAAATTGCAGCAAAGTGGGAGGTCACTGTCTTCTCCCAAGTAATTAATGATAGAATGAAAGGTAATGGCCTCAAGTTGCACCACAGGAGGTTGGGGTTGGATATTAGGAAAAATTTATTCTCTGGAAGAGTGATGTTCCAATGAACAGGCTGCCTAGGAGACGGTGGAGTCACTGTCCCTGGAGATATTCAAGAAAGGTGGACATAATTTACTAGGAATAATGGTGATGAGTTGGCAGTTGGACTAGATGATTTTAGAGGACTTTTCCAAACTGAATGATTCTGTGTTTCTATGATTATTTCCAAATGTAATTCTACTGTGCTCTTTATTTAAGTGGAATTACATGTTTACAGATGTCCTCATTTGTTAAGATTTCAATTCCCTACAAAATGATAATGATTGAAATAAGTTTGTCCTAAGCTTTTGGAAAAGAGACAGGCGACACAGTGGACTGTTTTTTTCCCCCATAAGTTTTAAAAAAGTTCTTATCCTAAAAAAGCATACCAATTCTATATAGAGAACAGACTGAGGAATACAGACATTGTCAAGGACAATGTTTGGCCTGGTTTTCATGAATATATTTGTTGATGAACGGAGCTTCTGAAAATTTTCTAGAATTATTCTAATTATAAATTATTTAAAATGTATTTTCATATTTTATTTTATTTTTCTTATTTTTACAAACATTTGAAAGTGATTAAATTCAGTAGAATGATGAAAAATAGTACTGTTTAAATTGAAAACAGTCTCTTTTGATGCAAAGATACCTCCTAGTCTCTTCCTTTTTCTGCAAGCTGTTCTTTTTCATCCAGCTCTATTCCTGGGATCGTGATTTGTTGTTGCTTTCTTATGAGCAGGATCTTGAAGAGCTGCTATATATTGATAGCATTCTTGTCATAGCTACCATTGTATTTCATTTGTCACAGGTGTAGAGAGCAGTACAGTTTAAAAATAAAATAAAATTTGGTAGGTGAAAAATGCAGTGCTCTAAATGCACCCTAGAAATTCTGTAAGCAAATGGTCACAGCAGTCCCTGTGTTCCCATTTCTTTTAGTGGGTTTACTTCTGTGCTAAATCATTATTGCGTGGAGTTCTTTTTCCTTGAAACTCATTTTTTATGATGAAGGAAAGAGATGCATTTCTACCTCCCGTTTTTTTTATGTCATCAGGAGCAGCTGAAACTCAAGAGTGCATTGGTTTTTTTATGCTTTCAGTGAGGTTATGGAGTTGATTTAGTCAACTAGCATAGTTGGCCATGATGATCAGAAACAATAAATTGTCTTCTGGCAGATTTTCCTTTATCTTTTCCAAAAATCTCCTGTGTGCAGGAATTATCATTAAGAACCTACTAAACTGGAAGAAAATATTGCTCTCTAACAAGACTTAGTAATAAAATCATTTAGGATGTAGTCTGTCCCATGACGAAGGATAGACAAAAATCAAGATGTATACTCTAGATATACTTTAGTGACATGGAGTTAGTGACATGAAAAGATACTGTCTGTGAAATCACCATTGGGAAAATTCCCTAGGAGCATATAGGAGTGGTTTTTGTACACTGAGTTGTAAGTTGCCCCCCTAGGAGAATTTGCTTTTTGTGTGAAATTATGTTTCTCATCTTCTTGAAATTGACAACTGTATCATCTTAAGATTTCTGCGCTAGTGCTGAGATGAAATACAATCAATAAGAAAGAAAAATTCTGCTTGGTCAAGCTCCTGACAGAATAACAGATGAAAGTAAATACATCACATGAAGATGTGTATTATCCATGGGCAGATTGTCTGATGTGAACATAAATAATGCCAGGCTAGTGGGACACCTAAGGTTAGGGAGAGTACAGTGTAATTGCAGCTTGTCTAGTGATGCTTTAACAGCAATCCAAAACCACTTTTTAAATTCTGACATCTGCATGTGAGGTTTTTCGCTCAACACGCGAGAGTCTGCAGGGCTAGAAGACCAATAAGGGAAATAGGACTTGCAGCTCTATGTTAGAAGTGGATTTTCAGGAATACCATCTCTTTTGGGATGCTACCCCAAAAATAAATATAAATTATAGAAACTGGAATAGATTATAGAAACAGTTACCTCAGCACCCTTAAATTGTGGAGCAGTCCTGTTTTTATTAAAGTCCCCTTTTTTATTAAAGGGGACCATAAGTGTATAAAGGAGTATGCAAACAGGTTTTAAACAAGCATTAAGATTAAATCTGTAGTAAAAACGTAGATTGATGTTCACAGTAGGATTATTTACATTCATGGGCACAGCAGAGTGTGCTCACACTGACCACTGCAGGAGCGGTCATCCATGCAGTTCAGAGGATCAAACTGCAAATGTTTGAAGTTTCTGAGTGAGAGGGATGTCTCAAATGAGGCACTGACGTCAGATGCCTGAAATACGTAATGTAAACAGCCTCTAAATCATCTAATCTTGCTTCCTGTAAACAAAAGACCGTGTTATTTTTCTCAGAAAATGGATTAAAGAAGATTTTTAGTACACTGCCTAATATCATTTGCAAGACTTTGAAAACTTTTTTTTAATATAAAATTTATTCAAAGCATTTCAAAGTTGAGCACATCCAAATTTGTGTTCTACTGGTTGTACCAGCTGTGCCTTTCTGAAATGTTGGTCTTCTCCGTTTTGTCTTCTACAATTTCCACTATTGAGTATCCATGTGTACACCATGATAAGTGACTTCCCAGTGTTATTCCAGTAATGAGTAGATGTGAGATTGCATAAGCTTAGGTCAGACAGCTTTTCTTTTCAGAACTTTGGTTATTCTGTGATTCTGACATTTCCCTTCTTGAGACATAGATGAGTTGGGTATTGTTCCATCAGTGGTTTTGTGGATTCTGAGTTATGTTGCACAGCAATAACAAATTCTTGTTTACGCTTATTTTTTGTCTCCTACTTGTAGAAAGACTACATTAAACCTTCCTTTTGCTGCAGTGTGGGGCCATGCAAGCTGATCTCATATTCCTAAGCCACTTTCCATGTTAGTTTCTCATAATGATGAGGTTTTCCCTTCCACAGTGTTCTGTTTCAGTACAGTCAAATGCAATACTTTTTGAAGCTGTTATCCTTGAACTTTAGGATATAACGCAATAAAATATCCTTCTGGGTTTTGTTTGAATCAGAAAGTTGTGTAATCTGCCATCTCTAATACTGTATGCTTTAGATTTTATTGTGATGTTATAAAACTAAAATATTTAACTACTCTGGAGCAAAACCCAGTTCCTAAGATAAAATGCATGTTTCAACTCTTTATTTTGATGAGCAAGCATTTTGAGATGTGTCAGTGAATTAGCTTTTAAGCCATTTTGATATGCCTTATTTTAATTGGTCATGGTTTATGTTTAATTATTTAATTATTTTGCCATAGGATAAAAAAATTAGAAACCTTGGAAAAAAAACAAGTATGTTAAGTCAAGCCAATCTTGATAAAGTATTAGGACTGTAATCATTATATATGTATGGAGTGTTTGGCAAAAATTGTTAAGGCACGGTTCCCGGCGTTCTATGCTGTTAGCCTATGTGGATGTAATTTCTGTTTATTTATGCTGTTATTTATGCTCAGGACTGACGTCTGGCAAACTAGTCAGTACCCTCAGGTTATTTTCTCAAGTACTGAAACCAGATTGACTGTCTGCCAATTCTATGGAATTTCATCCATTTCTCATATTTTTAAGAAAAAGTAGTATTTTTTCTGTTCTTCTGATGCGGAATAGAACTGGGGAAAAAAAAAATTAAAAAAAAAAAAAAAGCGGAAACAAATTGAGACTGGAAAAGAGGAGTTTGCAGAAGCAAAATCCATTGGGTAAGATTATGTGGGCCAAGGTTCCTGCACTGTGCATATAATAGCTCTGCTTATGCTTCACTACGTGAAAGTTTGTTAGTAGTACCAAGCTAGGCCAGTCCTTGAGTGAAGTCAGTTCATTGAGAGGGAGCAGCTTCTTGAAACTGAAATCTAGCAAGACATAATGGAGATTAATCAAATAAAGCACTTCAGAGAGTTTAAGTTCTGGTTCTCTTGATTGAAGACATATGCTTCATTTCGTCAGTTCAATCTGCACTTCATAAGCACTTTAAGTTTCTCAGTGACACGAAGTTCTCATGTTGCAATATCTGTACATAATTCTTCTACTGCTCTATTTCTCTGAAACTCCCATTTCTTGTTGATATTCAGTGACGTAGCCTCACTTCTGAACTATTCTACAATACTGAGTTGCTAAGCCTTGAGTTCCTAAGTAACTCTGTACAGTTGTGCACAGGCATAACTTTATCCTACCATAAGTGAATAGCTTTCCACTCAGTATTATCACTGAAAGAAGATGAGCAAGATGATTAGTGCACTTGATAAATGACAGTCTCTCAATTGCTGTATCAAAAAATGCATAGTTGGAAATAGGGTAAAAAAAAAATTACTGAAGAATTATTCCTTCAAAATTTTCTCTTAATCATGATCTCTTCTCCTTGAAACTCTTTTGATATCTATAGGAATGTTGCAGAGTTCGACCTCCAAAAGATAGAAGAAAAGGCTGTAAAATTTCATACATGGAAAAAAAAAAAAAAGCAACAAACAGCATAGGATTCTTTGCTTACTAGAAAAAATAAGTGAATTTTAGAATTGAGGAAAAAAAGGGACTTTTTAAATAGAATTCCAGTTTCAGAAGGGATGATATAGGTCATAAGCTGCAATATGTGAAGTTAGTCAGACAAACCTGAAGATTGCCATAAATTAAACACATAGGTCTCGCTGAAATTAACGTATCTTATTTATTTCCAAGGAAACTGTAATGGATACAAAGGGCACAATAACACTGTTTGGTAAAACAAATTCTCAGCTACAAAACACTGTTTTTCTGCATAGTCACCAGCATTAGCTATGCATTTTTGCCAGCAAATGATCAGTGATCAGATGTGATGGCTTGTCTAGGTTCTGGGACATCCAGAAGGATCGCCCCTTTCCTTTCCCAGAGTGCAGTGCACATCAGTTTACATGTCACCGCTCCATGGACTGCCATTTTGATTCTGTCTCATATCTGTGACACCATGCCTCATCACTGGTAATTACATGGTGTAGGAAACTGTCACCTTCAGCTTTGTGTTGGTTCAGTGGGTCCTGACAAACTTGCATGTGGTGTTCTTTCTGTTCCCATGTGAAGCATTTGTGAGACCTACTTGGAGCAAACTTTGTGATATTCCAGTGTTGCCACCATGGTTTCCAATGCATTTATGCCAATATTCATCTCCATATGCAGTTCCCTAGTCGTAACCCACTGATTTACACGGCTGAGCTGATCAAGATGCTGTTCATTTCATGGTGTGACAGCTGCAGATGGCTGGTCTTTCACATTGCTGTCACCACTGCTGAAACACACCATCCACCACCTCACAGTGCTCACCTCCACTGTTTGGTTTCCAAAAACATGCAAGAAGCGTCAGTGAATGTCAGTGCGTACCGGTTTTTCCACATGAAGGAGTTCAGTGACACACCTTTGCTTCAGACACACTTCCATGTCAGACACCATTTTGTCAAAGTGCCCTTCGACTGTCTGTCGCACGGCAACAAAATGTGACGGAATGTTGGTGGGTTCAACCTCTACTGCCACAGCAACAACATCTCCCTCTGATGTCATGGGCCAACATAATAAAATAGGAGGCATTACTTTCTGAGCTGCCCTTGTACATCTCTGAGTATTTTATGCAGGTTTAACCTTCACTGATTTATTTTTTTTTTAAATATGGAAACCTATTAGTAACATTATTAAGATTATTAATTTATGATAATTTGTATTTAGGAACATAATTGCGGCTCATATATTGGCAAACTGAAAAGTGAGAAAATTATATCAAATAATACTCAGCAAGCTTTATGTTGGAATCCCTGTGCTTAATATAAGCTGAAACATGAATGAAAGAAAGTAAATATGTTGCTTACATTTTCACTTGACACTGACTGGACATGAATTACAAATACATTGAAGGATATAATGGAAATACAAAATAATCTCACGGGTAATTGACAGTTCTAACTGGAGTTTAAATTTAGATAAATATTACATAATGCATTCAAGACAAATGGTATTATATAGAAGCATTGTTGCTACAGAATGCTAGATAATGTTTAAGCTCTTCAGCCCTCACTATTCCCCCTCCAAGTCACTTTTGAGACATAAGTAGATGGAAATCTGCTTGTAGCATGGCTGGAAGGGGACACAATATGATCCTCTCTAAGTCTGTGCTTATAATCCCTTGAGTGTGGCTCAGAATCCATCTATATATTTACCAACACAACCAACCGGAGAAGAAAAAAGATACCAGTAGCAGTATCAGTTGTCCCACAGTCTAGAAAGCTTAGGCTTTCAAAATCTGACACTAAAGGGAGTCTAAATGAAGTTTCTACTAGTAGTAGTTATGCAGTTAATCAGTGGTTCTGCAGCCCTTATTCAATTATGATGTAGGCTGTTATGCTTACAGGCTCCACATACCATACCAGTGCTATGTCTGAACTTGTGGCTGTTGCTGTGGGTTCATTTTTTAATGTAAGTACAGCCTGATTCCTGTAACAGAAATAACTGTGAATGCATTTAGGACTACAGTGAACTCATCAGTTAGGTGGCACATTGTCCCTCAAAATGTGAAGCTCAAAAAATGCCAATGAAAAAGCTGAAAAATTGTTTGAGTCTGACAGAAGTAAGCGTGCAGAAATAAAAAAAAAATCTGACTATATGATTGCAAATTGAAACAAAAAATGCCAATTAGTAAAGTATCCTGACACCAAGGTGGTAGAAAGCAAATAGCACTAAGTGAAAAGCACGTGTTCACAGCTGGAATGCACAGCTCTGTTAGATACAAAAGCCAGCCTCTTCCCATTTCTTCTGTTCTTTCTCCATTTGCCAAGTATCGTGCTGGTGCCCACTGAAGAGGCCATTAGGGAGATGTCTCAGCATGGCAATGTGCACACATTGCTGTTTGGCTGGCAGAAGGTCTGCTTGGGAGCATGGACACTGGTACTGCTCTTCTGTCTCTGCTTTCCTATAGCTCATGCTGCCTCATCCCTCTCTACTGTGGATTTTTGGGGTATCGACAGCACACATCTCAGCAACCACTCCATCCTGAACTGCTAAGGCTCCTGACTGCCGGTGTGAAAGCAGCAGAACAGCAGGAATTGATAGGTTAAAAAAAATGAAAGGTCTGAGTAGCCAAGCAAGGCACCGTTTACCTTCTGTTCCTGTGTGTTCCTACTGTGGCTTGCTTCCGCCCAGCTGCATGTGGCCGAGCATCAGTAGCTCATTATCTGTGTCTCCGTTCAGTGCCTCTGCCACTTTCATACATGCTTAGACAGGATGTGTCATTTGCTTCTTGGCTATAATACTACAGAAAATTCACATCAATAAACAACTAGCAGTAGAGTTTTCCAATACTGGTCATTTAGTGTATTAGCTTTTAAAATGTCTACTGCAGCTGTGACAATAGCATTAGACTATTTTTACATGAGAATTGTCTGGTTGTTCTGTGATCACAATAGGATGATCAGAGTCTAGTTTATCCATGTGCAGACATTATTGTCTCATAAAACAGTGTCCCAGTGCTATGGTTGCTTCATTAGGTTTATGCTACATAGACATAATTATGCAGGAACTAAGAATAGCTCATCTAATTGAAAATAATGATTATAGAGAAAGAACAGTTTTGATTACTGTTACTAAGCAAGTACATACCGTACAACCATTCATGAACTGCACAGAGTACATATGGCATTATACAGTGTGTTTGTAACAGTTTCTTTCCTGATCCTGACTACAAGTTAAAGGTGTTGTTGCTTATTTGCTATTATAATCTTTTTTTTAGAGACCTCGGGGGACCGATGAGAAGGCAACTTGAGCTGATATTTATCCATTAAATTATGACAATCTAAGCTTTGAAATAACATTTAGCTTTTATCCCCATACGTGTTTATAGATGTTTCTCCAGGCACCACAGATGAAACTGTGGGATTTTTTTATGTCTGTGTTTATACTAGAACCCTATGGGATTAAGCATCTTTTTAGAAATGCAAAGTCTACCACACTGTTAATCTCCTACTCATCCAAGTCAGTGCTAACTTGTAATTCTTCCATTGTCTAAAACACACAGAACTTCTCTTTATTCCTTGAAAATAAAACTGAATTTTTAGATAGAAGTAATAGAAAATTTGAGGCTTTCATTTATCTTATTTCTTTTGAATAATATTGCCAGGCCCATGGGTTACAAATGGTTGCTTTTATCGTCTTCCTAATTTACTCTTTTTTTTTTTTCAATTTTCAACAAGAGCACAGTAAGAAAACTCCTGAGATGATGAAATTGAATATAACTGTTTCAGAAATGTTATGCATATCTTGAGTACGTCTGAAAAACTGCTGTTTTGCTATGTTTAGCTTCCCCTTAGTTCTAATGAATCATTTTACAGCTCTAGGCTATCTGCTAGCACTGAAAGACGGTCAGATCCATCAAGGATTTTTAAACAGATGACCATTTAAAAATGAACTGATGAAGGAAGATGAGAGAAAAAGCAATGCAATCACGCAGTGACGCAGCAATCAATTTGCGCAGTCTGAAGTGAGAGGCATTTGACAAGCTATTCTTAAGACTTTTTAAGAAAAACAGAAGAAAAAAAAAGGGAGAAGCTGAGGGCAGATTACTTCATGAAAGTATTCTGGACTGTTTTCTTGGCTTTTGAAAGTTGCCTTTTCCACACTGTTTTGGATTTGAAATTCAGTGAATTACAAGAATGTAAGCATGTTAAGTCCCCACTTACACAAATGCCTATTGAAGTATCAGACATGAGTTTTTGATCCTATTCATTTCCAACATAGTCTAACTGTGGGAGACATTCTCAAACTTTTGGGCCAATGTACCACAATTTTGTTTTTTACCCAGCATTGATCATTAACTTTGAAATTGCATCATGGAATCATCGAATCATAGAATGGCTTGAACTGAATGGATCTCAAGTATCATCAAGTTCCAACCCCTCTGGCATAGGCAGGAAATGTTGTAAAAGTGTTGTGTTTTTTTTAAAGGCATTCTGCAGTCTCTCAGAAGATTGTGCGTCCTGGTCACAGAGCTCCCTGTTCAGGAGTGTAGTGTCCCAGTCTGACCTCCTGTACACTTTGTGTTCCATGTGTTAGCATTTGACCATATAATCATCATCTCTGTTTCATTTAGATACTTCTTGTTTTCTTACTTAGAAAGTTTATAAAGCTGGGTTGTAAATTGCGTATCTACAAGTAAATATGATACAAGGATGAGCAGGGCTGAAGAACTGAGAAGAGTAATTTGTATGCTTTGATTTGCAGTTGAAGAGAGCATTGGGCATAGCAGTGTACTGTACAGTACAGTGTACAGTAGCTAAGGGAAGCAATACTTTATTCTGTCATTACTGGTGCAACATGTAAGAGACTCTTCTGCATATAACTTGTTTTCTACTCTGTACAGAACTGCACATGCAAGAGCTAAAGCTGATGCTGCGGATCAGGCTGCTCAGGCTGCTCGTCAGGAATGTGATATTGCAAGAGCAGTTGCCAGAGAACTTTCACCAAATTTCTACCAACCAGGTAATTGTAGATTGGTTTTGGTTTGTGGCCAGTCTTTCTTCCTCACAGTTAAATATTAAATATTATTGCATTTTGAATGTTGTCATTTTTTCAGAAACAGTAGTTAGGTAGTAAAGATTGCATGTTGCCCCAGATTTTGTTTTCATTGTTTAATTATTTGTTAATATTGCTTTGTATTAAAAAGTGAAGTGTCAAAAAGTTGGAATCTGGCTTACAGCTTTGGCTTGTTAATAGCTTATTCAAGATGATAGCAACGTAAGACATCAGAGAACATAAATAAACAGAAATTCAGGTTGTTTCTACAGTGTTACTAGGAGAAGGGTTGAGGCTTGTAAGTCTTACAGTCTACATTTGTATCCAGGTTTAAATGTGTCTTTCTTGGGTGACCTTGTTTCACATAGATGACCAGAATTCTAGACAATGCTCTACAGAAGTATTTTGAATAGTAAGACTTTACAGGCTTTAACATAATTATCAGTATGTACCTTTCACTGTTGGAAATCGCTTCTATGCATCCTTGCCTTTGGATTCATCATATTAATGGCTCATATTTACTCCCATGATACTGAAATCATTTTCTTTTTTTCATTATTTCATTCTTTCATCAGTTGATGAACTTCCAGTCTATAGTAGCAGTTCATCTCATTAGTCACAACTTAAGAAATCCTAATTTTAGTTCATGCTAAGAATCACAGAATCACAGAATGGCCAGGGTTGGAAGGGACCTCAAGGATCATGAATCTCCAAACCCCTGCCACATGCAGGGCAAACCTCCCCATTTAATACTGGACCAGGCTGCCCAGGGCCTCATCCAATCTGGCCTTGAACACCTTCAGGGACAGGGCATCCACAACCTCTCTGGGCAGCCTGTTCCAGGCTAAGAACTAATAGTAGAGACCCTGTGAAAGGAGAACTTGGTTGAAGATAGAAATGACGGTGTTAAAGCACCTGGATTGAAAGTATTTCAAAGCTGCTAAGCCCCTGAGATAAAGAAATGACTAGGGGACTCGAGAAAAAAAGTACATGATGGTATGAAATGCAACACCAAGAAATTCATCAGAAGTTTTCCTTTGTGCTAAGTTTTCTTGAAAATAACTTGTGATGGGAAAATGTAATTTTTCTCCCTAAGCTTAAAGAGCTTTGAGTGATCAGGAGGTATGCTGTCAGTAAGGAGTAAATGTATGTAGCAAATCAACAAGAAAGAGAGAAAATTTAAAGTACGTACACTTTTCTGTAAAGAAGTTGAGCATTTTTCTCTGTCTAAAGAAGTGATTTCTGCATTATCTAAGGTCTAGGGGCATTTGAATAAATGTGAAAATCTTTGATAAAGCTCTCAAATTTCAGATTTTTAATATGAGACACTCTGGGCTATATATCCTAGTATTATACACAATTTATAATTACAGTGAATATTCATAAATCATTGTACCATGGCAGTTCTCACTTCCCAATTGCTTTTCTCTCTCATATTACGTTCATTAAAACATTCATCAAGAACTGCCAAGAGGTTCTAGCTTTTTAATGTGGCTCTAAATGAGATTGAAATGAGAACAAAGTGGTAGGAAGCAAAGTAGCATTCAGTAGGTACGAATAATAGTGTCAGTCTGAATCATGAAGATTGAAGCACTACAGAAATCTTCAAATTTAGTTTGCCAGTAAATAATTACCTTAATATTTGCATATTGGGAAAGCAAATATGATTGGAAAGATCTAAGCCATAGTCTAAGTGGTCGTAAGCCTACAAGGAGCTGTTTCATGTAAGCTTGTTCAGCTGGGACTCAGGAAAAATTTCACTTCTACTTTAGCTGTGGAACAGATTTGGCTAGTGATTGATAGATGTAATCATGGCATATCTTTGCAGAGTGCTACCCACAAGGCTTCATAGATTGAACAAGTGTTCCAGTCCTTATAGAAACCAGACTTTACAGGCCTCTTTATTACCAAATAAAACAAATTTTGAGAAATGCCAGCGCTGACCTGTTTGTTTCCTCCAGGCATCACTAAACTTGCAGATGTGACAGAAAAGAGCATATCAGGACAGGAAACAAATGAAACCTGAGCCATTTTCTCATTCAAAGGAGTCATCTAGGGACAGTTTGAGATTTTCTTTGCTTAGAGAAAAATAATAAAGGCTGTTTTGTGTCACTTGTTAAAGCCTAGAGAAGGGTAAATGACTAATGGAAGATGTAATAGAAAAGAAAGGCTTTTGGCACCCAGTAAAAAGGGGGAAGATTGTTCTAATCTTGAACAAGTTTAATGGATGTGACTGACCTATTTATGCTAAATTCTACAAGGCATCTCTAGCATTTACTCTTGTAAACATGCTGTCAGGAGGTAAACTAAAGTATGAACTTACACAGGCTGGACAGCTAAGCTGTAATTGTCTGTATGCATGCATATCCTGCAGCAAATGTATGCTGTTCTTTCATTCAGTTTGAATGAACAACATTTGATTACATGAAAGAGGGTAAAACTACTTTGCTGCAGGGTAAGAGTCTGGGCACTTTACCATGGAGCAATTTAGCTCTGAAAATTCAAATCTGAATTGTTTTATGGCAGATTATTTGTCAAGCCAACCAACTGCTTGAAGAATACACACTGCTCACCAGAAAATTCTTCCAGCCTTTGACCTCCTGAGCAAGGCATGACAGCAATCAAGAAGCAATTTAACGGTTAACCCATGCTAGAGAGGTGAACAGAATTTTAGATGAAATATATGAACAGCAAATGAAAATTTTCTAGTAAAAAGAATTATTAGTATTTAGCACCATTATTTCCTATAATGTTAGGGTACTGTTACAGAAATAGTATTACTTCACATTTTGCAATAAAGTTTCAGAAATAAAAGCATTTCAAGCAGTAGGAAATTTTTGCTGATTTCTAAAAGAAATAATGTCTTAAAGAGAAACTGTGTTTTAAACTTTCTTTTGACCAGATGTTGATGTCTGTAATCGCGGAAGAAAGCACATCCTCCCCATCTTCCTTCTCTCTGTCGTCTCCATCTCCTCCAGTTCACTAAATGCAAACTCCATATGGACAGGAAGGAGAGATTTCTTCCTGGTGCTAATTAGCAGGAATGTTCTGGCTAAGCGCATGTGGATGGGGCCAGATATTTTTATTTAAGAAGCCAATTACAGTGAACATTTTTCCCTGATTAGAGTTACCAGCTATGCTATCAGATTGTGCCTTAAAGGGTAAGGAAGCTCACTAGTTATTCTTAGTCATATAAAAGTCTCTTCAGTTTTTTAAGTGATTTGACATACTGCTACATCATGCTCATGCAACTGTAGTCTAGATTCTTCCTGTGACACCTCTTCTCTACAATTTATTTCTTCCATCTTCTTTTTACTCTTCTGTATACAGCAGTATATAAAGGCACTGGAGTTGTATCTGATAGTCAAAGTAATAAGATGGGCTAAAAGAAAAGGTGGGCTTCAAGCATTATTCTTGTTCTGTTCTTTATTTTTCTAACTATTGGCTAGCCACATGACTTCCAAATTTATCACCAGTCCTGTCAAGTCCCAGATATGGGTGTCCCCACTCATATCTTTTGTCCTGCTCAGTGTGAGGACTTGGCTTTATGCACCCATCCTGCCGCACTGACAAACACACATGCTTGGCTCAGCTTATTCCCCAGACCTCCTGAATGCACCTGGGACAAAGAGCAGGCTTGAGAAAAAGCAAAGGGAGGAGAGGTTGCAAATGAACCAATTTCATTTTTGCAGGATGCTTTCTCAGTTTTTCCAACATGATTTTGAGTGACATAATGAAGTGACTTACTTAGGGGGGGAGGAAAGAGCTCATAATTAACTGTTTAAGCTAATAACAGAGAGCCAATTTCCTGTAGAGAAGTAAAGCAATTGAAATCACTGTAATTTTGTCAGGCTTCTATTAAGTATTGAACTAGTTAATTTACATGTAGATACAACTTGTGGATTGCCTAGTAAAGGCTATCAAATCTGTCTGCAAAGCTAGCTGGACTGACAAGTACGTTCTTAAAAGCTAGCCTTAGGTATACCTCTCTGAGCTGCCACTGTGGGAAGTATGAAAGAAGGAGGTCAGTGCTACCTTAGAGTTTTAACTGCCTCCTTTTTCCTGTTCAAAATTACTCGTTTGCCCCCAAAAAGAAGCACTAACTCCAGGACACAGAACTGGACCACTACTGTCCTGCTCCATTAAATTTCTATGTTGGTCTGTCCAAGTGTCCATTAGCCAAGGACAAGATGAATTAGGGTCTATCACATGGGAGTATTATCACAGCAGTCAACATTTCCATTATAAACGCTATTTATAACTGCATCATAAATATTTGTTCCACGTTGAAGTTCAGCTCAACAAAATCTATACTGTGAAAACGTTTCTTATGGTGTGAAATTTCACTAGCGGATGGTAATTTATTTTAAAATTCTATTACACTGGTGCATATTTGAATTATATTGAAAAAGGGTCTTATTTTTATTTTTTAAACACATGATATGGGTTACACAGTGGTTGTTGGTGCATTCAGTTTTACTTGACCACATCAATTAACACTTGTTGCTGAACTGTGGGCTCCTTTGATTTTGTTTTTACAGGAAATGGGGAGTAAGAGATGTATTTCAGAGGAAATGGCAGAACGCTAGAAAAAAAAAAAGATCTTTACAGCTGCATTCCGTATTTGCCAGTGCCTAACATGCAGAACATTTTATTCCATGAAAATCTGCAATACAGCAGAAGTAGAGAGAGTTTAGAGACAGAGAGATCTAAAAAAGATTTATGGGATTCAGATTATAGACCTGAGTAATGTAGACAAATGTAGTATTTTTTAGAATGCTGTACAAGATCACGGTGAAAATTTGGAGAGGGTGAAGATTTCTGAATTTTAGTCTTGTTACAGCTATTTACTCAGATCTTAATCTAAACAGGTGGCAAATCTGGAGATGAAACATAACCAGCATAGAATTGGTAGTTTGGGTTTGTTTGTTTGTTTTTGTTTTTTTTTTTATGAGTTTAGACAGGATGAAGAGTGTAAGAAGAAAAGTAAGAGGAACATGGAACAGAGTAATCTGTGATTCTCTGTAAGGGAATATTGCAAACCAAGAGTTTAGTGTTGTTAGCTTAGATGTTAGAGATCAAGGGAGAACTGACATTATGTCAGGAAGGTGAGTGGCATGATTATTTATCTTAAAATACAAAAGCTCAGTAATATATTTGGAAAGATGCCTGAATAGGATGGAAGACTAAAGAGATCACATGCCTTAATTTTACCAGAATTAAACTGATTGTTGAATGTGTATGGTTCTGACATTTCCAGTGCAGCAGTCAGTTCACTTAGCCAACTTCAGACTCATAACGTTCTTATGTTCTTCAATGATTCTACTGCTAGATGTAAGAAATCAGTTTTTCTAGAAATTTGAAGCAGCTTAGTGAATATTGCTGTGTTTTTGGAGGCATTCAAGGCAAGGTTGGATAGAGCCCTGGGCAGCCTAATCTAGTGGGTGGCAGCCCTGCCCACAGCAATGGAGTTGGAGGTAGATGACTGTTAAGGTCCCTTCCAAACGAAGCCATTCTCTGATTCTGTGTTTTTACAATATATTGATCCTGAATATTGGAAAATATTGAATTAACTCTTTACCTTTCATGAAAATTGATAAAACCTCATATTTTAAAAGTAGTGTATTTTTGATCCCTTTATTTTGCTCCTGTTTTTGTGTCTTTCAAGTTCATATTTTCAAAATTTCTACAACTGCAAATGGATAAATGAAATCTGATGTAATCATATGATGTGATAAATCACAGTAGCAAGTAAATATCCCTTTAAGACAGCAGTGCATAAATCAGTAACTAAAATGAGCAGAGTCCAAAACACTGTCTAGTTATTTCCACGTCACTTTCCATATATAAGTCATTCAAATGTAATCTCAGTTGTTTTGTGACATCTTTTTCATATCTTCCCAGTAGTGAATCTGAATGGCACACAATTCACAAGCATGAGTACTGATGTCTAGAACCTAAACACTGGATGTATATTGCAGAATCACAGAATAGCAGGGGTTGGAAGAGATGTCATTGGGTCCAATCCCCCAGGCTAAAGCGGCTGCACTACCATAGGTCACACAGGTAGGCATCCAGATGGGTCCTGAATATCTTCATAGGAGGAGACTCCAGGACCTCTCTGGACAATCTGTTTTAGTGCTCCATCATCCTTACCATAAAGAAGTTCTTCTGCATGTTTGTATGGAACTTCTGTGTTCAAGTTTTAGGCCATTGCTCCTTGTCCTATCGCTGCACACCGTTAAGAAGAGCCTGGCGTCATCCATTTGCCTCCCACCTCCCTTGAGATGTCAGGCTGAACAGACCCAGGTTACTCAGTCTTTCCTCATAAGGGAGACGCCCCAGGCCCTTAATCATCTCTGTAGCCCTCCTCTGTTCTCCTTCTAGGAGTCCATCTTTTTTGAACTGGGGGACCCAGAACTGGACGCAGTAGTCTAAATGCGGCCTCACCAGGGCAGAGTAGAGGGGGAGAATCTCCTCCCATGGCTCCTTCTGGCCATACTCCTTTTAATGCACCTCAGTGCCAGGCTGCTTCTTTTATTACTGCTAAAATAGAATAGTGTTCAGAATAAAACAGTGCAAGGAAGAAAAGCCTGCTCTTTCCTACGTGTTTGTATGTGGCTCAAGAGGCAGTGTATCTGACGTATCTTCAACAATCTATTCCAAAGTCTCACTGGGAACATGTTTTAACGTGGAATAGAAAGGCTATGCAAAAGGGGAGAATCTACTAAGAGAACAATAAATAACAGAGCCATAAGTATTTTGTTTTTAATATAAAGCTTAATAGCCAAATCAGCCCTGTTTTGATTCTGAACTTCATTGAATATGTTGTGTTTTCTGATTTCATGTTTTCAAAAGGAAGATGAGCTGTGTCTAGGTAGTTTTCCTACCTGATTCTAAGAGGAGAATTGCTGATTGTTAATAAAAAAAAAAAAAAAAAAGGAAGTGAAAAATAGCAAGGAGAGAGAAGTCTAATAAAATGACATAGAAATTGGTAGTCGTTTCATCCTAGTCTTCACCGAGTACCCAAATATCATGGGTAGTGTGTTGTGTATTTTTATAGTGTGGTGAACAATATTATTTAAATGAAAAGGTACTAATGAAGTGATATGCTGAAATCACAAGCTGCAAC
The DNA here is from genome assembly GCF_023343835.1 of Lagopus muta. NCBI lineage: Eukaryota > Metazoa > Chordata > Aves > Galliformes > Phasianidae > Lagopus > Lagopus muta. The sequence goes on from NC_064435.1 coordinate 31,093,150, forward strand.
AGAATATAACAAATGTCTCAGTAATATTTCACATCTAGGAGAAAGCTATTATTCACACTAGTAATTACTTACCAAATTAGTTAGTAGTATTACTGGACTTAGTATTTAAGATGAAGACAGTGACCTGTTCCTTAGAAACGCTATGAGAAGCCCTTAGGGACTGGCAGACTCAGCCAGTTGGAGATGAGATGTGAACCTGCTCCTGTTGAGGTCAGTTGCCAAACCCCCATCGAGCAGATTGGTAGCCATGCTCTTGAAATGTGATACAGGGGGAGAAGCAGCTGATACTATTCCAGTCTGCATATAGAGAAGAAGCACGTCATGGAGAAGAGGGGTAATAGTCCCTTTTCTGCGTGACGCAAGTGACATTCTGAAATGCTGTGTCTAACTTTGGGCATCATCATGCAAGGAAGGTGTGGACAGCCTGGGAAAAATGTAAAGAAATGTGGTTCTACTGGGTAAAAAGGACTATTAATAGCAGGCTTTTTCTGCAATTAATCTCTTCTGAGAATATGCAGTTGTGATGATAACAGAATTACAGCTTTTCACTTCTGCACATCTTTTATGATCAATATAAAGGAGCTTGAAAACACCACTGCTGTAGTTAACATTTGCTAAATTTTCCAGTGACATTTTTCCAGTTTTCAGAAAATGGATTCCCACAAACAGAGGTTCACATACTCTTCTTAGTGATGACGGTGAAACATATGCTGACTCTAGGCTTCAGTCTGCCTCATGCCTCTGTGCAGCTTGGCTGAAGTAGGCTCTTTTTTTCTGTGGAAAAGCTAAAAACGTGCTTTCTCAGTTAGTTCATATTAAACAGTCTGCAGGTTCCAAAGAATACAGGTGCATTATAGCACATGTGTTATTTAACTGCAAACATTCACTTTAAGTACAAAGTGTACATTGTCAACCAGTAAGAATGAAGCCTGTTCTAAATACAAGAGCTGTATGCCAACTACATACAGTCTTGTAAAACAGGTTCTGTCAGTATTCATCAGCAGTGAGCTGGGGTAAGTAAAGAAAGCCATGCAGTAATTAAGATTGCTGGTCATGAGCAATTTCTATACGCATAAGCTGATGTCCCAGTCAGGTGACGCACAGCACTCATACTGCTGTCTATCAGGTGGGATAAATCTGTTTCATGTTTCTAGTGGGAAAGAGTCTAAAAGTAAGAGTCTACATGCTACAATCTACTATGCAATTACAATTATGAATTGTGTCTCTTTCTACAAATTTTACAGCAACTGTAGTCACCTATTAAAACAGCCAGAGAAATGAAGCAGAGATTGGACAGTCAATACAGATTATTCTTAGTGCTGACAGCAGTCACTTCTTGAGATTTGGTAGACTATTCTTTCCTGCCTTCAAATCTTTCAAGTGTACATGTGTTTACTCCATAATGATGCAGTTAGAAACCTTTTGAGGAAAGAAAGCTTGCTTTAAGTGATTATTCTTGATTTTTTTTAATTCTTTATTGGAAAATGTAGGGGAATACAAAATGAAAAAACATGCTGTTTATCTGTTATATTCAGATATCTTCATTACAGAATGACTCAAATTCAGTTATCTATGAACTGCTAACTGTCTGGGTTTCTCACAGATCGGAATGGCATTGATGTTTCTGTTCTGTCATTGCACTTCTAGACTCAAAAGTTTGTGATACTGCATATGATTTGGACCATTTGCTGGAAGTGCATTTCCTTGTTGTTTTTTTGTTTATTTGTTTGTTTGTTTTGTCATTGCAGTTACTAAGTCCAGGTGCTTGAGTAGATTAAGTAGATGCTGTAATGTTTTCAAGAGATTTCTTACAGCACTGTGAGATAAGATAACGCCACGAACTTTTCGACAAATACATTTTTAAAATGAGAATCAAGCTCTCTGTGTGATACTCATATAGTCATCCATTCATAGGCTGCAGTCTTTTGCTGTGCAAACATCAGAGCAGAGTAAACACAGAAGCTTAAGAACTACCCTTCAGTTTGGCCAGGTGTGTACACATCTCTGTATGCGTGTCCAGTAAATAAATAACTCAACACTCTTGATCTTTGTGACAGGAAGTGTTTGATGTAGGCTTTTAGAAGGACACATTGTTTTTTTTTTATGTCAAAATCAGGAAAATTAAGTATTGGCAGGTATTTCCAGTATTAATCTACTTGGAAATTATGCTACTGCATGGTAAAGGGTATTTATGCTACTACATGATAAAGTAGTTGATAAAGAGCAATTTGAGTGTTTGAAGTTGTACAAAAGTCAAATAGCGAGCAATTTCTCCGATTTTCACCAATGATTACCTATTTAAGGAAGGAAAGTTGCATTTACAGCTGCATTGTTTAATGATGCTACCTTTAAAAATTATTTGTAATTGAACCATTTGTGTATTCTATCTTTTACATCCCTGATTGATAATGTGGCTTTTGTCAGGTTGTAGCAATAGCATGTTATTATGTACTATCCGTGTTACATTCTGAGGTCACATTGGTAGTACATGACTTGAAGGACAGCAGGCTGCCAGATCAAATCACAACAGGTCCAAAAAATAAATGCACGTAGGCATCATTCTACATGACATTCTTGGATCTAGTGAGTGTTGGCACATGTTAGTTTCCCTTGTTGCCTCCAGTGCAGTCAGAGAAAAGAAGCTACCAGGAGTATCGCTTGAGGAAACAGTAATTTTAACAGTATGAATATTCTGAATTAAGGAATTATTAGAAATATATATGTGCATCACTGGGAATACGGCATTTTTTTCAAGGAGAATCCCACCTCCAAACTGACAATCAAGTCAGATGCCTTCTTGCTGTCTGAGAACCAGACATCTCACATATTTTTCCACATTTCTCCAAGCCTTTAAAAAGCTGTTCCCTCCCATGTCATGCTGCTGAGATGCTATAATCGTCACAGAGGTGCTGCAGACATCTGGGGCGATAACATCCTAAACTACTGTATCTAAGTAAGTCAGAACCTATAATCCTGGAGAGCCCTACGCCTCTTTGAGCACCTTGGATTATAGTCACCAGTTTCTCTATGACTGTAATCCCACTCGATCACACTCCAGGCCCATTCTGTCCCACTGCAGCCTGCCAAGATGGCTGACCCGTCTGCCAAGCATTGCTGAAGCCATAACCATAGCTACGCTCTGCTGAGTTCATCAACACATTCTACACATGACATTGCATAACCGTCCATTCATTTGGGCTGAATTCAAGCCAGCGATCTACCAGTTAAAAGCTTTTTTTTTTTTCCTGTTAACAAGCATAACCTTTAGAAAATTAAGAATAAAACAGAGGAAGTACTAGTGACCTTAATTATAGTTCTTTCCCCCCCCCCCCTACACATATCCGCAATGAAGCAATAATAAAAAACTCTGTATAAATCTTACTGAATATAGTTATTTGCACTTTCCTAGTGACTCACTGAATCTCTTCTTCTAACAGACCGATAAATTATTATATTTCCCTCACCTAGTTTCTATGCTGAATACTGAGGAATAATTATAAAATAGGTGTCCTGCTGTGAAAAATCCAATTTTGAATAATTGCAGGGAAAAAATATATACTGTATTAATTGATCTTTATGGGTGTTCATCAAAGTAGCAAATCTGATGAGGTCACACATATTATTGCCAGTGGTGATACTTCAGAAAACTATTGATCACATCAGAAGATAGCAAATCAAGTGATTTTCACTTTTCTATCTCTCAAACCGTATATAGCAATTTCTGTTAAAAACAGCATTTTTTTTTTTACTACAGTGCTTTTAGAAACAAAAGACTTGAGATTTGGTTCACTAGTATTATGGCCTGATTTTACACTAGGATGTAATGAGTAGCACTCATGGAAATAAGGAAATAAGGAAACAAATCTATTCATAACTAATAATTTCTTTCTCTTTTGTTGTCGTGTTATAGTTTTAGACTGTGAACTTCTCAGAACAAATATTTTCTTGTATTGTAGAAGTTAAAAAAGGGGCCTCTAATGTTGGCAGATTTGAGGCATCTCTTCAGATAATTACCATCAGTAGTATGTACTGAAGGTTGCATAAAGACTGCAGCATCTAACTTCAGTGACCAGTGGAAGAACTTCAATCTTGTTACCACAGACAATTAAGTAAATTTTGCAGGGACAGTTTGAAAAACAAATATAGAAGGCCTGTCTCAAGAACAAAATCAGTCTCTATGGTAAAGAACACATCAACCTCTAGGTTTTAAATGTAGTTATGCAAGTTATGATGACCTAATTAAGCAAAGTCTCACAGGAAATGCCAAGTAATTCTCAAGTTAGCGTTTTTGCAGAGAGTGTAATTACAGTGCTTTCCATCCAAATCCCTTTTAAGTGATTTAAAGGTTATGGTTTGGCCTTCAGAAATAAGAGCAGGAGGAGACGAAGGATGCTGTACCTCTTGCACAGGAGCCAGGCAGTTTACAGGTGGAGTACCAATCAACCAAGATGACCAGAGGCATTCAGGTTCTATATAGCCTGCACTTACCTATAGAGCTTTAGAGAACCTGCTTCAATCACACGTAGTCCTGGACTGCAGACTAGGCGTCCACTGCCCTGTTATGGTGAGAGGCTCTCGTTTGTATTGCTTAGTGTCTTAAACATAGCTAAGAAAAAACTGTTCCCCCCAGAATGAGACCTTATGTCCTAGTGAAGTTTTGCACAACATTCTCTCCCTGAAGGAACATATCTGGCACCGTGAAAAGGCTTCCTGTGGAGATTATTTATTGATATCAACAGAATTCTATCCTAAGTAATTGGGTTCAAGGAAAAGCTTTCAAATCTGTATGTCTGCTGCCTGAGTCCCTTTTTATACTGGAGTACATGAAAAGCTGCAAAAGACTAGGATGCAACATATTAATTCTCAGAGAATTTAGTGCTACGTTGAATTAAAATGTGCTAGAATATAGTATATTTTAGTTTACCTAATACTGTTTTAATTCAGTATTCTAGTACATGTTAATTCTGTATAATGGTAAAGAACTTATTTATTTTTGGTAATAGAAAGTAAAATAGATGTTCTTTGGTCACTTGAAAATGCATTGTGGCACTCTTGCCACAAAACACCAAAATGGCTGATATGTTACGATATAGACCTGTTTTGACAAATAAAAAAAAAATTACTTTAATAATTTTGAGGATATAGATCATACTGAAGTGAGGCAAAAGCATGTTGAATTATGGAAATTAGATTTCTGGCAGATTACTGTGTTATACATAACGACTGAAATTCAGAAATATTCCCTGAAGGATCATCAGCCTACTGTAAGGAATCCTGGTACTTGCACCACCTCCGGAATTCATCCTCTCCCTCAGTTCCAACCTTTTCCTGTATCCCCATCTCTTCTTCTTCACACCGGCCAAAATCAGTTGGAACTACCTACATTGAATAGGCAAGAGCACAGCTTGTAGCTGAAATATAAGAATATATATCTACATGTTTTTTCTCACTATCCAAGGTACATTCTGCAATCCTTCTTGAGCTTGAGATTTCATTCCAGTCTGATAAGACACAAGGTCTCTTAGCCTTCTTGGGAAACGCTGCATTTGCACCATCCTGCAAGATGACATTTTTAGACATTGCTTGAGCCACAGTCCTGAAACAGTGCCCTGCTGCCAATATGTATACCTCACTAGGCTATGGGGGAAAGCATGTGGCTGTCACCTCTCTAAAAATGCTGTGGCAGAACCAGGCCACCCTTCTCTTCTCATTTTCAGGGCATGCCATGCTGTCACATCATTACTGGAGACCTTCCAGGAGGAAGGACGTGTTACACAAGAACTCCACAAGAAATTCTAGTGTTAGAAGAACAATTAGCATGTCCGCAACCAAACCGAAGCCCAACTCACCTACTGCAGTAAATTACATTTGTTCAACTTAGGGAAGGCTGAAGGTCAAACCCTATTGTAGTGCACAGCTTTCTCACAAGGGGAACAGAGGGACTGAGCTGATCTCTGCTCTCTGATGGCAGCAGCAGTACTTGAGGGAATGGCATGGAGCTGTGTAAGGGGAGGTTCAGGTGAGTGTTAGGGAAAGGTTCTTCACCAGAGGGTGGTCAGGCACTGGAACAGGCTGCCCAGGGCAGAGGTCATGGCACCAAACCTGTCAGAGTTCAAGGAGCATTTGGGCAACGCTCTCAGACATAGGGTTTGAATTTTGTGTTGTCGAGAATTTGGACTTAATGATCCTTGTGGGTCTTTCCCAACTTGGGATATTCTATGATTCTGTGAAGTGCTATTCAAGCAGAGCAGCTTCCACCTTCACATACATATATCACACATAATCACAGTCCTTGGGTTTTCAGAAGCTATTTCCGTAAGCTTCTGTCTAACTCTCACTTCAGCAGTGCCATTCAACTTGAATCACAGCTGTATGACCCAAAAGCTGCCTAATAACTAACACTGAGCAGCAAAAGTCTGTCAGTTTTAAGAAGGCAGTAGCAGAACCTGCAAATCACCGTGGGAAAATAGACAGGTTCTTCTACAAAGCTTATCTTTACTTGGTTAGAAAAAACTTACTGGATCTGCTTTCCAGACCAGTTCTTAGGTATACAGAAATATCATAGGAATATATCTACTGGTTGCTTGAACTAGAAACTGAAAAGCATAACTCCATGTTTATTTGCTAAGTAGATAAACCCTAACTTCTTCTCAGCCTCAAATCCTATTCTTTTAGGGAACAAGCAGCTGAGCCACCTTGTTGGATCAAGAATTAATGACTCCCTTTCCAAACTCCATTGGCCCTGGCTCCTTTAGACTTGTGCTGTAGAGTGCACTTATGCAGAAGAAAAAGGAGGATTCTGTTGTCCATGTCTCTATTGTTAGATAATGCCTTTAACAATGGAGGCTTGCTAAATCCTGACAAGCATTCTTAGTCCTCAGAAAAGAATGGAAACTGTTCTTTCTGCTTGGAGTCAATGGTTCAGACAGGTGCATAATCTGATTGTACTGAATACAATGAACAGATTTTAAAAAAGGAGTCCTTGGCCAGTCTCCAAAGCTAACATCAGAACAGAGCCAAGAATGTAAGTAACAGAAAGATATGCCTGGCAGGACTGGAGGCAAGAGATATATCTCTGATAGCCATATGTGATGTGTTGAAGGTTTGGGGGCGGGAGGATGGTTGCTGCGTTAAACTGAAGCAATTCTTCAGTGTCTGATCAGACTCTCTCAGGCTTAACTTTGATACAGAGGCTACAGCCTCATTTAGTTGAGCTCAGTGTTTTTAGCATCAAATATTGCCATATACCCAGTAAAAATATATCACTTTTAGCCTGTTTGTTTTTTGGTTTTCCTTCTGCATGGAGACATGGACAGCCAGTACCTGGTTCCCTACTTGTTTCAGAAATTGCAGTATAGTCTGGAGGTCACAGGAGGAAAATGTCCAACTTTGGAAGGTTTTTGTAGATCATAGGAAACAATGGAGAAGACTGACATTTGTGTGACTCAGGTGTGTTTCTGATCAAAATACCTTCAGTCCAAGCACTGTGATATATTGACAGATATCACATCTTTACATATGTTGGGTACTGGAGAGCTGTGGCAGGATGTGAATTTTCTGGGTAGGTCAGAAGCAGAGATGCAGCAGTGTGCTATAGGGGGTACAGGCAAGATCAGTTCGGGTGCTGCTTGAGTAACGCTATAATGCTGAAACAAGAGTGTTCTAGATTGGGATGCTCTCATCCAGCCAGAGGGAGGAATGTAACATGAACATAGGTGTAGATGTCTGTAATAAATAGTTATTAAAAATTAACAGTTCCGTGGCATGGGCTTAAATGTTAGGCAGAGCTCTTCTAAGTACCCTTTCTTCTTTATACCTCTAGTTTTATCTCCTGCAAAAGAGAAGAAAACTGAAGTTTGTGTATGTTAAAAACCTCAGCATTACCTTATACATCTCTGCAAAAATGGAAAATTTGTGAATTGCGACTGTAACTGACTTGATATATGGTGACTTTTATGTTCTTCTGCCTTTCTCTTTTATCAGAAGGCTACAGAATGCAGGCTTACCAAAGAGTCCCCTCAAACATCGTTTGAGAACAAATCCTGACTTGTCTCTTTCCACAACTCCCTATTTTCACCCCTGGTTTTCAAAGATACTGAAATCCTTGTGATTCTCCTGCTCAAAAGCAACTACTTGCCAAGTAATTCTCATTCTCAGCAGCACTTGCTTCCTTACCAGATGATTCATAACTTCCGAAAACTTCATGCTACTCTTTGTTCCTTCCTCTCATCTCAGCTCTATGTAGTGATGCATGTATTCTGGCATCTGTAAAAACACTGTATCTGCCGCGCACAGCTAGAGTCTCCTAGAAATTCAAAGGAAGAAAATGTGTGCAGACATTCTTCCCTGGACACAGAATTTGTTTGACATGAAAAGCAAACAAGCCTTACTTACAGAAGATAAAGAAATCAGAGAGAAGTAGACATACTGGCAAAGATAGAAGCAGAAAAATAGTTGCACTGTGTTTTGCAGAAGCCATCCTGAAGATACAGAAAGGTTATTTCTTAATAGAGTTCCCCAGCATCTGACTTCAGTCAGGATTCGATCCTGGAATCTGGTATGGGGCCTCTGGGAAGCAATTTAGAAATTGTTGCCTGTTGCCCTCTATACAGACAGATTTACAACAATTTTATTTCTATTGAATCAGACAGACCTGGAGCAAAGCATCTCAGCCTGCTTACCTTTATGTGAACAACAGCATAAAAATGCACCTTGATCACTGAGTCTAGTGATAAATGTGCTCATGGGTATTTTGGTAGGATTTGGGAGAATATCCTTTCATACCAGCTGTTCTATAAGTATTTCCCTACTGAATGTGAGAGAATTTGTCTTCCTAGCTTCTAAGCAGAACTGTATTACCCTCTAGAGGTGTTAACTTGGGTTTTCATATTTTAAGTGATTTGTTCAAGAAGACAAAGCCAGCTTGTGTGAGTTTAAGGCACATACATAAGTGTATAAGACAAGCTGACATGAACACAAATGGAAAAATAAGGGATTCAAGCATTCAAGCCCTATTTCCTGTGGGTTGTAAGGGTAGAAGACAGATTTAATGCTGAATGCTGGATACTTCCATGTCAGAAAAATGCTATCATTGTAAGGGTGTAAGTTAAATAGATGAAAGTAATTAAGGAAAGCATAGTTCTCAGGAAAAATAAATAAATAAATAAATAAAATAAAAAAGAAAAGAAAAGAAAAGAAAAAGAAAGAGAGAAAGAGGTGTAAGGTAAATCAGTCTTTTGTCCCTTGGACTTCATGAAGATTATTTTTATCCTGTGGCCATTTGCAAACCTGAAGATGTAAGATCTTTGAACTGAATCAGTAAGGATTTCCAACAATTATCAGAAGTACAGTAGCTTCAGCTAGTGGGTCAGTTAGGGTAAATCACTACAGAAGTCAGTGAATTTTTGGATAACGCTCCCTTAGCCCCAGTAATTTAGCAAGGCCATCCAGTCTGACATCCCAGTGCAATACTTTTACTGTGAAGTCTTATTTTTGTTTTAACTGTAATATTTTTCTTACACTATTTTCCAGGCCCTGATTATATCAAGCAAAAATTTCAAGAAGGAATGGAAGTAAAAGAAAAATCTGAAGACAAAGTTCAGGAAAAACCTCCTAGCCCAAAAGAGTCACCTCACTTTTATCGAAAAGGTACTACACCACCTCGAACCCCAGAAGCAAGTCCAAGGCAGAGCCCTCCACTTCCTTCTGAGCCTTCTCCTTCAAAACATCTGAAAAAGCAAAACTCCGCTTCTGGGGCAAAACTCAATCAAGAAAAAAGGCTTTTAGCCACGGAGAACATAACACCCATGATTAACAAGCCTTTATATTCAAAACCACCACTAAAGGAAGAAATGGCTGAGAAACACCAGTCAAAGCTTTCAGCCCGTCACAATCCTGTCAGCACAGAGAATGGGGAGCTGCATGGTCATTACCATGGTTATTATGTAAAAATGAATCCACCAATGCTTCCACGGGAGCTTGGGGAAGAAGATGATGAATATATCAACCCATCACCATCAACAGTTGCACGGTTACCACAGTCACAGAAGCCAAGCCCTGCTAGATCTGGGGGTAAGCCAGATGCCAAAGAAAACAAACCTGACACAAAAATTAAGAAACCAGAATTTGCTGCACCAAAGAATCCAGCTAATAAGGAGTCACATTCAGCCATGGAAAAAGAAGTAGTAAACAGCTCGGTGAGTACAAGAGAGCTTTTCACCTTTACCACTCTTTTACCTCTTACTGCTGAGCTTTGCAGCCTAAGGACAGGAAAAGCTCAGTCTTTGGTCAAATATTTGTGTGGATACAGTCTGCCAGCTAGAATTGTCTGTAGAAAAGTGAAATGAGGTGCACACATTCCAGTCCTTAAAACTGGGAAGGGACAGTTGATATAACCAGATATAGACAAGTTTTGAAATATAAATCTTGAATGCATCCATAAATACAAGGGTATTGTTTATGCCTAAAATTATATTAGTGTGTAATTACTTGAAATACATATTTGCAAATATAAATATCTTTCCTTGTTTTTTCTTCAAAACTATTTGATGTATCTTAGTGGATAATTGGCAGTACTAGAAGTTGCACAGCTAGGCTCTTGTCATGATGTAAAAGTTACTGTATATCCTGTAGCTTCTTCCAAAAATCTTGTAAAAAAAATGAAATTTAAGAATTTTTTTCCATCACTTCTTCACGTGCCAGAGCAATGAAATGATGACAGTTGTCAGGAGTTGTATAACTTGCATTTACACTCATAGGACATTTTAATGTAAATTGTATCAACACAGGAGCTGTGTTCTTAAATAAAGGTAATTTTGCAAGCCAGTTGTAATGACAAATTGTTTGGCGTTCTATTAACATGATACAGTATTTTCTGGTTCAGCCAGCATATGTTGCATTTTTAGAGCTTCAGGCCAAAGAACATCATCAGCAAAATGCTGCCAGAAGCCTTTGTGAGCTCCAGAGACGACAGAGTGATTTAAAGAAAAGTCCATTGAGAGTAGTTAGTACAAAGATACTACCTCTAGAGCTTGGAAAGTTTATGAGCAACAAGTCATTGGAGACTGGAGGGTACTTGGGAAATATCCCTGTACATACTTGCTCTGATCTCATTCTCTAAAGGTGCTTTGAATTACTCTTGGAGGTGGGATGCTGCCCTGCTGGCTGGCTGACCCAGTCCAGACATTCTGATTTTCCTCTCTGTGTTGAATGTAGCTCTGAAAACAGGCAGTTTTGTGCCAAAATATGAACTGCTTCCAACCAGACTTGGATTTTAATGTGATATGAAAAACTGAAAATGGAGAAATGTCAGAAAATGGAGAAAAAAAATTAATACTATAATTCAGATTACTTTGGATCTGAATGTCATTGTTGTTTAGAAATAATGGAATTATCAGCTGAGATGGAGAAAAGACTAATAAGAATTTCTATACCCTGTTAAGGAAAAAAAGTTGTCAAATTCAGAACTTGTAATGATTATGAAACTGTTTCTGGCCAAGAGAAACTCAAGAATGTGTTAGTTGTAGATGCCAAGGTAACCTGCAGCAAATTAGGAGATCTAGATAATTGTGATATTGTTATTTATTAATAAGCATTGCTTCTCTGAATCATTTTTGGTACCCCTGAAAAAAACAACAACAAAAAAAGCCAGCGTCTCATTATTAAGATAGGATAAACAGAGTGACTCAATTAAGGGATCCTGTTAGTCAAGCCCTGAGCTGAAGCAAAACAGTTGAGTTGCACCAGATTTCATTAATAAATAATTTCAAAATGAAAGGTAAAAGAATTTCCAACCAACATGCATTGTAAGAGATCTTGTGAGACAAGCTTGACATCTTCAAAAGCAGAGGAATTATGCCTTCAATCAGGAAGATCATTTGATTTGCTTTTCAGTTATTTATTCTGACAAGAAAGCCAGTGTAATGCAAAGGCTAAATGTTACATTAAAATCATTTTAAAAGACTGACCGGTGTTTATCAAATAGTAATTGGAAAACATCAGTAATTTGGTATTCTGATGAGACTGTTCTTGGGTTAATTCTGCTGCACTGCTTTATTAACATGCTTGCCAGTGACATGGAAGGGAACATAAATGTATTGCCCATAAAGTTTGCAAAAGACGGAGAAGCTAGGAACCTGATAAAGAATGAAGCCAGCAGATAACCAGTACAAACTGATCCAAATCACCAGATAGCAAAGATGAAATTTAATTATCATCTGCAGTACAGCAAAACATAAGCTCAAACACTGAAAGGCAGTTGGTAGAGCCTGACCATGCAGGATGGGAACTGGAAAAGGCTGGTAGATCAGGATCAGGAGAGGTAACTGAGCATGAGCTCTCAGTCTGCTGTTGATCAGAAGCGTTAATATAATCCTTAGATTTAACAACAGGAAAGATTAAGCAAGAGTACATGAGAGTCTGCTTTATCTGGTTTTGGCACTAACGCAACAACTTCTGGAACAAAATACAATATTCATAAATCAGAGATTTAAAATGAAAAAAAAAGAAAAAAAGAAAAGGAAGGTCCCATGAAGTGCAGTGAGAGTGATTAAAACACTTTCATTACAATGAAAGATTTGAGACAGAAAATCTGTTTGGCACGTTAAATCGCATTCTATAAGTACACATCCTGAAATAGTTTACAGTACAATTTTAAAGAATGAGCAGCTGAAAGTTGATGCTAGACAGATTTAGATTAAAAGTCTTATTTTAAATTGCTATTAATGAGATTAATTAAATGCACCATCAGTTTTCATCAGTCCTCACTGAGTAGTTCAACAAAGAACATTTTGCCAAAATTACGTCCTTTAGTTTAGCAAGAAGCTTATATTCTGTTTTGTGCAGATCAAACTAGATGTTCACAGTGGTTTTGTAATCTGCAAATCTGTATTACAGCTCATATCAGCTCTTTAACCTTTCAAATCTCACAGATATGGCTCCTATCTAGGGTAATACAAAGCTGTCAGGCTCATAAATGTTTAGTGAGCACACAGAATTTCAGCCTGAATTGGAACATTTTCTTCAGCTCTGGTGAAAATAAGGGGTTAGAAGTAGTCCTTATTTTTCTTATGTTGCATCCTGACCAAATCATGGTTTGGAGCTGAGGGAGTTTTCACATCAAGAAACGAAGCAGCACACCTGAACAGCTGTTTATTGACCTTCTAGAATAATCAGGATGAGGACTGTGAACTTAGAGCTTGTTATCAGGAAAGACAGAGGAGCAATCAGGTATAGCACGTTAACTACTGTTTACTGCTACTACAGCCCTCTGCTTCATTTGGAGCACACTAATTGCATTACTCTTATTATCAGCGTGTCAGTAAGAAGGGAATGTCAAGTTTAGGAGATAGTTTTTAATATAACATTTTAAAATATGTTTTTCAATGATATTTTCCATCTGTGTCTATACATTTGACTCTGTAGAATACATTTCCTAGAAGTGAAAAGTTGCTGGAAAAAATAACTGATTAGAGTACTTCTCTTCAGACAGTTCTGAACATTAAGATACATTAGAATTCTAATGCTGCATTAGAGAATTATTTTGTTTTATTCAGTAATTGCATTGCTTTATATTCATTCTGACAAATTGTTGTGATTTGAAAGCACGCACCTGCATTAGATCTTCAATTAAAGTTTAAAAATACTATTTGTTAGACAATAGAAAACAGAAACAAACTCTGATTCTTATGAAAAGAGTGAGAAAGCATGACTTGGGTACACAAAATTTAATATATAACATTTAAACGAGCATTTCTATTAGACTGTCTGAAAGTGCTGTATGAAGTTGTGCTGTTCTTTTTCCAGGTTTCCCATGAGAGTGCATTAAGAACATGGATATAGGACTTATAATTTTTAGTTCTTCTATCCACGTATTTAAATCAAAGTTTTTTCTCACATCTGAATGAAACACAGACCTTTAAGACATCCATTTGCATTGATTTGGATTAAGAATGTTATTTACAGCAAAGTCTGTGGCAGTCGTTAATAAAATTTGTAGATTATATTTTCTGTGAATGTTACATCTTTAAGAATGTTATTGAAAATCATTTGTGCAGTCAGGTATAGTACTGATTCTGTAGGTATCCCTATTTCTGACATTATACTTGAAAAATACCTGCAAAACACTTGAAATACATCAAATGTATATCTCTATATTCTTATTTTCTACTATCCAAAAATCAAAGTTTAGAATCATTCCAGAGCTTCTGTGAAAGGGCAATAGGACTCTGTCACAATTTTATCAAGGTAAAAAACAAGGATAAAAACATGAGCCAACGTCACCGTTCATCAGCTGTTCCAAAGTAATTGATAGATTTTAAGAAACTGACTCTAGTGAATGGGAGGTAAATCATCCATTTTTTACCAAGTCTTAGGAACCCTCTAGTTATACTATGTAAAGAATGTGCTATAGAGACTTCATCAGGACTTAATGGCAAACCAATACTGTTATTTCTAATTGTTTGTTAGCAGCCTCTAGCCCCAGTACCAACTTGCATGCTCCTATCTCACCTTGAATGTGAGGTAGTTTGAGTATTAATAGCTTAATAGTCTTGGATTTGGATAACAAATAGGACTGAGTTGTAAAAAATGTCATTGTAATGTCTGCTTATGTACACACATCTGATTTGTCTGACATGTCCCATGTTGCCTTAGGTCAGGTACAAGCACAGGTACCAATGTTCTGTGTATGATATTCCCAGTTTTTTGTATCGTAGATCAAGATTTTTAAGCTGCACAGACCATTTAGCCTGGTTTTTACCTTTATCATTACATTTGCCTGAACACTACCCAGTGTGTTTCTACTTCCATCTCTTTGTTCACTTAACATGCAGTTATTAAGGAATATAACTACCGTGATGTTAGGAAAGTAGACCTCTATTTGCCTGATGCTAAAAAAACTCTGAGCAAGAACTTTATGCTAAATATAATAGACATTCATAATGCAATGGGATTACAGGAGCAGTCTTAACACTTCCTGGCTCTCTGTTTTAGGAAAATAACTTTCTTCCCTACGCATAATGAAACCTAATCGTATGGCTGTATTTTTAACTGCATAAGTGGCTGACGTATTAGAACATGGAGGGGCAGTTTTTAAGCAGGACTGAAGGTTTTCTGCTATAGCTTCTTTATTGCACCTGTTCTAGTCGCTCTTGGACTCCTCAGACTAATTTTGGCTTTTGCTATTTTAAGCCTTTGCAGGACACTGAAGTCTTATTTATGGGATTTGCTGTGAAGCATTAAATGTTTATTTTGTAGGTGTCTAAAGAACAGGTAGTAGCTAATTGCATGATAATTCTGGGTTGTACAAATATTGTTTGATCATTGTTTAGTTTAACAGGAAACTGCTTTTGACTCAAAGTCTTAGTTAATAGACAAGGAAATACACAGAGCAGGCTAAAGGAGATGAGATTTACTTCTGTAAAGCATAGGCTCAATAGATTATTATCATAAATATATTACACTTTTTTTATTTTTCATCTTCATATAAAATTAACAACCAAGTTCTTAAAGTACTGCTTTCTTCTGTCTTTGTATATGAGATTTCTTGATTCAGACCATAGTCTCCAGGGTTTTTTTTTTGCCAAATTTATCCAGTATTACTGTGGTGAGATAATTAAACCCATGTAACTTGAGAGATGCATTCATAAAGAAATCCTTTCTTCCTCCACCAACCTTTCTTAAGATTAATGATGCTGCGTTGCTCTTTGAGCTGCAGTCCCAACTTATTCTTCCATCGAAAACTGTCTTGTCGCTATGCTGTAGAATGCTGTCTCAGGACATGTTTTAGGTAACGAGTAAGTTCCTGGCTCCTTGAACTCCTGGTAGGTCTTCAGTAGGAATAAAGCAACTTGATTTTGATGGATTTTATTTTAAAACATGCAAAGTATCAGACACTCAAATCCCAGTGAATTTTAATGGCATAAGGCGTTGATCTACTTCACTGTTCCTCACAATTTCTGTGCAGTTTTAGGTTGGAGGTTGAACTATAAAGAATCTATTGTCCTGACTTTGATCAAACTGAGTCCCTGCAGATGCTGAATTCAAGTCTGAGCACAAATGAGTAGTGTAATCACACTCCTTGTGGACAGAGATGTTACATTAACATGTATGTATTACTCTTGTTTGTCATATGAGATTCTGGGATTTTTTTCAAAAAAATCTTTCTTTTTCGAAGAAAAAGTCACTCACACTGAGGGTATTGACATTAATACTCAGGACTGCCAAACTGAGAGATTTTTAAATGGGCTATTATTTCAAGTAAAGCAAGTTTAGTTGTTTAAATTCTCCCGATGCGACTTTCTTCCAAATGTAGTTGGTGAGAGTCATCAGTTCTGAAAGAATTGGTGGGAACTTGAATTTCCTTTGCAGCAGGAAAGCACAGAAGATCCACAGTTAGCACAGCTGTGACAGTGCTAGAAAGAGAAAGAAGAAATGAAGCTCAAGTTGCACATGAACACAGGCGGCTTACAGTCCTCTTATTAGAAATGTGGCCATACCTGGAGTTGCACTCTCATTTTTTATGCTTGTTCTCCATCACCAAGCTTCTCATATTCTTTGGTGCATGGTGGCTCACTTCCAGTAGGAAGTAGGGAACGCGGTTCCACTTTGGTTCTGTGACCCAATGGTTAAAACATACCGCTGGTAAGTGGGCACTTGGTATTCAAAATCCCTTTGGCTAAGGTAACCCTAAACCCTAGTCTTTAGTTTCCTAGTGAATGTTTTTGACATTGTGCCACTAGGCAAAAGGCTAATGTTGCTACTAATACCATTACCCCACAGCAAAATTTAAGGAGCATCCTATTCTGATGGTCACAGGCACTGGTCGAACTTCAGTGCCTGTTTCCTTGGCGTGTCTCTGAAGAGGTGCAAGGGGAACCTCATGACCTGTAGGGATAGAACTGCTAATTAGAGTGAGTCTTCCCCAAGATTTAAGCAGCGCTTAAAACGTATTTTGTGACTTATTCAAGAACTTATCAGTCCACATCCTGCCTGTTATCATACCTACTGTGTAAATGTGTGTTCTGGTAGATGTTTAAGTGAGTGTTTCAGGATAGAGTATGCGATATAACAGTGGCACTAATGATGTTCAGCAGCTTCCTAGTTTGCTAGTTTTCCTAGGAAAATTTCAATAGTTATTTATTTTAACTTCTTATTCCAGAAACTGCATAGGTATTGTTGCCATTGCCATAAAGCGTAATGAACTTCTACAAGGCATGCCTCTTGTGAAAAGTAAAAAAAAATCTAATTTCTAATAAAATTAATTCACTCTAATGGTTTCTTAGTAGCCAGTAATCCTTAAGTAGTTCAACTTTCTGCAGAGAATTTTTGATGGGCTTTTTGTGATCTAGGAAATTATTGTTTGAGTAAAGGGTTTTTCTGTTTCTACTTGCACTAAATACATACCTTAGCACATACAAATGTATGTGAAAATATGTTGTAGTAAACCAAATACATTGACAGAAGAATGGAAAAATTTAGGAAATCCATCTGTTGAATACATTATTTCAAGTTGTTCATCAGAAAGCATCCATGTTTGCTAAATACTTCTATAAGATAAGGCTTTTCAACCAAGTTTCAAAGTGGATCAAAGCAAGTTTTTAGTATTGCAGATTGAATTTTTTTTCTTGTCTTTTTTTTTTTATTATTTTTTGTTGTTGTTGTTCTTGTCTGTAATGGATATATTGCTAGGGATTTTAGTGGAGTGGCAATAGTATTTTTTTTTCTTTTGGTTATCAAAAAAGGTGTTCTTTTCTTATGACACATCACTATGCAAGACCCTGCTTCTGTCTTGTAATGGGTTGGCGTCAGAGAAGGAACCCACTGTATGGACAAGGAACAGTGCTCTGGCTTCAAGTTTGACTTCTTTATTCTCTTTTATTTTAAGCTGGTACCATTCTTGTTTTTATGGCTTTGTTTACATTTGCACAGTCATATTTGTCGGACAGCTATTCTCAGTATGATTAAGAGCAGTGTAATAATATACTTACCTTTATTTATCTAGTTCGTTTTCATACAGATGATATTTAGGTCACTAGAAAAGAAGAGTTTAACCAAGGCTACGTTTCACAAGCAGAGTCTGTGCTTTTGATATTTAGATAGTATTTCAGAGCAAAGTCAGATCCTGTTTGTTGCTGTGTACTATGTGAAAGATTGCATTTTTGGAGATGTGGTTTAGTGGATGTGGTGGTGATAGGTTGATAGTTGCACTAGATGATCTTTGTGTTTTTTTTTCTAGCCTTAATGATTCTATGGTTCTATGATTAACTTCATTCTCTGTTTATTTTCAGGGCCCTAACTCAGTCATGATTGCCCTGGTAATGCTGTTGAATATTGGTCTAGCCATTCTTTTTGTCCATTTTCTAACTTGATTGGAATTAGGAAAGGTAAGCAAGGTCTTGTTTTCATATACAATCACCACATCCACCCCCCCTCAAATTATAAAGATTGAATTTATTTGCATACTTTTAATGTTTCCTACTTTAATTTTAGCTGTGCCTGAATGTGATTCAACATAGTTATTTAATTATGTAACTGTTTTGACCCTTCAGTGAAGTCATGACAACTAGTGGTGTTAGCCCACAGTTCTCTGCAGTTGTGTCATCAGCCTTTTAAATGGCACCAGACATACTCAGACACAGGGAAGGAGGCTTGGCGTTAGGATGATGGGACGCAAGAGAGATGAAACTTGGAAAATTCAGCCAGGGGCCCAGATCAGTTTGTCTGCTGATGGTTTGTGGCTTTGGGGTCCCGTGAAAGCTGAAGCAAGCAGCCATGTCGGAAAGTAAACAAAATAATCTGCTGAAGCAGCCCCACCAGTGAAGTGCGTTGGCTTCTCCATCTGTTCCAGCAGAGTGTGACTAAACTGGAAATGTACGGAGCTGCACTTTTTGTTGATGGAAGCTAACAGCTGCCTTACTATTTTACCGTCTGATGTTTTTAGTGGGGAGATGGGAAAACGACTGCCAGAGGAATGTGGTCAGTGGATTCTGTTGCTGTGGAAGTGATTCCAGCGTTCACTCCTATCTCATTAGAAGAAATAGTTAGCAGCATCAGTCACCAGTCTTATTCCATTACCTGCTGCTTTTAACATCTCCCACAGTGTTCTGGGAGATTGAATTTCATTTGCCTGTGCATGATTCTGTTCATTTGTTGTTTATGAAATCTGATGTATAGCCATAATGTAGTGTGTAGTCCAACCTGGAGAGCGCTACCGGTTCTGCCTAGTGGCAGAAACAGAAGATAAAACCTTACTCTAATCTGAAGATGTAATTCTTAAATTCATTTTCCTAAATCTGAAGAGTCTATTCACTTTAAGGTTTAGGAAGCGATATACCGTAACTGCAAAAATTGATATCTTCCTAAAAGTGCTCAAATGCTTACGCCAGTAGCAAGCAAAATTATTTTTAATTAAAAAAAATAAGAATCTGAAGTCGATATCACATCCTGAGCTGGAGATGAAATACCAGAATAATGCAAGGAAGATAAGATGCGGAGTTTGCATGTTGATTTTTTTTTAATTTTTTTTTTTTTTTTAATTCTGGTGCTGTGATAATTAGTGATTTGAATTATTATGTTTCAGCACTGAGGTGTTTTGCCAGCATTTAAAATAAAGTCTTGTCTGAGTGCTCATTAATGCCAGTGACAGTTAAGCTAGCTAATGCTCATAATAAACTATTGTGACTTTTGAACACTACTTTCGTGTTGAATACATTCAGGTAGAGCATTTAGACATGTTAAGTGATCGTTTATCGATTTGATGCCTTCAGTGTCTTTGAAGTCCTTTTATAATTTTACCTCAGCATTAAAAAATCCTCAAAATATTTTGTTTGGAAAGTTTGTCTTAAGTAGCTTCACAGCCCTTTGTTACAATGATGTGATCATGTTTCTTTTATGTGCCATTATACTGTAATTATTGTACCCTATATTAACCAAAAGCATGCTTATTTGCTGAAAATATGTGGTGTGATCATTTGGAAAGGAAGCATTTTAATTTGAAGCTGCAAAAAGCAAAGGGCTTGTATTACAGTTTATTTTATCTCTGTTAGACGATATTTCATACAATATAGTTTTTGAACCTGTTTGTAAACTTTATAAGTGTTTGCATGGTGTAACGGGCGACATTCTTAAAAGTACATTAGCTATCTTTTGATGCAGCATATTAAAGTACCGTAGGTGCGGACTGAGTAGAGTGCAGCGAAGCAGCTCCAAGCAGTGCAGTAACACCGTGGTGTTTTTTACAGAAGTATGTTGAGAATCCTGTGTTTTCACCAGTGTGGATAAAGAAGAAAGCAGAAAGAGAGCAAATGAAAATAAAACTTGTATATTTATTTTTTAAAGAGTCAAAATTGTGTTTTAAATTTAGGAAGGTGATTTTTAAATAAGAACAAGGTTTTAAAAGTTACTGTGTAAGCCTTGACGTAATGGACAAAATGTTCCATCCAACAGTGAAATCACCCCCCCGTCTCCTTACGTGGAGAGGTAATTTTGTAACTGACATATTTAATTCCTATTAAATGTTTATTTAAAATACTTTATGCTCTGGAAATAATGGGTAACAAAGCTTATGAAAATGTTTATAAATTTAAGTAAGCATGTTAGTACCATTTATAAATATGTATGATTTATAAGCTTTTTTAAATCAAAGCTCAAACAAATTGTTGGTATTTTTCTAAAATGTGCACAGCTGTATTTTACATGAAAGGCTATTTATAATTGGTTGTTATACTGTACACTACATTTTGGACAGCACAATGAAGCCTGCCAATGTACTTAATAATGTCATTTTGTCTATTTAAAGTTTCTTGCTGTCAAAGAATGAACTCTTTATCTATGAGTTTATTTATAATTCTTGACCCAAAATGTATAATGTACAGTTTTCACAACTGTATTTGCTCTAATAAAAATAAGTTGGTTATTAATAGAGTTTCAGACTGGTTCTTCCTGTTTACAAATTGCTTTTGTCACTCTCCAGAAATGAATTTTCAAGCAAACTAAATAAAAAAGAAATGAGCCAGGAATATAAGTCTCGACCCATTTGAAATTATTGTAAGTTATTTAAAACATACATTAAAAAAAAAAAAAAAAAAAAAAAGACAAGTTTCCTTATGTGTCTTTTTTTCATGGTCTGATACACAATTTTGGATCTCTGAAATGTCGTATCTTAAATTATACTGCCTCTGCAGAGATGGTTTAGTTGATCTTGATTTAATCAGTGACTGATCCATTAGAAGCTGTCCTCGTAAGCAAATGCCTTATTTAGATTTCTCTCCTTCTCAAGGTCTTCACTGGTTCACAGTTAAAGTGAAGCATTACAAACCAATATTTTACACAGAGAAAATTTACCAGTACAGTTGCCTTAAGAGCACCACGTCTGATGAATTAGTTCATGAACGCAGAATTTTATTTTCTGGTTCCTGTTCGGATCACTGGCCAACTTTATTTACATTCTAATTATAAAGGAGAGTAAGTGTTCCTGTTCACTGGAAACATATTTGTAGTAATATTTGAGGTAGGAGGGCTGCTCCAAAAGTAATGCCTCCTGTTCTGTTATGTTGGCGCATGCTGTCAGAGGCAGATACTGGTGGTAAGGCAGTAGGGGTTGAACCTTCCCACCAGCATGCCATTAGAGAGGAGCAGTCTGACAAAATGGTTTCTGACATGGAAGTGCATACGAAGCAAAGGTGTGTCACTGAATTCCCCTATGCAGGGGATGTGAGCACAGTGAGGCAGTGAGTGGTGCCTCTCAGCAGTGATGGCGGTGGCAGTGGGTCACCTCCACTGGCGCAGGTTTTTACATGCGTGGCATACAGGCTCTTGTTCATCACTGGTGAAAAATGTGTAGCTAATGGTAGATCCCGAGATATAAAGTAGTGTTTTGTAGCTAAGAATTTCCCCTATCAAGTGGTGTCATTATTTTGGTGTCGTTATCTTTGTTGTAGTTTTCATGGAAATAAATAGGAGGAATTACTTTTGGAGCAGTCGATGTAATTGTCAGTTGTCTTATTTTTTTAAATTCAATCACTGTGAAGTTTAATTTTAAGAACTTCTATTTTCTACATGAGAACCCACTCCCTGCACTTCAGATAGAGAAATGTATGTTCTTTAGAATCTTAAGCAGACATCACTGAGCTGCCTTTCCACAATGATTGCTGGCATTTTGAGATCCACGCAATACCCTTACATGATCAAAAATGCAACTTGAAGTACTTCTTCAATGAATATGAATATGATAATACATGCAGGCATCTTAAAAGCAACAAGCAAAAGAATTGCCTGAAAATAGAAGAAAAGATGTTTTCACAGCCAGCTGAGAAATCGCATCTTTCCCTGCCCATAAATGTTGATAATTCTTAAAAATCAACATGGACGTAGAAGTACATTTTTGTCTATGACTTGTTAGCAAACAAGTAGTTCTTTTCTGAAATATTTATACTGGTGGCTTACATTGGTTGTTGGTTGAAGTGGAGAAGCACTTCCTATGTCTAAGAAAAAAAAAAACATGGGCACACAGTTTAAAGCAGCAAGATTTGCTTTACCCTCTTTCAATGTGAAGGATTTTTTTATCAGCAAAGTGCTTTTTCCATGCATAGCTGCGTGTTGGAATAATTAATGCAGCTGAGTGCTGACTTAGAAAGGGGTAAACACCTCTTCACAAGCATCTGATGAAAAGTTTTGAAATATTTACTTAACTTTTAATTACATTATGCAGCCATACAAACCTCTCTGAAGATACAGTTATGCTAGATTAAAGGATACTGACAGCACTCCGTATGCAAAGATAAAGGCCTGCAAAAACTGCTTATTGAGATACAGTAACATTCTTAACTAGTTGTTATTAATAAAACACGGTTGTGAATTATATCTGAATGGCTTTACTTACAGCTCATTTGAGCCACTTAGGAAGGGGAGCCCAATGTATGTACTGTTCTCTTATGGAAATGTAATTCAGCAAACAAAGCAAATGAAGAGTGGAAATTAAATAAGCCTTTCAAATGAAGTAGTCTTCTCATTCTCTCATTTAATATTCACAGAAAAAGGAAAAAATAGAAATGGGCTAAGTCTGAGCATGAAACTGCATATGCCAAGTGCTGTAACTGAGCCATCCACAGAATCCATCTCAGGTTTTTTTCTCCTGAATAAAGAATCTCCTCATTAAGAGACATTATGCCTCCCATCTTTGTAGGACGTAATTTAGTTTCCATACACAGCATCTTTAAGGAAAACTGTCTATAATGTCAAAGGCTTTTAGACTTGGAGGAAAAAGTAAAACCGTGCCATGTTGAAAGGTGATTGCAGCGAGTGCGGGGTTGGTCTCTTCTCACTGGTGACAGGTGATGGGATGAGGGGAAATGGCCTCAAGTTGCAGCAGGAGAGGTTTATGTTGGATATCAGGAAAAACAGGGTTGAAAGCACTGGAATGAGCTCCCCAGGGAGGTGGCTGAGTCACCATCCCTGGACGTGTTTGAAAACTGTTTGGATGTGGTGCTCAGGGACATGATTTAGTGGAGGGTTGTTAGAGTTAGGGTGGTATGGCTAGGTTGTGGTTAGATTCAATGATCTTCAATGTCTATTCCAACCTGAGCCATTCTATGATTCTATGATTCTGTGTCTAAATAGTTTATAATGTGGCCATCACTGGAACAGTTGAGTATACCCCTCAGCCCCATGAAAATGATGGCAAATATGAAGCATGCAAAACAATTTTAAAAATATATTACTTCATTTTGTTAAATTGTTTTTTTGTTTTTTTAATCCAATCGTCTAAATTTCATCATGTCAGTATGTGTTTGTTTCAGGTAATGTTTTTCATCATCACTTGGGATGGGTTATCTGGAGGGTGTAGGTGCAACCTGGTTGTATATTCAGTGCCATTTCTCCAAGAGGAAGGTTTTGAAGTGATTTCTCAATGATGGAAAAATAAGTATTTCCTTAATCAACCCTTCAGGCAGCTTTTGTTGTAATTTTTCTGTGCTGCCTCTACTTTTTTAATTTGCCTTTTATCCTTCACTGCCCCCGCACCCCTCTATCTGGCAAATTCAGCTCATTCTCTTGTTCCCCACAGAAATCTATTTGCCACTCACTCCAATAACTTACGGTTTTCCTGTTGAGAACACTTGTTCCAGTTTAACTCAGTATGGCTATGGAAGGTATTTCTGTTGCAGCTTGTCCTACACTGAACTACATGTCATGACGCAAATCCAATTTGGTCCATTTTTCTGCAGAGTACTGGTGCTAGTTTATGTGACTGTATTCTAATTGCAAAGCTATACTCACTGTCTCCAGTATCAGGACAGTGATTGAGCCACAGTACTTAATGAGTTGAAGAGAAAATGACTGAAAATCATGCACAGAGATTTATGAGGGCTCTTCATAATTCATTGAAACAAATGGTGTCATCAGCGAGGGAAAAAATCTGCTGTCGCCCGGGTTGTGAACTCCACCACAAATATCCACAGTAGGATTGTGAAAAGGACTGTACATACAGCTGGAAGATGAAGTGCAACCAAGAACACTGAGGAGTCCTTTTGAGGGCTGTGGTTTACTGTGACTGTGCGGTATGGTGATTACTGGATTTGGTAACAAACTTGTGGATTTTTAGATGGAATAAAATGCATCTTGTGTTGGAAAATCATTTTTGCTCAACTGCTTCAGCTTTCATATGTTTCCCTCTATGTCCTACTTGCTCATCAGGAAGCTTTATGGAAGCGGAGGCATGCATACCTAGACAAGGGCTAGGTTTTATTTTCTTCTGTGGCTTTGGGATTAATTAATTAGGGAAGAATACATGACAGAGAAGAAATTGCAGGCATTAAGCTATAGCTTTTGAACTCTTGCTTTTTTATGCTGATTTACCTGAATTAGAAAAAAACAATGGAGATAAGTCGAAGAGTACAATTCCAGGTATTAACTCTCACAGCAATAATTTGTGTGGCAATCCTGAATTCCTTTGAGGTGAGTCCTTGAATGTGGAAGAAGAGACTTACCTTTCTTGAATTTGTAACTGGCACGGTTCACTAAAAAGCATCTTGGTAAAGGCACAGTGTTAGAGCACAAGTAACAAATCTTGACCAGGAGTGCTGAGAACGGCTGCCTACATTTGATGGTGATTCTGTGATTCTGTGATGCCCTCGCTCTAAGCTTAATGACCTAAGCTGAAACATTTCTCAGCATTCCACTCAAAGATGTGTGTGGGGAAGGGAGGTGGGAAAGTGGGAAGAAATCAGGCATTTCTCCAGGAACTGCAGCCTATGAATCTTGCCTACAACTCTGCTGTAGGTTGAAAGCATTTAGGGCTGGATGTTGGATCAGCCATTAGAGCTACAGGCTCTCTGTGTGGGGTCTCTGTCAGAATCCAACCCCAGGTCTGGTTCCAAAGGCACACAGGTGAAATGCTGGAGCTAGAAGGAAGGGGGGAGGGGAGGAAATTTGTTAGAAATTGGGCTGCATTAACTCTGGGTTAATTAAACCATTATGTTCTGTATTTGCAGAACAGTGTCGTTAGCTGTACTTAACATTGCAATTTTACTGTATTCAGGACATGTCCCACAGAATATCTCTGAAACGTCATAGTTTAAAATAATGGTGCTTAATTACTTAGCCATTTTTAGCCACAAAGTACTTTTATCATATAATTCCACCCAGTCTTCAAAAAGACTGTATACTGCCTTCCATGTTAATTGTGACAGTTCTGGATTTTGTTTAGGCCACTGATGAGAAAGTCACGAAAGTATGGGATCGGCTACCATGGAAACAGGGAAGACATTTGAGCACCAGCAGCATTCTGCAGGGGCTAGGATTAAAAAAGACATTCTGCAAAGAGAAAGTAAAAAGGCATTTACATTTCAGCCGATGGCTTCCATGCATTCCTGCCATACCAAGGCAACACATTCCTGGCATTGATTGCAACAAGCCTCCACATGTGGCCATGATATAGAGCATGCATTGTCAGGAGAGCTGGAAGAGAGTGTTTAGGAAAAAGGAAGTGCTGGCATGTTGAAGCTGAAAACGAAAGAGAGTAGAAAGCAAGGGAAAAAGAAGGATGGAATAGAAAAAGCATCGTCAGGAGACCTGATGGAAAAGGACTTTACGGAGAGAAAAAAGAATACAAAGAAAAGGGACGATACTGGATACGTAATAAACTGAGGCTTATTCTGTAGAAATGTGAAGAAGTTAGAAGGCTGGAAAATAACCATCTTTGGTACATAACAGCTGATCTAGAAAGCTGCTTTCTGTGCCCACAGAGATTGAGACAAAAACAGATGGGTGTAAATTGCATGAAAATTGAGATCTGTGTCAGGCAGGAAGAAAAATTGTATAATTGTAAGGATAATGTCTTTCAATTAAATAACTAAGAAGACTGTAGGATTTCAAGGCAATGCACTTTTTACTCTAAACAAGGTCACACATTGAAAGACTGCCAGTTAACCATTAAGAATCATTTTCTATGATTCCTGATATTTCTGATGGAATCTGGGCACTGGGCAGAGGTATGATGGAAGAGCAGCTGGAAGACTGGAGAGTGAGCCCTTCTTTACATGAGTGCACATCCATGAGGCTGAGGGAAGCAAAAGGAGGGTATACTGCAAAAAATGAAATAGGAGAATGCAAGGACAGAACAGATGGTAGGGAAGAAAACCTGAGCAATAGAAAGTTAAGAAGAATGTGAGGATTTGACACATGAGAGGAGGGGATAGTTGACCAAATTTAAAAAAAAAATAAAAAAATCTGAACTGTGAAGGATATGTAGTGCAGAAAGGAGAGTAAGCAAGAAGTGGGCTGGGAGTCCTACAAGAACACCGTGCTGAAACACAGCCAGGGAGCCTAAAGAAGACCTGAGCAGAGAACCAACTTCAAGAGTGCACCGGCTCTTCAGCAGCAGCACATCCCCTTTGTTTTCTCAGCCAAATACATCCAATGGAATTTCATACAATTTTTAAACTGTGGGAATAATTGAAGTTTTCAGGAGGTCTCTTCTTTATTAAATCTTCAAAGAAACATCTGTATTCAAAGCCCATAGAAAATAACAGTTTGTTGTTGCAGCAGTCTTGATTTCCACAAAATGAGTCAATAATGCAGGCAGAGTTGCAGTATTATTTATTGACTTTTTGCTTTAAACCACTCTAAGAAAACTATTTTATCCAATGGGACTTTCTCTCTATTAATATAGGATAAAACACACAAGAAAGAAATAAACAACCATATAATAATCATGCAAGCTGCCTGTCTGAAATTCAGAACATTAGCACGCAGCTACAGCTTTGCTTCTCTGTGAGCATCTCAGACAACAAAAATGCTGTTGGTATTTACACTGATTCGCTGCTGTACCAAATGTTGCATATGCTCTATAGACTCTGTTATTGTGAGTCATGCAAAAAATTATGTAACATTTGGAAATACATTCAGTCATCTGCTTGCTACAGAAATACTGCTAACAGATTCTTCACTCTTTTATCTCTACAGTCTTTGTCATCCTTGTTAAGTGTTATTTGCATGCAACTTCCTCAGAGGGAGATGACTCATAGCCAGAGAGTAAGCTATGATGCTCTGTTGGCACCAATGGCCATATGTGCTGCTAATAAAGTGTTGTGTTCACCTTATCCTTGACAAAACCATGTATTTAATGGGCAGATCATAAATTTCACCCTCTTTCCAAAAAAAAAAAAGTCAGTTGTCCAAAGAATTAGCATTCTCCTTCTCCCTGACCATGCACCTTCCGGCCTGTCTCCAGCCTGACCAGGCTGGTGGAAGAGTTTTCCCCTGAAGACAAACAAATCTGAGATGGCAGACAACTTTTAACCAAGGATTCCTTCCAATAACCTACACCTCTTCTATCTCTGACTTACCTAAGTCATCAGCTTATGCCAGACCCCACGAGAATATGTGGGCACCCACACACCTCTGAGGGATGGGTGCATCACCCAAGCCCCACCTCCATCGATGTTGCTTTATTGTGGTCAGATGACTAGTGATATCCAAATGACAGCTGGAAACACTGCTGCAGCTCCACATTCTGGCTGATTGCACACACACAGCACAAGATGCAGCATTTCTGCTGCCTCCTCAAAACCAGAAGCCCCTAGCCCAGGGAGCTAGCTCAATGATTTCATGCTTTGTGCTCATGCACGGGTCCATGCTTCGCATGTATGTTTCAGACAGACCAAAGTCATTCATTACTCTTCATAGAAATGGAAGGGTGTTTTTTTATTTTCTTGGATGTTTTTAATACAAGCATAAACACAAACCCACTGTTGTCTACTGATGTTTCTTCTCAGCCAGACAGAAACAGCAATTTTACTATTTTCTGCCTGTATCAACATTTCACTCAGTTGGGCAGCCTGAAGACAGCAAAGGTGTTCCACATCAGTGTGGACATGTGATGCTCATCCTTTACTGAATAGACTGAGCACTTGCGTAGCTCAATAGCTGCCAAAGTGGTAATATACCACATGCATAGAGCACACATCCAGCTGTAAAGTCTGTCATTAGTTCTGCGGGGCACTTGTACAAATATTTGTTTATTCTAGCCATCAGAATGTCTTCAGTGGTTGTTTGAATTGAAATCCTGGAGTGCCTGAAACAAATAATAGAAGGCTGGCCTCAGCTGGCAGGAATCTGAGCATTAAGTGTTTAAACACGTGAGATGCTGTGTTATAAAGGAAAAGAAAAAAAAAGAGAAAAAAGAGAAGCACTTTCAGTTCATCTTATGGCTACACGTTAATTGCCTGACATTTCCGAATCCCAACTTCACCCACCTTGTAGTCTTCACATTAAAATGAAAGAGAGTGAAAACACTTGAAGAAGATGTATTTTCAAGCTTGGGGAGAAACATGACTTGAGTTAATTTTTGGTGGAAATTACCTGAGCTTCCAGATTACAGCTGCGTGTCTGAGAACTTCAAAGATGATTTGCATATGGAAATGTTGTGTCTACTGGAGCTGAGTGAGACTGGCTGCACACAGGCCTACTGCAACCAGCTAGCATCCTCTGTATAGCTGACAGGGCTCCTTTCAGCTCAGCATTCCTGGGAAATCCAGCCACCCTTGCTTGCAGGATTTAGGGTGCAGGACCAGCAATGGGATTTACAGTTGCAGGGCAGGAGCTGCAAGCACAGGTGCTGGGAAGCAGCACTCTCAGCTCAGCCCCACAGCACAGAGCACATGGGCTGGGGCTATGCCTCCAGAGGAGGCACTGATAGATGTGGAGCACACAGCAAGCACACACACATGCCAAATTGCAGCTGGGTGAGCTCTCTGCACCTCAGAGCCAGGTGACTGCAGCATGCCATTCGTATTTGGTGTGTTAGATCAGAAGCCAATCGCTGTATCTTGGTACCTATGGAGCATTTTCAATATTCCAGCTACGCATCTACCAAAGCCCTGCTGAAATTCCATGAAATGCTAATGGCAAATTAAAACAAACATTGAGGATAACAGCAAAAGTTTTTGCTTGTGAGATGAAAACAGAAACAAGATGCAATTCCATCCTTACAGTTTGCACACGTGACCAGGAGTGAGGCTGGTGCCAGGTTCTGCCCCGTTGTGCCTATTGAGTATCCCTGTGTTAGGAGGGAATGTTCTGAAGAGCTGGCTGGCCACTGGCATTTGGGAAATGAATGAATTGTGCTTGCCAGGTGCTTGAGAACAACTTTTGGCACTCAGGAGCTGGCATGACACAAGTGCACGGGCTGTGTCATTCTTCCCTATTCTCTTGACCTTCTCATTGTGTCGGGGGACTGAATACAAGCCTGTTTCAGAGCAGACGAAGTGTGCTGGGGGGTATTTACGGGTGTTTTTACAGTATATTCATTTTAATGACATAGAGTGGAATTATGGGGTTTTATTCCAAAAAAGACAGCAGTGGAGACCTGAAATGTGTCTGGAATACGTCCTGTGGAGGCACTGGGAAAAGCCAAGGAAAGCTGAGGTAAGAACATTTGAACAGCTTACAGTTGTGCTTAATAGCTGTATGACTGCATCCTCCTGCATTACTGCCCAGACCCTAAAAAAGTGTGTTGACCACTTTTTGTAACACGAATTCTTGAATGTGTTCAGTAAAAAAGTATTGTTTCCAAAAATTATGACACAGATAAATTATTTTTGCAGTCTTGAGTTATCACTGTTGTTTACTGAATGTGTCTAACCCAGAATGATACAAGCCCCATTACTACAGCCGATGGTTTCGTTCTGATTTTCAAAATGCCGCTCAGTTCATCTAACCTTAATACTCACCACTGCAGAACTAATCCAAGTCAAGCACGAGATCAGATCTAATGCAGCAGGCTGGCACACTTTGCTCTGGAATGAATCACATTGCCTTTAAATCCTTCACGATCCGTGTCCTTTAAAGAAGACACCATCTCTCTCCTGAAGAAGAGGCTTTGTTCTGGGAGGCGCAGGTGCCACACATGGCATGTCCACATCAGAAACTGTTCCTACACCTTCCTTTGCTGTATTACTTCAATCTCCTAAGCGAGAAAATTAATATTATAATTCAGTGATAATGGTGATTAACCAGAATTATTTGTGAAATGCAGAAAATGTGATAACAGCCAAACAGAGTTACTGGCATAGAAGGATTGGAGTTCTTACAAGCTGATTTGCCTTCTACAAGGAAATATTATTTGATTCTGAAAGAATGTTGGCTAGCAGCTTTGGATGAATGAGTGATGCAAGTGGAAAAGCCAGACCAGAAACAAGAGCTTCCTATGTCTCACCTGAGCATCCTGAGTTTTTCCATGTTTTTCAGAGATTCACATAATTTGGCCTTGTGGTACTTAAATGAAAGGTGAATAAGAAATGTAAAATGCAGCATTTTATTACTGAATGTGCAAGAGGCCCCACTCTATGCTAAATTTCCTTTTAACTCCTGAAAGACCACTACACGTTGGACGTCAGTGCAGAATGTGCCATGCTGGCCCAGCTCCAAGGAGGAGCAGCAGAGTGGGCAGATGGTAAGTATTCACACCATTCAGTCTGGGGGACTTCAAAGGGCTACATTTTCATCCTGCTCGTTAGTGATGTGAAAGTTACATGTGATAGTCTTAACCTTAGCCTTTCCTTCATCTCTCTCTTGGCCACCAATAAATCTCTGGTATTTACTGAAATGTACAGCTTGTTTGAGGACACAAAGTTTCTAGACGTTGTTTCTCCCTGACTTCACAGAGACTATTCTTGTCATGATCATATGACTTCAAAATGAATGCCCATCCACTTGAAAAGTTCACGTAGATCGAAACTTTAGATGGCTTGAAGTCTCTCATTGAGAAATGCACACATTTCACCAGAAAGTATAGAAAATTTAAGCTATTATAACACACAAACAAAATCAGAGTGTAATGAGGGTTTAAATAATTACTTGGAATCTAATAAAAAGATAGAAGATTACTTATTACATTAATTCAATTGCATTAAGGATGTAATTAGCATCTGCTTAATCGTAGTGTTACTGCAATTAAAGAATAAAAAAATAAACAGTCATCCAAACGCAAGAGCACTCCTTCTGGGGAGGAAAGGACATATCGGTGGGCATACACATGTGCACATCTGTCCAACTTCAGCTCCACATCTCCAACTTTCAGCATGTTTGCTTGAAGATTAGACTAACTTAAGATTAAAAGTGAAATGAAGCTCTCAAATTTGGGTATTTTACAACCTTTGGAACTGTGCCTAAATACAACCTCCCCTCACATTCAGCAAAATTCAAGTCGGGCTCTGCAGAGTCCGTGACTCCGGGCAGATGCAATGGTAAATGTTGGGATGCTCATCTTTGAGATAGAAACTGAAGTCTTCCTACTAACAGATTTGGGATAGCATTTGCAAAAGGAGCTACATTTTGCTGGAAGAAGAGGGACGTGAGCTTTAGCATCTTCATGTTATTTGAAATGTATGTAATACATGTGAGATTTCAATTTCTGAGTAGCCATTTTTGCCTATTTTACACCTTTTCATAATAATATGATCTATTCCAATGGAAGCTCGTGGCAGTATCTTGATTTTCCAACACTATGCCTGGGACACTTCACCATACTACATTTTAACAAAGGTATGGAAGTGATCTATGGAAGTGATCTTACCCACTGAGAACTCGTGCACCCCTTCCATTCAAAGCTACCCCTTTCAACACAAGATTTAGATGAGTAATAGAGCAGAGCAGGCATGTGCACCATTTAAATCTTAAATGAAATAGCTACCAAAGCAGAAAATGTATTTTATGTACATCAGAGATTTCACTGATTCATGAGCAGAGTGTAAGGGTGAAAGTGCTTAAAACCACTGTCTTGCAATGGCAACATCCCCTTTACAGGCACTACAGGTGGAAAACATGTTCAAGAGTAGAACTAATCAAAGAGGTTAGGATAGCAAAGCCAGGTATATACCTATATATATACCTATAGATTCCATTTTGATATCTAGCAGGTTTAAATCCAGGAGTGGGCTTGAGTCTTGTTTATAGGTCTTTGAATAAATCCACATACTCTCTCACTGCTCATTTTGTTCGAAACAGAAGAGTCCATTTGCTCTTACATTAAATGGAAAGATAAATTAGTAGAACGACTCCCTTTCTTTAGTCTTTTGAATAGCTGTGTTACATTTCTGTCTTACTCTTCATTTATTTTGTCAAGTTCTCTTCTTTCTTACAATTTATTCATATGGTATTCCAGTTCTTTTCATCCACCCATCTCCCCTGTTCCTACAGTATATTTTCAAACTTAGTTTGATCACTGCTGACCAGGTTATATAAAACACTGCTGTTTTCAAGAGTATCCTCATCCCACTGCTGTTGTGAAACATCATTCTCCTTTGCAGGTTGTGTTGCACTTCCCAGAGATCTGACTTACTCCAGCATCACGCTTTGCATTAGCTTTTGTTTCTCAGCAGAAATGTGCCCTTTGCATGTGCAGTTCACTGCACTGTTTGCTGAGCTGCCTGTGTCCCCAGAGTTTCCTCCAGTCACACCACTGAGCTAACTACATCCGCTGACTCCCAGCATTCCTCTTTCGAGCAGTGGATTTGCAGAATGAAGTCTGCAGACAACTCTGAGCCACAGAACCACACTGCTCTGCCTTCAAACCTGGGTGGGAATGGAGTCCAGTTATGTGTCCTACTCTTGGTCTGGAACACTCTCTGCTTGCAGCTTGGATACTTGGTGCTTCCTTGGCACTTTAAATCACTCTGTGAGTCCTGCTGCCTCTTCGCAGCTGAGATGGAGGCTGGAAGCAGCTCACAGACTGCCCTTCATGCCATGGGGCTGTGCTCCTTGCAGCTGCTCAGGAGATGTGGAGTATCATTCTCTCACCCACCGCTGCCAAAATGATTCCTACCAACTTATGCTAGTGGCCTTGTAATACATACATTTATATGCATTACATCTGTGGAGCTGCACAAGAGCATTTTAAATAAATGTAATTTGCACACAGAGCACATTAACAGAAGAAGAACATCTGCAAAAGGGAACCAGTCGGAGTGTTCCCTAACCTCCAGCGAGAGAAGTGGGCTCAACAGGCAACTTTGGCCAAGAACCTCACAGGCCAGCTATATCAGCAGGTGTGACAGCAGTCAAAATGACAACACCCTGCCTATAAAGTCCAACACCACGCCAACCACTCATCTTTATCCTATCTATCCTGCAAGAGGTCTTCCACACCTCCCATGGCAGTGGGAGTGAGACTCCAGAGCCTGCTCCCCCTATGCATCAACCTTTAAACTGAGACTTAGTGCTGAGTTATCTCTAGCTGAGACAAGCTGATGCTATGAGAAACAAAATGCAGACACTTTCCTTTGATTAGACAGAGAATGTCTTGAGCAGTGTGCCCCACCTGAGCTGCAGAAGGGTGCTGCTGGGTCAAAGCTGCGGTTACTTTCGCAGATAGCCGCTTTCTGCACTCTCCTAACACGCTCAAGTTTCTGAGACCTACAAATTTCTTTCCCGTAGCCAGTGCTCATTTATTTTCCATAGTATTTTGAAACCTTGCCTGGCATCAAAATTCTTACTATTTATAGTTTTATGTGCAACATAATATTTGTTTCAACCGCCAATAGAGTTGCTTATCGTAAATGTCAACGGATTATTTACTATGGCAAATTAATTAGTTACATAAATGATTCTCTTTTTAGGGATGAGAGACTGTTAATGCTTGTTGGATTACTTGAGCATTACAATCCTTTGAAGTTCTTCAGCATTTTAGGATCCTTAGTTCAGGACTGTGCAACTTTAAAGCATCCAGTGCAACAAATATCACAAAGCTCCAGCAAAGAGAGAGTTGTGCTTAACTCAGGCATTAACAGTACTTTGGCTTGAATGAACATGTCAGTTGTGCTAAATTACAATGAAATTCCCATTAAAGCTTGAAAGATGGGAACACACGATGAATTTATTTTGATCATTGCAAATACAGAGACTATCTGCTATGTTAGTAATGATAGGATAGCTCCAATGAAGTATCAACAGCTGTTGCTAGCTGTCTAAATAGTGGTAAATTTTTACATTTGTGCCCTAAAATAAATTTTAAAAAGACAAGGAAGGAAACTACAGACAGACATTCACATGGGTTTGTATTTTAATTCCCTTCGATGTTCTGGATTATAGTCATCTACATTTTATTTGCATTTTGAATACAAATGCAAACAAATGATTGCATAGCAAATGTGTAATTGTTGATGTGAAGGGTGCAGTTCTCCATGAAATATGACAGGCTATGTGCTCACAGATGGCACCACTAATAATAATAATAACAATAATGATAATAAAAAGCAGAGGAAGAAAGCCCAGATGCTTTCTAAGCTGGCAACATGTTGTGGTGTAATCCAGCAGACAGCTCAGCACCACACAGCTCACTGCCCATTCTCAGAGGGTTAAGGGAGAGAACTGGAAGAAAAAAACAACAAAGTAGAACTTGTGGGTTGAGATAAAAATCATTTACTAACACAGAAAGAGAAAAGGGAAATAATAAAAGTAATGATAATAATATGTTATATTTACAAAACAAGTGATGCACAATGCAGTTGCTCACCACTCATCGATGCCCACACTGCCCCCCAGCCAACTCCCCTCAGGTTTTAAAGTTTTTACACATGATATCATACGATCTGGAATATCATTTGGAGTCTATTTGGAGATACAGTTTTTTCTTCCATATGCAATTTTGCTGTATTCCCTTCCAGCTGAGAAACAAAGGAGTTGTGGTTTTGTTATCAGACTTTGTCAGTGTGCCCTAATTTCATAAAATTGGCAGGAAACAGCTCCAAAAACATCACTACTGCAAAGCAAGGCTGAGCTACACAGCGCATCTCAAGGAGCTCTCCCCAGTGGGGATGCCTGGGTCAGGTCTGACAGCCAGCCCCAAAGAGCACACAAACAGGAAAACTGGGAAACAGATGGAGCTGTGAGAAAGGGAAAGGAAAGAGCGTGAAGCTGGTGAGCTCAGCAAACTGATGTGATTTTTTCTAAACCCAAGGAGGTCTTCTACAGGAAGGATTGCAGTCTGCAGCAAGCACCTGAAACCTCCTCATGTCAGGGGATCTGGTAGCACAGCTTCCCCTCTTAGAAATAATGGAATCGGTAGGATTCTTTTAATATAAGAAATGTTCTGTCCAGAACAATTTACTTGCCATAACCAAAGCATCCTGCAGGGAGCTGACATGAGCTCTGTGTACACCTTCCTTGACGTGCCCCTCAGGATACCCACATCAGGAGCACAGAGCACCCAGCTCAGGAGCAGACACTGGTCCTATTTGCAGACCTCCACTACACCAATTTTTCCCTTTCCCTCGCAAAACCAGAGTTTTAATCTTCATCTCTTTTCAGACGGTGTCTGTGTTGTTTCTTTCTTTCTCCTAGACCTCAGCATTTTGTTCTGAAGTTAAATTCAGGTTAGCAAAATCTCCATGGAGCACTGCAACTGATCTGAAAGGTCCTGGCTTCCCCAGCCTTGGGTTTGGATGCAAGCAGAACAATTAAATTCAATTATTGAGCAGGCACCGTGGGTACATGAAAGGCATCTTCAACCTTAGGCCCCACAGGATGAGAAGGTATACATATGTTGTACATTCATTGCTTGCATGTTTTGACCAGTTCTCTTTTTTTTTTATCTTGTTCGATTATCATAGGCTGAAGTCACATTAGCATCAACACTGCTATGGTAAGAAAGAAGGAGAAGAAAAAAGGAGAATTGTTGCTGTCTGATTGCATTCTCATTCACATGTATTTGACAAATAGTTGTCTAGTACAGGGAATAATTAGTGAATTTAAATCACTACTACAGTTATCACCACTTTATTGATACTACTTACTAACTTCAAGCCATTCTGAGAGTCTGGCACAGCACTGCTCAGGAAAACAAGCAAAACACAGGCAGTACTGCTAAGTTTTGATTGCAAAGCTATCAAAGACTTCAGAGAAGATGCATCCCCACTGCTAAGGTAAGAAACAGGATCATCATGTGATCCAGCTGATCTGATCGATTTGATTAGAGAGTCTCTCCTAACAGCAAGTCTCCATCTAGCTGAAAAGAGAATCCCACAAGAACTGAAGAGGCTGAGTAGTTTTGAGTGAGTTCTGCCACTGACTACAGAAGTGTTAGAAGTACAGGCTATTTTCTGGTGGCTCTGGGTCTTATGTGTCCAATTTATCTGCTTAATTTGAAATGAGATACGTGTGAACCATTTCATGTAAGCATTCAGCAGGAAAGAAGCATGTAACTCAGTTCAAATTGTTAACAGAAACGAGAATAGACATCAGACTATTAAAAAATATATATTTGGAAAATTATGTCATGGAAGCAAAATTTGAAAGAATTGATCTGTAGCAGATACTGTGTTCAGTACCTTCAGAGCTTTCTGAATCTTTCTATTGGGTTGACTGTATGAAATACAATGTGCATTCTAAGACAAGAAGCATGTAAAAACTCTCATCATTTTGACAGTTATTGCTCATCAAATGAACATTCACATCTAACCTATCGTCTATTGGACCTCCATCCAAACGAGACAACTAATAAATACAAAGATAAATTAGGGTGTTTACAGTCTCAGCTACAAAAAAATACATTCATTAAGAAACGACGTGTATGAATGCATAGTAAATAGAAGAACTGCTGTATGAAAACAGTAGCAAATTTTAATTCTCTGTAGATACGACCAGGTCCTAGGTAACTCTTTCAGATTATATGATTCATTCACTGCATATAGTATTGTCTTCAAGAATTATGAGTTTTCAAGTTCAAACTCTGGAGATTTTACCAGAAATCCAGGACAGGTTCAGCTGACAGCTCCTCTGTTAGCTAGTCAAACCATGCTGTGCAATGAGGATACCCTGCAGAAAACCAACTTGAGAAGGATCTCAGGGGGTAAGCTCAGGGATTCCCTGCTACTTCCTAGCAGCTACAGCTGTGCTGCACCAGTAGTGCCTACACTGCTCCCAGGGGTATCTGCTCAGCTGGGTCCCACTAGTCCCCAAGGATACACATTCCCCTACCTCATTAGACTGTCTACTCAGGGAGCCCTACGTGAAAAAAAGCATTTGTAACATCTAAATGCAGGAATGTCCACACATTTCAGGTGAGACTGCTTCAAATTCACTGGAGTGAACACTCAAGCTGAGTAAGTTTCAGAAAACTGATGGCTAATCCAAGATGAAAGATAGTTTATTTACATTGCCATAATCAAGTGTATGCTAAAGAGTGATTTAAATAAGGCTTGTCACAGGACAATGCTTTTCTTGCAGGTTGCAGAGCAGTGTAAATAGGCAGTTCTCAGCAAAATGTCACCTGAATTCCCTCGTCTCTATGTTCTGACAGAATCCTGATAAATTTGGCAAAATGCTGGTCTAGACTTATACTGGTAATCAAGGATGAGGATCTGTATCCCAAATGCTATTTGTTCTGGTATTCTTTTCATGACCTCTGCACTTTGGAGAAATCCATGTTTATCTTTCACTGTGGACATTTTCAGGAGAATGACTTGGTTTAAGTGCATGTTATGGGAAAGATGTATCCAGAAAGTGTGACATCTCATCCTGAGATGGGTGTTTGGAATGCCTGCAATGAGAGGTCTGATGGAGAGAGTGCTCTCTTATTCTGTGTGTCTACTGAAGGAGCACTGAGCCCTCCCTGGGTCTGGGCTGTGTGTCACAGAATCTCAGAATCACAGAATGGCCTGGGTTGGAAGGACCTGAAGGATCATGAAGTTTCAAACCCCCTGCCACAGGCAGGACCACCAACCTCCACATTTAATACTAGATCAGGCTGCCCAGGGCCCCATCCAAGCTGGTCTTGAACATGGCCAGGGACAGGACCTTGCAAATTCTAAAGGAGAGAGGAACAGCCCTCCTCCATAAATTCCCCTATTACTTGAGCCTAAACTGAGGCTGGTTTGGGGTTTCAAAAATGGACATTTTGTGTTTTTACCAGGAGATTCTACCTCTGGGAATTAGCTTGAGAAAAAAAAAAAAGAAAAAGAAAAAAGAAAAAAAACCTCCCATTTCCATTGAATTGTTCCTATTAGTTTCCAGAAAGCCAATAATGTAAAAAACCTGTGCAGAAAGCTGCCAGTGTGCACCTAGAAATCAATGAGATATTGATTTACTTTTTCTAACAACATTCACTCTATTCTTTTTGGCTCAGTGGATGCTATATTTGGGTTACTTCAAGAAGACCCATTAGGTGAGCATCCCAGACCCCTCATCCCAGCCAAGAAGCAAGCACCTGAGCACTGCAGTGACCTTTAAGCCTGAGCACAGGGCTAGAAAAGCAGGAGCACTGCTGTGTGCCTGTGGATTCAATCCAGCAATGTGGTTTCCAGCATGACTGTGAAGGGGTTGAGGTGAAAGAAGCTGCTGGTTGTGCTCGTGCTCCTGGGGTACGCCTTTGCCTTCTCTAGGGTGCTTGTCTAGTAAAAGGGACTGTGGTAGAGGTTTGTATTCCAGAAGTAAATAGAGGTTGACTTGTATTTTAAAATGATTGCACTTGTGAGGATTGTAGAAATGTACGGCTCTGACGAAGCACTTTGAGACTGCACTGTGTCTTACTAAAAAATTATACCACCAAAGACAGGCCTAGAAAAAAGTCTGACATAAATAGTCAGCAAATGAAGTGACTTTGCCGATGCCAGTTAGCAAAGCTGGTGTTACATTCATTTCTCGGGCACTGTCTGGGTGTGAGAGCAGCAGATTTGCTGTGGCAAGATGCTGACGCTGTGCAGCTCTGCGCTGGTGAGGTTGGCTGGATGCTATGCTGTGGGTAGGCCATGCAGAGAGAGCAGCGACCTGCTGCACTGTGTGCGAGCAGTGTGTCTGCAGTGTGGGGATACAGGAAGGCTCCAGCACGGGGATTTATCTGATTTCTGTCTTTATCTGTCTATCCCTTATGCCTATCACTTAAATACACCCACGTCCAGAGAAAAATGCATCAACAGCTTGAAAAGCTCACAGCATCCTACATAACAGCTTCTGTCAGAAAGTAAGGAATACCATATTAAGTTAAAACTTCTGTGCGAATAACACTGATGTTGCATACAGAAAAATGTTTATCCTCCATTTTGGGAGCAGTGTCGTGAGATCTGCACTGATGACAACCACCAGATTTCACTTAGGAACTTATTTTACTTAGTATCTTCAGCATCCGTATCCCTTTCTTCTTACACAGTATTTTCGTTTTAAATAGGACACAAACATCAGTTTTTTAATAAGTGCTTTTATTTCTGCACTGTTACATTGAGTTACTTTAGGAATGTAGAAAGAAAACTGCGAAACAGTTGAATTCCCAAGGGGAATAAAAAGTACTCAAAGTACCTCACTGATGTTTGTTATATTCTAATTGCACTGAGTGGACACAGTTTTCTGAAGTTAGATACGAACTTTTAGGAGAAGCCTGTAGGTGAAAGGCTGGGCAGCACGCTGCAGTCATGGCCACTAACAGAGCACCCAGTGGTCTTCAGGAGCTCGGTATTGTGCTTTGCCTGGAGCAGTCCAGCTGCCAAACCCCATACCAACCTCACAGAACAGCCCTGCAAGTAAGACTTTGGGCTCTGTTCTTTTTATACTACCTAAATGTTAACCATCCAATTGTCAGCTCTCATTTTCCTGTTACAAGTCTTAGATAATTTCATATTCACCACTATTTCTTTTGTGTCTGCCCGGACTAGAAAGTGAGACTTCAACTCCGAAAGCCGCACAATTCCATTGAAAATAAGCACGTAAATCAATAAAACATTTGTCTCTTGTGGTTATAAAGAAGAGAACGAAAACGTGGCATTTTCAAGCTCAAGAAAATCCAGGAAGTGAGAAAATCCAGGGTTTTGCTGTATTTCGAAATGTCAAGATTTTGACATTCTGATTCATGCGTTTTGAATGTCTTGGGATGGAAGTCCTATAACTTAAAGACAGACTTTTAGCTTGCAGGCTGTGTATCTGAAAGGAGACTAATTTAATCAGCTGAAGAGAACACTTAATAAGCTTCTTAAAAAAAAGTGGAAAGAGTGTCTCAGTTCATATTTTACTGTCAGACCAGCACAATTCTGGTGTAAACAATGAGGAGTACATCCTGAATTCAGTTTTCTTTTCCTAAAGCACTGTGTTCATGTCTCGTAGCTTCCTACCAATAATTAAAATGCCAAATATTGTACTCATTTCTTAATCTCACTGCCTTATTGTTTCTAAGGCCGAAACAGCACTCTCACAGATGTCAGTAAGCTCAGCGAAAAACAAAGCAGTTTCACAACTGAGCTCTGCGTTTTTAAATACTTTTTCTTTCTCTTTTTCTGTTACTCTTTCTTTTCCCCTTATTTTTCTTTCATTTTCCCTTCTATTTATTTCTCTTTTTCCCTTTCTTTTTCTTTCTTTTTCACTTTCTTTTTTTTTCCTTTTTCCCTTTTTCCTTTCTCTTTTTTTCCTCCTTCCTTTCTCTTTTCCCCTTGCTTTTTCCTTTTTGTTTTAAATTTTCTTTTATTTTTTTCTCTT
Organism: Lagopus muta; assembly: GCF_023343835.1. NCBI lineage: Eukaryota > Metazoa > Chordata > Aves > Galliformes > Phasianidae > Lagopus > Lagopus muta. Next base: position 31,134,100 of record NC_064435.1, read on the forward strand.
TGCAATCTTTTGAGAAAGATTTTTATTTACTTCTAATAACAAAAGCTCCTACCTCTTTATTCCAAACAGAGCCATTGTTTTTCTGCATTTCAAAACATTGAAATAAAATGACTTTTAGTGGGAATTTCAGATTCAATGTGTTGGAGAACTGAGATTTCTAGTAACAGTTCTAAGGAGAAGACGATAAAGTTTTATTTTGTTCTTCTCATTTCAGAACTCCTGACCTTAAGAACACACAAATAACTTGTACTTTATTTGCATCCTCCATGTTGGAAAACAGAATACTGTAACTTAATAATCAAGATAATGAATACCAGCCTGTCTCCCAGTAGTGCTGCTGAGATTCTTATTAATGTGTGTACACCATGTGGCACTGCTGCATCCTGAGCTGTCACTGTGTGAGACTGCAGCAGTTCCCCAAAATCCCGTGCTGGTAGGCTAAAAAAATTCAATGCATTGACATGCTTAAACTTCTTTTTCCCCACAAGCATACTTTGCCCTCAGCAGCACTGAATTTCATCTGCCTTTTACATTCATTACTGTAGGATCTCGCTACAGCTCTTAATAACCAAATTTTAAAAATTATTCCGTGTAATTTCGTATCATTAGAAATATTATCACTGCTATACTGTCCATTTCCTCATAAATTTAAGAATATAAATGAGGTCCCGGTGATGTCCCACCGATGAGCTCCCTTGAATATATATTGTATGTAGAATCACCGTGTCTCAAATTTAAAATGAGTTTTGAGAAATGAGAGGATCGAAAGTTAATTAGTAGCAAAATGACAGAGATGTCATGCTTTCTTTTCTTTGCCCATCTACTAAATCCCTTATGACTGGTGAAGTTTTGCAGCTTTGAAGAATAAACTAGCAGGAAGCAGGCATGGGGTTTTCTGTCTGTTTGAAGGGTTTTGCTCCTCAGAAAAAAAGAAAAGAAAAAAAAGGAAAGAAAAAAAAAATCCCACGAAAATAAAACCACTCTGGTCTCATTTGCATTTTAAAACTTCCAAATGCTACTGTTCAGATATAATCACCAGAATACAGAGCATGTGGAGGGATAAGAGAGAGCTCTTCTCATCTTTGTGATGAGACTTAAAGAGAAAGGTGTTGGAATTTCCCACATTTGGGGGTTCATAGCACTAACAAGGCTGAGAACTCACCAAACAGAAATGGATTTTTTAACTTGCTGTCCACCAACACCTTGAGGCTCAAAGATAACCAGACAGTAGAGTTCCATACATAAATTTGCACACAATACAAAGAAATTTCAAAGAGATCCAAAAATCAGGTGAAAAGAAAACATAACAGACCCGTTGGGGGCCTCTCGGGCAGCATAAATCGGGAGGCAAACAGAATAAAGGGATCTCCAGTCACCCTTGGAAACAGCTAGCTGTAGCACTGAGTAGATAGTAGATAAGCTTAAGTAGATAAGAAGGAACAAAGATAAACCCATAGCTTGCAAGTGAGGTTCTCCTTTTGCTTGGGACATCTCTCAGGTTACTTTTTGAGCTGTCAGAGCAGCACTAAGGACAAAGGCATGTACAGGAGGGCAGAGCGTGGCAGTGACTTGCAGGAGGTCAGAGGGTCAGGGCAGAGCTATAAGCAGATCCAAGCTTCCCACTTCCCTGTCAGCACCTTCCCCCACTTCTGTTTCCTGGATTTTTCTGGGAGTCTTGTATTTAAAGGCGGCGTATAGAAACCACATAGGAGGCATCCCTCTTGTAACAGTGGGATGCTGAGCTGCAGCTGCTACCTTCTCACTCTGCTTATCTGGTCTGTTCACTAGCAACCTGCCTGCAAACACAGAGGAAAATAACGTAAAGCAGAACAATAACTACAAGGAGGAAAGGGGGATGGAGGGTAGGAATGGGATTTGTTTTCTGTCTGGCGTAAGACAGCTATTTTTTTCAAACTGTTGCTTACAACCAAGGAAAAACATGAAGTTAAATGTAAGATATGAAGCATTTCTAAAGCTGCATTATGAAAAAGTACAATTAATCCATGCTGCGTTGGTTGGAACTGGAGTCTCATCCTTCTCTTCAGCTATAAAAGCAAGACAGCCCAACCCTTAATTACTCCATGCTGCTTCTGCTGCAAGAAATAAATACCTTGTGGGTTTTTTTTAATAATTGATAGTTTTGTCATTCTTGTAACTTAAGACTTCATCCAGTCGATGAACCAATTGCTCAATTAAGCTGTCTCTTGACTTCCCAAGCTTGTCAGTTCAGCAGAAACATGTTTGGCTTCCTCCCCATTCACAGTGGGGGCTTACACTTGTTTTTGTTTCAGAATCAGTACTTCTCTAACGCCTGAAGATACACATTGTTGGAAGAATGCTATACACTTCACAGTACACTTAGTCCAGTGGAATTTGATTCCATCGAAGAAACAGAAATAACTAATGATCTGAGTGTAATAAATCAGCAGCAGCTATAAATAAATAATATTAATATAAATATATATATATAAATATTATATATTTATATTATATATAATATAAATAATATAAATAATATAATAAATAAGCTAGCAGCTTATTTCTGTGGGGAGGGGGTAAAAAAAGCCAGAGTTTTCTACTTAGAGGTACAATTTAGGAAAAAAAACTCTTCCTGAACGATAATGTTATAAATTCTAGAAAAACAAACTGAATTTAACCCAAAGATTGCATAGAGTATTAGGAATAGTTGAACTGACCTCTCAATCACTCTTGAACAGTGTGACTTCTCATCTTGGTAAACATTTAGCTGTAATTACATGATGCAGATCATGCACCGCTGTTGACAACAGCATCATACAAACCTGCTCATGCAGCACATGCCGAGCACATGGCAGAGGAGAGAGGAAGAAAAGATGAAAATTAGAGGAGATATTAAACGACTTAACAGGGGTAAAACAGCAGCCAGCACCTTCTATAACATAAACAAACGCATTGCCCAGTTTCTCTTCCCTTGCTCCTGGCATGGACCAAGCTTCCTGCAGTTTGGAGCAAAACTAGAAGAAAGAATTCACTTCAATTCAGACTTTGTACATCACAGTGACTCCATTCTAAGTTTTTCCCAAATACCAAGAGATGCTCATATGGCACAGAAACAATCTAAAAGTGGTACAGAAAAAAATAAGCATTATACACGACAGTGAAAGAATGGTAACAGTTCAGAAACCAACAGATGTCTGAGGCTCATTATTCTAGAATTTGTTATCCTGTCACAGTGACATTTTCAGTATGGAAACAATAATTCTATAACTCAGTCAGTTTGAATTACTTTTATTTTTAGCATCAGTAAGATATGCAGTCTTACAAAACACATTTGATAAATATCTGGTAATTAATTCCTTTCCAAAACACCAAAATCTAAAAAACTATCAGTATAGGCAGTAGTATAGGCAATTAAAAATAAAATTTTAAAGAAGATATAGGAAACCAGTGATTCACCACAGACATGGTCTGATAACAGGAGGTTATTTTTTGATACTTTAGCAATAACCAGTAGGGTCAGATCAATTTCATCAAATTGAAAAATTCCTTTATGATTAGTAATGATCTAGCTCGTTTTATTTAAGATAAGATTCATTCTTCTACTGTGAACTAGAAAGAGAAGCTCACACATTGCTGAATTGTAATTGCAATGGATTGCTCTTTGCAGAATCTTTATCTGCACAGTTGCACCCATCACGTCATCATTTCTGCTACTTCTGTTTCCCTTTCATTGGGTTAAAAAAGCAAATAAATATTTACATAGGTAAAGCTTGGGATGTGTGATTTCACCTGGAGCCTCCCCACAGTGCTCTGTCAGATTACCACCACAGCCTCCTGCTCCAGCTCCCACCCTGCACTGTGAACAGCCTGCAGTGCTGGGCTTAAACTCAGGTGATGGCTCCCGTGGCATGACACACTGCACAACCACTTCACTTTTTTCTCTCCTGGGAACTCCACTGACAATTCTGGATAGGATTTCTGAACAGTTCTGCAGCTCAACTTCTCTTGTAGAGATGAGGGCAAGCCCTGAGAGGGCTTCCAGCTTCTTGCTTCAAGCCAAGTGATGGAGACTTCAGAATAGCAAAGGCAGTTAGGAAAGAAGCAAAAAATTCAAATCCAACATTCACTGAACTTATCTTTGTTGTATCACTACAGATATATTTATAAAAGTATGGCGAACCTCCCTCTTCCTCTGATTTTACCTACACTTGTGAGAAAATTCCTCCAAAAAAGGTATTTTTACAAGGGCTGTTCAGAAAGTAATACCTTCTATTTTATTATGTCAGCTCACAAGTTCAGGAACAGATGGTGGTGGTATACAATAGAAGCTGAACATTCCCACCAATATCCAATATTTTGTTGCCGTGTGACAGATGACAGCAGAGTTACAGTCTGACAGAATGGCGTCAGACATGGAGGTGCATATGAAGCAAAGGTGTGTCAGTGAACTCCTCCATGTGGAAAAAAATGGCACTGAAATTCATCAATGCTTGCTGAACACTTATGGAGACCAAACAGTAGATGTGAGCACAGTGAGGTGTTGGGTGGTGTGTTTCAGTAGTGGCGGCTGCGACACGAGAGATAAACTACATTCCAGATGGACATGCACAGCTGTCATGGTACAAAATGAAGAGTGTCTTGATCAACTCATCCACTTGAACTGGCAGATTAAGATTAGGTAACAGAGTGTATGGAGCTGAATATTGGCTTCAATGCATTGGAAATTGTGGCAATGTTACAATATTGCAAAGTTTGTTCCAGGTAGGTCTGTCCCATAAATGCTCACACAGGCACAGAAAGAACACCATATGTAAGTTTGTCAGGCTCTATTAAACAAATATGTGGCTGAAGGTGACAGTTTCTTGGATCACGTCATTACTGGCAATGAGACATGGTGTCACCACTATGAGCTAGAGTCAAAATGGCAGTCCATGGAATAATGACATTCAAATTTCCCACCAAAGAAAAATGTCAAGACGCAGCTCTCAGCAGGATGTGCACTGTCTTTTGGAATAGGAAAATGGTGATACTTGTGGATTTCCTGGCACCTGGGCAAACCATCAACTCTAACCATTGCATCATCACACTGACCAAACTGAAGCCTTAAACGACCACAGTCAGTCCAAAGAAGGACAACCTTTCTCTTGCAACACAGTAACATCAGGCCCTGTACCAGTTTGAAGCCCATGGAACACACTACCAATCATGGCTGGACTGTCCTACCATACCCACTGTATAGTCCAAATTTGGCACTTTCTGACTTCCACCTTTGGGCTGATGAAAGATGGACTGCATAGAATCATAGAATCATAGAATTACTCAGGTTGGAAGGGACCTCAAGGATCATCAAGTCCAACTGCAGTCTAACCATAGTACCCTAACTCTGACAACCCTCTGCTAAATCATATCTCCGAGCACCACATCCAAATGGTTTTTAAACACATCCAGGGATGTTGACTCAACCACCTCCCTGGGGAGCCTATTCCAATGTTTAACCACCCATTCTGTAAAGAAGTGTTTCCTAATGTCCAATCTAAACTTACCTTGGCGCAACTTGAGGCCATTTCCCCTCGTCTTGTCACCTGTCACCAGTGAGAAGAGACCAACCCCGCTCTCACTGTAAGCACATTTCAGGTACTGGAAGAGAGTCTCCCCCTCAGCTGCCTCTTTCCCAGACTAAACAGCCCCAGCTCCCTCAGCCTCTCCTCATAGGGCTGATTTTCCAAGCCCTTCTCTAGCCTCGTCGCCCTTCTTTGGACCTGCTCCAGTACCTCCATGTCCTTTCTGTACTGAGGTGCCCAAAACTGAACACAGTACTCAAGGTGAGGCCTCAACAATGCCAAGTACAGGGGCAGGATGACTTCCCTAGTCCAGCTCACCACCATTCCTGATACAAGCCAGGATGCCATTGGCCTTCTTGGCCACCTGGGCACACTGCTGGCTCATATTCATCTTACTGTCCATCAGTACACCAAGGTCCCCTTCCATCAGGCAGCTTTCCAGCCACACCTCCCAAAGCCTGTAGGGTTGCCTGGGGTTGTTGTGACCAAAATGCAGGACCCGACACTTGGCCCTATTGAAACTCATGCCATTAACCTTGGCCCATCGATCCAGTCTATCCAGGTCTCTCTGCAGTGGCCTTCTCCTCTCTGGCAGATCAACACTCCCTCCCAGCTTGGTGTCGTCTGCAAACTTACTGAAGGTTTACTCAATCCCCTCATGAAGATCATCTGTGAAGATGTTAAACAGAAGCGGCCACAGTACTGAGCCTTGGGGGACACTGCTTGTGACCGCATGCCAACTAGATCCAGCTCCATTGAATCATAGAATCATAGAATCATAGAATCACTAAGGTTGGAAAAGACCTAAAAGATCACCCAGTCCAACCGTTCACCTATTCCCAATAGCTCCCACTGAACCATGTCCCTCAACACAACATCCAGTCTTTCCTTGAACACCCTCAGGCTCGGTGACTCCACCACCTCCCTGGGCAGTCCATTCCAGTGCCTGACCACCCTTTCTGAAAAGTAATACTTCCTCATGTCCAGCCTGAATCTCCCCTGCCGTAGCTTGAAACCATTCCCCCTGGTCCTATCACTAATGACACGAGAGAAGAGGCCGACCCCCAGCTCACTACAACCTCCCTTCAGGAAGTTATAGAGAGCAATAAGGTCTCCCCTGAGCCTCCTCTTCTCCAGGCTGAACATTCCCAGCTCCTTCAGCCTCTCCTCATATGGCCTGTGTTCCAGACCCCTCACCAGCTTTGTTGCCCTTCTTTGAACACGTTCCAGGGCCTCAATATCTTTCTTGCAGTGAGGGGCCCAAAACTGGACACAGTACTCGAGGTGCGGCCTCACCAGTGCTGAATATAGGGGAACAATCACCTCTCTGCTCCTGCTTGCAACACTGTTTCTGATGCAAGCCAGGATGCCATTGGCCTTCTTGGCCACCTGGGCACACTGTCGGCTCATGTTCAGCCGAGCATCAATCAATACCCCCAGGTCCATTTCCTCTACGCAGTCCTCCAGCCACACCGCCCCAAGCCTGTAGCGTCGCCTGGGGTTGTTGTGGCCGAAGTGCAGGACCCGGCATTTGGCCTTGTTGAAACTCATCCCATTGGCTCCAGCCCAGCTCTCCAGCCTGTCCAGATCCCTTTGTAGGGCCTCGCTACCCCCAGGCAGATCCACACTTCCAGACCACGACTCTTTGGGCCCGGCCATCCAGCCAGTGCTTCGCCCAGCAGAGCATACACCCATTCAGACCTTGGGCAGCCAGCTTCTCCACGAGAATGCTATGGGGGACAGTGTTCTAACTGCACTTTGGCTTTTCTAATTTTCTCCCTGCACAGCTTCACTACATACCTGTAATCCTCTTTAGTAGCTTGCCCACTCTTCTAGAGACCATAAACTTTCCTTTTGTTCTTGAGTTCCAGCCAAAAGTCTCTGTTCAGCCAGCCCGACCTCCTTGCCCGTCAGCTCATCTTCCGTGACATGGGGATGGTCAGGTCCTGCACCTTTAAAACAATTTCCTTAAAATAAATTCCCAGCCTTCCTGGGTTCCCAAGCTCTCCAAAACTACCTCTCAAGGGACCCTCTTAACCATGGTCCTAAAGAGGTTGAAGTCTGCCCTCCAGAAGTCCAAGGTGGCAGTTCTGCTGACTCCCCTCTGTGGTTCAACAAGGAAAGAGAAATCTAGCATCTCATGATCACTTTGCCCCAGATGGCCTCCAACCTTTACATCCCCCACCAGACCTTTTCTGTTAACAAACAGCAGGTCCAGGATATTGCTTCTCCTCATCGGCTCCCTCACCAGCTGTGTCAGGAAGTTATCTCCCACACACTTTAGGAACCTCTGGGTCTGTTCCCTGTCAGCTGTATTATAGTTCCAGCAGATGTCTGGGAAGTTGAAGTCCCCCACCAGAACAAGGGGGAATGGCCTAGAGACCTCACCCAAATGTTTATAAAGCATCTCGTCCACCTCTTCATCCTGGGTGGGTGGCCTGTAACAGACTTCCACAATAGCATGGGCAACATTTTCCTAGCAATGACACAATCATAACAGCTTTTTAACAGCGCAGATTGGTGCAGATTTTTATGAAAGTAGCATGTAGGCTCTTGTTCATTGCTGGTGAAAATGCATAGCTAATAGTGGTGACCATGTTGAAAAATAGTGTTTTGTAGCTGAGAATTTGCTCAGTAGAACAGTGTTATTGTGCTCTTTTGTATGTGTTATAGTTTCCATGAAAATTAATAGGAGGCATTACTTTCTGGGTGACCTACACATGTTTTGAAGAAATTGAGTACACAAAAAGATGCTGGTTTGACTTACTGGAGAGTTAATGTATTGTTTTCATACAGTATTTTCCAAATAGTCACCATTTTGGCTGCAGGTTTCATTTGTGTTGTCCTTTCACATGCATTGAGATAAATACATTTGAATACCAAACACCAAAATAGCTGATTTTTGAGCCATTTCAGCCATTTCAACACGGCCTGATTTCCAGTGTCAGGGAATCGTGGGTGCTGCATACTTGAGGAACATCAACAGCCGCAGACATTACGCATTGGCAACACATTCTCTCACCATGGGAACGGAGAGGATCGTAGGCCTGTTTCCCTCTGTTTCCACTCTTCTGCATCTTTCCAAGGATGCCCCAAAATGGTGACCAAGTGTAGATCACTGCCAACCACCCTGATATCTTTTGGAGTTTCCTCCTTCCCTGCCTCCATCTCACACAACCATCTTTCCTCTAAACTGTTCTGGCAGGCTGATAGGGATTGGGCCTCAGATTACCACCGGAGTGTTTCATCACAGTATTTTGGAGGAGCCTTGCCCTGGAGGAATCCTGCAGACTTCCTGCCTGCTCACAACAGGAACAGCAACCTCCAGGCTGAGTTTTGTTGTCTTCATCTTCTCACCATCATCATTTGCTGTTAAGCCGGAAGCCTGGTTCATTCTGTGGCATCGTAAAACCCAGTGAGACAATAGTCCATGCTGAAGCCTGGCTGATCCTGCTTCCCACCACCCTGTGGGGATGTCAGCTGCTCATGGTGGCACAGCAAAAAGCTCTCCCTAGGACAGTGTAATCACATTTGTCATCTGAAAACTGGAGAAAGAGGAGTGTGGAGGGGTTAAAGCAGAGAAAAACTTCCTTCTTGTGGGAAGCATGTAATGGAAAGATCATCCAGAAGAATGTAATATATTTGAATAATATTCAACATAATATTGAGAAGGAAATATATTCAGTAATGGTGTATTACAAGCTCTTTTCTGAGAAACAATATATTCTATATATTTTCTCCAAAAGGTTTCTAGAAGGAATACTGTGGCAAATTATAGAAAAAGTTAGGACTAAAATGGAAATGGTGGTTAATATATAATATGTTAGAAAATAATATGTTATCCTGTTAGCCTCTTCTAGTGAGTAGTGCTACTGAAGACCTCATGCATATAATCACAGAATCGCAGAATGGTTTGGGAGGGACCTTTAAGATCATCCAGTTCCAGCCCCCTGCTATAGCAGGGACACCTCCCTCTAAACCCTTTACATCCTAATACAAAACCTCTTCTGTCTGCATATTTGTTTATTAACCAGCTGCCTTCCATTCTAACAGAAAAAAGAAAATGGTTTATTATCTTCAGCCCTGATCCCTCCATCTGAAATACACATGGACACCATTACGGAATTTTTCCATGCTCATTAATGCCAATGTGTGTTTTCTCTCCCAGAGAAAGAATATTAGCAGATTTCCATGACCCAGTGCTGCTTTCTTTCCAGAGGCCTGCTGGAAGCAGCGCGGCTCACACAGCCGCGGGCTCTGGCATCCCCGTGCAAGGGCTATCAGTTTGCATTAGTCACAACAAACCTCCTTCCATCTCGTGGGGCCTTTGCACAGAACAGTTGCTGGGCGAAGGCTGCCTCGTTCTTATCTCTTTTGGTTGCCAACAAAAGAAATTATAAATGAGTGGCAGGCAGGACCGCATTCTGGAGGGGGTTTGTAACAGAGACTTTGTCTTCTGGAAGCTGGGCGGTGAAGCTTCTTCCTGCAAATCCCAGGCACAGGGAGGATCATTTTCTATATCTGAAAGGCAAGCATAGAGGCTTAATTATGAGTAGTGGAGATCTTTCACTAATTTCATCATCTTGAAAGCTATTTCTCAGGAGACTGGGGGCACAGCTAAAAATGTCTCGCCCACTCCTTTAAAATTGACATTAAAAAAAAAAAAGTGATTTTTCTTTAGTCGGGAAAAAAAAAAAAGGAGGGAGAGTGGAGGGGACAAAAGCAAGGAAATTTTGCAGCATTTTTTTTAGGCATCAAGGTCATCAAGAGAATTTCCCAGAGCACAGGACTTTAAAAGACTGTTCCAGAGCTCATTTCTTTATCTTTCCTCATCTGGGCCTCAAATTCTGCTTCACTTTTAATTTCAACACCTTTTAATTCCAGAAGCACTGCCTATTCACTAGCATGTATGTGGTCATATTGAGAGGTTGGTCATGCTTTAGCAGGTGTTGGTTAACAAATATTGCTGTACATTCTAATCTACACCAGATACAAGCCATTATTCTTAATCTCATTTAAATACAGGATAGGGAAAATCTTGCCATATTATACATTGAAGTTTGTTATAGCACTAGCCCTGCACAGATAAACATGTTACTAACAGGGCTGCAAAATAAGTACCGAGGGTCAACAAAGAAAAAGCATGAAGTTTGTTTCTGGGGCTAATTTGTCTCCTTTGACAAAGTAATGAGATCAAAGAAAATGATCTCTTCCAAACCAACAAAAGCGTTCTGTGAGAGGGATCACCTTGTCAGCTCTGAATTTTATCTCTTTGTGTGCGTTTCAAAGGAAATACCTTAAAACAGAGTACTCTGAAGACAATTTAAAGCACTTCTTACATTTTGATTGGTTTACATCCTGCTGAAGATCAGTCAACAATGTCAACAACAGCCAAAAAAGCACACGCAGGAGCTGCAGAGAGCTCATAAACAGCACTGGGTACGAAGGACAGAAAAAGAAGTGGGGGAACACAGAATTTGTAGTCATTACTCTAGCATTAATTTACCAGGTAATTACATTTACATAGCTAGTAAAGTCACTAAGTAAATTTCAGAGAAAAGGAAGGAGGAAGCACATTACAAGAAGTCCACAGATCCATTTCAAGACACTTGCAACTCCAAGCAAGAAAGACTGACCTACAGACCAAATGGGAGAGCTTTGCCTGCTCCAGAATGCAGCTGGCAGCTGTGCTGGACACTTGCAGTCCATCTGAATGGTTCACGACGTCTGCAGCAGAAGTGTTCAAGATGTTTTGATCTGTGGGCTGCTAATGTGTGACCAGTCTCACAATTTTAAACCTGTTTGTGCCAGATTTGCATCTCAGAGCTGCTTTTGGTTGGCCTCAATGGCCCTGGCCCATTGGCCAGCTGTCCACCACGTGCTGGGTGCTGAGTCTACAGGCACAGCAAATGGCAGCAGAGATAGTTATTAGATAAAACACACTAATTCACACATAGTGATGCTGAATCAGTCATCCTGCAAATCCCTAGACGTGGTGCCTGCATTAATTTTAGCAGAAGGCAATTCCTATAACACTAACATTTCTAGACAACTGTGATTTTAGATAGCAATCATTTCTTTTCCCAAAAGTCTTTGTTCAAATAAAGGTGATGACAGACAAGCACATGCCCAGTGGCTATTTCCCCCCAGCCTACAGCTCCTCAAACAGTTAATGAGCCATTTCAGTTCTTCTGATATGTGGCACAGAGGAATCATGTGAGCTGGATTAGCATGATCTGTTTTGCCATATTTGTTATTTCCACTAAGTTATGTCGTACTTGTATTGCAGAATCACAGGATCACAGAATAACAGAATTGTGAGGATTAGAAGGGACCTCCAGAGATCATCAAGTCATTACCATTATTTACATTTAATCCTGACAAATTAAATGGATCGGGGCATTACCATGACAACCTCACAGAAAAAAAGAGGGATATTTCTGTTCAAGTGAATGGCTGAACAGCTGCCTTCACAAGAAAGCATCGTTCAAAATCTCAATTTTTCATTCACTAAGTAGGGGTAATAAGAATCACAGAATTATAGAATCGTTGAATTGTAAGGGCTGGAAGGGATCTCCATAGATCATCTAGTCCAATCCCCCTGCTAAGCAGGCCTCCTACAGCAGGCTAGGTAGGCAGCCAGTTGGATCTTGAATGTCTTCAGAGGAGGAGAATCCACAGCCTCACTGGGCAGCCTTTTCCAGAGCTCTGCCACCCTTACTGTGAAGAAGTTCCTTCGCATATTGGTGCAGAACTTCCTGTTATCCAGTTTATGTCCATTTCACCCTGTTTTGCCCCCAAAGACCACTGAGAAGAGGTTAGCCGTGCTCCTTAGTCTTCCACACTTAAGGTATTTATAAACACTAATAAGAACACCTCTCAGTCTTCTTTTCTCAAGGCTGAACAGGCCCAGATCACACAGCCTTTCCTCATAGGAGAGATGCTCCAGGATCTTTACCATCTCTGTGGCTCTCTGATAGACTCTCTCCAGGAGATCCCTATATTTTGTACTGGGAAGCCCACGGCTGGACACAATACTCCAGGTGAGGCCTGACCAAGGCAGAGTAGAGGAGAAAGATCACCTCCCTTGATCTGCTGGCTACACTCCTTTTAATACACCCCAGGATTCCATTGGCCTTCTTGGCCACCAGGGCTCACTGCTGGCTCATGGCCAACGTGTCATCCACCAGAAGATCTATGAGTAAAAATACAATGCAGGAAAAACTACTGATAGGCTCAGACTACTGTGTGTGAAGCCATCCATCACTGACTCAATGCTTGCAAGTCCTTCTCCATTTGCCTGAAGCTTCTCATTCTCTCATCATCTGGACAGGGTGAGAATTGTTTATTTGTCTGGAGTGCAGCTGAATCCAGGCACAGAGCTGCAGCTCCTAAGCATTAACAGAAACAATACATTTGCCCTCACAGCATGTCAAGAAGCATGGTCCTATGTGCTTTGCTTAAAAATAGTTGTAGACAAAGCAGCAGAGGAAGAACCAGAAAACTTTGAAAGGCAAATCCAGCACCTTGTTGGTTTACTTGGGACACTTGGTCGTACTCAGAGTGGCTTCTCAACCTCTTCATGGCCCCTGGACCTCCACATGCTTTGAGGAATTGTCGTATCAGAGTTCTGCCTGCGTGAAAAACTGTCAGCTTGCAATCTGAAAGCTCATCTTACTGATACTTTATCCCCCTGTAAAGCTAACGGGGATGAATATACAGCACGCCTTATGAATGCTGCCTTTCATCATCTCCTCCAGTTTCAGTCACTCTCAGCAGCTCTGTTCCAAGAAAGCTGGACAAATAACCAAATGCCGAAGTGTATGAACCTGAAAGTCTGACACCTCACTAAAGGGTGTTACTTAGGTCTTCCACATGAATCTTTCTCTACCCATGGCTCAGTAACAATGCTGCAAATGGTTTGCTATTCGAGCAAGAATTTAAAAAATCACTTGCCTTCCCTACAAAGCCTCTTCTTCAACTAACATCTGGGTCATTTAGATGGCTAACAGGTTCACTTTTAACTGCAGGAAAAAGAAAAAAAAAAAAAAAAAAAAAGAACTCCTTCAGATGAGAGGTGCCTAAATATCTTATTTATCAAAAGTGACAAAACTTCACTCAGTTAAACAGGACAAGTTGAGCCAAATAAACCTCAGAAAGTTCAACAAGGCCAAGTGCAAGGTTCTGCACCTGTACCAAAGCAATTCTAAGGACAAATATAGGCTGGACAGAGATTGGACTGCAAGAAGACTTGTGGAGGACTTGAGGGCTCTTGTTGATGAAAAACTTAAAACAAGCCAGCAGTGTACACCTGCACTACGGAAAGCCAATGGTATCCTGGGCTGCATCAAAAGAGGGGAGCCAGCCAGGCGAGGAGGTGATTGTCCCCCTCTACTCTGCCCTCATGAGGACTAATCTGAAGAACTCAGCCCAGACCCGAGGCACCCAGCACAGGAAAGACATGGAGATGTTGGAGCAAGTCCAGAGGAGACCATGAAGATGGTCAGAGGGTTGGAGCACCTCTTCTATGAAGGAAGGTTGAGGAAGCTGGGCTTGTTCAGAGGCTAGATTTAGATTAGATATAAGGAAGAAATTCTTCATTATGTGGATGTATTGTGTTGTAACTTGGCAAGCATCTCAGCACCACATAGCCTTTTTGCTCACTTCTCCCACTCCAAAAAGGGGTGGGGGACGAGAATAAGAAAAAAAAATGTAGAACTTCTAGGTTGGGATAAAAACTACTTACTAGGATAGAAAAGGAAGATAGAAATAACAATAAAAATAATACTGCATTTATTTACAAAACAAACAATATACAACACAATTGCTCACCACCTGCCAACCAATGCCCAGTCAGCCACTGAGCAGCAGCTGCCTCTCTTGCCATCTCCCCTGCGTTTTGTAGATTTTTTCACATGATGACATGTGTATGGAATATGTTTATGTTAGCTGTCCTGATTCTGTCCCTTCCCAGCTCCTTGTGCTCTGCAGCCTCCTCACTGGCAGAACAATATGAGAAGCTGAAAAATGGAAACATTGTCTCAGGACAGCACTGCTCAGCAGCAACTTGTTGTGTATTTGCGTATATTTGTGTGTTACCTACATTGTTTTTCTCCTAAAGCTACAACATAACAGATGCTATAAAGAAAATCAACTCTGTCCCGCATGAAACCAGGACAGGGAGGTGGGGCACTGGCACAGGCTGCTCAGAGAAGCTGTGGACGCCCCATCCCTGGAAGTGTTCAAGGCCAGGTTGCGTGGCCCTGGGCAACTTCATCTGGTGGCAGGCGTCCCTGCCATGGAAGGTGAATTGAAACTAGGTGATCTGTAAAGTCCCTTCCAAGACAAATCATTCTGTGATCCTGAAGCTAAACCAGCCTGAAGTTCACTGCAAAACTGACAGAAAAACTGGGATACGGTGGATTCTCCAATCTGATTCTTTCTCATCTTCCTGGAAAGAGATTCTTGCTTTCTGCGAGCAATTTAACAACTACATGACAGGACTGTTAGGTTCTCAATTCACAATTCATTGCAGTTTGACTTGTTTTAACTGGGTAAGAATAGCAATGGTAACAATTAGATTTCATAAAGCATGCTTGTAAAACAATGTAAGATTGCAGAGACTGTTTCCCACTGTTTCTGCCCTCAGCTGAATAAATTTACCTTGAAGACAAGGATACCCAAGTAGTATAGGTCTCTTATGCATTTAACATGTATTACTTTTATGTGACTCTCTTCTGACCATGGGAGTCTTGGTGTCCACATGGAAGGTATGGACAGTAGATGGCTGTGCTTAGGCAATGGATGGCCTGCTCAGCTGGAAATGGTAAAGCCAACATTTGTTAGAGGAAGTAAAAGAAATGCTACAGACAATTAAAGTACTAGATGAATAGCACCACAGAGATTAAGATCAAGCAGCAAAAGCTTGTTTGAGCACAATGACCTCTCTAGATATGCTCTTGTTGTCAACACTGGACAGCTTATTACTGTCCTGCTGCAGTTCCCACAGGATAAGCCCAGTCCTTGAGATATCCTATCCTTGGTTCAATAATCACTGGCAACAAGTTCTCCTGGTTTCTCCTTCACTGCTTTGCAAGAGTCCACACCTAATACAATAGCACATATTGCTGTCTTCATTATTTTCTACCACCCTGTATTTAATTCTGTGATTAATTACTTTCATCTGTTACACGATATCAAGGTATGCACAGGGTGCCACAGATCCCTAGCCTCAGCACAGGCAGCAGGACTCAGCCTCTCAAGGCATCAAGCATCTTTCACACATTTGACAAAGTCACAGAGAAAATGGAAGAACAAGTTTGCTTTCTAAGCAAGATTTTAGAAGCTCTCATTTCTCTGTTATGCAATGAACTTTCTTTTTCCTTTTTCTCCTTCCATCAAAAAGGTGTCCCATCTACTTTGAGTCAGTTTTTGTTACTGCAGTGTTTGTCAACATCTACCTTATACAACTGAAAAGCAAATTTCGTTCCACGGCTTTCCTAATTCACTTGTTGAATCTAATCACTTGTACTTCCACACACACTGTAGACACATTTCAAGTGGAAAACCAGCAGTAAATACTTTGATTCTATGATGCAAAAAATTGTCAGTTATAATTTTTAAACTTCTGTTTATTTCCACCAAACAAAGACATTTCTAGGCCTTATTAAGTGAAAAGAACATGATTTAGCAGAGGGCTGTTAGCATTAGGGTAGTATGATTAGGTTGCGGTTGGACTTGATCATCTTTAAGGTCTTTTCCAACCTGAGCAATTATGTGATTCTATGATTCTATGAAAAGCATTGATAATTCAACCACTAGCTCTAATTCCAGTGCTTATCATCCAAATAATTGTGAAAGCAAGTATTCTTTTTAAGTTAAAGGACATGGTGATAACATTTTTTCTTATTCCTGTAAACATATTGCTTTTGTCACAGAACTAGATTTCGCTAAAAAGGCATTGCTGGCAAAAATACTAACATTTCCTTCATCTTTTCTGTAGGATTTACCACAGTTCATCCATTGCAAGATAAATTTTACATAGAGAGTATCGTTTTAAGTTATCTGCAGGACAGTTACTTTGTGTGCTTACCTCCTCAGAATCTTAGGTGATATTCTTCTTTACCATTGGATTTATTTCTCTGGCTATGCTCATTAAAACCTAAAAAATTATCACCAGCCTTAACAGTTTGTCAGGTTTTAAATCCAATTAATAAAGGATTAAAGACAAAAAGATCAAAAACATCATGCTAAAGAAAAGAAGAGAAAAACAAGAAGAAAAAAAATTCAAAGATCAAAAATGTCGCTTTATTTCTCTGTAGAATTTAAATAAATAAATGACTCTGTATGATATCAAAAGATCTGAGACTTTCCAATACTGTCTAAAAATGCACTGCACTAATGCTCATTTTTATAATGAGGATGCTAGAACAAAAGAAAATGGTAGTCTCTGTGCTACCTCTCCTTCCATAACTTCTAGGAAAGACTTAAATTTCACTTTTAACTCTCCCATAGATTTAATGTGAAATGATCAAGCTTGATACATAGATGAGGTGTTCTGTCTACAAAAGGAAAATTCCTGTTAGCCCAGCAGACAGTGGTGTGCTTCTCTCAGCAGGACTTCCCTGCACCTGGTGGGAAAGGCAGGCCTTAAACCTGTGCAGGACACGCATCATACCACTTCTGCCTCTGCATCCAGGTGCAGGGGGTGCAAAACCACTTATTTTTGGTGAAAAATACTGACAGAGACCCACTGAGGTTTGCTCACCTGCACACCAAGGTTTTCCCCAAGTGAACCAAACGCCCATGTGTTTTGTTCATTTCCATGAGGACAATTCTTGCCAGATGTGACCAAGCTCCTGTGCATCAGAATGTGTTGCATGCAGCCTGGGTTTTCTGGACAGACGTTTCAAAACCTAACACTACATATTCTTGCATAAAAGAGGCTCTTTTATCTAGTACTTAGATACGGTGGTTAACTGAAAACAAAGGCATTTTTCCTTTTCCTGTTTGCTAAGCATTAGACTAGAGGGAGTCCTTTCAACCTCAGGATGACACAAACAAATACATCATACAATCCCTTTCCTTAGATGAGGAACTTCCATGTTAACGTTCATATTTTTATTCCCAGTCTTACTGGAAGACTGTCCCAAACACCAATTCCGTAACATACAGAAGTCAAGTAGTTTGGAGACTAAATTTTTGTTACATGGATGTGTTGTTATTTATTTATTGAAAAATGCAAGGAAGACATCCTTAAACCTCTGAGTAATTCCAAAAGGACCACAAACAAAACAAGAATATGACTCTGTACCAGTAGCTCATGCAAAGGCATCCACTAGATCCAGGCCCCAAGTTAATAAGTAAACTTTATTATTTGTCTGTTATTACAGAGCTGTCTAGAAGCAAGAAGACAGTATCCCATTAAGGAATTTTACCAAACTGTGTCACTTATTTACAAAAGTATTTGTTATTCATGAATTAGAGATGACAAAGGAATGCTAGAAATATATGTCCTTTATAGTTCTGCATTTTTGGCTTGCACAGAAGTGACTTATATGTCACTTATATGACAAATTCTCGTGGCTGTGAAGTTTCCCCATACCTTATAACAACAAATGGGAAGTCGCCAAAGGACTGAAAGAGCATTTATGGTTTACTTCATGTACGAGCTGCTGGGAATCCATAATGCTTCAGTATCAAATATACTGTTTGCTGTGGAATACAACAACATAGAGAAATGCTGGTCAACCTGATGTACTTGCAATGTTTTTTCATTCAGCACTGAGTGTAAGTGAAAAAAGTGGCATTGTTCACCACCTCCCAGAGAAGAAGGAAATCCACATAGTTTGGGAACTGAAGATGTGCTGATGTTCAAACTTCCTCAAAGGTCTTGCAGGCACGGGGCAAGACAGTGTCTGGTTTGGGTGCCTGACAGGAGCTGGAGACACTGAAAACCTTTGTGTAAATATCTGAATTGAGTTTACTTAAAACCTTCCTATAAATACCTGAATCAAGTTTCGGCACCAAACTTTGATAAAGGAAAGTCAACAGTGTAGGAAAGAGAGAACAAAGATTATCTACCTACATGGAGCCAGATGGGGAGTAAATATCACAGCAATTAGCGGATCCTGGAGATGCAAGACAGGGAAGGAGAAAACACAATAGAATAGAGCACTACTTCTGACCTATGGGCTGAAATAGCAGGTGTGATTTTCTTAATAAAGCATGGGTGGAAGGATGGAAATTTAAGTGAGAGGAGGTATAATTACAAACTTCGCTATGACTGTGATTCAGATGTTTATGAATAATTCTTCACACTTTCAAAAAATCCCCAGGGAAGGAAGATTTTCTGGTGCAAAAACTCACTGTGCCTGTTCTGATATCACAGATAGAAAACCACAGTTGTGCTAACCAGTGAGTTGATCTCACTAGATGGATTATGGAGGTCCACCAGAGAGAAACACAGAGCCAGAATTGTCAGCTGGCAGATGCACTTAAAGAGGACCAGGAGGGTTCTGCCTGTAACAGCAAGAGTATCTCTTACTTGCAATGAAGTGAATCAGCATCTGCAGTCCAGATGGTGAAATGTGAAGGGCTGCAGTGCCTGTGAACAAATGGGAAACTGAATAAGATGTTTCTCAGGCTGAAAACACATTCTAGCAGACTTTAGGCTTGCTTGCAATAAAGGAGCCTTCCAAGTTGCTGCCTAATAAGAACAAAGTCTTTCCCACTTCCTGGGAAGGAATTTATTATTGATTCTCAACAGAACAAAGTAAAACGACACAGCCATCAAATACTGCTCACAGAAATGTATCTTCTGCATCACAGCTTACTGCCTTTTTACATTCTTTCTAACTTAAAAATTCATTCACAAAAAAATTAGACCAGATCAGAGCAAAGAGAGTGCGCTCTTCCCCTCCCAGTATATGCTCTTGATGACGTAATGGATCATCTGCAGGTGTTATTACTGCTAACAGCAAAACAGATGAGCAGATATTATGCACGGGAGACAAGTTGCATCAGCAGTATTCCCACTCAGCAAGAACCTTTGCTTTTTTGCTTTTTTGCTCTGTTACTGAGAGATATAGATGGTTTCTGGCAGAAAACAACTGGTAGAAAAACAATGGAAGAAAAAAAGTGATTAAAGGCTTTTTGTTTCTCCTGTCCAATTCTTCAACCCTGTTTGCAGTCAAAAACTGTTTTTTGTTTTTTTTTTTCCCAAAATTTCATACTACAAATTGCATCAACATTTGTCTGCTTAGTGCTTGGTCAACAAGGCACTGCCCTAACCTGTAGCAGACAAACGCTCACAAAATGCCATGGTAAAGCAGAGCCTCAGCCACTTGCCATTTAATTCACTGCTGTTGGAAAGAAACGTTACACTCAAGCTATTACAGAGCACATTTTAATGTAGAGCTTTACAATCACTTGGAGGTCTTAGGAAAGAAAATAAAATAATAATATAAAGCAGCTGGCCTATTTCTGCGTCAGCACATCGCTCGCTCCACCTTTCACCTGAACATCCTGTGCCCCTTCTAGAAGTTCCTTAATTAACCCTTACTTTATCTTACAGCTATCAAATGTAAATTAATAGTTGTCTGGGGTCATCTTTCCAAGGTTACGTTGCACAGCATTCACCTGCTCTTGTCTGTCAAAATTAAA
Organism: Lagopus muta; assembly: GCF_023343835.1. NCBI lineage: Eukaryota > Metazoa > Chordata > Aves > Galliformes > Phasianidae > Lagopus > Lagopus muta. The sequence continues at coordinate 31,154,304 of NC_064435.1, forward strand.
TCTGGAGAGTGCTGAGTTGCTCCATAAAGTACGTCACTTGAAGATACAGTTTTTCACCTATACAGCAGAGCATGATCTTAATTTGGGGTTAATGAAGCAAACACCAAAGTCTCAGGGACTAAAAAAAAACACTCTACAAAATGCTTTTTTCCCTCTGGGACGGAAGAAAAGGGTGAAAATCCCTTTTGAGATTTCAGAGCCTCACAACTCTCTTTTTTACACACGGTAAGTTTATTTCAAAACAGCTTTCATTAATAAGCAACAGAATTCCCTTAACTGACCTTAGACATATGCAGGCTCTCAGATGGTAAGCAGTACTGCTTCAGGCTAAATAAGCAAGTGATGTGCAGTGTATGAAACGAGCAGAATCCTTCTCCTGCTCTCAGTCAGCACAGCTGTGAGTGACAGCACACAGCAAGTGACCAACGCGCACCACTGCAGCGCTGCAAAGGAAGTTTTATTCCCCTTGAGCCATAGCAAATACAGCCGTTCAGGTGTAAAGCATTTTCAAATGCATTAGTACTTCTCTGTTGATTCCCTGAGAACAGATATGCCTCCTGTATGCTTGGGTTAAGTCTGAGGGCTAAATTTGCTTTTGGAAAATAGTAAAATTTGAGGCTGTGAATTCTTGCTTTTATTAGTGACTTCTCAAGTAAGAACTGAGAAACAGATTGAATGTTATTACACAGTGGTAGATGGGAGTAAACTGTATTTATACAGTAACCCCTCAGCAATCATGAGTTAGCAACTGAGGAAAGCAATTATTTTAGAGCAAATACTTTTAGTAAGTATAATATTTCCCAGTACAAATTTTCACCCTTTGGACCTGGAAAAAAAGATGTAATAATTGAAATGAATTGCTGGATCTTGCTGGATCTATTTGGATTTTAAACCCTTTTTTTTTTTTTTTTTTTTTTTTAATGGGGAAATATAAAAAAAGACAAGGAAGGAGGAAATGAAACGAAACTAAATCCAGTGAATAAAACAAGATTTTAGAGATTTTCTGATTGGTTTTATAATTTTGCTTTTCACTTCCAGATCAACTTTAATTAATAATTAGTATACAATTATATACTCATATCTAATCAAAAACAATAATTAATCATCTTAATCATCTTAATCTGTTACATTATTTATGTAAATAAATAGATCATGCAAATTCATAATACATAAATGCAACAGAAAAATAAAAGCATTTCATTATTTATTCATGCTTCTTTCTTCGTTAATTTGGAGGTAAAAATACTTCAATTTCCTATCAAAATGCAAATATAAGAACAATATATTAAGGATTCCACTTGCAAGAAATACCTCAGTTTGCACTTAATGCCAGCCAAGCCTCAAAACACTCCAAAGTAGTGCCATTTGTGCACTGTAATAGCTTCCCTTTTCCTTCCAAAGCACAACCACATGGCATGCATATGCTCAGAATCACATCGGTAAGCCCTAAATCTGGCTCCAGAAAAAAAAATGCTATCAGCAATGAAACAGGTTTTTGTTTCTGCTGTTCCCTTATAACTCTTGGTTGAACGTGAAAGTTATGTCCACTGCTACAGAAAGTCTGTACTCGTGTTTGCCAGACATGGAGAATTCAGTGAATCCACTCAGCAAAATCACATCATGATTTTCTACCTTCCCATCATTCTCTCCATTTTCTCAAGTCTGTTTATTTGTCTGAACTCAGCTACTGTTCTGTCATTTGTATCATGAAATAAACAAAATGTTTATGGAGACTAACTACTAGGCACAGACGTGCACACACTTGCTCTGAGGTACATAAGCAAAAGTAATGGAAAATTACAAGTTTCTGCATTGGGTTACACCAGAGCCATATGTAACAGGATCTGGAGAAGATAAATTCCTTAATCAGGGTACAGAAACAGTTATTTTAAGCAAGGCAGGATGTCTGGAAGGATCTGGCCTTGAACATGACGAAGTGATATTTTCTGCTTGTTTTGTTAGTGAAGAGGAGATGAGTTGGCTGGATTGAAAAACCATATCTTGTTGGAACCCTGAGGCTATCTAATAATTCACATTTCAGTTTCCAACAAGATGCTATTGATAGACTAGGTGTGTTGTACATGCTTACTGTTGCCCTTTTCTGAGCAGAATCAACTCCACAGTGCTCTGTATCCTGGGTCTTACATGGCGAGCAGAAATTCTCAGCTGGTTTAAGTGGATGTAGCTCCATGAATTCTTTGGGCATGTGTCCAGTTACATCACTTGTTTATGTAATTTGAGTTGATTCATTTATTATCAAATTTATTTGAGATTTAGGCAGATCAACCTCACTCTTGCCTCCACTATTGCCATGTAATTCTGGTAGACAGTAATACTGAGAACAACAGCCTTTTTAAGATCTGTCAGAGACAACTCGCCTTGGTGGCACTTTGATGGCAAAAGCAGCTATGAACTGACAGTGCAGCAACTGCAAGGGAACCATAAGGAAATCATGTTTGAAACTTTGTGACCATATTCTGTGATTGTTAATCATTACAGTTCTTTGTCCATCACTATTAAAAACTGCTATTGAAGATGAAGGGGTAGGATATGGGGCACTACTGCTCCAATTAGAAGATCAGAATCCCCATTTCTCTGATCACTAGAACTTCTTTCTGAAGTTTGTATGCATGCATCTGTTGCAATGTCAGCACCATTCATCAGTTTAAGTATTTCTTTCCCTCCCTGGCATTTGTACCCTTGAGGTTTTACTGGAAAACAATTAATTTCGCTAAGCTAAGTAACATTTTTTTAATACATTCCTAAATATCGTTAGTGTCACAGCAACATAATTTTCTGCAAGTATTATAATGTGAATTGGCCATTCTTAATTATGCAAGACCAGGACAATAAACAATCTTCAGGAAAGGTCTCACCAGTGCTTTGCAGAGAGTCCTACATAGAGGAAATTATTCCTGTGAAGCTAATCCTTATGGAAATGTCTGCTGTGAATGAACAATTTGATATATTTAAATATAAGTGCTCTCCTCCCAGTCCTGCAATAGATGTTCCTGACTTCTTTTTTCCTTTGTATTTTCAACAGATGAAATCCTGTCATGTTGCAAAAAAACTGCTGCTATTCTTCCCTAAACACGTGAGCTTGCACTTCATAGCGCTAAATTCAATCCTAATTCTGTTTCTCTATTTACCGGTTATCCCTTGCTTTCCCTGTAGGAATCATCTCTGTCATAAATCATGCTGTCAGCAAATTCCATTAGCAAACAAACGCTCTCTGTGACAAGGCCATTAGCGAACACATTCAACAGGACTGAAGTCAGAACTACAAACAGTACACCTTTCTGATCTGAGAGACCTTTCTAATACAATCTGCAGTTGTCTTATTGCTGGTTCCTCAGTCCTTTTCTCCAAATGAAATGATAACTTCTCATGTAGTACTGTATCAAAGGCATAAGTGAAGGCAGTAGAGTGCTACCCTCCCTAGAAAAGGTTATCAAAGGCAGATGTCTAGCTAAGTCTGTCACAGTCTCTCACACTGAACTTCATCCCTGTATTTAAATTCCTCGTTCAAAGCATCTTTTAAATCATTGAGTACTCTGAAGTCGGAGCACCACACACCAAGTGACCTAGGTGAGAGTGAGGGTGAGGTTCAGCAAAGAAACAGAACAGTCTTCTTACTTTGCAGCCCACTTCAAAGAGAACTCTAGTCTTTATTTCACTCCTCAGAGAAAGACCTTTGGCTGTTATCCAGCGACTGGTAGCAAATCAGACTGAACCATCCTCATGGCTGCAGCTATCACTTCTCCCTCACTGCACTGTAAAAGCTGTGGCTGCCTGCTCTGGGAACAGTGCCCCCGGACTCCCTGTGCTTCCTTTCAGAAGGGCTGATATGATTCGGGTCTTCCCAAAAGCTTTTTCTCAAGAAAGTTCATGATGCAAGGAAATTCTACGTCTCCTCCGTGATGAAGTTTATTTACTGGCTCAGTAAGAACTTCTATATTAGGTCCTCACTGCTCATCCAAAGTGAAGACAGAAATTGCATTGTTTTGCATTAGGTCAAAGTCATATGGGTAAATAACTCCGTTATTTAGTAATTATGATACTGGATCATTACTAGTAATGTGTTCTGCAGTCCATAGCTGGGAAGTAGAAGCTTTTAATCATAACTCCCAGAAGTCTGCATCCTTGCTGTCCTATTACAGGGCACCCTGTATACTATAAGGTCACAGCAGCAGCTCTATGGTCATCTAAATCACTTTTCCTATAAGCTGCAGCTGCGCTCAAAACCATAATAACTACTTCTCATATCCCTTTTCATGCTCTTCTTTCCCCCACATACAATCTGTCTCTGTCTCTTACTCCCAAAATTAAAGCACCAAGCATTACCAAAGAGCAGTTCAAGTATGTGTGATGGTTGCCAGAGCCCATCACACTGCAAACATTGCCTGAACAGCTGAATGCCTCCTCTGATATACCATAATGTAAAATTCTGGAGTTGTCGATGTTGTCACCATCACTACTTCCAGCAATAGTTGTTAACCAGAGTTTACGAACAAAATGACACACAAATTTGTGAAATGTTCCTTCTTTTTTTTTTTTTTAAAGATCTTGGAATGGGTTCAGAGGAGGGCCACTAAGATGATCAGAGGGCTGGAGCACTTCTCCTGTGAAGAAAGTTTGAAGGAACTGGGCTTGTTTGGCTTGGAGAAGAGCAGGCTCCAGGGAGACCTCACTGTGACCTTCCAATAATTGAAGGGAGCATTGAACAGGAGGGGGAACAACTGTTTACAAGGGTGGATAGTGATAGGACAAGGGGGAATGACTTTAAAATGGGACAGAGGAGGCTTAGGTTAGACATTAGGAGGAAGTTTTTCATACAGAGGGTGGTGATGCACTGGAACAGATTGCTCAGAGAGTTTGTGAATGCCCCATCCCTGGAGGCATTCAAGGCCAGGCTGGATGTGGCTCTGGGCAGCCTGGTCTGGTAGTTGGTGACCCTGCACACAGCAGGGGGTGAAACTGGATGATCATTGTGGTCCTTTTCAACCCAGGCCATTCTATGATTCTATGACTCTATAATCACTAATAAAGCTTTCTTCAGTGTGTCTTTGATGGCTAGCTAAGACTTAGTCCTCTTTAAGTCTGGGTTTTATGCATCTTTCTTTTAATGATCTCTTATGTGCCATATTTTTCTTTCTCACCTTATAATCTACTTGTTTCTGAAGTGATTCATGAGTGACATCACCTCATTGCTGTCTCCTCTCTGAATGGCTTTCAAAAATGTTGTCATAAACTGAGAATAAAAGAAATTTATTATTTTTATAGACAAGACTCATGCGAACATGTTTCTCACCATGTCTTGTACAAGTAATTATTGCTGTTAAATGCATCACTACCATTTCCAGTAGAATCAAACCAGGAACAGAACACAGCTGTGCAATAAGATGATTTTTGAGATACGGATTTTGCAGATAATGGAGACTACAACATGCTCAGAACTTCCTGTATTAAACATCTTCTTAGATCAACAGTAATGGAACTCTTTAAAAGCTAACATGTTTTTCAGCATTTGTGTCAGTTGCTTTCTTTTTATGTGTCACTCAACTTGAACAGTGACAGTTTCATTTGTATTTCAGCCAGTTCTTTTGTCAGACAGGAAACCTACATTGCAGTTGTTGTGTTGCAAATACTTGGAGAGAGCAATTTGAAATAAACAATTCAAATAGGATTTGAAAGAAAATCTTCCAAACCCCTTATCTTAGGGTTTGTATAATCTAAGGCTGTAAAATTTTGCCCAAAGCTGACATGATGCATCTTCCCATAGATATTTAAAAGATGTCTGCTGCATGGATACCCTTCTGCCTTTGTACAAAATATAAGAATGGAACAAAATTTAGTCTTTCCACTTTTTATTCTGATTCCTGCCTACACACCAGTGAAGATTATAAAAGTAAAAATAGTGAAAGGTTGCTCGTCTGGAGAGGAGCTAGATTTGATTTTCCTCTTTAGCCTAGAAGATTTAATGCACAGAGTAGAACAAACTGTTATTTCCCATATTTCTGCTCAGCTGCTGCTCCACAACAGGTAGAAAATGAGCTCCATTATTTTCCAAAGGTCAGTGTAATCACAAGTTGGCTTCAGTGATAAACTTGATTTTTCTGCCACACATAAACATGGAAATGAAATATCTCCGTGCTCTAGAATTAGTGCTGTGAATAATTTCTGTTTAAAAAACAAACAAACAAACAAACAAAAAACTAAATATGTCTTACTGCCCTAGTATTTGGAAAATAGATAATGTTGATGTAGCAGCTATTTATCCCAGATATCAGACCAGAAAAGAAAGGAGAATGCTGAAACACAGAGAAGAAGGCTGACACAGCTCTGCTCCTTGTCCACTGCAGGAGAATTGCTGGGAAGTTGTTCTGGGGATACTAGGAAGGGGGGAAATAATCAGATCTCAAAAAAAAAACACTCTCAAATTATTTATTTTAGTACAACTGAAAAGCCAGATTAGAGTGCTTGCCTCAGCTCAGTATCTCACATTATTTCCCTTGAAAAAAATGAGAAATGAAGACAGGGAAGCAACCAGAGCTCCTGCAGTCTTGGCTCAGGAAAAATCTACAGCTGCAGGGTAGCGGGTGTCGGGTATCACCACAAATAACACTACACAAAGTGCAACTGCTGGGGAAAGATAGTCAGAACAGTTGCCTCAGAGTGACCTCTTCATGCATCCCAGTCACAGAGATTATGGAAATGGTGATGTGAGTCAGCATTGTGCTCCCTGGGAATTATTCATGACAATTCAGATTCAAAGTCTGAGTCTCTCACATTCTGGGGAAGTTTAACTTCATGACTTTGAACTACTCCATCCTTGTAGAATTACAGAAATGATTGCTAGATAGTGTGGCCAGGGAAGTTAAATATTTGAATATTTGATCAAAATATATGCAGCTTAATGTAAATCTTCTCGCTCTGCCTCATAATCAGGCTAGCTGTTTGTAATGGAATATATTTTCAATTGATCTTGTCCTGACTTTCAGCTAAGTTTTAGTACAATTTCTTCCCAAAACCATGGATATCACAAGTTCTTGTGATTGTCAAATTCAGTCTCTATACTGTAGGATATTCAGCAAGATCAGTTTCAACTTCTTCCCTGACAATTCAGGGCCACCTATCTAAGGGAATAATTCTACCTTCATATATAAATAATCTGAATATTACAACCACATTCAATATGAGGGAGCACAAAAGCAGTGCAAATCCAGAGGCAAAAAGCATAGGTAGGAAAAGTATTGAGGAGCTAGATGAGCTCTACTGCAGGCCTGTTACAGCAGACTGTTATTTATAGCATAGTAGTAGTGCACATGCATTCCCCGAAATCCAAATCTGGCTTGTATGAAACAGGCATGTGTCCAAAGGTGTTTGGACGGAAGCTGGGACAAGAAATACAGACATGCTGCAGTAGGAGTTTAGCTACTGTTCAGCTGTCTTTCCTTTCACTCAGCATATTTCCTAGCTTCATATTTTTCTCTTAATTTCCTTTTTCTTGGCTTGTGCATGAAAAAGGAAAGGGTCTTGGGAGAGAAGTGTTTCACTGGTACTGAGGAAGGGGCAGAAGAACACAGCTGGTGAATGTGCTTCACAGTACTAGCTGGCATGGCAACATGGGCATGGAAGCCACTTTCCTTCATCAAGCACCTCACCTCACATCTGTGCCACATCCCCTCCCTCCACCTTCAGAGATCCAACAGTGGTCTCACAGAATGCCTTTTAACTGATTGACCTGTTAACCCTCAAACATAGAAAATAATGAATGTAAAGGATCAATGCACAAATAATTGATCCTTTCAAGGCTATTTAAAGCTAATTATAGCACTGAATGCTAACAGAAGTGTCTGTTGGCTACTACCACATAAAATAATGTCAAAAGCATGTTTACAAAAGAAAAAAAAAAAAAAAAAGATAAATTCTAAAACCTGAAAATGTATTTCACCTCATCTCTTCCAAAGGCAGTTTATGACACTTCGATTATTTGGGGCAAAGCAGTGTTTCAAATACAAACACATTTGTTCAGTCCTCTAAAGTTGGGTGCGTTTCCAGCAAAAAGATGATCACCAGCATTAGTGTGCACCTCCAGTAGGTGGGGTGTCACTGAATGTGTTAGACATGTCCCTACTCTGACAAGCAAAAAAGATGTGTAATTATTTCAGAACCTTTCCTTTACTTTCCCTATATCATTTCTGTTCCTTTCGTGAATTTTTTTTCCAGAAATAATTCAGCAATCTAGGTTCTTGCAGCAAAGAAAGTAACAGCAAAAACTGTATTTCACCAAGAACTGAGTGTATCTGGACTATCATCACAATTTTTTATTAAGCCAACTCATTTTTAGAGTTAATAAGTTCAAATAAGTCAAATTCAAAACTCCGCTGGTCATCACTTTAATTAGCAAGTATCAGGTGCTGTTAAATTTGTTAGCCTCTTTCACGAAGACTCCTGGATAGGGATAGGTTTCATTCTCATACTTTTGCAGGTAGCATTTCCTCTCATTTCATATCCAAATGATGTAAAGTCCTCTCGAAATTTTCCACAAAAAGGAAAGAAAAACATTCTTTTTTTTTCCACACTAACCAGAGTGGATGATAACAGACACTTCGCATGTGAGAGAGAGAAGTCCAACCCCAAATTTAAACAGAGTATTCCTAGGACATGAACCCAGGTTATTCCTGGTAGCTGACCCAGCCCTCTTTGTCTCTTACTGTATTACACAGAAAAAAAAAAAAAACTTCACTGGGAAAATTTGATTGAAGCTATTGTGCTCCTGCTGGTTCTACTTGTTTCCATGAACTGTCATTTTCTAGCAAGGAAAAGTGGCATCTGAAACACTTCAGAAGTAGCAGTCCTGTGTAGCTACTTATTTCTCTCCATAGACTGCTATTGAGTGAGTTGACAGCTATCTCTGATGCAGGCTCTGCAGATGCCTGTAGATAGAAAAAATGAATCTCAGCCTGTTCAAAGCTGAATCACACTCTATGTAACCATGAATGAGTCTTTGAGATATAGGACAATCCAGAAAGCTCTATTTCAGACATATTTCATGGATGAAAATCATTTTTCTGCCTACACTCACTCTCTACTGAATCAATCAGCAGTCTTCAATATTCCTGAAGAAGAATTAGACCCTTGATATGAAAAGAGAACATTCTGGCAGAACACAGAGTGCCTAATATTCATGAACTACTATTATTTTTCTTTTTCATTTAAATAGAGATCTCCTTGTACCTTGCTCAGATGGCACACTCAGAGCCTCAGGCAAGCCTATGCAGTTGGCTCTACAGCTTGCAAGGCCTTGGCTACATTACAAGTGTCATATTTTCTCACAGATAAATTGTTCTTTAGCATTGCCTAAGTAATAGGGTTTCCATCAGTATCAGTTTTGCATACCTCCTTCCCCTTTTTCATCTCCCTTTTATCATACACACGCATTAACTGTGAGCATTGCAAAGAAGCTCTATTTATGTTTTAGTTCCCCTGAGTCCCCCTTGCCATCTCCAAGGGAATGGATGGCATACAGGATCAAGTTCCATATTCCACCCTCATGTCTTTTTTTAGCACCTGCTTTAAAGAATCTAAGGCCACAGTGCAACAGACAAGGTTCAGTGAGTATGCACAGCACGTGTTATGCAGTAGAATGGTGACTGAAATGAGCTGTGCTCTCCCAGTATGCCCACTTCCATCATCCATCCCTACAAGTCCTAAGACTTATGAAGAGTTAGCTGAGGTGATGGAATGGGGTTTGTGCATGCATGAACGGCAGAGAAGTGGGTTTGCAAATTTCCAGTAAGGAGCTGACTTAGGTGCACCGACAAGAAATTCATTTATTTTTGTTTAGCTACGTGATCTCTATTATTAAATCTACATTTTCTTCTTTGCAGTTCTGAGAAAGGATAGTTTGACACTAATATGCAGCCTCTTTTATCCCCAAAGAATTTTGTCCTCCTAATTAAAATACATTCCTCTGTTTAAATGATTCCCCTGATGACATAAATTATACAAGGCATGAATGGCAGGGCATCAGGCTGTAATGTCCTGAAGAGATAGATGGAGCGAGGTCATGCAAGGTTATTACTTCACTTATGGACAGCACACCCTACTCTCTCCTTCCTAAACAAAGGATTTCAATCTTGCTTTATGAAATCCTGACTTAAAATCCTCCCTGCCCCCAGCAGCCAGCCCCCCTCTGCTGCATTATGACTGCTCTTCAGCCCACGTGCCTTCCAGTCTGAGCTACCCTGTCCAGCACCACTCCAGCCGAAGTCCCAGCTTCTCACCCCATATCTGTACAGCATCTGGCATTAAGAGGACAAATATAGAAAACGGTACTATGGCAGCCTTCCTCACCAGCTCCTGAAGCTGGAAAAAATGTGAGGAATCCAGACAGTGATTGATCTGTTTCTTTAGGTAAGTTTTGAATAAATGGCAGCTGTCTGATGCTGGATGAGAGTAGAAGAGTTTGTTACCCTACCCACATCTACAACAAAAATAAACTCAAGATTTACCAGAATAGGGAAAGCCATGTGAGCACAGGCTGACGTTTACAATATCAGCAGCATCCAGCTTTCTCCAGTTAGATGACAACAGTTAAGAAAGCCAACAAATTGCGCACATTTTTCTGTTTCTACTCCCAACAGTATTACTGCTGATGGGGGCTAGGTTGAAGGCAACAACCTACCAAAGGAAACTTTAGCAAATGTGCAGTAACATGGCTGCAGCCCAAGTCACCATTCAGAGTGTAATTCCACTCCACTGAGGACTCAGAAGGTTTGGTTGCACAGATAAACAAGTCACTATGTTATCCTGAAGTGTAACAAATGCCACCACAATGCTGCCTGCAGAAGAAGAGACTGAACGCAAGATTAAAGCCCAATTCCTACCTGAGAATGCTGAAGAAAAAGAATCTCAGCACTCTGCCAGGTGCTGCCTTTTCACAAGCAGCGTATACATCCCACACTTGACCCAAGGCAAGTCTTGAAGATGACACTGACACACTGATGGTTTTCTCTGTTCATTCTTAAACAGAAAATGTTAAGGGTGCAAGCAGTGGGATTTGGATTCCCTCTACTGTAATCCAATGGAGTTTAGACAAATCACTTTGGGTATGTCTATATTAAGAGAGTAAAGGCTCAAAACACCACAACAATTCCTCTGGTGCCTCTCCAAGCCAGAAGAAGCAAGAGAGAAGTGCAAAGCAAACTTAGTTCACTGATGGCATTTGGAGGCGTATTTCCTTTTGATATAATGTCTCGAGTGCAGTTCTGTATCAGCATTTCTGTATTTTTTGAGCCCCGTACTGTTATATCCCTGCACCACCATCCAAGTTCGCCTAATTGAAAGGAAAATAAGAAACAAAAAAACATAACCCTTTGATGTTCCCAAGTGGGAAGCAATATAAAAGCTCCCAAGAAATATTTTGCATGGCATGATAGCCAGTGAATGCTAACACAGCCTGTGACATATACCTTTCATTAATGGTCTTGGAAAATCAATGACTCTTGGGTTCTTAAGCAAATATATATATATTTTCATTCTGAGTGGAAAGATGGAATTTCCAAAGGGTATCAACTGAAACCCAGAGCAGAAATGTAATTTGTCATACAACAACACTGTGAAATATTTCACAGCTAAAACTATATTAACATGACAGAATCTGAAGCCAGTTAACACTTCCCCATTAGAGTGTTACTTCAGTATCACTCTTGAGCAAGATGTCCTTAGCCCAAACAAACGCGTTTATTGTTTCTTGAAACACTGCAAATGTTGCCATCTACCTCCTTCCCCTGTCATGCTTCCTTCTTGAGAAAAGTTCAAAGCCACAAGTTAATATTTGAGTCTCTCTTTGAGTAGCAGAGGTCAAGACATCCACCAGCCCCAGCTGTGCATTCCTAGGCAGAACGCTTGCAGTCTACTTGCAGCCGTACAGTGAGTAGTCAGGTTTTCTCTTGGACTGTAATTACACCTCTTAGGGAGATAAATCAACATAAAGATTAATTCAGGGTCAGATTATGACACAGGAACTCATAGCAAACACAGTTTACTCCTAAATTCGGTTCTTTCTGACTCAAACTGAATAACAATTGATATATGGAAAGTGGCATGCTGCTTGTAAAAAGTTCATGAGCTGAAGAAGCAGCAACATTCACAGCAAATCTCAAGCACTGTCAGTCATCCATTGAGTTCAGCTACTTAGAGTGACAGTCATTACAAGAGTTTTACAAGCACTTACTTAAATGCTGTCCTCAAACAGTTACTTGCTGACAAATCAACAGTGCATGGTCAGTGAGGTGCCATTCTGGCTACTGAGCAGGCTAACCTCCATAAGAGTTATTCAGTAGAGGCAGTAAAGCTGTAGCATTTATAACATGACACCTTTAAGTCTTGCTTATTGCTGTATTTTTATCTAAGGGATCACTCAAAGAAATCAGAATTTTGCAGCTTATTTTATTCAGAATGAAAATGGTTTCTGCTGTTTTGTTGGTAAATCTTTGTCTTCACCAGGTCAGAACAAAGTCTTTCTTGAAGAGATGATGAATCAACAGCAGTGTCTGCCCAAGTGTAAAGGACCAATGAAAAACACTTTCTGACTTCCTGTGATATGTTTGGTATCTTTTTCCCTTAATCTAACCAGGGGTATTTGTGAATCTGGTCACCACTTCCACGACCACTTAACACTCAGCCCTAAATGCTTTCTCCCCTTACCCAGCCTATCGCATTTGATTGCGTGTCCAGAAGTCTGTTTCTGCCCAGAATGTGGCCCCCTGGAATCATAGATATACAGGCAACATACAGCATAAACACAGCTAGTCTGCCTCATGTGGGATAGATGGGAGCCACTATCCCAGGGCTGCACAGCCGTCCAGACATGTCTGTGGTGCAAGAGACATGAGGTGGGCAGTAACGTTCAATGGCTTGTCTAGGATTCCTGCAGGTAAAGCAGCTCAGGTGGAGTGACTTTCAGGAGGACTGGGTAGAGCAAAGAAGTTGAATTAGTTTTCCCTGAGCCCTGAGAAGGTGTCACAAACATCAGCCACTCTTCCCTATGGATAGTGAATTGCACTTTTATACTCACCACTCATTCACTGCAGACTATTATGTAAACTATTTGTGACACTTGCAACATGACAAAGCCACAAAGCCTAAATGCACTGTCACTCTAAAGGTCCCAATGGAGACGAATCAAAATCATAGCTCTAAATAACCTCAGATCACCTTTCGTGAAGGAAAGGATAGGCAGTAAAAGCTGGCAGCAACACGAACCAGATGTCAGATCAGACCCTCCCCATTCCCCATACTCTTTTCTCACTAGGACCACAGAGTACTTCCCCTTTCCTTCCCCCTTCACCCCCCAGCTTTACTTCTTCTTCTTTCCTTTTTTGCAAACAACTGAGAATTGCTGCATCCCCACAGCAGTTTTCCCATGACAGGATGCTAAGCGCTACTTAAAGTCCTTCATTAACCACCTTCTGTGGATCCGACAAGTGGATCAATGCAATAGGAAAGCAGAAGCATCAGCAGATGAAAGCTGGCAAGCCTCCTTGGGCCACTCGAGGCTATCTGAGCTCAGCTGCTTGCTCTGTCAGAGACTACCATCCCACATCAGCAGGAGAGACGCTCAGCCCCAGATCCCACACTGCCTATCAGGTAGTGTGGCAGACCTGGCAGTCAGGTCATTAAAAGGCAGATCCCATTAGAACACTCCAAAGCAAACTCTGTTGCTTTATCACCTCCCTGCAGAATTGTTTTCCTCACTGTTTCTTTACTTGCTATTAAAATTCCCTTTTTCTCACTAGACTACAGATTGTTTCTTCTTACGTATGTTGTTTCCTTCTGTGCAATGAAACTGAATATAGCAACGAATCTTTCAGTGTACATTTACTGTTCTTGCTACCAGTCACTCTGCCAAATAATCATTGAGGCTCAGAGGGGACAAGTAATAAAAAATAAGAGGGAAATGCAGGTGAATTCCATATTCACTTATCCTTGATAGTGATATTACCACTAACAGTGCTAGTGAGCTACAAGTGATCTATTGCTCTGTTAGATATAAATAAGGGTTGGGCTTGACATGCTTTTGAATTAAGCTTCTAGTTTGGCAATCAAAGTGTCTTGAGTGCATTCCCCACCCACACTTTAACCCTTGCTAGTGTAGTCCTGACACAAGCACAGTAGCAACAGCTGAACGTGAAATGCCTGTACATCCAGATATATCAAAGTGAACCAGTCTTGATCTGAGAGAGTGGTAATTGACCTCAGGCATACAAGCCAGAAGGCTTAAACATGACATTTTGGTAATAGCAGCTTTTCTCAGCAGCAGCAGGAGAAGGGAAACATTTATTGCATGCTCCTAGAAATTCTTAGCAATCAAAGCCACTGACAGACAGCATTGGAGAGGCAGCAGTGGAGTCAGTTCTAGGAAGCAACACCTACTAATGAAAAAATACTTTCTGTTAGAGAGCTGGGATGCTCTTACAGACCACCTCCAGCAAGCTTTCGTGCCAAACACCAAAGAGCTGTAGCACTGAGCATTTTTTAAGACAGGAAAGGAAGCATTCCACTGAAATCTACTGAGCAGATATATAATGAGCTTATTTGGCTCAGTGATTACTTAGTGGCAGTTAGTCTTTATCTTTGCCACTTCCATTTTCCTTTTTGTTCTTGTGAACCAAACTAAGTTGACACAGCCAGGAACTGTATTATGATTCATAACTGTGGGACTAAGAATCTATTTTCATTGACTGGACAACAGACAGAAAGTGACTCTGCAGCTGACTCCCGGGACAGCATGTAAGATATGTGTGGTATGTGGTAAGCTTTGTAGTCTTCTTTGGCAGAGGAAAATTCCCTAGATAAGGACAATGGCAGGAAAGAGAAGGAAGTACCAACAGAAAATTTTACAACTGCAGAAGTCATCAAAGAAAGATGAGGTTTGTGTGAGGATCTTATCTTTTATGGAAAGCATCATTCTCTTAAGCTAAAACAATAAGTAGATGTTTGAACATCTAAACTTGGATCACTGTGCCTCAAGTAAACCCACAAGCACAGATGCAAATAACCCCACTTCACCTCTGGTCTTTCTGGATCAAAGTATGTCTCAAGGCAGATCTTACAACACCTACAGAAATAGTGATAGTCCAAATCAATCAATCAATCAACCAATCGATTAATTAACTCTTATCTGAAAAGCTTTGATGATTTTCCAGACTTTCTTCCTGAAAAGCCAGAGCAGTGCTCTCTCCTTTAAAAAGAATAGTATTGTTACTCAAGAAATCTGTAGATCCCCAGTGATTTACAGGTACTTTTATCCATATGTGGTGTAACAATCTCGTATTCACTCAGAATTGTAGACTTTTTGAAATCAGAGATTCTCATTAAATATCACCACCTATTTGGCTCTCCCTGGCTTATAGAACAATATATTCAGCAAATTCAACTTCAGGATTTCATTAGGCTAAAAGAAAATGAAGTATGGGCTCAGTCACCTTTGTACAGATTAATCTAGTGAGTTCTTTAATTCATCATTTCCCTAGCAATAGATCCACCTCAGAGGGTTTTTTGGTAAGCTGATGTGTTTATACTTTTAATTTAGATGTCTGGTCTACGTATTTATATAGGTTAGTTGACTTTGAAGGCACTGCCAGACAGCTACTATGCAAAGCTGCAGGAGGAGAGAGCTGCAGGGGACAGCAGGCTTAGGTGACAACAGCCCTTATCTGTGTCCTGCCTGAATATTGCTCTCACAGTGCCCTAATGGCAACGCTCCCAGCATACATCAGGTTTTGGTATGAGCAGGACCTGATGCAGTCACATCCCTTGCAATAGACCAAACATCCAACAAACTTCTGCCTCAGCCAGTGGACATACTGGTGCTCCTCATGCCCAGCCAAGAGCATGGGAAAGATCCTCTCACACAAGCCAGGCTTGGCAGTCTGCTATAAGTTAGCAGTTGGTGATATATGCTTTCAGCAAAGTGAGATAAGTGATAAACATGGATATAAAAGCATATTAACAACAAAACTAATGAAATGCAACACAATAGCACAATGGTCATAGGATGTAACACAAGACACAATATGCCATTTGCAGATGGTGCATATCCCATAAAAACATCATACCAATGATGTCCAGCAGATTGTTCTATTTCTGTTGCAATTCTGACTATCCAGCCCACATCATGTTTGATAGCAATGCACACCTGTTTTTGGCAAATAATAGCCTTTTTATATTTGGTGTTGAAGATTCCAGTCCTTCATTTTGAAAATACACTGTGTCACATATTATGCCTAAGAATATGGTCCAAGTTGGAAAATTACAGAAGTAGTTTAGGGTATCCAGAATGAGTTACAGCACTGCTCTAGCATGTTATTGCTTAACAGAGAAATCTAGATTCAAATCTGTCCAGAGGCTAAAGGCTGCAGATTCTATTTCATTCCCCTTTTTCCTTAGGTCCTTCTCTCATGAACGTATAAACCCGAGTGCACTACTTTGACAGAATATTGTGTGGAACCTCTTCCTTCAGATTTGAGTCAAATTCACAATCCATTGAGTATCAAGAAAAAGGTAAAACACATTAGTAGGATGTGGAAAGTCTCATCTCTGTTGGCTGTAGGCAGGACA
Source organism: Lagopus muta (assembly GCF_023343835.1). NCBI lineage: Eukaryota > Metazoa > Chordata > Aves > Galliformes > Phasianidae > Lagopus > Lagopus muta. The sequence goes on from NC_064435.1 coordinate 31,170,933, forward strand.
AAGTTCAGTAAATGATATGCCAAACTGGAAAGGCCGATGAACCATCATCTCTCTCCATTTCATTTTGACAGCATCAACACCTTCATCTTTAAACGTTTAAATTTTTGTCGCTAGCACTGTTGTATGCTATTTTCTGAACCCAGAAAATAATATGCTTTACATATCATAGAAGAAGGATTCACTATCTACTAAACAATCTCCAAATTTGAAGCAAAATGCAGCCCACTAGCCTGTAATTTCTTGGAACACCGATCACGTGAGTAGTGTATTAGTTTTAACACCAACCTGTGGAGACATCAAATACCAGTTAAAAGAAAGCTGCCCAAGAATTCCTTTTGAGAAGTAATATATACAAATCCAGCATGACTAGAATACACTGAAATATCTACATTTAAATAAAATCCAGTCTCATTAGGTTGCTTATTAGTTTCGACCACACAAGCTCATTATTGAATAAATAGCCTATTAGTGATTAGGTGAGTGTTTCAAAACTACAAAAAGAATAGTCTTAATGCTGTAGGACTTATATTGGATTATTTTCTGCTGCAGCATAAGTTCAGATTAATTGTTAATGTTTTTGTAGAGGAAAAAATATTCTATCCAACCTGCAGTGGATCAAATGTGCACCAGAAAAGTGCCAGCAGAAAAGTGGCAAAGTCTTTTCATATCTAAATAAAGTGAAACAGGTTTGTGTCAGCTTTCACCACACTGGATTTGTCCAACTGATGTAAAGCAATATAAAAATGTGTGTTTGTTTTGAACTGACCATGATCAGTAAAACCAAACGCAGGAGACATTTCTGAGAGTCCCCAGTGTGTGTGTTTCAGTGAACTGGCTTCATATTATCACAGGATTTTTCATCACTCTGGGCGTAGTAACACTCTAAGCCGTGGCTGCTTAGCACCTCTCACCACAAGGTACAGCCTGCAAAGAGAAATAACTTCTTGACAGCTTTCCACAGGTCAGAGGGCTTGGTGATTTTTTTGTTTGTTTTTGTTTTTGTGTGCTTTTCATGAAATTTAGAAAACATTTGAGTGACCTTTTGTTTGTATGGATGAAATCCTGATCTGTACAGAGAAGGGCAGAGGACTAATTAGGTTTTTCTGCCCAGAGGTGGCTCCCACCCCAATGAAGTCCATGCACTCTTGCTACAAGGGCAGGGACAGCTTGATATAGAGAGAGTAAAAGGAACCTGTGAAACCCCATGTCTACATCAGGCCATGCAGGAGCTTGAACTACATCAGTTCAAACTGCATCAGTTTATCACTAGTGCTGAAACGAAGCTCCAGCCTTTTTGCTATGCCTGCTGCTAAAGCTTTTATGTATACAAACATACATTCATACACACAATCTCTTTGATAAACTGCTATGTTTATTTCTGTTTGTGTTTAAAAATAAGTATTTCTAATGTGCTGGTTGGAACAATCATTTTTAGCCATAAGTATCATGTTCAAAAGCTGCACAAATTTAGTTGAAAGCTTTAAAATAAATAAAATTTAAAGAAGGTAAATAGAATAGCTGGGACTTGTCTTAAAAAGAAAAACATAAAGAATGCATAAGGGAATGTAGTTGGTATAGGGGTGATAATCAAAGACAATTGCAGAAGAAAAAAAAAAACACTAAGTTAACACTACGCCTGTAAAAGAGGACGACAAAATTAAATCTGAAAGTAAAGTTGGCGGATATATAACATTGCTGGATATATTCACAGTTTCAACCCAGAGAAAAGCAAAGAAACATATAAAAAAACCATAAAATAAAAGAAAATATGCTTCTGGTTAAAATAAAATTAAAAATTATAGAAAAAATTCTTTCTGTTTTCTCCCGAATTTGGCTTCATATCAAATGTCAACATAGGAGTGACCTTGCATTCTAAAATGTGATAGATCCAGCAACTACTGTGCCACTTAACTTTTCCACCTTTGCAAGGCAGCCTTGGGCTGTTCTCTGTTGTGTGTTGCTTTCTCACAGTGTGAGTGCCCTTGGCTGGTACATACTGTTAATCGTTGCTTTTTAATTTGAATCACGGCTAGTTTCTTGAATATTTAAAGCAGCCATGCTAGAGAGTGAAATGCTCTCAGGCAACAGAAGCTGCCCTCTTTCTTTCCAGTGAAGACTGCCATTTCCAAGCTTTACTTTCAGGCTGATGTAGAATTATGGGCAGAGGTGCTCACAGTTGTCTCTAGATCCAGGTAACTCTCCATTTGTGTACTAGTGGATGAGTTAACCTCCTCTTCCTTCCTCAGTGCAAACAGGGAGTAGTGAAAAAGGAAGGCTGTCAGGGTGACCCAGCCCCCAGCTAGCGCTCACAGAAGCAGCTCAGGTTCAGCAGAAGCACGTTGGTGGGGCATACAGTACAGCAGGCCTTCACTTCGCTGATGGACCTTCACACCACTTGTAATCCAGCTCAGGAGGTGTCTAAGCAATCATGTGCAGCTTTGGTCACAGAGAGGGTACAAACTATGCACACATCTTTGAGTAAGGAATTCTAATTCTCATCCCCTGATGCATGCTTCCTCAGTGGCTCAGCATCTCTCATGCTGCTTTTCCTTACAACTCTTCTTGTATGACCTCAATCACTCTCCAAGTTAATTAGTTTGATTCTAATCAGTAAGATAATTAACATCTCATTTTAAGCAAGAAAATAGTTCTCTTCATTTCAGTGCTGTATTCTTAAATCTGACCTTTGCCTCCAACTCAATAACTCTAGAAAAACTTCACCTGATAGCAAATCCATGTTAAGTGCTGACCAGTAGTGAGAATCCCAGTGAATTTTAATATTAGAAGGACTTTCCAGCTCTGACTCAGAAGAAATACGGTGATTACTACATGAATTACTGTGTAAGTTTCCTTTGAAGATGAGTGTATAATGGTGACTATTCAGTCAGTGCACATTGTTGGAAAAAAACCTTCTTCAAAACTTCAACCTCCTGTGTGGAGCTGAGTAACCTTGAGTCCTTTGACAAGTGAAAAACAACTCTATGTTGCAGGATATTTTTACGCCATAAGTAATGTAATAAGGCAAAGTGAGGAAAGCTGCAAATAGAGGCATTTTCAGGAAATGGGAAACCTTTAAAGGGAGAGAGTTTCAGAAAAATTTAGGCAACGTAACTTATCTTTGGGAGAGATTTGCCTTCACCTGTAAAGCTGAAAGAAGTCATGTTTGTCTTTGAAAATGCAAAAGGAGCATAGATCTCTTGCATTTCATTTGCTAATAGTCAACGAAATCTCAGGGGGTAAAAACTTAATCTATACCCAGCAATTTCTAACATTACTGACTATCTGAGGCTGATTTCCACATAGTTTAAACAACTGTTCCTTCTTCCAGCCTTGGTACTTTAACTCAATTGTCAGTAAAGACATTTCCAGTACAGCGACACTTTGATCATGAGGCAGTGACTGTGATGTGCTGTGCCATTCAGATGAGTGCTTATTTTTCAGTTCCTTCTCTAAGACGATAATAAGCTTACAAGGTACTCTGTAACTGCATGAAGACTTCTCTTCATCAAAGCAAAGATTTCTGCAGATTTTGGGAAAACGTGTGAATTGCACTGCCTAAAAGGTTTTAAATGATTGGGTTATTAAAGTCTGAATTGTAAGGATGTAGCAGAAAGGGGCACATTAAAAATGAGTGACAACGTTTCCCAGTTTGAGCACATAACAACACAGCCTTAATATTCTCCTTGCACTGTTTGGAATTTCTGCATTAAATTTCTTGAAGCAGTGACTTTTGGTTGTTTGACAGATTCAAACTGACAGTCTACAGGTGAATGGCTTTCTGCCACGTTACAAGTCTTGAGTCATTCAGGAGTGCAGTGACAAGTACATATTATGTGTAGGCACTCATCTTACCAAGGGCCAAGCAGTAAAAATCCTCCTAAAAAATGGCTTCATTGACTTAAGCAAGTTTGTGTCATGCTTCAGGATGCATAGAATTTGTTCCAAGTATGGAGCTTCCTTTCACATTTGATTGCTCCTTTTTTATTCAGTGAAGATAAGCTCTCCTAGCACTGTAATTCGTAGAGCAGTTGTTGGTTTCACAAAGTGAGGCACTAACTTACAGCCACCTCCATCTTTTATTCTAAGCCTCATTCCAGCTTTGGAAGGGTCACCAAGATTTTAAAAGGCTAAATGAGCAAATCCCATTTCTTTCTTGAATTTGGTATTTATATTACTGGTGTAAGTAGTCAGATTTTACATCCTTTCCCCCCCCCCCCCCCCCCCCCAACAAAGTGTATAGAGTAATCACAATCTAAAACATGCAGTCAACATTGCATGGTTTGCTTTCATATTCCTGAAGGGAATAATGCTCTCTTAACAACTCAGAAAATGTGTCCTTTTAGGACAACATAAGTTTTATTATTTGGCATATAAATTAGCAGTACCTGGCTTGTGTGGAAATCCCTACTGTTCTGCTGTAACTGACCACCTCCAGTAATAGGGCCAAAGCTTCACCCAATGGGGAAACCTTCACCTTCAGTGTGCTTCAAAAATTGTTTTTTCTTAGATTGGTTTCTTCACCTTCAGATCTAGCCTAAAGATAGAGAAAGTAATCACTGAAACAACAATAACTTTGTCTAGGGATTGCATTAATGCCCTTGTGTTACAATATTTTAAATAACATAGCCATGTACTTAATTATGGTGGAAGATAATAGGTTCATTTTGCCTACAATCTTCCATTTGAGAGAACTGTGATGTCCTTTGGAAACATGTAACAGCATTGCAAAAAAGGCTGAATTTGATGTCAAATCCATGTAACATCAGCTTAAACATCAAGACAATTTACAGGGCCAAGACCCATCACAGGCCTTTGGCTCCACTTTCAGCTTGATTTTACAGCAAAATCCTCCTGCTTAGATTTTGGAATATATCTCACAGTATTGTGCTATATGATTTTCAGGCTGTTAATGGATTACAGTGGAAGTCACAGTGGGAAATAAGAATTAATGCAGTTTGCCAGCCATCCTCAGCAGAAAGATATCTCACACACTTCCAAACCACAGTCACCTGGCAGTGTAGCAATTCTAGGCTGCTCTTTGGAGATGTCGAAAGATCTCATTGCCCAGTACAAAATTTAGGGATTTTGGGGTCACTTTCTTGGGGCTTGATGCTTATTATGGGCTTTGAATCTGGTTGTTAATAATATTTCAAAGAATACTTAAAATATTTTTTTACTAATTTCATAAATATTTGTACAGTAACAATCAGGGAAGCAGCTACCCTAATTACAAGCTACTTTCAGAAGACACTAATGAAATCCAAATATTAAAAACAAACAAACTGATCATTATAATTGTAGTTGCTAAATACCTTGACCTTATGCTTAATTTTAGCTCTTCTCACAAAATGGTGTCTTAGTCATCCTTGTTGTACTGACAGAACGTTCAAAGAAAGTCTTCTCTTTCCAGTAAATCTAATATTGCTGTCTGACTCACTGATACTGCAGTGTTTTATCTATAAATATTTAAAACAACAATCTGCATTTGATTATATATTTTATGTAACTGTTTACCCCACCTGTATTGTTTTCCTTGTTTTCCTCCACATGTTCAAAGATTAAAATATGTTTATCATTTTACTCAATATTTTCTGCCTCCAAACACTGATTTTTGGTGAAGGAGCAGAATGTCACTAGGACTGGCTGACACTGTTGATGGAGCAGCACTGAAACACAGAGCAGTCATGTTTCTGCTCCATCCCAAGAAGGACAGCTACTGTAGACTTTGCTGAGGCATTCCCTCCCTTGCTTCCTTTCCAGTTTACAGGGATTCAGGCTCAAGCTTTGTGAATCAATGAGCATTTATAATAGAATCAATTCCATCCTAGAAGGAAAGATCATTTCTTTTATCACAGATTTCTCATTTACAGTCAAAATCATTTCCATTATGACCACAATAAGATTAATACGTATAAAAATGTGTCATTGAGTATCTCCACTACAATTTGTTGTTCTATTAGGGCTCACCAGAAGGTAGTGAATCAGGCTGAAAATTTCACTAAAATCCTAGTGCGAGTCGTAATGGGCTGTGAACTGTTCTTCAGCTCCATGCTCAGGTGACCAAATTCCATCTTCAGCCCAGAGCAAACCCTGTGGATCTCTGATTGCCTCTCTCCATGGAGGGAGGCAGCATGTGGATTAAATTTTAGTGTGCAAAGAGGACTCATCAGTTATATTTATTAAAACCTTTCCTTTATATAAACTGAAAAGTTAAAAAAATATACATGATTTGGTCTGCTCCCCAGGTCATTTTGTTTCCTACTGTTCCTAAAGTCTTCACGTTGCCTTTTACAGACAAGTTGCAGAAGGAGGTATATAACGTCACTTATAGTTGGGCTGTGCATCTGCATCTATTGGGCATAGCAGACTGTCAAGTAGAGCTAAATATGAGTATAATAATCGCAGCTTGACTTCAACCTTGTCAACAAAATCAAGATGACTTTTTTTTGGCGCAGTCTGTCTTTGAATAGTGCTAACATGACAAAAACATAAAGCAGAAAAAATGTATTTGTTGCTGAAGCATACCATTTTGACAATTTCTTTGAAATTACTAACTTCTGAACAACACTACTCCTCAAATTTAAGCAACTTGGAGCCCACTAGTTTTCAGTTATTTCATCAACATAGGTAGATAACATTCTGAAATTAATTGTCAAAGTGGTGTATTTCATTTTTTTTACCTTATTAGTCATCTGTGAGTACTTTTTCTCTACTTTAATATTTAGAATCACAGAATCATGGAATTGCTCAGGTTGGAAAAGACTTTAAAGATCATCAAGTCCAACAACAACCTAACCATACTACCCTAACTCTAACAACCCTGAGCACCAGTTTTGCTTTAGACAAGCAGTTTCTTCAGGTTTCTTTTGTTTGCTCTTAGGAACTCCTTTCCTCCATAATTAAAATATTAAAATCTCCCAAACATTTATAGGTGAGAGCAACTGTCTATGTAGCAGCCAGAGTCACTGATATGCAGCCATGAGAATCAGAAATTCATGTTGCTGGTGGCAGTCTGTTTTTCTGGCAGTCATATGTGCAACTTTCATTAATGATGATTGTTCATCTACTTTTCCAAGCTTTAAAGAAACAAGGAAAATTACACTATACGAAACGTCCCAGACATGGGACAGACTTCTTCAATGCCGCACAGTCTGTTCAGCTGGTATTTAGAGGTGAAATAAAGTCATCCAAAAATAGAGTTAATTTAGGGTCAAAGTGAGCCACGGTTTACTCCTGAATGCATTGCATTGTCTTTGATTATTTACTCCTTTATGTATCTTGAAAATTAAGGGCAGGTTTTTTCAATTCTTACACTTTCAGCAGACTAATAATGAAAATTTGCAGTGTTTTCTGTATATATCTTTAATTGTCGTCGGGATTTTTTTTTTTAAATTCCTTTGTTGAAACTGGTAATCTATGTCACTATATGAAATATTAAAAAAATAAATAAATAAGATGTCTAAACGGATTCTGACTGAAAACAATGTATACACGAAGTAATCCAACTTCCAAATCCATACTGAAGTATTTCTGCAGGAGAGATGTCAAACATGCCAGAGAACAAAAACCTCAGTGGATGCTCCCAGCTAACAGAAGTTACACTTGGGGAAAAACTATCTACTCTGTTGTACATGAAGGCTTTGTGCAAAATGGGGAAAAGAGGGCCAGACGGAGACCTTTATATTTAGAAAATGATCATTCTGTCCTTTGAGCAAAGAGCCAGGCTTGCTATTAGAACTTGCTTTCTTAGTTACGGCAGTAAGAAATTTAATTTTAAAAACACAGCACATTTAGTAGCTATTTAGGCTAAAGCCCAAGAAAGAAAAAAAAGGCAGGCAGAAGCTTTGGGAAAATGTTATAAGTTATTGGGCCAAATATGTATATCATATATATGCATGTATATAAAGCATATATATTATTATATAGATACATACTGTATATATATATATATACATATATATATATATACATATATATATATACAGTATTCCTTGCCAGTAAAAAATGTATGTGGGGCAAAGGAGGTTACAGACATACCCATCTACAGCAGGCGCACAGTGAGGCCGTGTCTGGGATCCACAGACCCGATATGTGTGCACGGGGACTGCTTTCTGGGATTGCCAAAGCCCACTCATTTCTAATGCAAGTGAGGAGATCTTCCACAGCCCCTTTTGCTGTCCTCTGTTCCCTGAGCTCTCTGAGCACGCCGGCTCTCCCTGCTCATCCCTTCCCATTACAAATGTCACATCCCCATCTGCTGCCCCTGAGCTCGCTGTGCTGGCAGGCTCACACGGGCAGAAGCAGCAGCTGACGTTATTCAGCCCAGTGTGTCACACTGGCAATCCAAAGGCAATTACTAGCATTTTCTGCAGAAAAAAAAATGGAAAAATGCTGCTGTGTGTCCCTTTTAATGCCTCTAGCGCAGACCAGGACCTACCTCCAGCATCACCATGTCCAGCTCTTCACCCAGGCACAGTACAGCTTATCTGCTCAGGGTGACAGTGAGTGCTTTTCTCCAGCCAACTTAGATGGTGGCTGAATGATTGCTTTTGCCTCCCAGAACCTCCTGAGGAGTAAGCTATGCTTTTGTAATACCTGAATTATGTAGAATTTTCCTTCTGTCCCCATCCCAAGTGGTGCCAGCAGCTGTGTGTTACCACGGTCAGCAGGACTTCCCTTGTGTAAAATTATCTGTGCTTCTCTGTTTTATCAAATAATAACACCGCTCAGAAAGAGTCCTGAAAAACACATTTTACAGGAACTGCTTCTTCTGATAATTACATATTTGGCAACAGAGGGTGAGGGGGTGAAGAAAAGCTATTTTCCCATCTGCAGCAAATCCTGACAGCTTCTTAAAAACAACAGTAATGAGGGAGAGAAAAAGGAGATATTTGTGAAGTATTTCAGTGTTGGATTCATGCTGTAGCTGCACACTGGGCCTTCCTTGATTAATTTAATTTTATGGCGGGGAGTTTTGCACAGCTAACTGGAACTCTTGGCAAAGTACGGATATGTCAGAATCTGTGGTTCTCACTGAATGTTTGAAGGCAAAAGTACTCAGTGAATGGCTTACTTTACACAGAATCTGTTCAAATTCTGACTGAGCCATGACTGAGCCAGGGGATGAAGAAAAAAAAAAAAGGATCAAAAGTTTGCTGACCCAATAAATGGAAGAAAAAGGAAAAATTAAAACATGTCTTTATCAATGACTCAACACAATGAGTTCTTTGTCTCAGTCTTCTCTGGCAGTCCTGGTTGATGAAAAACTATGAGCTAGCAGTGTGTGTTTGCAGCCTGAAAAACCAACGATATCCTGGTTTCCACTAGAAGAGGGATGGTCAGCTGGGAGAGGGAAGTGGTTGTTTAGTGGGAGCTATTGGGAATAGGTGAACGGTTGGACTGGGTGGTCTTTTAGGTCTTTTCCAACCTTAGTGATTCTATGATTCTATGATTCTAAGTGTTCCCCTCTACTCTGCCCTCATAAGGACCCAGCTGGAGTACTGCATCCAGGTCAGCGGCCCCTGACACAGGAAAAACGTGCAGCTTTTGGAGACGGTCCAGAGGAGGGCCATGAAGATGATCCAAGGGCTGGAACACCTCTCCTATGAAGACAGGCTAAAGGAAATATGCTTGTTTAAGGCTGCAAGGAGACATCATTATGGCCTTCCAATATTTAAAAGGAGTTTATAAACATGAGGGAAATCTACTTTTCACAAGGGTAGATTGATAATGATAGGAAGATGGGGAATGATTTTAAACTAAAAGAGGGGAGATTTAGATTAGATCTCAGGGAGAAGTTGTGTACTCAGAGAGTGGTGAGGTGCTGGAACAGCTTGCCCAGAAAGGCTGTGGATGCCCCATCTCTGGAAGTGTTTAAGGACAGGATGAATGGGTCCTGGGCAGCCTGATCTATTACCTGATCTATCAGCTGGCAACCCTGTCCATGGAAGGGGGTAGGAACTTGATGATCCTTGAGGTCCCTCCCAACCCTAGCCATTCTATGATTCTATGGTTCTGTGATTCTTTACTGAGTCCAAGCAATCTCCTTTGTCCTAACAGACTCCTCTTTGTTGGGAAGCCCTGACAGTGTGTTAGGGAAAGTTTGGAAGGGAAGCAAGTAAAATAACAAATTTTGTCAACTACAGGCACCAACAGAAGAGAGAAAAGTACTGTAGCAACTCTGCCTGGAGTACGGGAGCAAAGTTCTGCCTTCAGCTTTCCCGTCCACACTGCAGTGCCTGAGTGACACTGGGGCATGCTGCCTGTATGAACCTGACCCTACAGAAATTCTGCCTCCTCCTCACAGGAGGGAGCACAGTGCAGCCGTCATCAACGGTGCAGTGAGTGGAAACATTCAATTATGGGCAGAAGAGAGGCCTAAGGCCTTGGGAAGGTCTTTGCTTTATAAAGTTGTGGCTCCTGCACTCTATGTCGCAATCCTAGCTGCTGGCATGTGTAACCATAGCCCTTCAGCTGGAGCCACACTATAAAAGTCTGCTGCGTAAGCTGCTGAGCACAGATGGTTATCTGTAAATATCTCTATTTAGATACAGAAACACTAGTTCTACCTCTACCTACTGTAAACTTCTGTAACATCTGTAAGGTATTAAAACACAGATTTATGAAAAAACATGGGGCATGTATTTGATTCCAAGTTACTGTTGTTTTTCTCCCACTTTTAGTATCTGTTACTAAATAAACATGGCGCTTAGTCTAACATCCAGAATTATTCAGGACAACAGTGAGCTTGGAACACTGACACTAAAACCTTTTTGAGGTTTTGTCTTGCTATTGTTGGACACGTGAAAAGGGTACAAGAGGACATCATGGTGAAATTGCTCCATGGACAGGTAATAGTAACAAGTAAAACAGAAAAAGAAAAGTAGAATTTGGTTATCATTCTTTCTGGCTGCATATTAACTGACGTTTTAGGTTAAGAGGAAACTATTTACAGCTCTAGTAACCTGAATCAATCTTAAGCAGTAACACTCAGTGCTCAGAAGATCCTGACATGGTCTGAGGACTGATTGCATCTCAGATGTTTTCTACTGCCACTTGGATATAATTGTGGCTTCTTGTTTCCAGCCAAAGCACAGTTTTGCTTCTTATATTTTTATTGATTTTGTCTTAGATTGTCAAACTAGCTATTTTGAAACTGTTTTTAGTATTTTTATTTCTATGCTTCACCCCAACTCCCCTTTTCTTTTTCTTTTTTTTAATTTTTCCTTTCCTGGTCCTCAATTTTAAATATTTCTCTCTGTGTGAAGTGAGATTAAAAGCTTTACTTCCACTAATTTTCATACTTTGAGCAGCCTGAAAGAGCTGGTTAGTTCTGATTTCATGGTTTTGGTCGTTTTGAAGCAATCTGCCAGGTACAGCACAACCCAGTGGCCAGTGTGTGCACAGCTTCTCCATGGGCACATTTAATGGGAAAAACAAATCAAAACAAAACAAAACATGCTTTAATTCACTAAGCCTAAAAGTTGAGTATGAAAAGAGCTTTCAACGTGCTTCTGGTAACTGAGAAAAAGGTCAACCTGTAGCTGAAGGACCTCCTGCTTCTGAAGGAGACAGCCTGGGAGCCTCTGCCCAGCTCTCTGCTCAACGCAACATAAAACCTTGTCATGGTAATTATAGCTCTGGACAGGTGAACTCAATTGTGCTGGATTGGTGTAACTGGAAACACCCTTCACTTCAGGTTTTATCAACATCAGCCACATAACAACCTTTTGCTCCTCCGCTACAGCTCTGTGCAGATGGAGTTGAACATCAGGATAACGACCAAAAGTAAAAGTCATTTCACAAGTTGATTGTATGAAAAAATTTATTGTTAAAAGGAAAAAAACAGAGAAGCATTTCTTCCATATGAAATACTGTTGTATTTCAAGTTGAATACTTGTAATTCTTGTTCTTCAAATCTTCAAAAATTCTTGAATGAATGTATCATAGTCTGAAGTACTTGGCTTTTCCATAACTGAAGGCACAGCACTGAAATGCAGTTCTCCGTCTGACCATCTGCAATTATTCTGTGACTTCATTGGGATGCCCAGCTCCAAGAGAAGCTGCATATATTGGCTGAGCATCTGATCGCAGCCGTGCTATAAATGGAATAAGAACTCCATGTTGCTTTCCACACAGAACTTGATGCGTTCTACCTCAGGAAAGCTGCTTTATATTTTGTAAGATGGATTCCAGTTGTTTGCAGAAGGAGCCTCTAAGTTCTGGATTTATTTGAAATGTTTGTTGAATTCAGAAAGGGTCTTGTTTCACTATCATGGTGAAGTTCAAGCACATGATAATATTCTGCTCAGAAACATCAGAGAATGCTTGTAAAACAACTGTATAATATCCCTAAAATCCAGAAAGAAAACAAGGAAATTAGTGCATAATGCTGTCCATTCTTGGCACAGTGGCCCCTTGAGGTCTCAAGCTGCCCAGTGACCCTTTGGCTTTATCTTAAATCATGGTACCAGAGCCTTGAGAGACCTCTGGTCCCAGTGATCAGCTCTGCACTGCATGACTTGACTGTGCACAGCATGGGCAGTGGTGGCTCAGCTGTCCCCAGCAGCTCTCAGCTCACCTCCTTTCATAGAACAACTGCTCCTGGACAAGCAGGATTCTATTTGTCCAAACCTGCACCTTCAGCCCAGCTGTAATTCATCCATGTTTTCTTGCAGTGACCACTACTGTATGCAACACTGGAGTGTTTGAGTCAGCTGGACATTCCTTCCAGACCCGCAGTTCTGCCCGTGTATATCCTGCAGTCTGACCCATTAAGCAGCACAACTCCAGATCTAGCTGTTGTCTAGCAACTCATCACAACTTTACACAAGCAGAATTAGTATACATCAGGACAAAAGACATCATCATGGCCCTTGCTGAACTCAGGTCCCATTCTACCTCCTTTGAAGCCTTTCTCTTCTGATACAAGAAGCTAGTAACTGTGCTAGACTGTGAGGTTTGTAAGAGTTTCTGCTTTCCAGTAAAATGTGATTAGCCATAAGGAAGCATCAGGTAAACCATGAACACCTAAATATAGGAGGACTTACAGCAGAAACATTCCCTGTCTACTACTAGCTCTGAGGCTGGAAGAGATGTTCAGATGTCCAACCTCCTCAGGGGCCCAAGAACTTTGCCTTAAGGGGAGACTGAAGATTTTATGCCAGTTGAAACTCTTTGATGACATTTGCGGAGTTAAATAGAGTTGTTAAAGCTAACGTTAGCCTTGGAAAGGCTTAAGTTGATGAGGAAGGTGTTGGGCTGCACTGAGGACAATTGCTACTCCTGATTTAACACCAAAGCATTGCTTTTTCTTTTGGATACTGTTATTCCTCTCCAAAACTTTGCAAAGAGTTTCAGGGATGAACAGATAAGCATGTGAAAAGAAAAAGAGTGAAATGGGCTGAAAGAATCCGAATGGATCTATTAAAAAAGGTAATAAGAAACAGAATAACTTACCAAATGAAAATGAACAATTAAAGTGACATTAAATTTATACTTTTGGTCATTTATAAAATAGAGGAATAATAAAGGAAGAATAATCTGAACACATCTAGAATTTCAAAGATGCTGCCATTCTGGACTTGTCACCTCAAGCACAAGAAAGTTTTCCGACATTTTCTTTTGCTGTTTTCTACAGTTCAGTTGAACCTATCTTTCTAGAAAATATATAAATGTAAGACATAGACATGTTAGAGTGGTCCAGAGGAGGACCACACAGATGATTATAAGAATGGAGCACTTCTCCTGCGCAGAAAGGCAGAGGGAGCTGTGCTTGTTCAGGCTGGAGAGGGCTGAGGCCTCCAGGGAGAGCTCGCTGTGGTATTTCAGTACCTAAATGGGGACTACAGGAAAGGTGGAGGGAGTCTTTGTAAAGGAATGTCAGAGAGGATAGGAGGAGGGGTTTTCAATTAAAAGAGAGTGTATTTAGGTTAGATACAAGGAATGAATTCTTCACTACGAGTGTAGTGAGGCACTGGAGCAGGTTGCCCAGAGAAGCTGCAGATTCTCCATCCCTGGAAGTGTTCAAGACCAGGTTGGATGTGGCCCTGGATAACTTGGTCTGGTGGAATACATCCATGCCCATGGTAGGGGACTTGGAACTAGACGGCCTTTAAAGTCCCTTTCAACCCAAATGAGTCGTTGGTTCTATGATTCAATGATCATGTAATTGTACAATTCTGTTAAGTATGCTATTTTAACATTACTATCCATTTGAATAAAATGAAAAGTACCTTTGGAAACGATGTTCTTTTACCTTTAATGTCAAATTCTGTTTCAGTTGTTTCTGTAAAACAGATAAGCACAATATAAACGGTTACTTAAACATAAAGCCATCAGTGAAACTTCATAAATAACTTCAAAGCACTATAGCATATCTCTCATATCTATCAGCAGTGCTGCCAATGCCATTTACTCTTCCAGGCATAAGACCTTCACCTCTTTATTCTCCTAAAACTCAGCCTGTTTGCCCAGACAATGTGCAAGAAAATATAAATCAAATAGGAAGCTACAACATCTTCTACAAACCCCTTCTTACTGTATTCAACTTGTAATAGTAGTTCAGACAAACAGTTAACAGAGGAGAGCTGAAATTCACTTCCAAAAATAATAATAATAATAATAATAATAATAAATAAAAAATAAAGGAAAAAAAAAAAAGGAAAACATGAACTACATATTTGGAGAACTGATATCCTGAATTTTTCTGATCAGAGCCTTTGTCATGCTAATGTTGGTTAGCTTGAACTAGAGGATTGACTCTTCTCTAATAAAACACATTTTATGTGGTTATAGATAGTACCTCTAAAACACCATCTGGACTCTTACCTGAATTAACGGTCTGTATATTAGTAGTGACCCTAGATCCTCTTCAGCTTTGTGTGCAGTCCAGTCAAGTGTAGTTTTCCATGTCATTTTAGAAATGTTTGCAATAAAAGTGTCATAATACAAGAGTATTACTAATCCCAATTTACAGAGATGGAAACAACACTATAAAGACATTAAAGAGTATAATTTGAAAACACTCGATCTTAGCAGAGTTATGCCACCAGAGAACTGCCTGCTCTAAATTTTGCCACCTGAATGATGAGGTGAGGGGTGAAATCATTGGCCCATGTGACTTGAGTAGAGTGCACCTATGTGCAAGCTCTGATTAGACGCTTTGCTCTCAAACAGTGAAGTATTATACTCTTCAGTGCCTTAAGCTGCTGCTTCCAGAAGCCAGAGGTCCCAGAGACAGAAAGGACACTTCAGTGAAGGCTGAAGTGCTATAGCACAGCTAACCTTGATGAAGCTTCACCTTAATGTTTCTGGGTTTTCCTTCTAAGTGAGATGAATTGATCATAAAGAGAAAATCCTATATGCATGGGTTGATCAGTTAGTCTTCTCAGAAATCTTGCTTGGTAGCAAGAACCAGTGGCCAGGTTATGCCACAGTCTGCAATCTGCTAGACACGGTTTCCCACTGACCTCCTTTCAGCTTTCCACACAGAGAATATTCGTCATCAGTTCCACTGCAAAGAACTTCTCTCCAGTGCAACGCTTTGGCACCTTCATACCAGACTGTGAAGACTATCTTCAAAAAGGTAACATCACTTTCTAGTTAAGATATTGCAAGTAAGAAAAAAGTAATTGCTAAGGAGGAAGAAATACATATGCAGACATACGATTTAGACTAAAAAACTATTTTTTTTCTGAAATTTGGATTTTTTTAGAGTCCCTCAAAACTAATAAATATGCATTTCTTGAAAACCATTCTTTCCAGAAAAAAGTTTGTTTCTTTTACCAAAAGTCATCAGTCTTAAGAAATATTAATGACAAATTTCAAAATCTCTTTCAATTTCTTCAGCAAAGACAGCAGTGTTCACTTAGCTCCATAGCTCACCCCTGAGAGATTCCACACATGGAGTTTTAGGCAGGTATTGTAAACAAATTGTCCAGATTGCTAGTAGCTGTCATAAGGTTATCTTACTAGGGAAGCAACCTTACCACAGCTTCAGAATTTTTACTGAGCAGGTGAAGCTTAAGATGCAGCTCACAGACTAATAGAATCACAGAATATTCCGAGTTGGAAGGGATAAGGATCATCAAGTACAACTCAAGGCTTCACACAGCACTGCTCAAAAATCAAACTATGCGTCTGAAAGCACTGTCCGTACACATTTCATTACACAATTTGACAACTTGGTTTAAAGTTTAGTTCAAAGCTAGGTTTACACATACACTCTTCATTACCATATTTCCAGGTTCTGGAGTATGCATATTCATAGTCCTGATGTGCTTGGATATTTTCTCTCCTTAAAATACCTTGGGTCTTTTTCAGACCAGAAGAGCTTGTATGCAGCAAAAGTTTGTTTGCTTTTTCTGGAAGTACCTGAGCTGCCTCAAACTGGCACATGCAATGCGTCAGTGTACTGAGCTACGGAACCTGCATAAACCAGTCAATTTCAAACACTCTTATCTTCACAAACTGCTTAGAAATCATCATTTCTGTCCATTGCTGTAGTTTGTCTATTCCACTGCTAATCACAGAAAGGTATCGCTTAAATACACTGACATTTAGGATGAAGTGGCAGTTTTTTGCTTGCATCACTTTTATTATTTTTTTGCATTCAGACAATATCATTCTCTAGGCTATAGTGACTCACTTGGAATCCAGGTAACAGCAGCATGCCAGACGGATTTGTTCAGCATGCTGCAGGGTGTCACATTAAACTTGAAATAATGAGCTGAAGAATCTACAAGATAAAATGATTTCAAGTTCATGAAAATAGATTTCTCCAAAGAATTATTAAAAACATACATATGTATACACTTACAGTAAACACAAACACAATACAAATAAATTTAATACAAAGTATATATTATACAATTGTGTAATCTAGTTACTTGCAGTAAACATTAAAGGTCTTTTCAGACAATATTCCTGATTGCTTACATGGTTAGTGCAAAAGGAGCATCATATTACTTTGTGACTGAGAAGTAAGAAAAGTCATTTGTTGAATGAATAACATTTTGCACTCAAACAGGCAAAAAATATGCTTCTTTCTTTTTCAAAGCCACACACTTTACATTAACATTATGCCATCAGGATCCTTTGATAAAAATGTCTCCACTTATGCTAGTTGTGTATTATCCATACCAGCATGTTGCCCAAGGCTAGCAGGCCACCTCAGGTAGCAACAGTGACTTCATCATGACTTATAATGAGCTCTGTCTTCTATTTTGTGGTTTCAAGCAAGGGCTGTGCAAAAGGACTGTCTGACTGCTGGTAATTGGCAGTCATGTTATGATCATAACTGCGTACAGGAAATTATGGTAGAGAAATGGAGAAGAAAACACGGTAGTCTCAAAGGCTCAGTTTGCAAGCTTAGGCCTGACACAGACTCATTACATTTTTTAAATGGGTGTTAATGGAAAGCAAAGTACCTAAGGTAAATATTCCCTCTCGTGCTTTAGTTTACATAGATATTTTACAGGTGATACACACTGGTAATGCACATAGACATGTTTCTTTCCTTGAAAAATATCTGTCTCCTAAAATTCCTACCTTCCTGCCATTGAGTATATGTGTGCACACAGAACCAACCTGCTTGGCCCTCTCAACCTCATTGTGCCTCATTGCTGCAGAACTGATGAAAAAAGTCAGTGAACTACATGGATCCTGTGGCCTACTGCTCAGAGACAGCTAGCAATCACGAGAGAGCCTATCTTGCTGCCCCAAAGCTGCACTGACCCCTAGCCTCATACCATCTCGTAGACAGCTTTTTTTTTTCAATATTTTGAGTGTAGAATATTAGTTAAATCAGTGTGGGTAATTCATACAATACAGAACTTCCAAACAAAATTCAAAACCCCTGTCTTCCAGCTTTTCCTGAATCAAAATATGCCTCATGCTTTCTCTACTAAGTAGCACCTTCCCTCTTAGCTACTGCAAGCCACCACTGAAGTAATATTTACATTTATGCAGGATAATTCTTATAATAGGGTGATTAATAACAGAAATATACAACAGCTGAAACTCTTGTTTATATTTGCCTGATTCATCCAAGAAACATATGGAAGAGAAAGCTCACATTGCCTTAGGCTAATGTAATTATTGTGCACAGGCCAGAAAGAAAAGAATAAGCTAGTTTCTACTTACCACAAAAAGTATACGACAGTTCTAGATCTGGCGATGTACACAAAAATCCACTGACTCCAGGAGTGAACAACATGAAAAAGACAAACTCAAACATATTTACTTATTTTGATCGGTATTGGGCAGAATGCTTCATTTTGGGGAAGGAGGAACAAAAATTCAGCACGGTCATCCTCAGTCACACGTCTCCGGGGAATATTTGTTTTATTCTGTCAAATTCTCTTAATTCTCTTAATCCTATTACAATGCTATCAGTTACCTTCATCATAAATTTCATGAAGAAAAAGAATTTCTGCCTTCATTGTTATGTCTTCTCCAGACAGCACAGCTCATGTCACAAGTGAAAAATGAAAGAGAAAACTGCACGAAATGAGGAAGTGAGAGAAACTAAAAATACGATTACCAGAAGAATATAGAAGGCAAGTGGGGCTGACTCAACAGAAGCAACTGTTGTTAAGGCTTGATTTCACATGCTCACAAAGGTTTCCTGTACATAATAAAGAGAAGTTGCAATCAAACGATGAAAACCTAGTCCACTTTTACTGGTGCGTTAGTTAATAGTTCTCATATGTTTTCACAATGAATTTCTCACAAAGCTCATCATACCAGAGGAGAACTCAGATGTTATGGATAGGTCTAATCGGATGATATATTTCCGAAAGTCAGATGGAGATTAATGTGACCAGTTAACACATTAATGATCAGAACAACTGAAGTTCTGCTCAGTGTCAGCTATTACCTCCAAAGCTGCATCTATCACGATTATACTTCTTAGCAACAACCTTAAAAATCTATAAAATTTCTACTAATGAACTCCATGCCCCTCCCCCTAGCTCTGTGACCTCTTCTCATGCTCTTCACTGCAATCTCTAGCAGAGAAGCTGCACCACGCAATTCATGCTGGAGCAATGAGTCTAAACATTGAACATTTTGTGAGTACAGTGCATGTTAGGGGGGTTGGAACCAGATGAACTATAAGGTCCTTTCCAACCCAACCCATTCTATGATTCTATGACTTCAGCGTTATACAATTTCCCTGACAGAGTACATACACCCCACACAGACTTCAGCTGTTGTTTAACAGGACACTATAAAACATGCAAACCATTTGCAACCACAGTTGCAAATAAAAATAAATCAGGATGCTGTAATAGCTAGGATGCTGTAGTAGCTGGAAAAAGAAATAATGAGAATAATGAGACGCTGAAGTGTAGCTACCTCATACCTGTGTCAAAAGAAAATATTTGTTTTAAATCACAAAACTCTGGCCATTGATCTGGAGTGAGTCTAATCAGTCAGAGAACAAGCCAGGACTGACAGAAGACTCAACAGATCCAGCAAAGGTCACAGGCCAGTTTTAAGTAGCTGGGAGACTGCGCTGACTGTATGGCATGAGATGACCCTCTGCTGTTAGACTGGTACTTGCTTCACTGCACAGCACGTTGGGTAACTGATGGACTCATTAGAAAGAACTCTGCAGATTTACAAGGTCATATATAAAAGCTCTCACAACTGAAATGAAGACAAACACTTTGTTGAATCCAGTGACTTTCCAGACCGGGTTCAAAGCTACTTGTTTTCTCTCACAGTTACTGCCATAAATGAAATAGATGAGGAAGGAGTCCCCCCTGGTGGCATACACAAACACATGGGGAACCCCTGCATCCTCCACTATTCCTTGTTGCATTGTACTGCATGAGAGTATTTCAATACTTTAAAAAATATAGCATAACTGTGCTTCGCTTTAAAAAGGATCTGGCTGTCTAATTAGAGAAATTAAGTCCTACTGATATCAGGGTTAAAATTTCTCTTGTGACCATGACAATGAAGTTTGTAACCTTTACTATGATGTCTGGTCAAGCTGTACTTAATTCAAACTAACCTGTCCTTTTCAAATCTCCTCTCCAAATTCTGTTTTAGATGTATGAGTACTCTAATGATTGTATCAATGGCATTCACAGAACTGACCTTCTGTGGAACTCAATGGCCAAAGCCCTAAACTAGAACACTGTAGGTGTGCTTTTCTGCTTTCAGTTTAGTATGAAGGGCACTGGAGAGGAAGGATGTGTATATTTCTACATTTATTTTTTACTAGGTAATCTTTCTTTAATGTTTTTCATTTATACTCATGTATGGAAACTGCTGAGTCACAGCCTGAACCTCTGATTAATCACCTGAGGTGAGCCATGAGTCAGCCAGAGGAGCACAGGTGAAGGCAATTCAGCTGTGCTTCTAGACCTATTTAAGAGCTGGCTACCAGTGGGGAAGGATCTCTTCTGGAGATCCCCTCTTTTGGTGTCTTCTGGTGAGCTCAACCGAAGGGTAAGCTCTTCCACTTATTCTCTTTTTGTTATCGTTGTCTGCTTTGCCTTACTCTCTTGATTATATTGCGATTATAACATCTTGATATCTATTGATTATACACAATTATATTGTGATTATAACATCTTGGTTATACAACTCATAACTACATTTCAAGTCTCATGTCCATTTAACAGAAAATAAAATAAATCCAAATATGGAGAACTTAGGAATTTTCGTTTTGGCTACATCTGAGATGCTGAGAGTAAAATTTAACTCCAAACCTCCTAGCTGATTTGCGTTTAAAAGCCTTAATGTTATAAATGTAATGTAACAAAATGTTTGAGACTTTTAGTGTTTTAGTACTTTTAGTTTTTAGTACTTTATCTTCTTTCTCAATACACCCAAACAAGTGCCGAGATCTCTTTAAAATAATAACTTTGCATTTAGATTGTTGGCTGCAGATGAGTGCTATGACCAGATGAGCATTTATAAGTCACTGAAATCTCCCCTAGGAAAGATTAACAATATACTTTAGCATAATATCCCATCACAAGAAAAAAAATAAAACAGCAACAACAGAACCCAGACCAACAGTATTCCAGGGCACCAGAGGAAAGCACTCTGTTCCAAAGTGTTTGTCAGACAGAATGAAATACTATGGAATTGTGACATATTATGGAAGTGGGGTCATGACCAGGGATACTAGACAGAGCTGGAGAATTCAGATCCTCTATACACAGCTGACAGAGTGCTGAGAGTGCCAAGGCAGATGCATCCCAGAGCAGTGCACCACTGGTGACTTTGTGCCATTTGAGACAAGAGCAAGAGAATAATGGTGGAAATAAAGAAAGAAGTGATGTGTATTATCCAAATGTATTTTCTTTAATGCTATATGCATTTTGGCTTAATGATGTGATTTGGATATATCACGTTAAGCCATCAGAGGCTGTTAAAAGTGAAGCAAATGCAGACTAAGCGTCCCGTGGAAATAATTGTGTTGCAAATAACTGTTACCAGTAAGCTTCAAGTTAATTCATTCCAAGCCAAGTGTAGGATTAAAGCTTACAGTTATACCCTAAAGTATACATTGAATCATTAAACTTTGCAGGAAGAAGAGAAAGCAGAGGATAAAGGGGAAAGAAAGGGCTGTGCTCTACCTGAAACTGAACAGTCAGAAAGCATACCAAGCAATACTGCCTACCAGGTAGTCAAGAAATTAAGAGAGCTGGACAAGTTTTCTGTTTGCTCTTATTCTCTGTTCTTCCCTGCTTTAAATAGCTGCTCATTTGAGCTTATTCTAAGCTACTCACTATGGCCTGTATAACTGTGCAATAATCTTATTACAGTGGATCCAACTCTTAGCCAGCTCACTTGTCCCATTTCTCAGGGGGGCTGCAGCAGGCTACGTGGTACATAGGGTCACGAGGACATTGATGTTATGGCCACAGAACTCCACAGCAACCAAATTACAGCAGTTTAACAACTTTCCACCTATGAAGTTATACTGAACAGCTGGAATAATTCATGTGCTCTAACTTTTCATAGTACAATTTCATTAAATTTCCATCACCTTAATTAGACTCTCACAGTACAGTTGAAAATACTCAGCACTTCCTCATCTTTGCCAATGAAATGACTATGGTGTGTAATAAAGTATGCTCCAATGAAACTAGCTAATTTTAGGAAGTGTACTTAGGAGTGTGAAGCAACTCAGAGCTTTAAAGATTTCTTTCTGAAATCAAAAGGGGATCATTTTCTGATCAGAATATTTTACATATGCAAGAAAAGACTGAGGGTTGTGGGATAATTTAATTTAAAAAATAACATTAAGGAATGACAAGCATTGTACTTTGTAATTCAGACCAGATAGGTACTGATTAATAATACGGGTAAATAATATTGCAGACAAAGCCAAAGACTTTGAGAAAAAAGGAAAGGAACACTGGCAAGAGACTTCTACATGGCCAGAGACTGAAAAGAAGAATCTGCCTGTATCCTGTTTTCCCATGAAAATGGCAGTCATCCACAACCTCCTGTGGAAATTCTTAAGGTCAGAAGGGGATAGGAGGCAAGCATCTAGGAAGGAGATTTGAGTCATTTCATATGTTCCTGTTCTTCACACCACATTGAGAAAAATCAGTACTACAGTAAGATGCGAGACCCAGCTGCTTATAACAAGAAATGGGTTGGCACTGAAGGGCTGCAGGAGCTCACAACTCCTACAGAAGGTATAGCCTTGCAAATAAGACAGCTTGTAGATAACATCTTTCAGAAGACTGAGCTTCTTTATCTGTATTTCCTTCAGAATCTCTACTCACATGTATGTACACATTCATGTCTTATAATTTTTTTCCATGATGCAGGCAAGTCTGAACCGAAAAAAAAACTGCCAGGAATGAAAACATTGGATTGCAGGAAATCCTCTGCAATTATACATACTTTTCACCAAAGGTGAAAAAACTGAAGAAAGATCAACAAGAAAATGGTAGTTCACGAAATTAAGGAACAGTGAATAAATTTAATAAATGAACAGGGAAGGTTGTGGAGCTGATACAAAAATATATATATATATCTATATCATAGCATTAAGTCAGTTCTCCAACAGAATGTGTTAGTAGCAGAAGGGGCTGTTTTGCTTTATGCACACTTTCTAGCTTAGAAGGACATCAATCATTTCATACTTTCTGACTCGAAAATGCACTCACTACACTATGGAATGCATCTGAACTTCAGTATCTGGAGAACTGGGTTGTGTGGTACGATAAAAGGATGTGTTCTGCAAGTGGGGTGTAATGACACAGTAAACTATCTGTATTGAGTCAGACTATTCTGGATGCAAAGTAAAACAAATGCATACAGAAGTCTTTTTGGATTTATATATATATATACATATATATATAAAAAACAATTTTAACCTAAAGAATAAAATATCATTGCTTGAGTACTAAGTTCTGGTCTCAACAAGTTCCAAGGATCTAAACCAGACATCAATGTTCAAAAGAAACCAGGTCTGAGAATCCTGGAATTACAAACAAGGACAGTCAAGTCCTAACAGTAATTGGGTCAAAAGCATTCTTATTTGTTGACCATAACAATGTCTATGAAGATACACAGCTTCTTTCCTGAATTTAGAGTTTGCCAATTTAGGAGAAAATAAATTGTTGACTCAGTGGAAGATTGTACATCTCTGGTAA
Source organism: Lagopus muta (assembly GCF_023343835.1). NCBI lineage: Eukaryota > Metazoa > Chordata > Aves > Galliformes > Phasianidae > Lagopus > Lagopus muta. The sequence continues at coordinate 31,194,572 of NC_064435.1, forward strand.
ATTTGATCTTCCCCAGCGCTGGAAAGCAAAAACTGTTTTCACATTTTAATAAGATTGGACTTCTGTATTAAAGTACTGTTCAAATAAAGTAAAGTGATTACCATGATTTTCAAGGTACGTGTTGGAAATATGAAATGCTTTTCTGAGATCACATCATGGCCACAATTATCAGCCTACTTCTGGCAGAAACCTGTTTTGTTTTTTTGTTGTTGTCATTTTGTTTTTTAATTACCCATGTGTCAGAAAACCATTACTAACTTACCTGGTGTTTCACAGTCAGGAGATAAATTTTAAGTACCAGAGATAATTTTCCCTTGTCTGTTTTCTTTGGGTTTTGTTTTGTTTTGTGAAACATAACCACTTGGATGAAAATCTCTTATTATTGCTGCTTAAATTCTTATCCAGCAAAATTCCAAATTTCAACAGTAAAAATTCTTTGCATTCAGAAGAAAAGGTTGAAGATTTCTGAAGAAGCACATAAACAAAAGTTGGGGCCTTTCTTTTATTGACTCTTCCAAACTACTTCCTGTTCTCTATGAATAGAATTTTGATGTCTCAAATAGACATTCAACGATGAAGTTAACTTTATGCACGAGCACAAAAGAGAATTAACACATCTGACATGAAAACAATGGACAAATGTTTAATTTGGTGTAAAACATGACTTCAACAAGTACCATAACCATGTGATTAGAATTGCTTACTACTGGCCTCCTGCCTTCAGTATAATGCATTAAACATACAAAAATATATCACTGTTTACTTACCCAGTGATACTGGCTTAGCAGAGATAGATCAGGCTGTTCAACATAAAGCTGCTAATATGAAAGAATCAAAATGATTTCTGCACCTATTCTTTTTTTAATTCAGTAATTTTTTAAGCCTTAAAATATTCAGACCCTTCATTACTTGTATACAAGTATCTGTCAGTTTATGTGACAAACTTCTGCTTGGTTTAAAAACATTTAAATCCAATTTCCACATATTCAGAGTGCAGAACTAATTCAAACAACCTACTCATGAGATGATCTTATACTCAATGCTCAAACTAAATGTGACTTTCTTTGCGGAGTTAAAAATCAAGAGGTATATTTTTTAAAGGCACAAGCTCTGAACAGTACTCTGTAAGAGATTCCCTTTTGTTTCCCTGGCTTTCATAAATGCCAAAAGAATCCATTTAAACCATTAGATGCTGGTATTTTAAATTGGTACAAATATTTGTCTTAGCAAGATTTTCACAGCACAGATCTTCCTTCTTTTCCATCTCTGGGAAAAGAGATGCTTGGGAGTGTGATTCTATCTCAGAAAAACATTGAAGTAGCTGTGAATACTTAGAGACTGCTGCAACCCAGCCATCCTTTCCATCTTTTCCAGAAACCCACAGACCTCTAAAAGAAGGCTACAAGAGGTGTCAGCTGTAATATCTGCCCCTGTCTTTCGAAGTGAAGGCCAACCCTACTCCAATGGGATGAAGAGTAGTATCCATTAAAAACAGCCCGACCTTTCTGTGTTAAGCACAGTTTCTCTCTAATCTTAAGAACTTAACAATGTGCTTGACAGGTAATGAACATTCCAGATTTTTTTTTATATGAAAAGTTCCTTTTAAAGCAGAGACAGAGTTTGCAGCACAGTCCATGCATGGTTCTCCTGGTTAGTTAAAAATAAAAACAAAACAAAAACAAGAACAAGCACAAGAAAAACAGAAGTATTTTAGTGTATTTTGTGTTGTTAACTCTGACGAAGCCCTACATACTGTTTATAGGTTTAAGAAAAAAAATTCAGTACATTCCAAAATTTGAGAAATTCTACTGTTACCTGATACTTTTGAAACCGTAATATAGTTTAACATTCTTTCACATTTATAGCAGTGCACAATGAACAGTAAGTGACATTCCTTATCTCCACATTATTTACTTTCACCACCTTTCTCTTCTTCCTCAAAATCAAAACAAAAGGCTTTGTCATAGCCCATGAGACGGTTATAATCCTGAGGATCCGGGAAAAGCGTTGGATTAACAAGCATTGATTTAGTTTTAGCATAAAATGTTGTAAACATCTTGGTGATGTCTGGAATCTTTACATCTTTCTGATGGAAGACAGTTGCTTTTTCTGCCAAGATTGCATTGTACGTAATAGCTGTGTATGTGTCCATTTCCTCTTTATAGTAGAGTCGAATCACATAGCCCTTTGTAAGGATATGCAAAGTAACTGGAGTAACAAACGTAAAAAATCCTATCAACCCATAGAATGCAGCTTGTAGAAGCAAGCTGTCAAATCCAATACCAGTTTTCAGCACGAGGTAGGGCGTCATGAACAGGTTAAATATGCTGGTGGAGTAGGAGAAAAATCTCACACCTATATAGAACAAAACAAAAAAACAAGATTAATACCTGTAAGTAAAATTGCCTCTGTAATTACCTATGTACCTTGTGCTACAAATTTTTGTCATTACTTCAACACCTAAAATTACTGAAAAGCCTTTTTTAAAACACTCTCCAATAAAATAAGCCATTAACAAGTACCAGAAGGTCCAGTCCTCTCTTCCTGCCACTCTCAAGGTTTGTTTTATACTGGTTTTATACTTTATACTGTTTTATACTTTGTTTTATATATATATGCTGGGTTTAATCAAAGCTAGTAGCTGGTTTTATTTCTATGATGAACTCTGCTATTATGCAATTATGCAGATATATGTATTTTTCACTTTACAGACAGGAATAACAATTAAAGATATGGCTGGGCACTTCTCTCTTCATCAACAACCACATTAGACATTCAGTGTGCATTAAAGAAACAAGTTTGCTTGGTCCCCCACTGTGTTTAATTTGAAAAATGTAGGTTATTGTACATTCACAAGCATTCTGCAGCCATCTTTGCACACAGCTTGAAAATCAGCAGCTGCTGCTATCAATCACCCACCATCCTTGAGACATAATGAGAACCAGTAGTCTAAAGATGCTGTGAAAACTGAATGTATCAGGGCATACTTCCCCCTTCAATTCAAAAATGTCCATCAGAAAACATCAGCGAACTACTTTTTGCTAAGCAAAAACATTAACTGGTCAAAGAGAGATTAACCAAAGTCTCATCACAGACAGCACTTCTGTCATTTTAGTGACATTCAAAAGCATACAGAATGCAAATATTAGTTACAGTTGGTCAATGGTGGATAATCACTCGAAAGGCTGCAAGAGAAACAGAAGCAGGCTGAGGGATTACAGTTGCACTGTGTTTTCAGAACTCCCTGCAGACCTAAAATTAACTGAAACACAAATTCTGTTAATATTAATCATTATACACCACAGAAGTATAAAATCAAGCATCACAGCAAGATATATATTCGTGTTCTGTACAGAGATTTGGGGTTTTAGCACAGTTGGAAAGAACATTTGCTTTCTTAATGTTGCATTTAAATATTTTAAATATTAGGGAAAAAAAAAATCAATAAAGATCCTTTCAAGTTACACACCTAACACTGCTTTTGCTAAGTTTCCTTTATAAACCAATCTTCCATGTTCTGGGTGGTCAGAAGGAGCAGATGTGCTGAGGCTGCGAACTGCTACCCCTTGAAAAGATGCAACCTGAAAGATGAAAGCAAAATCAGTATCAGCACTTCAGAGAATCATAGAATAGAATAATTAAGGCTGGAAAAGACCTCTAAGATCACCTAGTCCAACCACCAACCCGCCCTTCAACCATACCCACTAACCATGTCCCTCCGTGCCACATCTAAGCATTTCTTGAACACCTCCAAGGAGTGATTTCACCACCTCCCTGGGCAGCTTATTCCAATATCTCACCACTCTTTTTGAGAAGCTTTTCCTAATATCCAGACTGAATCTCCTTTGGAACAACTTGAGGCCACTACGTGCACAGAAGATTCTCTGTGTCCTGAACCTATTCCCAGCAACCTGAAGTAGCCATTAAGATTGGGTTATTTGCTACAGGATCATTTAGACTGGAAAAGTCCTCTAAAGGTCATCACGCCTAATTGTTAACCTCACACTGCTACTAAAGCACTACATCTACTCCTTAAACACCTCCAGGGACAGCGACTGCTTCCCTACGCAGCCCGTTCCAATGCTTCACAACCCCTTCCGTGAAGAGTTCTTTCCCAGTGTCCAACCCAAGCCTCCCTGCACAACTGGATTATGCGGGCTATGTAATTTCCAATATGGGCTAGGATGCTGCTGGTTCTTAGCCACCTGAGCACACTGCTGGCACAGTACAGCCCAGCTCACTGTATGACACACTGTGCTATAACCTGCAATACTTTCTGCACACAGCTTTGCAAGGAGGCAGTCACGACCTTTACCTCTTAGAACCCCAGTCAAAGACCACCATCCCGCAGCAAACTTCGTGCCCAGCGAAGCTGAGAAACCAAATATGCCTACCCAGCCTCTCTCCGTTACGTTCGTACTTCTCGAAAAGCAAAGCGCAGCCAACCCGAACCCCTTCCCCTCCCAGCGCACCTCGGGAAGCGCCCCGCAGCTGCTCCGCAGCCGCTGTCTCCCCGCGGGCAGAGGCTGGGGGAATCCCAGACGGCGACTGGCAAGCGGAAGCCCACGGTGAGCCGCGCCCCGCAGCCAAACGGGGCCGGGCCGGGAGACGGCGGCACGCCAGCAGCCGGCGGCGCGGAACAGCATGGCAGCCACGGTCCCTCCAGCAGCAGCCGGCAGCGAGACGCGTGGGGAACGGAACGGAAACGGCGCGGTCCACTAGCGCAGCATCCGCCGCCGCCGCCACAGCGCATCCCCGACCTTTGGTTCCGCCGCAATTAGGCCCCCCCGGCTCTCACCCAGCGGTGTGACGGAGCCCGGGGCTGCCTCTGCGGTTATATCATGGGAATGTCCGGGCACCTGCGGGCTGAGGTGCCGGGAATGGCAAAATAGCGTAAAACAGGCTGAAAGCGCTGTGCAACGTCGGAACCCTTCACCGTAAAATGGCCGGGCTGTGCTTTACGGGGCTCCGCTCTGACCTAACGGACTGGCGGTGTTTTGAGGCCGAGAAGCAGATAAACGTGGCGGCACTGCCACGGCCGAGCGGCCGGAGTACTCCCGGCGGCTTCGTGGCTGACGGCCGTTCTTCGGCCCGTGAGTGCCAGGGCGGCCTCACCGGCAGCTGTCGGGCATGCTCAAGCCTCAGCCGTTCCAGCCGGCCGCGCAGCAAACCTTGCCCTCGCACGTCGCCCACCTTAGGGACAACATGGCGGACAACACCTCCCCCTACATAAACTACAGCTCCCGGCATGCCCCGTTTCCGCCGCGCAGCACGCCGGGAGCTGAGCGCTCGCACGCCTTCCAAGGGCAGTGTGCGGGGGGCCGGAAGTGCGCCGTGACCCAACGGAAGCGCTTGGAAGGCAGCTGGCCCGATACGGCGGGGGCCCTGCGAGCGGGGCGGAGGAGCGGCACCGACGGGTGAGTGGCTGGAGAGGCCTCGCCACAGCCGCCTGGGAGGTGTCCACGGGGTCTGCCGCTGGGAGAGCGGCGAGCCTCGCTGCCGGGGGCGGGAGGCCCGGAGCGCCGAGCGGAGAGGCCTGGAAGAGCCGGGGGCGTGTGGGGAGGAGGCGGGGGTGCGTGCGTGCATAGTGCGGGAAGCTCGCTGCTAGGGGTTCACTTCTAGGCTGGGGTTCCCCTGCCGGGTGTGAGCTGGTAGCGTTTCTCCTCTCTGTAAAAGTCTCTCTGGATTCCACACGCCGCCGGGAAAGGGGCTTTCCAGAACGCTGCTGTAATTAAATATCGCTCTTAAACTTTTTCCGCTACGAATTATGTCCACCCTCTTCCTACGCCATGTCTTAAAGAAAGGGCAGTAACTAAGGCCAAAAGGATTTAGGATGTGTTCTCTGGCGTTGTTGTGCCAAGGTGCGAAGTGCTAGTTGAAGTGCTTTGGCTGTAATGGTCAGTGAATGTAAGCAAAACAAGACTGATGAGGAAGAGCGATTGACTGCCCGTGCTACTTAAAGACAGGCTTTGTTTTTCTGTAGGTGACCACGAGCTTTGATAAGGTAATGATGGCTTTAGGTACATATGTGAAAAGTGTGACATTAGCAGGTAGCTCTGAGGGCCAGTGTTACCTATAAAGTGTGGTACAGTTTGAAGGAGCCTTAAAGATTAATATTGTAGATCGCAATGCGAGCATTGCGCTATAGGAAGATGTAGTTGTCGGTTTGCTGTTTACTTGGGTTTGCTCTGGTTTTGCTGTTTGAGAGCTTCAGTTTGAAATGTAGATATAAGCATCTCGGAGACCTTCAGGATAAAAAGAGCTTTGTACCTGTATTTATTCCCTTCTGTACTCAAGTTTCCTCTTTTTGCTATGCTAAGAACAAAAATATAATTGGGAGTGAAATACAATTTATTAATTGAAAGGGTCCTTACAGAGATATGTGTTTTTCTGTAATACATCTTGAGATCAGCTATCTAGTGTGTAAATACTTTTTTTTTTTTTTTTTCCCACTAAGATTTACCTTCAGCACTGAGAAATTTAAGTTATATGATCTTGAGAAGCTTTCATCACTTCTGGCATTTCTTTGTAATAGAGAAAAGTCATGTGAGATTTTTTTCTTTTTAGTACTGAAATGGTGATGAAATAATGTACAAAATTTCTTGTATTCTTAATGTGAGGAGTTAATACTGGTTCACTGAGGAGATCCAGTTTTGTAAGGTACTGTCTTCTGTCTCTCACTTTTGTACATTTTTCCTGATCCATTTGCCCCTTATGCTTTCTATATGGGAATAAATTAATATCTTTTGAAAGCTTGCTTAACTTCACCTGTTTTTGCTGGTTTTTTTTTTGTTTTGTTTGTTTGTTTTTCTTGGAATTTTCAGTGTATGCCCTACATTTTGTCCTAGAAATATTTTTTGAATTAGAGTAAAATTTTTTTTATAGGATTTTTACAAGTTTTCTTGCATCTGAAAAGGCTCAGAATGTAGTTACCATTGTTGTGGGGTAGTTTGCATAATTGCGGTTTTTTATGAATGCTTTAATGAGAGAACAGAAATTGATACTGTATTAAAAATTTGGAATGTGCAAGCAGCTTTATTTCCTCTAACAGCTGGAGATATAAAGTAACCAGGGCTTTCCTTTTATATTAGGGAGAAAACTGTAATGCTTGCCTTTTTTTTTTTTTTTTTTTCTTTTTTCTCTTGGGAATTATTGGAAAATAAAGTTCCCTAAGAAAAAAGAGTACCTTAAATAAAGTGAGGCCTTTGATACTCCATGCGTGGCATCCTAACTCACCTGTTTGTCTGAACTAGCATTCACCTTTAGTGTACCTTCCTAGTAAACTGGCTGATCTGGCAATCTTGCTGTACCAGTTTTCCCTCATGATTTTTCTAAATATGTTTCAATCCATATTTACATTATTTTTTTGTGTGCCCTAAACAGCGAATACTGAACTGAAGAGTGGTATTTTTAAACAAGCTTCTCTTTAGGATCTAGAGTAGGACTATAGTTTAGGATTAAACAGTAAGACACTGTTCATTTTGCATACAGTGGCCTTTCTTTGCTGAAGAACTCTTCCTGATTTACAAATGACACTCAGAAAATTCCACATTTGACTTCTCAACAAACCCAGGAATTGTGAAGGCATTTTTGTTATTTGCCCCACATTTTCCAAAAAGTTGATCTCACAGAATACAAAAATGTCACCAACTGAAGCGTACAAAAGACGTGTGTGTGCTTGTATTGCACAGCTAATGATTTGGAAGCCTTTCGAGTTACCCTGCACCAGAATCTGAGTTTCAAATATTTTTCTGTGGGAACAAAGAATCTGAATGCTTGCAAATGTTTGCATAGATTTAAGTTTCTTGTGCTAACTGGACTGGAAGGATGATGTTCGTGCTGTGTACAGCAGTTGCCTGTGTTCAGTTAAATTAACTTATGCCCATCAATTATATTTTAGTCTCCCAGGCTTAGAAGGTGTAGAAGGAAGTGATGTTCTGAAAATTCTGGGTGTGTTGGTTGACAAGCATGCAGTTTTGGGCGTAAGTTAGGAAAGAGGTCATGTGTTTTGTTTTGTTTTTGTTTTTTTCCTTACATTTAATGCTCAAGAGAAACAAAAAGAAAAAACTAAACTCACTATACCATATCTTTTCTTCTTGGGGTTGTGAGGAGATAAATGTATTCCAGCACGGAAACAGGAACACTTGATTTGTGTTGACAATTATGGTGGTTTATGATTCTTAGTTATATTCTACCTCAACATGTAAATCTGTTACTGCTTCCACTAACTCTTGTGTAAGCTCATGAACCAGGAAGGGAGTTGACTGAAGAAAACAGGCTGTGGCTCGTGTAGGATCATGTTAATAACATCTCAGATAACTTGGGTGTAGTTGTTGGAAAGAAGATGCTTTTCACAAAACAATCACGTAGAACTGAAATATGTTCAGATCTTCATAATGTATCATGACACACGTGCACTTCTTGAAGAACCAGTACTTGCAAACAGTTTCTTAGTTTTGTTATAGCTTTTCCAAGTTTCCTGTTTTCCTTTGCTTATTGCTTCTATTGTTGCATTGACCCTGTGATCCTTTTTTGCTCTTCACCGTCTGTATTTTGTCAGAAGAAAATCTATATTACCACTCTTAGTCATAATTATCACTTTTCATATTTTTTTGAAATTATACATTATGTCAGAACAAATGGAGTGAAGTGGAACCAAGTTCTGTCCCATGCTTCCAAGGTGAATACAGTGGGATGTATGATGTTACTTGCTTAAAAGTAGGTAGGTTTCCTGAGCCTTCTGCTTTTAGCAGTGGTATGTTGCTTTTGTTCTGCAGAATCATAGAATCACCAGGTTGGAAAGGACCTACAAGATCATGTATCCAACCATCCTCCCATTACCATTGCCACACAAGCACTAAACCACATCTCGCAGCTCCTCATCCAGACGCCTCTTGAACACTGCCAGGGACGGCGACTCCACCACCTCCCTGGGCAGCCATTCCAGTGCCTGACCACCCTCTGACAGAAAAAGCTATTCTATAATTTCTATGTTATTCTTTTTTTTATTAGAAGTACAAATTTTATTATTTGTTAATCCTATTATGTTGTTTAGTTGGATTTAAAATAAGGCATGATCTTGGCATGCTTTTTCTTCTTTGCTTATCCATTTGATGAATTGTATTTGTCTTCATTTTGCTAAGCCAAACAAGCAAGGCTTTCTAATTTTTTCATTACATTGCAGGCTTTTTGGTCATGTCGGTAACTCCTTTCTGTAGTGTTTCCATTTTGAACTACTTCTGCCCAGGGAGCCAAGAAGATCAATGGCATCCTGGCTTGTATAGGAAAGTGTATAGCCAGCAGGAGCAGGGAGGTGATCATCCCACTGTACTCAGCTCTGGTGAGGCCACACTTCAACTACCATGTTGAGATTTGGTCCCGTCACTACAAGAAAGACACTGAGGCCCTGGAGAGTGCCCAGAGAAGGGCAACAAAGCTGTGAGGGATCTGGAGCCCCATCCAACCTGGCCTTGAATGCTTCTATGGAGGGGGTAACCACAACCTCACTGGGCAACCTGTTCCAGTGTCTCACCCCTCTCACAGTAAAGAATTTCTTCCTAGTCTAAATCTACCCTCTTCAAATTTTAAACCATTTCTCCTTGTCCTGTCACTACATGTCCTTATAAAAAGTCTCTCCCCAGCTTTCCTGTAGGCCTCTTCTGGTACTGGAAGGCCACTGTAACGTCCCCCTGGAGCCTTCTCTTTGAAGAAGATAATGAAGTTTCATACAACTTCATTTCATGTGCTGTTTTTCAAGACCAGTGAATCACTTCTTTGTGTGATGCTCTGTTCCTCTTTTGTTGCAATGCCTTCTACTTGTCTCATCTAAATCTGCCTGCTTTTTTTTTTTTTTCCCCCAGCATTGTTAGAATAACATGCTTAATGTCATTTTTGGAGGACCTAGTACTCCTTTTCAGTCTAAATGTTGCACATTTGCATCATCTTACTTTATTCTATTAGACAATTTTTCTCATATGATTATCCTCTTCTCACATTTGTTTAACACCAGATGATTTGTCTTGTCCAGGTTCCATCTAGTTTCCTTTCCTGTTATCGAGGAAATAACAGATTCACTTCTTAATGTTAGGTTACTTCAGCATGCTAATCCTTACCATGTTTGTATCCTGTTTTCCTTTATATTTCATTCTGTTGGCTGCCTCTTCTGACCATGGTTTTTTTTTTTCACACTCGCCGTGCTAATAACTTATTTTTTTCCTCTTTCATCGTATGATAACACGTTTCATTTGACATTATTAAAATGTTCACTGTGGGGTTTTTTTGCAACAGCTCTAATATTTTGATGTAGACATTATTTCAGTTCCCCAGCTTTAATATGTTAGCTCCCTTAGGTTATACAAGGTAGCCTTTTTGTTCCTGAGTAATCGATGCTCTCCAACAGGACAATTTCCATTTCCAAACTTGTTGGAACAGATGAAAGATGCTATCGGTTTTGTGCTGTTACTATTTCAGCGCATAAGTGTAATTTCCATGGAGGAGTTACAGGAATTATTGAATGGTTAAAGTTTGATATTATGGTATGGCAGTCTATACAAATTAAGATCATTATTGAACATGCCTAATGTTCAAGAAGTTTATACATGGAAGAAGATTTGAAGTACTCCATTGAGAAAGGAAAAAAAAACTAAGATATTTCTGTGAGGTTGGAATAATTTTCAAATGCAACAGCAAAGCAGGCAGGAGATGCTTTTTGCTCACTGTTCTGCAGACACTTCAAAACTAGTCATGAATGGCTAATTATACTGAAAGTGACTCCTTGTGAGAGCTTGAGAAACTATTGGTTTTATTTCATACTTCCTTGCCTGAAATGGTTATGAAGAAGGGGAGACAGAAGAAATCAACGCTGAGCACTGAAGTACTTTTGAGAAGTGAAGCTATCTGCAATAGCAAGGAGCTGCAGCTTCCAAAGATCTGAGTCTCTTGACTTTGGTTAGGAATCTCTGTAAAACTTCCTCCAAGTCCTTCAGCTCTCTCCTCAACTTGCTTACTATTTTATTTTAATTTTTTTTTTTGGCCCCAGCTTTTACCACAAATAGAAGAGGGAGGAAATGTGGGGAGCAGTTTCTTCTGCTTTTTCACGCCTTCTTGGGATCCTTCTCAGCAGTGAGCAATAGCAGTTCGTGCGTCTGCTTTTGCTCATTGCTTTTCGTAGCAATCTAATGAATTATCAGAATTCTTAGCAGACTTTTTGCTGCCCCAACCCCGGTTTTCTACTGAATAACTACCCAGAATCCCTGGTCATGTTTTGCTGAACCTTTGAGTATGCAGCAGTACGTCATTGATTTGTACTGGGTTAATGTTTGTAGAGTAGCAGTAGACACGAAAGGAATTTTAGGACAGCAGGTGGGTGAAATTTCTCTTTCATAGTTTTCTTTGCCACAGCAGAGATGCAGCTCAATACAGAGAAATACAAGTTGAATCTGAAAATACTGGATTTGTTATGCAAATAAGTGCTTTCATTTCTGTATTCTTTGGAATCATTTTCATGACAAATAACATTTGCAGCAAGCTGAGTGTCAGCTTGTAAGCTCTGGAATTCCTGGTTAACTTACCATGTGAATAACTACATTAAATATCTGGAGTAGATTATCTAAATGACATTGGTGTATGTGTCAGGAACTCTCAATCTTCTAGGAAGGACGGCTTGGAGGGCCAGGTATTTAATGCACACTGATCAGATTGTTTTGTTGAGCCTTCTCTTCTCCAGCCTGAATTCCCCAGCTCTGTCAGTCTTTCTGTGACTGACAGATGCTCCAATCTAGGATGCATTTCAGTGTATTTTGTACTGAGGAGCCCAGACCAGTACTCCATATATTCCACCAGGGCTAAGTAGAATGAAAGGATGCCTTTGCTCAGTGTACTGGGCTGCTCTCCTCCTCGATCAGCCAGGCTTGGTCTTGCTCTTCCTTGCTGCAAGGGCACATTGCTGGTGTGTGTTCTTGCCATCCCACAGTTTGTCTACCAGCACCCTTTGACCGAGACACTGGTCAGACAAGTCAGTACTGGTGCATGGTGTAATTCTTCCAAAGGTGCATTTGCCATTGAACTTTGTAGAATTCCTGTTTGCCCTTCTCCAATTTGTTGAGGTGTCCAGGGAATACCAGGACAACCATGTGATGCAACAGCTCCTCCTGTATTCACAATGTACTGAACTGTTGCCTGACTTTTCTTCTGTAGACACACTGTTTATTCTCTTCAGTGCCTTCTGTGCTGTGGCAGAACTTGCTCTCTTTATCTCCCCACTACAGCTGCATGGGTGGTGTCTGTAGTAGTAGAAGTGTAACAGGCTCCTGAGGTAACCGTGGCTTGATGATCAAGGGCTTTTAAAAACCTTAAAGAAACATTTTCTTTGCAAAGCAATGATTTGGAGATTCTATAATATAGTAAGCTGGTGGGGATATATTTAGCAAAAAAAAAAACCAAAGTCAACAAACCAATAGCAACAAAAACCAACCCAAACCAGGAAACACCAGTTTCAAAACAGCGTTTAGTGTTCATGACATTGCAAGCTTTGTGTCATCATATTCTTTTTAATAGCCTTTTTAATAATGCAAATGTAACTAGTGCTGACTTAAGAAATTGCAGTAGTGACTAAAAAAATTGCCTCGTGTATTTTCAGACGCTCCTATTGCAAAAGCTGCTGTTGAAAAGAAATAATTTTTTTATAAGAAGAGAATGGGTAAGTGTTCTTAGATTTTTGTTGCTGTTTCTCACGTGAAACATTTTAGCTCTTGTTAAGAGGGGTTGGACTATAAGACTCTAAATGTTGACCTTATAGCTTTTTTATGTGTGTTTTTTTTTAATTGTAGCCTGAAAACTTTGTGGATCTTCCAGCTAATGTAGTTTTTAGAGGATTTTTTTGTGTGAATGTTGCTTATTGAGATGAGTATCTGTCTAACAGTAAAATATAATTAATATGCCAAATGATGAAAATGTACGTGCTAAAATAGGATGCCTTTAGGTTTTATAGCACAAAACTTTTAGATAGGGGGCAAGAAAATTTCCCTGCTGAAATTTCTCATTATATTGTTTGCTAAGGTCAATCTGTTTAATTCTGGCTAAGAGGTCATAATAGGGACTGACTGTTAAATTACTGTATGTGTGTGAAACATGGCTAATTGAACTTTTCATATCTCTCTCACTACAAATGATGGTTAATGAAACAAGGTTGGAAAGATTCTGGTGCTAGCTATACGTTTTCTGAAAGTATTTTAGCATCTTTGGCACTGATGGCAAGTTATTAACATTGTCAGCAACTATATAGAGGATTATTTTTCTAGAAGGATATAAGTATTATCTGATTTTCCAAGCTGTTAGAACTTTAAAGACTTCCAGTTTTACCTTACTGCCAAAATTAATACTGTCCTGAATATTTAATCTTACATGCAGTATCAAACTCAAGTATTAATTTCTAATAGAAATGAAGCAATACTTGGTGTAATGGGTCTGTACTCCTTTAGAAAATACAGTATTTGAAATAACAACATTAACTTTCCAATTTGAATATGATAGAAATTGTATATTTATCGAGTTGGGCCTTTCTTTGAACTTTAAACCTTCCTTCCCCTTTTGTTTAAAGTTATGATGATCTTTATTACAGTTTACAGGTGTGCATGAAGACCATCTCCAAAGTCATCTTGGTGCTGAGCATGATGTGGGTACAGAGTAGTCAGTGGTTCCTACCCCAAAGAGCATGTTGTCAAAGCAGATACATAGTAAGACAAAAGAGAGCAGAGAGACAGGAAAAGCATAGTCAAAACTTATGGGGAGACTTCACAAACTCATTGGGGTTTTTTTTGCTTTCTCACCAAAGTCACAACATGAGTATGCACTAATTTTCTTAGTCCAACTGGCAATGAGCAAGGAATTAACTCGGTTTCAATTTTCCAGCACAAAAATACGTGCTTTGACTGCTTTCATTCCTACTGTGCGTCAAAAAGCATTTTTCTCTTACAGTCTGTATTTTGAAATATTGGATATGTGTTTAGATGACTTGTAAGTTATAAGTACCACTGTCCCAGACGTGGCAGTCATTTTGTGAATGGAACAAGTAGCATGTTCTTAAAATGAGTAAATTATTTTCACTTGAGAATTCATCTGGAGGAAATTTTTTTTCCTACACAGATTGCTGAAATCATGTCAGAATTTGGTGATGGAGAGAAGGGAGATGTTAATCAAAATAGATGCATTTTTCTAAAAATTCCTCTTTTGAAATAGGTTACCACACTTTTCAGAGAAGTCTTGAAATATGCAAATATTTACCTCATTCTTGGTGGTCTTCAGTGGTTCTTCTGTCTGCAAACACAGTCACAGGAAAGACTGAAGCTTGCATTCTTGTAATTGGAATCAGTCATTGTATACTGAAACTGTTGTTTTCCTTCACAGATGGAGAAGAGAAAACATACGGTGGGTGTGAGGGCCCAGATGCAATGTATGTGAAGTTAATATCTTCTGATGGCCATGAGTTCATTGTAAAAAGAGAGCATGCATTAACATCAGGAACAATAAAAGCTATGTTGAGTGGACCAGGTATGTATAACAGATGTAATACCCTCATGTCCTTCTCTTTCTCTGTTGGATTATTTGAATTTCTATCATATAGTGGGCAAAAGCTGGAGCAAATAATAACTTGTTCAGACCATTACTAATTCCATTTCCATTGGAACTGTCCACCTCTGTGGAGTATTGTATACCATATAATTGAACTCCATAAGTTTCTGGATGGCTAGTAATTTTATGATGTTATTACTACCATTTTCCTCTGTTAAATGTAATTGAGGTCATTATATGAAGCTTGCAGCTGTCAAATTCAAGACAAGTGACTCCATTGCTCCTCCATGGTAGAATTTGAAGTATTCACAAAGTCTTTATGGCAAGGAGTACTTGAGCTTAATGGCACAAGTTAGTGTAAGTTTGAAGAAGAGATAAATTGACTGAAGGAAAACCCTTCACGTGTTACTAGGTATGTGAGACTACTTCTGTTTTAAGAAGTGTTTGAACTAATTGTTGAACCATGAAAGGGTGGAGAGGAGAATGAGAAATTGACTTGCATGTTTTTCTTCTTCTCTGCCCTTGTCCCATACAATTACTTTTGGCCAGTCGAGTAGCAGTAGGCGGTATCGACCGCTGATCAAATATGGTCAATTCTTTTTGATTGTGATGAATGGAATTGCTGGCAACATCTATTTGCTGAATATACTTTCAAATTATTCAATAGTAGTTGGGCAAATTAATTAATTAAAATTCTCAGATAAAATATGAACATGAAAATACATTGCAGATCCATTGTCTAATTCACTCCGTATCTGCCTCTGAGGTGTGCAAGAAGAGTAGTTACAAAACCGGATTGTTCCAAATTTGTCCTGTGATCTGTAACAATATGAAGAAATAAAAGGCAAAGAGGGCTAGAAAAGAGACTCTGTAAAGGAGTCAGCACTTAAGAATGTTTTACATAAACATTTGTAAGATAAACAAGTTTGCAAGTAAAATTATTCTTACTGTCTACAGGCCGTAGTTTCACTTATGTGTAAGCGTTCTCTATTTCAGTATTGTGACGTTGTCAATATGCTAACAGTTGTGTTGCTTCCTACTGTTTCCATTATAGCTTTAAGGCAGATTGGCTTCAGGATGTGTGTTCAGATATTTCTACATAAATACACTGAGACATTAGTAAATAGCTCTGCTTTGTGGTTATTGTGAAAGGGATCCCTACAGAGATATCCCTATAGAGATAACTACATAACTGCTAGGTCACCTATAAATATGGAGTGTATGTTAGTGGGCTTTGTATTGTCTTTCAGCTTAATAAGCTTAAAGCTGAGAGATAAAAACAGTGACAAATCTAACATTAGAGGAAGGCTGTGGGACTAACGACAGGATTTCGTATCCTCTGTTTCATGCTTAGAGGGCACAGAAGAGAGGTTCAAATATACTTGTGTTTTGAGATTTGAGCTTTGGATAAAATGTTCAACTCTAACAGGGATAAGCTCTCACAGCATGCAGCGTTTCCTGCAGTACAACTAGGGTTTTCCTCTTGCTCCTGCATGCCTTTTTTTTCCCACAGCTTATCAAGTTAGTGTATCTTTAAGGCTTTAACCCTCTGTCAAATCTGCCAGAAACCATCCAAGAAATTCAGTGGTAGTGGGAGGAGACAGAACTGATGAGTGTGCATATGCAAATATGGAACATTTTCTTTTCTTGAGAAAGCTAGCTAAAAATTTGGATGTATACCTCTTTTTCTAAATGGTAGTGTGAGCTTTTAGTGCTGAGCACGCTACAGTTTCAGAGAACCTCTTGAAAGCAAACATCAGAATTACACCTATATTTCTGGTGCAGTGGTTCAGAATATTAATATGTTGCAGCCTAAATGAACAAACATTTTCTAATGCAAGGGATCCTCTAATTTGTGAGGATTATAAATGTGAAACGCTCTGCTTTGCACTGAAGAATGTAGCAGCTAGGAATATGGAACCTAGCAAGTCTGTTTGGAAAATACTGTATTATTGTAGTAAAGTGTTTCATTTTGTAGTGAATTGAGATTCTGATTTTTTTGTTTGTTTGTTTTCCCACAGGACAGTTTGCAGAAAATGAAACAAACGAGGTGAATTTTAGAGAGATCCCATCCCATGTCCTATCCAAAGTATGCATGTATTTCACCTACAAGGTCCGCTATACTAACAGCTCTACGGAGATTCCTGAATTCCCAATTGCACCTGAAATTGCACTGGAACTTCTGATGGCTGCAAACTTCTTAGATTGTTAAATAAAATAAATTATAATAAAAATGTAAAACTTTTTTCAGTATTTAATACATGTAGTTAAGTTAGTAACTTTTTTCAGATAGCATGTTGCGTGTGTGCTGTTTTGGAACTGTTAAGTTCACTGCAGAGGCAATTGTCTTCAGTCCTTTTGCATATAGCAATCATTCAGTTGAGATTTGTTTTGCTGCTTACACAATAAGGACCTTTTCACAACTGAGACAAATAAACAAATATGCCAATTAGTAGATGGCTATGCCTTATCCTTTAGGTGTGGTAGAATTTTCTTTTAAGACAATGACTGTGTAAAATACTGGAGTTTAGCCTAATGCTCTCTAAAAGGTAATTATAGTTAAATATAAGTAGCTGTTTAGGGTTTCTAACTTTCTCTTGTTGTTAAAGTTTCTGAACATCTGAACTTAATCTCCTTTATAAGGTGGCTGTTCTTTAGAATACTTATACTAACTAGATTAGAAGTGACCTCTCTATAAGGTTTGTATACTGACAGCAATATTCCATTTAAGTTGGAAGCAGAGTGTAGGAAAATATTCAAGGCTTTTAATTTAATCATCATTTAGACAAGTGAAGAAGTGTACTTGATGCATTTTTCCTTTCTAACCTGAATTTTCTCCTTCAGTAATTACAACTATTCAAGTCACTAGTCGGTACAGTAACACTGTGATCGTACTGACAGTGGGTTTTAATCTCTGTATATTCTGTGTAACATATAAAGTTGTTCTTAATGTTCTGTCACTTGACCTGATATGGATTCTATATAGTTTCAGTTATGCTTTATTTCCATTGTTGTGGTGGATTACGTACTGTATTTAATCTTTAGATTAGCAGTCATTCCAGTTTTCTAAAATAGCAACTGAAATGATAGCAGTTATCCTATTCTTTACCTCTTCCCTGACCTCTCCCTTAAATCCACAGAAAAAAACCCTAAATGTGGAGGCCTTGTATTGGATGGAAAGGGCATTAAGGAGATGTTTAAGGAGCTTTTTTAAATAAATGTAATATAGTTACTTCCAATGTTTTTACAAATATTTTAGAGGAAAAGGATTGGCAAGCCACTCACAAACTAGAGTGAAGCACATTAGCTCTTATTAATTCCTGCTTCTAATTGCCTATACAGATTATTCTTAGTTTTAAACAAATTTCCATGAAGCAAAAAAGGAGAAAAAAAATGAAAAATTAAACTGAGATGAAGTTGCTTCTTGTTCAGTCACGGCCTGAAGAACCCTTCTGCCAAAGTAAAATGTAAATGAGCATGTGTCATGAAGAGCAATGCAAGAACAATGTAGTTAGCATTTCCATCAGCTGTCTCTGATTCACATTTTTGATTAAGAAATGATTGTCATCTTTTATGGAAAAGTCCCACTAACAGATGCCGGGATCTCTTCTTTAATATGTTAACTAAGGGTGAAACTCTTGTCTAAGCCTGATTGCCAACATAAATACAACCTTTGAGGTTTTCCAGACAAAAAATGGTAACTTGCATAGACTATGCAATCTGCCTATGGAGGAGTTCAGTTCTAATAAATCAACTTACTCTGGACTTGAGCAATGCTTGATAGACAAGCTGACATATGTCAGCATGTTGATAGATGAGCTGGCGTTAATTCACATCACATACTTTGGCACAATTTATCGTGTTTAGTGTGGGGATGTTCATGATTAGATTGGTTTTGCATGATAAAGCTGAAGTGTGTTGCAAGGTGATTGTCTGAAATCCTATGTCTGAGCACTATGGTCAGTGCTATTAGTAACTCATTTGCAAGAGCACTAAAAAGAACACAAAACAGAAATATCTTGTTATGCTGTTTTTGTTACCACCGGTAGGAATATACTCTAGAAGTTGAAGAAGTACTGACATAGATGTTTAAGTTCCAACTACATTGTAGGCTGAGAGTCTTAAGTTCTTCAGCCATTTTTAATAGTCCTGAAGTCAGTAACTTGAAGCTCAGACTGTTTAGTTCAAAGTGGAAGTAAAAATAATGTCATTAAAAAATAATAATAATTTGTTTTAAGCATTCCAAAACGACCTCCTCTTGAAAATACATGGCGTTTTATGATTCCATGCTTCAGCAGCAAGATAAAATACCTGTTTTATTTTTGAATTATAATTTCATTGTTTTTCCTTCAGCTTGACGTATCATACAGTAGCTTTGAACACTCAGGAAATGCAGTAGTGTCCTAGAACACACTATTTGCAAAACCACTGGCTGTTAAGAAAACTAACCTGCAGATTTCTAATGGGGAGGGGGGCAGAGGGAATTAGTGCAATTTATTTGGTAGCAACATGGGTATGCTATTAACAGACATTGGAAAATTACCACACTTAACCCCTGAGTTCTAAATAAATTTCAAAATTGAAAATTTTTAAAACTGTGTTTTTGTGGATTTGTGACTTACGTAGAATTTTCATGAATGTGTGATGAATAACTTGCTAGTATTCGTGCTAGCATTTGAGTTACAGGTTTTGAAACGTATAATAATAATTTTTTTCTCCTAGTTCTGAAGAGTTTTGTTGATTTAGTCAGTGTTTAGATACCTTCGTGCTCCTAACTGCAACAACTCACAGTTCTTAAAAGAAAAGGCCTAATACTGAGAGAGGATGGCATTTGTTATTGCCTTAAGAGGATATTTTAAGGTTCCATGTCCTATAATACTGAATTCCCTTTTGCTTAGTCTGATAATATCTGATTTTTTTTTTGTGATTTTATCTGATTTGTACCTGATTCAAATTTTAAACATTGGCCATGAAAAGTTATAAATTCTGTATCAAATGCTGGATTATGATTTTTTTCGAGGTACACGGTACTGAAGAAGTCCCTGATGGTCTCCAACATGAAATGGCTTTTTTATCTGGAGCAATCTGAAGTATATTTTACAATACAGGAAATTCCCTTTTGGTTCTGAGGTTTAAAAATAGAGAAGCTGTCATCAAGACTCACTAGGCCATTATATTCAACAATGTATTCAACACATTCTTTAAAAGGAATTGCTTGAATAGTAGTAATGTGTAGTTGCTTCTGGCTGTGTTTTTATTGGTATGTATATGGTCATTTGTAGTCATGAGCTATTGAAGTGGCTATTTCCCCTCCTACCTTTTTTTTTTGTTTTGTTTTGTTTTTTGCAGTGCCTTCGAAGGAATTTCCCAACACTTATCTAAATCTTGTTGATTTGTATGATAAACCACAAGGAAATTATAGGCATAGTAAATTTTTTCAGTCCATGTTTTATGACAACTTATATTTGTTTTTAAATTTTGCCTCAAATGTTGCATTGTAATTTAAGAGTACCAGCTACTGCAGGGTCGACAAAATCACGGTAGTGTATAGGAATCAATGAGAAACAGCTAATTTGTCCTAGCTGAAACTCAAAGTGGAGACTGAGGTGCAAGCTTAGTTTCAATCTGAACAACCGAAAAAATAGCAGGAAGACTTTTTTTTTAAGGTTGGGTAGATTTAGATATTAAACTATAATGCTGTTTTTAAAGTACTGATAGTCCAAAGCTTTGAAATAAGAAGAAAAAGCATATAGTGTTGGTTTTTTTCCCCATAGAAAATGTTCAACTTCTAAGGTTTTGTTTGTTTGTTTGTTTTTACAATAACCTGAAACTGGATTTCTTTTTAAAAGTAGCTTATTAAGTGGTGATGTGATGGAACGTATCAACAGTGTGACCTTGATGTGTTGCACAACAATTGGAAGAGCCAAACAAGCACACAGTAGATGTGGTGATTATTAGTCATTTATGAAGCTCTTTTTTGAGCGTTGGCAGTAGGGCAGCACTGAGAGAACGGTGACTTTTTATAAGTTCAAGTTTTTAAAAGTGTTATATGCCATGAAATAAAGTTTTGAGCATGTTACTTCTACAAGCGTAGGTTATGGTGCAATCTCTTCTCTATGGGAGGTCACTGAGATTAAAAAAACAAAAACAAAAACATTCTGTCATTGCCATGTTACTGTTTCATGTTTACAGAAAAGAGGATTTTCCTCCCACACTATATGGGTGGAGAGCCTAGGACATAGGAAAGGTCAAAATTACTCTGACAAATGGAGTACTTCACCCCTTTCTCCTCCTGAACATGACATTAGTCATGTAATGATTTGTAGCCTCGCTTGTGGAGTGTAGAAATGGAAAATTAAAATTGCCCTTAAAGTATGTGCAGCGTTTTAGACTGGTGAAAGTAACAGCTTACGAGTTTCCGGATAATAAGCTAAAATCCTGATGAAGAAGTTGCTGGTTCTTGGGATGGTGCTGTGCAATGAGTTTTGGGGGAACATAGACAGTTTTGGTGATTTAATGGTACTCCATATTTATTGCCTTTTTTTTTTTTTAAGTTATAAATACAATGAATTCTTTCAGTATTAATTTTTAATTAAAAACTGACTTTTTAGATAAGAATTCACAGCTAAGCTTTTTCTTCCCATTAAAAAAAATACAACAGATACCCAATTACACTTAATAATAGAAAATAGTAGAAAATCTTCAAAATGTCTGCTACTTGAAGCAATAAGTTATCTATGTTTTTTGTCTTTGGTTGCTATGAATTCTTGTTATTTTGCTTGGTAGAAAAGAAAGTATTTGTTAGGCTGTTTATTTCTCTTGCATAAATAGTTCTTGGCTTTTTTCGTATCACTGAGACTGAAAAATACCTGGGATTTATTTGCATTTGGCATAAAGGACTTCATTTAGCTTTTTATATAGGGGAAAGCTTTTTTGCATTACTGTAGTAGACTGCATGTATAATGTTTTTCAGAAGTGAGACTCCATGTCAGTCAGAATTATTTCTAGTCAATTACTTGAAACGTATAAATGATCTCTCCATTATGCACTATCATTTAAACTCTTCAGGTAGTCACAGAGCACTTCAATTATGAAAGCTACTTATTTTAGGAGAACTGTTGGAAGGTATTTAGCTGAAATAGTCAAGTAACTACTCATCCTTTTTATTTTCTTAACATAGGTAATACTTTGTTTCAGGGCAGACGTACCATGTAAGAAGTCTTGTCTTAAGGGTGTTAAAAAGCAAACAGAAAGAACCTCTAACCAACAGGCTGTGTCAGTGATGTCTCGCTGTACAAGCCTGCAAACAGAATTTTGTAAGCTGTGGTGGCCAGCAAAGATAGTGCTCAGTTTGATGTGCACACCTGGAGGGTTCGTTTTTCATCTTTGAGGAGATGTGATGGCTTACTGTACAGCTGTGTCACCTGAAGTCACCTGAGAAGTCACTTCAGCAGTTTTATCCTGGTTCTAGATTTGCATGACCAAACAGCAACATAGATTGAAAATCCCTTATCAGTATTTATCTTCTTCATTGATGTTAAATGAGTCACTTCTGTTTATAACAAAATCTATTCAAATACCCCTTGGCCTTACCTGGGAAGCTTTCAATTCACAGCCTTAATAAAGATAAAAATAACAATAAAATAACACAAAAACCTACGCAATATTTATATTTAAATCTTAAATGTATTTCTTATCACTGAGTAGAGTCTGAGCTCATGTATGTGATAGATGCAGTAATCATTCCACTTACAAGAGCTCTGGAAAATGATGCTTTTATGTGGAAGAACATTTAATAATTACATCATGTCACACTATTTAATCTGTTTATCTGTTTAATCGATTATGGATCCTATGCTGTCCTCGTTATTTAAATTTCATAGCTATGTGTATTTTAAAATATATAAGTATACAGGATTTCTAAGATTCGGAAGAGTACTGGTGCCAAAAGCATGATTTGACAATTAAGTGTTAATTACAGAATACTGCTGAAACAGTTCCCCTCCTTTCCCTGGCCTTGTGTCCTTCCCTTGCAGTAATTACAACAACTGTGTGTTCCCAGAATAGGACAGATTCTTTTTCTGATCTGATGGAAAATGATTATGTGTGATGAAGCCTTGCTCTCCTGGAAGTGGCTGAACATCTGCACGACAGTGGGAATTAGGAATGAATTCCTGATTTAGCTTTGCTTGTGCATGCAGCTTTTGCTTTACCTATTAAACTATCTTTTCTTGAATCCGTGACTTCTCACCTTTCTGATTGTCTTCCACATCCCATTGAGGGGAAGTGAGCGAGTAGCTGTGCAGCACTTATCTGCCTGTCATAACAGGAGTTCAGTCTTCCAGTGGTTAAGCTGAAAGGTACAGATAGTCCAGTAGCTGCAAAATGGCTAAATCCTACACAGTAGAAGAAAGGGAAACATGACATCTTAGAACAGGCTCACCCTCTTCTGAAGATGCTGCATTTGCAGCAAGTTAGGAATAACGTAAAAACTTTTCCCTTGCTCCTTTGAAAGACCTGAGACAGAAGTGGTAAATGTGTCCCTTAGTATTCTCAGCTAAGATAAAAATGGAAGAAGCAATTGATGAAAATAAGTAAAGAATAAAACAGCAATATGATTTCAAAGGTAAAAGACATCTTAAAAATTGCTAAAAAAAAACATCATTTTTAGCTATGTATGCAGTTCATTTGTATTCTTGATATACTTTTGTTTTGGTTTTTATTCTACGGCTTTTGCTAGTATGACACAGACAGTGCTTTCTGCAGGTGCGTCAAGCTCGTGTTTATCAGAAGATCTCTGTTCCAGAGGCGTTTTAAGCTCAGTGCCCATGAGCTTGGCAGTGGAAGAAGTTGGCACGATTCCTCCGAGGTATGTAGTCCTCTGTGCTCCTGAGATGTAGTCGCCTGGCACCGCAGATTATGGTTGCTATGTCACTGGAGCTACAAAGGGAGGTTGATGTCAATGCGCAGCTAACTTCTGTGGGAGAAAGAGATAAGATGGAAGGCTAAAACTTACAGTGCACTCAGACAAAAGAAACCAAGTATGTGCTGTTATAGTGGAGGAAGAATGATACAGGGAAAAGGGGAAAGCAGAGGAAAAAATATCGGTAACAATAATGGAGGGAATGGAATGTAAAGAACTCTGATCAATAAAAATAGCTAACCTTTGTAAAACTGGTTAGATAGGTCAGAAAATTACCTGAGAAATGAGGACTGAATATCGATTGCCATTTTTTTTTCTGTGAACACAAGGTAATGCAAACTACATAGAAAAGTGGATTTTTAAATCCAATTCATGAATATTTTCAGATGTATTTGTAGTAGGAGGTATAGTTGCAATTTTCATGATTTGCACTACATATATTACTTGTGTGAGTCACCATCATGCATTTGATCAGACCAGAGCAAAATACATCCTGAAATAATGAATATCGCATTAAACTCCTCTTACCTCTACAGGTTTTTGTGTTTGTGATCTAGGATCACAATACAGGAAGCTTCTGGCAAAAAACAAAGTTGGCTGATGCAGGATGAGGCTGCACTAGCCCTAATACTTTCTTTCACACAACCAACCACAAATCTTTCAGTTCCTGCATTGACTATCTCTGCAGTTGCAACAGATTACGGGTTAACTGCACAAGTGTTTTCTCTCATATTTTGTATAAGTAAGGGTCAACAACAAAATGAACAGTAAATTACACTATAACCAACACCATGTGAAATCTACCCACATTAGGATTTGGGGCTTTTTGGTGTTTAGATTACTGAGTAACTTTGAACAAAGAATTATATGAGCCATCACAAAGCTGGGGACAAAACTGAAAGGAAGAAAATACTTGTATTCATTAAACTTTTCCTGAAAGTCTGCTAATAATATTTTTTTTCTTGCTGTGCTCAAATTCCTACAGCATTATGCACTGTACAAACATTTATTAATAATACTGCATCCAATTCAGGTTAGTGATGTATTGGCAGGGGATAATTCTCCAGCTGCCCCTATTGCAGTGATGATGAAGTAAGGAGATTGCACAAATGTATCAGTCAATCGCATGACACTTGGAAAAAAACAAAGATGGGTAGTGTAAAATAGACCTTTTGTGTAAGAGCAAACTAGAAGTTTATGGATGATGTTTGGATTCTTCTAGTCACAAGTTTCAGTTGTAGAGTAACTGTATGGTTTCATAAGCATTTGGTTAAGATAGGGTGGGAAATAGCCCATCTCTGCTTTATAATTTCTGTGAAGGGCAGATCCTGAACCTTGCTTCTCATTTTTGTTATCCTGAGGAACGAGATTTGCTGCTAGATTAAATAACTTCAGTAAACAATATTTTAGCCTAAAATGCAGGAGGTGTCTTTATTTTTAACATCGAAAAGCTTTGGTGATTTAAAACAAACAAACAAACAAACAAACAAAAAAAAAACAACACAAAACTTTGAACTTAAGGATGGTTAAAAGGTCTGATCTTTTGCTAAAGCCACTTCTTGCTCAGAGATTATTTATCTTTATTACAAGCTGAAGACATATTTCTATTGATTACAGTTGTTACATACACTTTTATGCCTCTTCATAACTTCTGTCCTTGATCAGTGTTTTCTAGAACAAGATTAAGAAACTGAATATAATAGATTCAAATCAGTTTTGTCTCCCTGTGATTATATGAACAAGAATAGTCAATATGTCAATGTTTATAGCTGAACACATGTCCATTGCTTAAACTTGATGCTCTTGCTATCTCTGTAGCATATGGCATTAAGAAATGTATTTTAGGATAAACATATGCTTGAATCATGCAAAAATAACAACATCTAGTAAAACATTTTCAACAACAGCAATGTTCTACTTAATATTGTTACTGCCCAAGACAGTTATGAAGAACTGTGAGGGAAAAAAAAAACCTTCTATGTCTACTGAACGCAATAAATTCTCTGCGATCTAAAACATATCAAGAGATCACATCAGCACATATCAGCAGTAGCTTCTAAGAAAGCATGATGCTGTGTTTTTTGACACTTCAATGTCACTTAAATGAAGGCAGTAGAGCAATGCCAGCTTGCAGGGCTTCAGGTGCCTACCGTGTATGACTAAGAATTAAGGTTGGATTTAGAGGGCAAAACGTATAGGATTCAGCTGACATCGCAATACTACTTCTATCCTTACTTCCATTGGGATGGTTCCATTTCCTACTCAAATCCACATATATTCATTTCTGTCATCAGCAAATTCCTCCAAAGCCCATAGGCTCATTCCTTTCTACAGCTAGCTCGTGGAGCAATGATACTCCTCCTGCCTTCTGTTGGTCCTTTTATGCAGAACACTGGAGTTTGCACGCTTGCTTTACCAACGGTAACACTGCTGACACTGAAACAATTTGGAATCTGATGCCACATTGTGCTGAGCTTCTATTTTTCTCCAGATAGCCATTCTCAAAGTTGAGGAGACATAAAAACATGCCAGAAGGTAACACGTGCAGGTGGAAGCAACACCTTGGGTCACATCAAATAATGTGATTACAGAAAGTAAGCAGGCTCTCTTATGTCTCAGATCCATCTTTAGTCCTAAACTTAAAGTGGTAAATTTCAAAGGCAAATATAAACAGAGAACTATTGTTCAGCCATTTAATTGGATCCGCACCCATTTGGCCACTTTCGAAAGGAAAATCAGGTGCTGCCTGTGGTGGAGGGGTGCCCCAAGAGGGTTCTTTGCATCATCACAAAGTACAGATCTGAGTGGACTCAGCCTCTGGAACATACAGCTAGGTTAGCAGGGAGACAGAGGCTGTAGCTACAAAGCCAGCATCTCTACTAAGTCTTTATGTTTGTGTGCTAACATTAGGAATTCCACGGGGTTGTCTTCAAAAGAACGACTGTGTATGTTTATTTTGAGAACCAGATAGGTCTGAAACACTCAGGTGGAAGTAATGGCTACAGAAGGTGTTTCCACAGAGTGCTTGCTTTTTTGGGCTGCGCCCAGGTTGACTGCGGTGCTTGTTTGCTTTCACCTACACAGCCACCGCAAAGGCACCCGGTGCAAAAGGGAAAACAGTTCACTCCAGGAAATGAAAACAATCCAGAAATGCTCCCACGTGAAATACGCCCTTGCTAGTTCGGGCACGTCTGTCCCTGCAACGTCAGAGGAAGAAAAAAGCAAACAAAAAACAAACAAACAAACAAAGGCGGTAGTGCCGCACGGCAGGTGAAGAGCAGCTTCTTCCTCCGTTAGGAACAACGTCAGCACAACAGCACAAGCGGAGCGGCGCCCGGCGTTAACGCGAACCCCACCGGCCGTTTGCTGCTAACCCGCCTCAGGCGGAAGCGCTACCCGCAGCCGCGCGTCCCCGCTCAACCGGCGTTTCCCAACGGCCCCGCACAGCGCGGCAGCCCGACAGGACCCTGCTGGACGGGCCAGCCGGCTGCAAGCGGGGCGCGCCGGCTCTTCACCCCTCCCACGCGGTGAGGGCAACAAGACCAAGGACAAAACCCGCCCGACCGCCTTGCCACTCAGCCTTGGCGTCCGCCCGCACCGCCTCCCCCCAGCGCATGCGCGGCTCTGCGGCCACGTGACCGCCGAGGGCGGGGAGGGAGACGGGCGCGCGGCGCTGCGTCTGTGAGGGTGCGGGCTGGCGGCGCGGTGGGAGGGGGAGGATCCAACATGGCGTCCATGCAGGTGAGCAGCCTGCGGCGAGGCCGGCTGCGGGTCCGGGAGCCGGGGCGAGCCGTTCTTCGAGCGGCGGGAGCGTTCCCGGGGGAGTCGTGCGGGCGGTCGAGGGGAGCGGCCGGTCCGACGGGATCATTTGAGGAGCAAGAGGAGTCCGGCAGGGCTGGGTCGAGCTGAGGGGCGAGGCTGGGCCCCGGCTGTGGAGAGAGGAGTAAAGCGGGAGGGCAGCGGCCTTGTGAGGGAGGTGAGGGGAGCAGGGCTTAGGAGTGAGCTGCGTTGGCCCAGCGGGCATGGCCTCGACCCGGGAAGTCCTCGGAGGGGAGGGGAGGCCCCGGCACTGCTCCTGTCCCTTGGTGGGGTTTGGGGAGCCGGGCGGTTTGCTGGGCGCGAGGGGGATGCACGGAGTCCCGTGGAGACCCCGTCAGGTCGGTGGAAGGACGTGGGCAGTGGCTCCGTCTGTCTGGGGCTGTAACTGTCGCCGATGGGGGCCGCGACAGGCGGGCTCGAACCCGCGTGGCCCCGTTGTCCTCTCTGTGTAAAACGAGATCGTGATGCAGCTTCGGTCCTGCGGGCGGCCGGCGTCTGGTTTAACTTAGCTGGATGGATGGGGCTGCTGGAGGTACGGTGGCGTGAAACACCCTGCTGCTTGACAGGTCTTTCCAGCTGAATTATTTATTCGTACCTGCTCCGAAGGAGTGAGTCTTAAATAGTAGCTGCAGAAATTGCTCTGTGGGAATGGATCGCTTTCACTGCGTGCTGTTCAGAGTGGATGGGGATTTATTGTGACGTGCCCAGGACAAAGGATCGCTGGGTTTGGTGGCTGTACTCTCTGTCTTTTCTTACCTCACCTGTAACTGCTCTGCTTTACCTTATTTTTTTCCATGTTGTTTTTAAATGAAGATAATTAAGTACTTCTGTTTTCTATCTCCAGTTGGTGTTTCTTTTCTTGTTTTCATTCTGGGTTTTTTTTTTGTTTTTTTTTTTTTTGTCGTTACTAACAACCATGGAGTGTAGAAATAATCAGATTAATTGTCCTGATAGCCCAGCTTTAGCATTAGCGAGAGTTAAAATGTCAGAACAGTGAACCTTTTGGGGTAAAAATTCTACTGGTGATGTTTAGTGCCATAAAAATAACTGTGTGTCTTTCTGAGTTATTGAAATGAAATGGGATCAAGAGCTCAAACGCACTTGAACATACTGTACAGAATGTTCTTGATTTAGCAGTACTTTAGGCAGATAGTCTGATGCGTCTTTGATTTATCAGCTTAGTCTGGCAGATGCGTTTTTGTAATGCTTTTTTTAATGGTCGAACTTCACAAGCTCAAGTGAAGAATTGAGGCAGTCATTTATGAAGCAGAACCTTTCATGAAGCGATGTGGGGTGAAAAACAACGTAAGGAAGTGACAGTTCTGAAACATGAAGAGGGAGGCACTCTATGGGCCTCTGTAAGCCTGGGCTGTGCTGCTGTGTTTGGCTTATAAAATGACCTTCTCCAGCTTGCCTCACCCTTGTTCCTGTTGATCCCGTTCGAAAAAGAGAAATAGTGATTACAAAAAGTGAGACTGTTTAGGATACAGGAATGACAAATATTGTCTCAAAGATCGGTTGTGTAGAAGTTGTACTCTCCTCCTGTAAACATGGCTATAGTAGGTCTAATGTTGTAATTACTTGCATTTTGGATATAGTTGCTATAAGGTTATACTTTACATTTTGTTCTTTTGTCTTTTGATGAGATAAATTTACAGAGTCCTTTTTGTTTGTTTACATCCTGCTATTTGTGTAACATTCTGAAATAATGACTTTTTTTTCTGAATTTTAGCCATTCACTTCTGCTTTATTAAAAATCTAGAGGAATGGAAAAGAAATTCGTTAGGAACTGTTGTTCTGAGTAAGTGGGAAACCTAAACCCGTGTACTGTAAAGATGTAAGTTTCCCAATTTTGGACACTTATATTGGTGAACAAGATATGAAGGCTCTGAATTCTTCTAAAGAAGAACATTTTACAAACAGCAGAAGCTGTTGCTTGTAATTCAAAGTGATTTTTCCATTCAGCATTATTGAATTAATCAGTGCTAACATTTAATAAGGTCTGTCTCCATAGTGTTATGGCAGTGTCACTGGTGTTTTTGGTAAGGATGATCTGTTGGTACTTGAAAGACATTTCAGACTTTATTTAAGCTGCCATGATTTTGTACAACAATGTAATGCCCTTGATCATTGTTTTTAGGTATTCACTGAAATTTCTGTGTTTAGCTTAAAGCAACATAGCCATCCTAGAAGGAAAGCTTTGAAACTGTGTCAAATCACTGCTTTCTGCCATGGTCAATGAAGTAGTTACTCAACCTGAGTAGCTGCTGTGGCTCAGTTGATGAGTTGTAACTCATACTCACAAGTTTTATGAGTCACTGTGTGCATATTGAAGTTCTATGATTTGTTTATGCTGGACACCTGTTGTGGTAGGTTACTGTAAGGTTTCTGCTAGAATAATGGAAGTCAGTGCTGTTGAGATCCTCTCTTTTGCTTTATTCCCCCTCTGTCATCCAGAGCGTTGTCTAATGTGCTGTTGGATTGGTTTAAACCTCAGTTAGGCAAATGGTGGTGGTTTTTGTTGGTTTTTTTTTTTTCCCCAAGAATTTCTCATAAAAGTCCAAGCTTGTGCAATTTCTTCCTGGAAAAACAAAACAAAACAAAAAAAAACCCAACAAAACAGAAAGATCGTGATTACTGTAGAGCAAGTGAATGGAATGAACTTGCTTAAGAGAATTTGGCATTGTATCTTTAGTCTTAAAGCTAGAGATGATGTAAAATGTATAATTTCTGTGCTAAGTATTGCGTAGTCAGTGCCTTTTCCCAAGCCCACAAGTATCAACTGTTTGCACTAAACCTTGGAAGATCGCTGTATCTGGAATGCTGAGGTCTTAACTATTCCTGTTTTGCTTCTCTTCATTCTTAATGCTGAATTCCTTGAAGCTTTGAGTTATGGCAGATGCATTTAAGTGGCTTTCATGAACACATCTACGGGAACTGCTTTAGCTGTGTATTTTATCACCTCTGGTCTTTTCATTACTTTAAGCACATGAGGTTTGTACCTGTAGGTATTTAAAACTGATTAAATTCAAAGCTAATGTAATTAATGACACAAGCAACTTTACTAAAGATTGTAGATTGTTGGCCTTCAGCACACATTTGTCTTATCAGGGCTTTGGTTTTTTGCCCTTGAAAACTGCCTGCTGTGAGGCCACCATCAAGATACATGCACACATCAAAATCAGAGTGCTACTGTAAAAGCAACAGGCTGCTTGTTTTCCGAATGTAAGAAAACATAACGTCTGGAATATGCCCGCATTCTTTTTAACTTCATTGTTTCTGTTCATTACCAGCTCCTGTAGTCTCAGTGGAAGTTTCTGTTTCCGGCTGATCTCAGAAAAATTGCTTATTGCTCAGTAGTTCTTTGGTATTGACAGTGGTTTTATTTAATAATTTGGAAATGATTATCTTTTTATCTGTTTGACAGCCTTGTTGGGAACAAAAAAATCTAAAATATATTCAATAGAAGTTCAAAAAAAAAAACACAAACAAAAAACAAAGGTGGGAAGGAGAGAAGGGAAGGGGGCAAGAAAAGAATAAGAACTTAGATGGGTAAGACTTAAATTTAAGTGGAACTTCAGTGCTGTTGCACATGTTCTGTGCTGTTGGAGGTCTCTGCACAGGGCGTTATTTCTGTTATTTTAAATTAAGTATTTTAAAAATGAGAATAAAGTAAGTAGATGCTATAGCTATCTACCAATTCTGAGATGTAAGCACAGTGGGACTACTGGTAGTAACAATGTGAAATAGCAGTGCCTTTGGTGAGATACTGTTGAAGATTTAAATAATAGTAATAATAAAATATTAAAACTAGAAGATGTGGATGCCACAATTGAGACCAGAATGAGTAGAGAGTAAAAAGCATTTCTCCTGTCCACTGAGTGGTTGCCAGTCCTTTGTGTAACCTTCAGTTATCAGTCTGTATGCTATGGAGCATATTAGTTTGGGCTTGCAGCCAATATGGAGTGAGTTAAATGTAAAACTTGTATTTGTTTTACCAAAATGAGTTTGTTTAATCTGTTTTTTCTTTTTTTTTTTTTTTTAATTAACTACTTAAATGGTTGAAAGTCCACTGAATATTCACAGCTATTAGTTCAGTAAAAATAAAACAAAAATTCTTTTAGGCCCTAAGTAGTCTCACATGCTTGTTTTTGTATCTACACCTATATAAAATGCTTTGGGAAATATTTAGCTGTGCAGCAGCTGCAGAATTTGTGGATTAGAATAGAATTCCCTTTATAAATAGAAGGCAATGGCAGACTTCAGTTTACTAGAAGCTAATATACCTGGCTAGCAGCAGATTTGCCTCCTAAATAAGCCAACTGCATGGCTGGAGCATGGAAAACTATGAAAGCTTTCAACCTGCTATTTTGAACATTGATGTGGCATCAATGTATGTATTATTTATACTAGTAAAATAAGAGCATGCAGATATTTACTGTGAAGAGCGATTATCCCAGTTGATCGTAGACATTTTTTTTGTTTGTTCTCATAGTGCTCTATTCCTGTTCTTAGGCTTGAAAAGGAGAAAAGAGAAGACAGTAGGTTTGCAAAAGCCAGGTAATGTTGTCTTGTTTAGCTTGGAAAGCTCTCCGTTTCTAAATAATAAGTAAAAGCAGCTTAATTTAGCTGAAATAATGAGCAAAAGGTCATTAGATCAAGCACTTCATTTGTTTGATCAAGTTCCATTGAGCAAAGAATTCCAGACTAAACACTCTTCGCTGTGAAGGTAGGGGCTGCTCTGGTGATACTGCAGGATAATTTAAGTGGTTAAATTACCCCTCTAATGTGAAAGAGGCAAGGCAAAAGTTCCATGAACCCTGCCCGTTGTTACAGATGTGCACGGATAGATTTGCTATAATGATCCTATCTCTTCTGTAGCCTTGTTTCACATTCAAAAGAGGAGCTTCCAAGGAGTTTGCAAGCTGAGGTTGGTGGTGGTGAGGATGAAGGACTTTTACTCCAAAACATTTCTGCATCTTTGTGAAGTAGCAAAGGACTGACAGCTGTGTACTTTGGGTTGTGTTTTGCCCTTTGTATGGGTGGAAGAGGCAATGTTATAAGTTAAAAGCAAACTGAAAGAGTAATTTTAAAGTGGTTGGTTTTTTTTCCTTCTACAGAGACAGTAAATAACCTTGTGCAGTAGAACGCAGGTCAAGTAACCTGCCTTCTGCCTGCTTATAATAATTGAGGGCTTTCAAAAGGTGCTCCGAAATTTTGCAGGTTGTTTGCTTCCTTGGTCACCTGCCTCTCTCCATCTGAGGTCACCTTTCTCACTGGAATTAAAGCAGAGTATTAATGCAGGGGACAGAAAGAAGGGGAGGGAACATCACCATTCAGTGAGAAAGAACAGAAGGGAACGGTGGCAGAACATGATTTACTGAGACTTATTTTGGTGGAGATTGTTGATATGATTGAGAATGCCGTTTGGCCTTTTGTGCACAGTTTTAACAAGAGCTTTTACTCTTCGTTAACAAAACCAAAGTTGTCATATTTTTATTCAACTTATAAAATTAAAAGTACTGCTTTATTAGCCTTATGGAAAAGGTCCTGTATATTTGTTGATGTGTTAAGTTTTCCAGAGTACAGCAAGTATTGTCTCTAAAATAATGGAATAAAAATCTTTGTGGAATTCTATCCTACTTGTATAGATTGGAGTATTTCTTCTTGATTGAAAATAGTAGCCAATAAAGAGAAGGGACAAAGAAACTGAATGGATTGAGACTTTCCAAATTTCCTCCCTGTCCTATTTTAGTGATATGGATTAGAAGAACATTTAAATCTCGTTATAGTTTGCTGTTTCCAACTTCTGTTCTTCTTTTATGAAAAGGCTTTTTTTTTTTTTTTTTTTTTTTTTCTCATTTTTCTCAGAATCCAGCCTTATATCATGGCTATTCTTTATAAGAAATTCCCTGGTTTTCCTCATTATGCCAACCCATGCCAGTATGGTAAATTCATTGCTTTGACTGAAGCAGGCTAAATGATGTCCTTTGAAGACTGAATTATTTGCTGGGACTTGTTAGTGCCATGTGGGGCTTTCCTGGGCATTGGTGTGTTTGCAGAATCAATTCAAAAAGCAGATGATTAGCTGTCAGTTTTATCCTTTGTTGATGGATTTCATTTAATTAGCTTTAAAATGAGAAGTTTAGCATCAAAAATGGGATTAGCTGGCAAAAAGCATTTCAGGCTGTGGTGTGCAGGGTGGCTTTGTGTGTGGTTATTGGTTTCTATTGAATTGTTTTGTAGTTCTCACTTAATGCTAATGTTGTCTCTTAGCCACTAAGTCAATTGTACTATTTATTCCTTTTAGAAGAGGAATAAATTATTCCTCTGACTTCCTGATCAAATATTGAGAAATCTACAGCATGCAGTATTTCTTGCTTTGTTTTAGAATATCTTGGTAGACATGTGAAGAAAATATTCTGTTTACTGAGCTGAGGTCAGCAGCACCACTCGCCCATCCCTCCCCAGTCCTAGTGGGGTCTTAAAATGTTCAGAATAACAAAGTGTTATAGGTGGAAACTTCTTTGTGCTCTGCTTTTAGGTTCCCCTAAGAAGAGCAGTGCACAAAATGCCTGGTGTCCGGGACTTGAATTATGGATTGGTCTGGGAGAATAGCGTGGAACTGGGCTGCCAGATGTTAACATGTTTTATTAGAAATAAGAAGGAGGGGACTAATCTGCTTCTGCATCCGAGTACAGATTGAAAACCTGATATTTGGCCAAAAATAGATCAAACTGAAAAGCAATTCTTAAAAGTCAAATCCTGCTTTATTTTGTTATGGGCGTATTATTTTGTGAAGCAGCTTTGCAGAGCGGAGCTGCGGCTCTAATTGGGCACATCAGACAATTCATCTTTTTTCCTTCCTCCTCTGGGCCTTGATTAAAACTTACCACAAGAACTTTGATTAGAAAGAATTCTCCCAGGATTGTGATAGTCAAGTGACTGGGTGGCTTGTGGGTTTGGGAGTCTGGACCAAATGATTTCACCTGAATAATGGGATATGTACTCTGCTGGGGCTTTCTTGAGTGATCCAGTTGTTAGGAAACAAGATTTCTAGTTTGCAGTAGCTGTCTCTTGCATCTTTTCCATTGATTGCTTGATTTTTTTAGTTAAAAAAGTATTAGCTGTGTCTGTTTTTAATCTTGTTTCTCTTCTGAGAGCTTTCAGTATTTAAATTTGGATGTCTAACCTAGAGTAACCTGGAAGTAGTTGTAGCAGTAAGCTGCTGCTAATAATGTTAGCAGCGCTTTTATAACACTGTTAATAATGTGTATTTGTTTCTGTTGTTGTTGTTTGTTTGTTTGTTTTTTTTGCTTTTTCTTCCTATAGAAGTTTTGTTTCACAAGCAGAGTTATTTTTCCAATGCTTTGAACTCGTATCCCTCAAGATCCTTTGAGATGCTTTTCGGTAAGAAATATGTGAATGGAAGAACCAAAATACTGAAAGTAGGGTTGTTACTGCTCTTGTTTCCAGCTAGTGGGTTGTGCCAGCAGACTTGTAACAGCTCTGCTTATGAAACAGCGTGGTGATGTTGTCACAACAGAGTTGTTACAGCCTAGTGACAGCTATTCTGGTACGTGGTTACCATTTGCCTTCATTCAAGGCAGGAGCACATCTCTTGCATGCTAAAACTTCTCCTATTCAAAAAGGGTGTTTTCATGAAGTATTTTGTAACTTGAATGAGGGAGGAGGTGAAAGCCTGTAAAGCCAAATGTAAGGTGGTTGGGTTTTTTTTCCAAAATTCATTATGGGATGCTTTTGTGCTGACAGTCTTAAGTCTTTAGATGTGCAAGATAATAGTTTGCAGTTACTGGAGAAATATTGTTGGGTCCCTTTGAGATGCAGTGGATTGTAACATAAAGCAGAAGACTGGAGCACTTAGGGGATTAATTTTTAACTTCTATTTATGAGTTAGCTTTTCTTCCTTGCAGATCTCAAAACTAGATTAAGATTTGCATTTACAGTATATGACTGTGTGGCCTTGGAGAGCTACTCCTTTCATGTATCATCACAATAAAGAAAGGGGATTTCTAATGCTTGGAAATAGATTTCTAACAAAAAATGACTTGCAGATTTTTTTGAGATTCCTATCCTTTCTGGTGTGTCATATTTCAAAGTTTCTGTTAGATTTCTCAGTTTAGTTCTTTCATTTCCTTATGATAGCACTTAACTGACTACGGCTGCTGAGTTCTCTACCTCTCAAGGTGAAAAGGCTGCCACATTGCAGTTAGTTGCCCATCCCTGTTTATGTTAGAGAAAAAGAATGTGTGACAGTGGAACACTCCCTCCAGCAGAAATGACAGGAAGCTGGATACTCATTTTCCACTTAAGTTTTCTGTTCTGCTAGAGAGAACTGTTCTAGCTGCCCTTACAATGTCCTGTCATCTACTGAAACTCCTCTTGGATTAGTCAGCTCAGTTTTTCTCTCTTCCGGAAATTTCAAGTCAATTTGAAAGATTGCTCACAGAGTATTTGTCTAAGCTCATTATTTAGTTTCCAGTTTACCCATTTAAAGAATTGCACATCTTATGTGACATTTCTTGAAATACTGGAAGGTAGAATGTTCAAGAATTGCAGAGATTTGAAGGTATGCAGTGAGCTTTCTGCAGCTTTATTTCTTCTGTATCACTTACCTTTGTGAAGTATTCACAATATATTCAGCTCTTAGGAGGCAAGTCAGGAGTACAGGCATGCTATTGAATTTGGTTGCATTATGGCATTAATATTTTACTGTGAATATAACAGTGTATGTGTATTTTGCCCACTCCATTTATGAGGTCCAGTACCTTAATTGAAACAGTATTAATTGGCTGCCATAATAGCTCTCAGCAGCATGTGTATTAATAGTTGGTCGTGACCCTTATTGCTAAGGGTACCTTACTTTCTTACATTCTTTTTTTCTTATAGCTTTGTGGAGAGACTTCTAACTCTCTCTAGTGTCCAGTTTTGTGAAGGAGGGGTGGAACTGTTGTGTTAATGGGCTTAGAACTTAGAAATAGACACCTGATACTATGATACTGGTACTGTGATATATAACATCTGGCTTAATGGTGCACAGTAATCAAACTCGCTGATTCTAGGAGCTGGATTCTGAAACCCCGTCGTTGCCAACTTCTTAATCTCTTCCTGTCTTAAGCTACCACTCTGTTCCTATTTCCACATTTATCTCTATATCGTTCTGCCTTGCCTTTGCTTCTTTATGTGATTCTTCAGGAATCAACAGAACTGAGAAATTTAGCTGTGGTATTTGAGATGCTGCTGAGCTGCTTCTAGAGTTGGCAAAGGAAGACATTTGCCATGTTGGAGATAGAAGAATGTATATTTTTGCCTTGCAAAGGATGCTAGAAGCTACTGGCTTCGGAGATAAATTTAAACCTGAACTGTGACAGACAGTGGCTGCCATCTTTCTGGATTGAAATGATAAAGTTTGTTGTCAGCTGTCTAAGAAGCTGGCAGGAATTCTATTGCACCCAGTTAATTTTATTCTTGGCTCCATATGCTTTGAGAAGTCTTACGAGTTTGACACATGAGAAAATCTGTGGAGGATAACAGAAAGGGTTGCACAAATCCTATTTGACAGAATTAGCAGTAGAATACAAGCCATTGCTATCTAAGGCAACTTTAATTACTTGAATAAACTTCATTTTGGAATTGATGTTTGGGCCGATGTTAAGGCTATGATCTTTGTTTTCATCCTTGAATTGCTTTTTCCTGTAGAGGTAGGTGAATCAAGTAATCTTGGTTTCAAAGGCTTCCACATCTGTGAAAGTACTCATGTGGAATGCTGGCTGTGCTGTTACTCTTTGCCTTTTGCAGCTGGTTATTCCTTTAACTAAAAGATTGATGTTATCTACTCTCGGGTTTCTGATCTTCCAGCTCTTTTCCTCCCTTTTTCTCTAGGTAGTGAATGTTTTATCGATATGATCCTTTTTAGTTTTGTTTAATTGGAAGTTGTATTAAAAAAATGCATAAGCATGAAATTCTCTCAAAAATAAGCTTTCAATTTCAGATTGCCTGTGCGTCTTTCATTCATTCCCCTTTTATGTAGGTAACTCCTTGATTGCAATCAGATTTATTTTTTTTCCTCAGTTGTATTAAAACAAAAGTGGCCAAGCAGGATGGGAATGTCTGTATGACATAATGGATTAGCACAAGCATTGGAATGATGAATTTATGATGTGAAAAAGAACGGTACAGCAAGCATAAATCCCAATAGTGCATAAATGTATAGAAATCATCTGAGTGAGTGATGGAGGTTGTGGTGGGAGTGAGTAGCTGCACTAGCTCTGTTTTGACTGAGAGGAGCTGGTTGAGATGCTGAAAGCATCTCAGTATGTGCTAAAAAGAATGATATACTTGGTTTGTGGTACAAAAAAGAAGCAAAAATAATAATGATATTTACTTTAGATTTTACAGCACAGCTGGAGACCTGCAATTGAGGAAGGACTGCTGAGTGTCCAAGTGCTGCAAGTTCATAGCTTTCCACTGTAAATTAGTATTTTCTTCTGTCTCCATATGGAAAAAAAAAAATGTAGCAAGTGTAATGAAAGTCACTATAAAAGAAAGAGTGAAATCTACCCACGGTGCGTTGTTTTTATTGGTGGATTTGAAAATATTTTTGTTGATCACATAAAAGGAAGATGAACAAAGGAGTGAACCTGTTAATGGAAAAGAAGAGCAAAGAACAGATGACGTGGATTCTTAATGACGATGAGGCAGTAAATAATGCCAAAGATAGGACAGATTGGATAGCTTTTTGGTGTTGAATATTTTGTCAGCCACTAGGATTCAACTGTTAGGAATGGTGGTTTTTTTTGTTGTTGTTTAAGTGTTTAAGCATCTGATTCTGATAATTTTGGGGGGAATTATTTTGAGTGAGTTTCCAGGTAATGAATACTTTTTTTTTTTTAATCTGCTTTCATCTAGAAGGATGACTTCTGGAAGTCATTGAACCAAATGGTCTCTGATATCAAGGCTGTTCTGAAAGTAATGCCTCCTAATTTATTATGCTGGCTTGTGATGTCAGAAGTGAATGTCGAGGGACACAGCAGATGCTGAACCTTCCCACCAGTCTTCTATTACATGTTGTTGTGCAACAGATGGCAGCAGAGGGGCAGTCTGACAAAATGGTGTCTGACGTGGAAGTGTGGGTGAAGCAAAGGTGTGCAGTGGAGTTCTTCCATGTGGGGGGAAAAAGACACCCACTGACATTCACCAATGCTTGCTGAACATTTATGGAAACTGCACACTGAGGTGGTGGGTGCTGCTTTTCAGTGGCAGCAAGAATTGGATCAACTCCTCTGGTGCAGGTTCTTATGAGCTGGTGAAAATGCATTAATAATTGTGATGACAGGTAAAAAAAAGTCTTTTGTGGCTGGGTATGTGCTCTATCAAACAGTATTATTGTATTCTTTGTATCTGTTGTTGTTTCCATGGAAATAAATAGGGGCATTACTTTTGGAGTGACTTATGTAAAAAAGTTACACGTAGCTAGGGCATCCATTTTGGCTGTTTTTAAGAACAAATCATATAGAATCATAGAATTAAGGTTGGAAAAGACCTCTAAGATCATCTAGTCCAGCCATCAACCTGTGCCTTTGACAGCTCTGGACCATGTCAGTCAGTGTGGTATCTCCCCTTTTCCTGAGCACATCCAGGAACAACAATTCCACCACCTCCCTGGGCAGCCTGTTCCAGTACCTCACTGTTCTTTCTGAGGAGATGAGGTGGATGAAGCAGGGCCTGCCTTTCAAGAACCCACCATGCTGGTTGGGATTGATCCCCTGGTTGTCTCACATGCAGCACGATTACAGTCAAGACAATCTGCTCCATGACTTTCCCCAATACTGAAGTCAGGCAGACCTGTAGTTCCCCATCTTGTTGAATTGGTGTGATTTCCATTCTTTTTATGTGTAGTAGCTATTCTGAAAGTGGGACAGTAGGTTTTTTTTTTTTTTTTTGATGATGCAAATATTTTTTGATTCATGTTACTGTAACTTTTGAATGAGTCAGCAAGAAAAATGTGATATAAATTAATGGGTTCTTTTTTTGTGCCCTTCTAACTGCAGAAATATCTAAAGGTATTATAGCTGTAGTTTGGTTGAAGTGAAATTACTCTGTTTCAAATGAGTGTCTGATTGAGAGAGTTTTGTTCTGTCAAGCTGACAGGACCTGTTAAAAGGTATTTTGAAGGCAGTCTGTGTTATCTACCATGCTTTCTGTTATCAGCTGGAAATGATTGGGATTTTAAGAAAATACAGAAGTGACAACGAATGGAGAAGCTACAGTTGAAAAAAGGATTAAAATCAACAAAATAGGATTCAGCAGAGAAAGCTATGATGTATTTAACTGTAAGGACCAGTGTTCCTTTGGTGAGGCTCCAGACAATGCTGCTGTGGGTTAACCACACAGAACAGATAGCTAGATCCCATGCAGCTGCTCAGTCAAACTGTCGTGTGATGGGGATGAGGATTGGAAAGGTAGAGTGAAAACTTGTGGGTGAGGCCAACACAATGCACATGAAGCTTTTGCTTCATTTAAGGAAAGCAAATAAGGAATCCGGTTGCAACTCTGCATTGGCAGATAAACACTTAGGTATTTGGAAGAAACCACAGTTACGTCATGCATAGGGGTCACTTGGGAAAACATAAACCAGGGCAGAATGCAGACTGAATGCAAGTAAAAAGCATTGTGCTGCTACAAGGAGAAGGCAAATATGTGGGACACATGCACAGAAATACAGCGAGTAAACATTCTTTTCAACTGTGCAGCTGTGAGGCTTCAGCAAAGTGGCTGATTTTGAATGTTGAGTTTCTGTATATATGTGTGTATCACATATTAAATAAGTTAGCAGCAAAAATGAAATACTTGGAAAAAAATGAGAATTTAAAGAATAGTCTATTTAGTAAAGATTGTTAAAGTAAGCTGGAAACAGGATTCTGTACCTGTAAGAAGAGTAGGAGGAGTGATTTGGTGTAATTTATTTCACTCGCATTTCTTACTGTGAAGAAAATTATTCCAATTGCAAAAGCAGCAGAACTAGAAGAGGTAAGGTAATGTGGGAAATAGTAAAGGCTTGTAACTTCAGTGATATGTAATAGTATATTTGATCCATACTTATGGTAGAAAGATGAAGAGATTACTTCCTTTAGTAATGATCAAGCTTTTAGTTTGTGAGATTGTACAAATGAGAAGGCAAAAAGTTGAGAAGATGTTAATCCGATATCCTTTGTCCTGCTGTGTATGCCACTGCTAATGGCAGTTTTGTTGCTGAAAAGCAGTAGCTACATTCATGGCTTTCAGACACGAAGTCTTTTTTTCCTCCGTGAGACAGCCCCTTTTCCAGTGTTTAATTTCAGAAACTTTAGGGAGTTTTTTCAGAGTCTTCTGATTAGCTGCATTCTGGGCTGAGTGTGCAAGAATGAAGAGTAGGCGGCAGCAGCTCGAAGAATATGGTTCTCCTCCTTTCTGGCATTTGAGATGACATTTGGTGTAATGTCCTTAAGGAGCCCTGCTAGAAGGGCACTGATGTACTGGAGTGAGTTCAGCAGATGGCTACCAAGATGATGAGGGGTTGAACTGCATGGTGTACAAGAGGTTATTCATTCTGAAGAAGAGAAAACAGAGAGGAGTTCGCACTGATGTCTTTGCTGGCCGGATGGGTGGGTGAGGGATAACAAGCCATGACTCCTCATAGCTAGAAGCCAAGGGGGAACAGACAGATTGGAATGGGTGATGTTTCAGTAAGATGTAAAAAGAACACTTTGTACTGTGAGAGTAGTCAAAGGGTGGAATGGAGTGACCAAAGTGGCCAATTAAAAGATTATTTTCTGAATGCTAGTTAGCTCCCTCTTTTTCAGTATTTGAATAGATTCTGGTTAGTAGATCATCATTACCTCTATGAATTTTGGACTGGTTTCTGTAGGGTACTGGATAGCATGTTCCAGAGAAGCTCTGTAGAAATCTATTAGTCTGCAGAAGTAGCTGAGTTTGATGCTTGTTAGAACAAATTTTGAAAACTTCTGGTGAAAGAGTATTGAGTCCTAGTATGTTTTTCAGTTAATCTGTGAAAGATTTGTATGGCATGGTTGATGAAGTGTTAAAGAACAGTAGAATTGTATATTTTACTTTTCCAAGTTGGAAAAAAAATGATACACCAGAGCTTCAGGTCTTAACTGTTTATCATTTTGTCCAGTAAAAGGCGTTCTCTTTGTGTAAAGACTGCCTTGCTTCTATCTTTAGACTGCAGTGGCTAGAATAACACTTATGAAACCTTAGAAGTACTTATTTCACCTTGAGCTGTCTGACACTTCCACGATTTGTCATGGTGGGGACTGGAGAAACCTAGAAATTGATTATGAAATGGTATTTTTGTCCTTTCATTTCAAAAGAAGTTATCTTAAGATGATAGATATAGCTGAAGTTGCTTCTTTCTCTGATAGAGAACCTTGAAAAAATGAAGAGCTTCTCTGATGGCAGCTGTTGGTCTCCTGTCCTATTTCTTGCTGCTTTGAGCTGGGGTCCTTTAATCCTCCAGTAATAAATGGTGCTCTTGGGGGGGGGGAACACAAAAAAAATCTCCCATTCAAAACCAAGTGAAGAACGAGTGCTAGAGGACGAGTCCTGGTTTCTTGGTTGATGGCACCCCTGCTGACATTTCCACAGGAGCTATGCCTGGAAACATCCTGTTAGTCAGGTGTGCGCTGGAGTTTTCCATGTGTGATAGGAAGTGATAGTCAGCTTTTCTTTGTCGTTTCCCTTGTTTCAAAGCAGTAAGATTCTTTGCTGAAACTTGTTTTCGTTTCTTGCTCAGTAGTAATGTTAGAGGTTTGCTTTTCTGGAGAGGCTTGTTTTATTTTGGCTTTTGTCTGAGTATTCAGTTTAATTCATGTTAGCAGTGTTAAATACAGTTGGTGTTACCACCTGAAGCTTCTTTCTCTACCATTTGGGGAGAAGAAAAATGAACACAAAGTCTTATATTACTAAATTATGTAGGCTTCTTATGAAAGAGTTGTTAATTGCGTTTTCAGCAATGTAGTTGGTGTGCAGTAAAAGCAGTAGCCTTAAATTAAAGTAGCCTTTAATTAAAATTCTTTTCTGACATAATGTGTCACTTCAAAACAAAATGATTTAATTTCTTACAAACAGGGCACTCAAAATGTGTATTCATCAGAAACTTTTGTACTGCAGGCACAAAGCAAGTTTTCAGGGCTGCTTAATAGTAAGTTATTTCAAAATGTAAACTGTGAAGGTGCCAGGGCTTTTTCTTCAGGATTTGCCTGAATTTATTGTAAACCTATTTCAAACATATTAATGAGATATTGAATCACTTCTGCATTGTGATTCAGCATCGGGAACAGTGGTTTGAGAATTAGTTTAGGAAAACCAACAACCCAAAGTTACAAATTTGTTTTAAACCTACATTTAAAAAAGAAGAAAAGTGTATGCTGAATGAAAATTAGGTACTGAACTCCAAAAGGAAATGTATTTTGTAATCCTTAGTGCTAGGTAAGCTTTAAATCTCATGTAAGGACATTTAGAATAGTAAGGATGATGGAAATGGACTGGTAAGCTGTAAACAAGAAAGTGTTGGCAGGAAAAGGGAGAATAAGATATGAGAGAGCCTTGACTTTTTCCGTTATGCGGACAGCTTGGAAATGACAAAACATATTGCATAATGTTTTATGGAGAGAAAAAAATACTCTTTGAAAGCATTGCCAATGGTAACACTTTACTGAGGTCCCATATTGCTCGCTCCGTACAACAGCTCTTAGTTTGTACAGAAAATAGTTGGTTGCAGCTACTGACTTCACCCTGTAAAAATAGGTGAGAATTACCTGACCTACTGGTACGGTACTTCTGTAAATATTACTCTGTAAGTTTTAAGATGCAGTTGTTTAAAAGTTATAAAGTGGTTTATTTTCTGCAGAATCACATAATCCAGTTTAGCTTTGTCTTCTGTCCCTTTGGGTGACCTAGGACAAGGGAAATGCTTGCACCAATGCCACATAGAATTATCTTAAACAATGAAGAGAAGGAAGAATTGTACTCTTAAAGTCTTGGAAAATTAATTGCAAATCTGATGCTATCTGGGGATTATGGAACAGTTACTGTTAAGAACAGAGGCATGATTTTCGTCTTTATTGTATCACAAAATCTGGGATACTCCTCTGTATTTTGTAATGCTTTGCTTACTGCTGTTGTAAATGTTGGAAAACGTTAGAAAACTCCCAGCATAAGGCCTGTGAATTTGCAGTTTGATTTCTTGCAGATGACTTTCTTCTTTCTCCACTTTTAATTACACTTTGTACTTAACATTAGATTCATTTAAAAATGTCTACTTTCAGTAATTGATTAACATTTACTTAAATGCATGTGCTCGTTGTTGAACTTAATGTAATATTCCAAATATTCCCTACAATTCCTTTTTAGAAAAGATTACAAAAGGAGCTATTGGCATTGCAAAATGATCCGCCTCCCGGAATGACTCTAAATGAAAAGAGCGTACAAAACTCCATTACACAGTAAGTATGTGGTATATATACTATATATATATGTATACATTGTTTAGTTTTTGTTATCAAGCTGAAAAATGTAAGCAATCAAAATCCCATCATACATTTTCCACTAATCATTCCAGGTAACATTCTGAACTTCTGTTTTTTATCTAGGGAATAAAACATTTTTCTAATTAATGGGTGTATTACCCAGCACAATGCAGAAATCTCAGGAACCAGCATAGTGAATTCATGAAATTCATATTAGGTATGTTACTGTTTAACAACATGGCAATTGGTA
Source organism: Lagopus muta (assembly GCF_023343835.1). Taxonomy (NCBI): domain Eukaryota; kingdom Metazoa; phylum Chordata; class Aves; order Galliformes; family Phasianidae; genus Lagopus; species Lagopus muta. The sequence continues at coordinate 31,238,682 of NC_064435.1, forward strand.
TAAACTCTTCTTGGTTTGGAATAAAGCAATGTAAGAAACTCTTGCAGCTGCTAGCCTGTGAGACTCCTCTAAGTTTCATCAAAGAACAGAACTGATGTAGTTTTTTTTACAGTATTTAGATAGTTTCATAGTTATTAACTTCCATCCATGTTTTCTAAAAGAAGTGGAGAAAGGTTTTTAAAAAAGCAAAGTTGCTGAAGTTCATTTTTTGCACTGTTTTCTTTGCTGTGGTTTTATTTGGGATTAGTAAAACTGAAACAGGTTAGTTAAGTATTCTCTGCGTTTCATTGAAGTCAGCGGGTGTTTTCATTGTATTAAAATGCTTTCAATTGACTGACATTCAAAGACTTAGACTCTTTTAACGTTTTTGAATAATTTTGTCAAAGTTTTTCTTAGCTTAATTTTAGGGAAGTGTTAGATTTTTGCATCTACTAAGGTTTTCTATGAGTGTGAATTTCAGGCTGTTTTCTGTGATATGTGTGCCATTGACTGATGGATCAATTTAAAAATCTAACATGGAGCTGCCCAGTTGAAGTCGCTTCACATCTGAATTTCTGGTGATGGCACACAGGCTGTGCTACGTGAAGTTTTACACAACTGTTGCTTTTAATGTTCCTGCTTTTTGTGATACTTGATGCAGATGAATATTACTGAAACAAATTGAAACGGTGCTTCGTGGAATTTGTTACTAATAACAAACTGCTGTGCAATTCATGAATCGCAAGTTTTGTTTCTTGCTTTACTTTGTCATTTTCTTCAGGAAAAAAAGGTAAACATTTTATTTCTCAGAGAAAACTCAAATTTCTTTTCAACTTCTCTAAAGAGAAATAGTGACTAAAGTTATTTTACAGAAAATAAAGAGTTGTAAAAAGAAAAGCTTGGTTTTTTTATGCTCATAGTTTTCCATTATTCTAAGGATATCTTTGTTAGCAGACTGCTGCTACATTGTGTTTGGGTTTTTTTTTTTCTTGCTACGTGTAATTTTTATACCTTTCAATACGTTACAAATAGAAACTTCCTGTTTACAGTTGTGATAGTTGTTTGTTTTTCCAAATTGTTGCTGAGTAAAAAACTTCCTGCCATTATAAATATCTTTTTTTTTTCTTTTTCTTTTTTTTTGCCCTTTAAGGGCTTTCAATGCCAAGTAGAATGTTCTGAGATAATTAAATTGTGGTTAGAGCTGGTACAGTATAGATTTGTACTCACTTGGGTTTGAAAGGAGTTGAATCAATTAATTGAAGCCCATAGTGTAACTGGGTCATTTTAAACCCAGTTTAATCAGTTTCTTTTTAGTACACGTTAATTAGAAGTTTTGGCTTAAGCAAAACAAACCAAACAGAAAAAAGCCAGTAATACCTCAATCATAAGAAAAAACCGCAGTGTTTGGAAACAATTATCTTCTGCTTTCTAAGTAAAACTAGTTCAAAAACTGGAAAGTGGAGATTCTGGGTCACAAAGACCAATAAAGCTGCATAGCTTTAAAGATGCAGCACGTCTATAAATGTAAAGCAGAATGTATAGCAAGAGATAAGTAGTCTCAATTGCATCTAGAATAAATCATTACAGAATATCCTGAGTTGGAAGGGACCCATGAGACTCATCGAGTCCATCTCCTGGCTCTAGGCAAGACCATCCAAAATTAAAACTGTCTAAGAGTATTGTCCAAGTGCTTCTTGAAGGCCATGGCCATTGCCCTGAGGAGCCAAATCCAGGACCTGACCACCCTCTGGGGAAGAACCTTTCCCTACTACTCAATCTGATGTGGCTTCATGTCATTTTCTTGTGTACAGTCACTGCCACCAGAGTGCAGACATCACCACCAGTCCCTTTGCTCCCCTCATGAGAAGCTGTAGGCCGTCACGATGCTTCCCTTCAGCTTCCTCTTCTCTGGGCTAAACAGATTCAGTGGCCTCAGTCACTCTTGGCATCTTTTGCCTTCTAGGCTCTTTACCATCTTCATAATCCTCCTTTGGATGCAGTATAATACCTTTATGTCCTTACATTGTGACACCAAAACTGTACACTGTGTTTAAGGTGAGGCCACACCAGGGCAGAGCAGGGCAGTCCTTTCCCTCAATGTTCTAACAGTGCTAGGCCTGGTGCACTGCAGGGTATGGTTGGTCCCTTTGGCTACCAGGGCATACTGCTAATTTTGATTCAACTTGATGACAACCAAATGGCTTCCTACAAAGCCAGTCTCTTGTCCTCTGAGTCTCTACGTATATATGGAGTTACCCATCACAAGTGCAGAATTCAGCACTTGTTCTTTTTAAACTCCATGTGATCATCTAGTTTGCTGATTTGCCAAGATCTCACTGCAAGGCTTTTTTACCTCCAAGGGAGTCAACTTTTAGTGTCATTAACATTTAGTGTCATTAACAAACTTACCTAGTGTCCTTAGAATCCTGCGTTCAGATCAGTTATAAAAACACTGAAGAGAACAGGCTCTAAAATTGAGCCATGTGTAACCCCAGTAGTAACTGCCAGCCTGGAGTAACCCCATTTACTATAGCCATTTGAGCCTTACCTGTGAACCAATTGTTTACTTGTCATACTGTGAACTTCTCTAGCTGGATGCTGGCCATTTTGCCCTGAAGGCTACTGTAAGTGTTAAAAACTTTTCTGAAATTAAAAAAAAAAAAAAAAAAAAGGCAAAAAACCCTACATGTACTAGTTTCTCTTGATCAGCTATATGGACAACCTTGGTGTAAATGGCAATTAACTTAGTGAAGGAGGACTTTCACATAATGATCATGATCTAATGACTTCATTATTTCAAGTGTTTTTCAGTAACTTCCCGAATAATTTTTTATATTGTTTACAAGGCACTAAAGTGAGAATGACTGTCCTGTCATTACCAGGACGTATTTGTTGAACTTCTTGACAATTAAAACATTTGCTAACTTCCAGCCAGCCGAAACCTCTCCAGATTTCTAAAACCATTGAAAAATAATTGAAAGAGATCTTCTGGTGAGCTCTATAAATCCTCTCACACTCCACATATTTTCATATATCCAACTGGAACGGCAGATCCTGCAGAAATTCAGAGTCGGCTGGAAGTTTCTTTCCTCTAGCTCACCTCTGGTCCCCTTGTGGAGTTCTATCATCACTACTGCAGAGGCAAAAAAAGGCATTATATGTTTCTCCTTCATGAATATCCCTGTTTGTGAGGTAACTTAACTTGTCAAGTAATGAGCCAGTGTTCTCTGGTGCTCCTTTTGCTGTTTAAAAAAAGCCTTGATTCTAATGTCAGTACATTTTCTTTTTCCCCTTGAGGTTGTGAAGAAGGTCCCTGCTCAGCCAGGCCAGCCTTAATCTCCTCTTGCTTGATTTCTGATGCATTGAAATTCCCTTGCTCCTTTGCTCTTAAGATATGACTCTTAAAAGTGGCCAGCGCTGATGGGTGCCAATTTCTTCAAAAACAGATTCCTGCAGCATCTTACGAAGTAGTTCCCTGAGTAGCCTGAAGTCTGCTTTTCCCATATCCAGTGCTGAAGTTTTGGTGGCTGCTTTCCTGTCGCTAAAGATTTGAAACTCAGCTACTTTGTGGTCACTGTGGCCAAAGATGGCTGCTAATTGCTACTTCCCTGCAAGACTCTCTCTGTTTACAAGTAACAAATCTAGGAAGGCACCTTTCCTAGTAAGCTCCCTTAGTAATCTCCTGAGCCTATTTATATCAGTTATATCATATTCCCAGTTAAAGCTGGGAAGTAGAAATCATCTGTAAGGACAAGGGCAGCTGTTCTAGAAATATCCCTTAATTCATTGTAAAGTCATTCATCGGTGTTGTCATCCTGGTTGGGTGATCTGTGGTAGGTTCCTGCAACAATATCGGTTTCATTTGCTTTCCACCTAATCCTTAGTCAGAGGCACTCAACATGTAATTGCCAAGTGTCAGTGCCACACAATCCAACTCTGTTACATACAGTGACACCCCTTACTTAATCTGCAATTAAAGGGCTCTTCCCCATTACAGCCATTACCATATTCCTTCTGAGGAGGATGACAGCAGTTCTGTAGAGGAGCAAATTTTTCTAAAAATAAAATTATTTTAATGCAGTAGAGAAGAAGATGAGGGATTGATGCTGGAAGTAATACTGTTTAATGTCTTTATAGGTAGGTAACAGGGACAGTGGGATTGAGTGCATCCTCAGAAAATTTTCAGATGACTCCAAGCTGAGTGGTGCAATTGACATGCTAGAGGGAAGGGATGCCATCCAGAGGGACCTGGACATGCTTGAGAGTTGAGTCCATGCCAACCTCATGAAGTTCTACAAGGCCAAGTGTGAAGTCCTGCACTTGGATCAGGGCAATCCCAAACGCAAATACAGGCTGGGCAGATGTTTTGAGAGCAGCGTTCAGGAAAAAGATTTGAGGGTGTTGAGTCATGAAAGTCTTAAAATGAACCAACAAAATGCACTTGCATGCCCAGGAGGCCAACCATATCCAGGTTACATCAAGAAACGTGTGACCAATAGGTCGAAGGAGGTGATTCTGCCCCTCTACTCTGCTCTTGCAAGACCCCACTTGGAGAACTGTGTTCAGTTCTGGACCCCTCAACACAAGAAAGGCATTGAGCAGTTGGAGTGGGTCCAAGAGGAGGGTCACAAAGGTGATCAGAGGGCTGGAGGACCTTCCCTGCAAGGTTAGTCCGAGAGAGTTAGGGCTCTTCAGCCTAGAGAAGAGAAGGCTCAGGGGGAACCCTGTAGCAGCCTTCCAGTACCTGAAGGGAGTCTGTAGGAAAGCTGAGGAGGCCCTTTTTATAAAGGCATGTAGCAACAGGGCGGGGGGGGAGATAGCTTTAAACTGGAAGAGGGTAGATGTAGATTAGATGTTAAGAAAAAATTCTTTATTGTGAGTGTGGTGAGACACTGGAACAACGAGGTGGCAGATGCCCCTGTCCTGGAGGCATTCCAGCCCAGGCTGGTTGTGGCTTTGAGTAGCCTGGTCTAGAGGGAGGCGTCCCTGTCTATAGCACTGGGTTGGAACTAGATGATCTTAAATCTCTTTTCCAACTCAACCCATTCTGTGATTAGCGTGCACCACTTAAATACGGGGATAGCCTGTATGATGGCAGTATGGAGAGAGGCTGGGAGTAGTATCATCAGAACTTTCAGCTGAAATAGACCTTGTTCTTTGAATGCTTTTCTGTTCTGAAAAATCTCATTTGCCTCGCTTGCAACTGATGTAAACGAACTTACCTGAGAGTTTTTGTAGTCTTTTTTTTTTGTCTCTTGCTAAATCTTTATGTTACTTTGTCCCTCAGATGTGTGAAATTCTGTCAGTGAAAGACAGAAATGGGGAAGCAGTTTTACAAAGGATAGTACTAAATGATCAACAGAACTCTGAAGTGATGGAATTGACAGAGCAAGATGTTGCTATTTGTCCTGAACACTGCACAGAATCATATTTTTGCCTAAACTAAAACAAAACATGTCACTTTATTCCATGTTGTGATGGAAGGATCAGGTGCAGAAGAGAAGTACATCTTAATTACAGTTGCAAATCATCCATTTTCTATTTTTAATTTTCTATGACCTTTTCATTTTTATGCTGTTAACCTTTACAGTTTTATGGTTTCCTTGTGTGTCAGATTATGTAGCATTTCATTTCTAACTTCTTCACAGATGCACAGGAGCATCATTCCTTCTCACCCTGGGGATGCAGATTTTATTTTAATAAACTGTATTGATGATTTCCTTGACAGAAAGATAGAAACAACATGGAAGGAGAATGCCCGCTACCCTGTTATATTCCAAGCCTGTTTTTATGTGGGAATAGTCTCTGGAAGTCTTCTATGTCAGCTGTGGCTCATGTAATAGGGAATTGATGAGTCTGATGAGTTCAAGTCATCGTAGTTTGCAGTGCTATGGCAGTGCCTGTATATGAAATACCAAACTTGATCCTTTCAAATGTGGGCTTGAGGCATTATTCACTTCTGTAATGGCTATGCTAATGGAGATTTTGAAAGATTGGCTGCGTGGTAGTTGATTTTATTTGTCCTGTGCTCCAGGAGTAAAATAATAGTTTGTTAGTCCATAATACTGTTTTTTTCTCCATTCTTAGGTGGATTGTGGACATGGAAGGTGCTCCAGGAACGCTATACGAAGGGGAGAAATTTCAGCTTCTATTTAAGTTCAGTAGCCGATATCCTTTTGATTCGCCTCAGGTGTCCGCTTTCTTCCTTCCTACTTAATTCTACCTCTTAGAATAGTTGTGTGGCACATGCTGAATATTAATGCTGTTTGTATATCCTAATGTGAGGTTTAATTGTTTCTAGAAAAAAAAAAGCACATCTGCACAATATGTTTAACATAAATTGAAACGAATCTTCAATGAAGTGTAGTGTCTACTGCAGTCCACTTGGTTTCATGGAAGATGGAAGAACAATGTACACTTGAGCTTTATTTATATACTGTGAAAGAGCAACACAATAGTAGGAAGGTTCCTTTTGCTGCAGCACAGGCCTGAACGACAATTCTTTTGTCTCCTCTTCAGCTTCTAGTTCCTTTCTAAACCTCTTTCACCTACTGCCATTGTTAATATGGCTGTCAAAATAATGTGGTAGGGATTCTCATAAATACCTGGCATCTCTGGCAGGTCTGCAAATCTAGTGGTTATAATTGAAGTGTGCGCTACTGCTTTCATGATAACATTAAGTACTGGAGGGGCAGCATTACTGCTTGGGTGCAGAATGAGCTCTGTACATCCATCTGTCCATTGCCTGAGAGGAATGTTACAAATCATGGCTTGTAGGAGGAAAGTAGATGTTCAGTTATCACTTTGGCTCTCCTGAGAATGAAAGAAGAAACAAGAGTGCTTTAGTTCTGGCCCTGTTTCAGCTCAAAGTTTGAAGAGTCATCTCTGCTTTTCTCGTGGTTGTTGAAGCTCCAGCAAGGAGCTGCACCAGTCACTTAAAATGTAAAAATACGTATCTTTAAGTATTAAGGTAAAAACTAAGAAATGCTGACTCTTTAGTCTCAGGTTTTAAGGAATAAATTGGCACATTCCATTCCCATCTGCATTTCGTTAGGTTTGCAGTAAGCTACTCATAAGAGATCCACACGACCCCCTTTGTTTTGATTCCAAGCAGGTACTGTTTGTACTCAGTATCCAACATGTAAAAAAATTATTGTAAAAAAGCAATATAGATCAGTACGCATAGACAAATGTAGCTATTTCTTTGTAAGCATAAAAGACAATTAAGAATTTAAGTGCTGCATATTTAGTTGTAATGGCTAGAATTTCCATCGTGCTGCTGTACAATAATTTCATTCTCTGTTTTAAAGCTCTTGATTTATAATTCTTTCTCCTGTAAATCTACATTCTTTGAATTGGCAATTCATGTTTCTGCTGTTTAATCACTTAGTTGTTTTCTGCCTTAATTGAATGTTGTCTGTTATAGTGTGCATGCTTTTACTTACTAGTATGCCTAGTCCTTATTTTCCTGTAAAATGGAAACATTAGTTAGATATTAAATACGTTACTAAGTTACAAAGGTAAGCTTTTCAGTGCATAAAATGTACCAGATAAAAATCATTCTGCATCCACTTTTTTCTGCTGTCATAAAGAAAAATGCATGCCATTTGGCAAATAGGTTGAGCTTTCTCACCTCAGGTTCATTTGTGATTAAGGTGGAACTTCTTTCTGGTAGTCAGTAGTGCGATGGGGTGTGTGAACATGCACATGAACTTAGAAAATCTTAAGAAGATGTTGTGGTTTGAGTGGTATAGAGTTATTATGTCATTTTGTAAAAGATTGCAGTGCTTATGTTGGATAAGGAGCTCAGGAGGATAATGCTGCTGTGAGGATTTTGATTTTTTTACTCCCTTTTCATTGGTCCTGAGCTGACCTCATGTTTTTGTCAAACTTACTGTAAGAGCAGTAATTGTCAAAATTGATTTTCTAACCTTTATTATCCTTAAATGGAGGGAGGTTCTCAGTGCTGTTCTCTGTTGTTTGCTTCTGTTAAATGAAAGTAATTCCCACTTAAATAACAATCTAAAATATTTCCTATGTGATAATGTATTATGGTTGTAAAGAGTCCTTTATGTTATAGCTAATAGGATTAGTGTGTTTAACTCTTCTTGAGTTGTCCAGAATTACATCCTGTTGTGTCCATAGAAATACTAATTTGTGAATCTAACCTTCTGGATATGCATCTGGATTCCTTAGGATGTAAAAGACTGAGGTTTCAAGATTTAAAATCTTCAGTTAGATATATTTGTTGCTTTTATATTCTTTTTGTTTTGTAGCTATTCATAGGAATAAACTGCATTTCACTGTTTATGCAACTTCACTTTCACTAGCTAACAAGGCTTCTGTCATTTCATTTTACGTTTTGACTAACAGCTCAAAAAATGAATGAATATGGTATGTTGTATTATTTATTGTAAATGAAAATGTCAGAACCCACTTTATTTTACAAAAACTGTGTAGTTTTATTTGAAAGTTGGATGTTAAACATGTGTGTTGTTTTTTTTTTTTAGGTCATGTTTACTGGTGACAATATTCCTGTTCATCCACATGTTTATAGCAATGGTCATATCTGTTTGTCCATTCTAACAGAAGACTGGTCTCCAGCTCTCTCAGTGCAATCTGTTTGTCTTAGCATTATTAGCATGCTTTCCAGCTGCAAAGAAAAGGTATGAAGTTTTTTTGTCATAGAGTCACTGGCTTGGGTTGGAAGGGACCTTAAAGGTCATGTAGTTCCAGTCACCTTGTGATGGGCAGGGTTGCCACCGCCTGCTGATTTCAGCACCGTTGGAGTAGAATAAGTGAAAATTATTAGTTTTCTATTTTGCAAAGTAAGATTTTTTTGTTTCTGAAATTCTAAAATAGGCAAACTTGCTACATCTAAATTTCTGTTATTCAAAAGTATTAAGTTAGAACTGCAAACTAAATAGTACAGTAAGTACTTCGTAACTTTGTTTGATGGTAATCTGTTTGCATGGCTTTATTGGAGAAGAAGCGTAAATAGCATGCTTCTGTTTGTACCAATTCATTACATTATATTAACACAAAGTTAAATTCTTGCAGTTCTGTTAAAATTGTTTGTCTCTAAAGGCAACTCAAAACAACTGACGAAATGCGAAATGTCTTTTTTGCAGATGTCTAAGTTGTACCATTTTATTGACCTCGATCACTTTTATTTCAGAAAAGTAAATGATCCTAAGCTGCTTTTTGATCATAAATAAGTGATGCTCAGACTTTTCTTGGAAAAGAAGTTGCTCTTTTACTTTTGACCGTTAGTTTTGGAGTGGAATTTCTGTGGAGGTTAATTTGGTCAGAGCTTATACATATAGAATCATAGAATCACTCAGGTTGGAAAAGACCTTAAAGATCATAGAGTCCAACCATGAACTAACCATACTACCCTAACAACCCTCTGCTAAATCATGTCCCTGAGCACCACATCCAAATGGTTTTTAAACACATCCAGGGATGGTGACTCAACCCATTCCAGTGCTTAACAACCCTTTCTGTAAAGTTGTTTTTCCTGATATCCAACCTAACCTTACCCTGGCACAACTTGAAGCCATTTCCCCTCGTCCTGTCACCGGTGAGAAGAGACCAACCCTGCTCTCGCTGTAAGCACCTTTCAGGTATTGGAAGAGAGCAGTAAGGTCTCCCCTCAGCCTCCTTTTCCTCAGACTGAACAGCCCCAGTTCCTTCAGTCTCTCCTCATAGGCCATATTCTCCAAGCCCTTCACAAGCCTTGTTGCCCTTTTTGGGCCTGCTCCAGCACCTCAGTGTCCTTTTTGTACTGAGGTGTCCCAAACTGAACACAGTACTCGAGGTGAGGCCTCACCAGAGCTGAGTACAGGGGCAGATATGTGCTTTCCCAACATGCATATTTAACATATCCCAGTTGGTCCTACTCATGTGATTTTGAGAGGAAAATTTGATGTGAGAGGAAAATACCTCTCAAATTGCTTTGTTATATCCTCTGCCTCTGAGTTTGCCTAACGAAACCAAATGAACCAAAGTTCATTTTTCACCCATTCTAAGCTGGGATTTATCGGTGTGAACTGGATCTAATATATAGCAATTAGATAAAAAAAAAAAAAGGAAAGGAATTTCTCTCTTTTATTTTTTTTAATCAAAAATTGTTCCTTTCTCATGGGCTCTACTCTTTGCTTATTCTTCCTAATACCCACATATTCCTACCCCAGTCTTTCTCTAGGCTATTTGGATTTTATCATGGGATCTTAGCTTGGATTATCTGCAATAAAAGCCATTACCTAGATTTTTCTTGCAAGATGACTTTCCCTGTTGGCTGCTTTACTTTCACTATATTCACATAACCTTTCACAAACTTCTTAAATAGTTCATGTATTTACTATATGGGGATTGTTTGATTATTTGTAGGTCTTTTCTTCTGTTGCAGAGGCGACCTCCAGATAACTCATTTTATGTAAGAACATGTAACAAGAATCCAAAGAAAACAAAATGGTGGTATCATGGTAAGTATTTCTCTAAGACCAGGAATTTTGAAGACAATTGAAATGAAGGATAAATGTGTTGAAAGTCTTAAACTCATTAATTTCAAGTTTATGAAATGCTGTTTCTTGGATACTTGATGTGAATTTCTGTACATCTTATTTTAATAGCTCCCAAGTGAAATTTAGATAGCACAGATTCTATGTTTTGAATTGTTGGGCTAAATTGGAATAATAGCTCTTGTAAATTGTCTCAATCTATGAGAGGTCTTAAGTTTGAGGTGTAGAAAATCCTTAAAGTAAGTGTAGCTCTTTTTTCTCTTATTGCCAGTAATGCTTTTAAGGGCTTTTAAGGCTTTCACTGCAGTAGAAACACATTTACATGTTTCTAACAGTCACATATTTTCAGTTAATTCCACCATCTGTCAGAATTTTCTGCGTAGACAGTTGGATGACTTCAACACTCTTAGGAACTTATAGTTAGAGGTGTAGTAATAAGAGTTTACATGTACATGATAAATATTTATGTACTAGAATTGCTTTTTATAATACTACAGTGTCTGTAGTGCTAGTGTTGTTTTCTTGTTTTTTTTCCTTGTCATCTGCTCTTTATCTGACTTTATGCTGTGTGGTTTCTTTCTTCTGCTTCAGCATTTGTCATCTTCTTCCCAGAGCTAGGTTTGGCTGTATGTGCTAGTTGTGTCTGGTCCCTGAAAGAAAGTAAGACAGGATGGGAGGGACAGAGGCTTTGCTTTCCTTTTCTCTTGCTGGCTCTATGTTCTTGGCTTTCACTGGGAAAATACTGTCAAATAGTCATTGGGAAAGAGCAGAAAATGCTGTATGCTTAGATGATGCAGGGAGGAGCTGGTCTTACCTTTAAGTGAAGCATCCATCATAAGACATTCATTTTTCTGCTGTCTCCCTACACCAGGGAATGTTGTGTTTTGTATGTGAAGTGAGGTCAGGTAGTTTGAGATAGCAGGACTGGAGAGACGATGCTGCTTTCGTGCATAAATGCTCAAAAACCCAGAGATGCCTTAATAGTAAATGTTTGAGTTCCATAATATTTGCGGATGCCCATGGTTTTTTGACAAATGGAAGTGGAACAAAATGAAACTGTGCTACTCGTGATAGTCTAAAACAAGTTGATGTCAATCACAGTAAGGCCAGTGCTGTATGTCGTAGGGTGTAAGTATTTAAGAAACTTAAGGCTGCTTATCATATGGTTGTAAATAATGCTGTTTATGAAATTGACTCCAATAATAATTATACTCTTTCTCTGCAAGGATAATAGGCTGGATTTTTCATCTTCACTAGATTATTCAGTACTCACTTTTTCTTTTTTTTGTTTTTCACTCTTGCAGTATCTTTGCTGCTTAATTATTTTGAGTTTGCTTTATCTTTATTGGCAATTTTGGAATTTTTTTTATTTACTGTTTTAATTTTGTTTTTACTTGCTAGTTAATTCTACAGGGAAATGAAATTAAATTTCATTTATTGGCTTTATGTTGTAGTTAAAATAAGTCCTGCTTACTTTGCATTGGTACTACAGCCATCTCCTTTTGCTTGGGAGTTGTGTCTCTCAAGTAGAACAGATAATACTTTCATTTTTTATTCATGAAATTTGAGTTAAGTAAGCAAAAGATCAAATAAGTACAGAAAAAAAAAGTGGCTATTTGACTCTGAAAGTTACTATATAATTGTGACCCAGAAAGAAAATCAAGCTGCTTGTATTCCATTGAACAAATCATTTAGTTACCTCAAAGCAGTTATTCAGCAGTTGTTTTCTGAAAGTCGGAGAACCTACTAAGTCAGAGTAACCTGGAAAAGCAACTGAAGAGATGAGAAAACAAGTCAGTTCATTTAAATAAATTATTGTTTTGCTTCATAATATTCTCATTTGTTTTTACTTCCTTTTTAGCTACTAATTACAAAGGAGATCATAATTAAACTATTACTGTGCTTCCAATCCTTTTAAATTCTTAAATTAAAAAAGTAAAATCTTCAAATATTAGATAAAAAGTGTCCCTGACTCAACAAAGCAGCTTATTCTGTAAACAGTTATAGATCCTTGGTCATTACAAACTCAGCATCCTCAGAAGTCCTCTTTTAAAACCTGCTTTGTCTTACTAATGGTGTCTTTGACTACCATACTCAACACCTCCTTCAACTGTACATTGAATTTCACACTGACTTTCTCAGAGTTGGTTGTGCTGTGTCAAAGACAAAGGAGGATCTTCCAGATAAGGTTTTCTTAGCCATGTTAGGCTGAAATTGGTTTCATAAAGCTGTTGTCTATTCCTTTGTGTTGTTAAGAGGTAGAATTTTATGGGGAGAAAGAGTATGTGGCATTGGTGATTTTTTTCAGCCAGCAATTCCTTACTGCTTTTGGCTTTTGATTTTATTTTTTAAGAGGTGTTTTCCCTGATACTTCTAAACTTTTACTATGCTGTTTAAACACCTCATCATCTCTCTTGCGTTCTTACCCTTTTTTTTCCTTACATGTACAGCTTTGTTCCTTACCCTCTTAATAAAACAAAGGCTCTTTTCTTTTTTTTCCCTGATATGTAGTAGTACTGAGCACATAGTGTTTTCCCAGTGAGAATGTAGAACTGTTTGCTGCGACTTCTATTTTTACTGTTCATGGATTTAGTAATGTGTGCTGTTTGTATGGCTACCTTTTTCTGTGTGTGCAAGATTACAAGTTAGTGCATTAATGACTGGACAGTAAGTTTGTTTTCTGTTTACAAGCTTAATATCTCCTGTTACCAGTTGCAAATATTCTACATGTTGATATGTGGAGTGAAAGGTTTAAATGGGTAAGTTTCCTCAGGCAAATATTTGTATTTAAATATTAAAGTGTAGAGCAGGCACATCTGGCGCAGTATTCTCTTTTTTAATAGGTCCAGTCACAGTACTTAAAATTCAGTGAATATAAATATTTTCACATTTAAAGTCTTAGTGTTACAGGAGTGATGTATTGCCTTTGCATGGTTCGATCAGATGTAGTTTGTGTTGATTCTTGAGAAATATAAAAAACGTTAAGATTGGAGGCATCTGGATAAACCAACTCTGCTGACACATACTGATATATATTCCTTATGGAAAGATTTCTCAGTTTCAAAAATGGATGTAGGCCTGCTTTTACTTCAAGGGGGGCAAAATATTTAGTGTATTTGGTGTTTCCTTTTCCTAGTGTTTGACTTTCTATATATTGAATGTACTAATTACTGTCCTTTTGATTGACTGCTTGCCAATACTAATGCACTTAAGAATGTGTGGGTAGTAGTTCGGCAATTTTATATTTTATACTCTCATCTCTTTTTCTTGAGTCATTATTGAACAAAATTGTCAACTTATTCATTTGGTGTGTTTCCACTGCGCCTTAATTTCTGTGCCAGGAGTTGCTCATGCATACATCTCCTTGGTAATTCGGGCTTAGTATTTATGGTAAATATATAAACATTCTCTTTTTTTTTTTTTTATCTTATTTTAAAGATGACACATGTTGATGCCACCATTTTGTGATCCTCGTAGCAGAAGATAGTCCTACTGAGAAAACGAGCACTTTGATCATTCAGTCTTTGAACTTTAACCTTTGACTGGAAGTGACCTATAGGCAAAGAAGACTACTTCCTTTGACTGCATTTTTACTAGTGTGCATTCTGGGCGCATGTTGATCGCTGGTTCAGTCCATGCAACTGACATGCTTTTATTAGTCATACAGTATTAATGCAGGTGTCCAGAAATGTCAGAATAATTCCATTATTTTTATTTTAAGCTTTTGGAGAATTCCAGGTCTTCATATATTGTGCAATAACACTGAACTCCTTTGCGGTTTTGGTGCATCCATTGCCGGCAATGGACATTGTACCAGGGAAAGGTTTTTTGCTCCTGCCACAAAAAGATTGATGCGTAATAGAGCTGGGGAAAGTTTCAGATATTTGAATTATAAGCAAGGGATCTACCTGTACCTTAAAAGCCACCCCATTCTTTTGTATTTGGATTCTATGCACTGTGATCTCAAAACTAGCAGCATGAGGTAACATGCTTAGCTGAAGGACTGTAATAAGATCATTGCATATTTATTAAATTGTTTGTCTGCTGTCAAATTGTTTTGACATGGAAGGGTTTTCAAGTGACATTGGCAGGGAGGTACAATGTTATCCCTATGGTGAAATAAAACTACTTTTTGTATATAGTTATTCATATCTCTGAAGCAAAGGTATGAGTAATTTAGGGTATGAATGATTTAATCAAGAATTTATTTTGGAGATAAGAGAGGATGGCAGTGATATAACTGAACTTGCTGCAGTCCATAATTGGGCTTGTAATTTGTACTTTAGAGCTTTTTCCAAATAGATTGCACACTGTTATTTCCTGCTAGCCATCAGCATGAGCCCTACTGCCTACACCAATATTTCATTTATTTATGTGTTTGAAAGAAATCATATAACATTTTTGTTTGCATTCACTGTTTCTTTTGTTGTTGTATGTCATGTTTGAATGTTATGAAATATTTTGATTGAAAAGCTGAAAAGTCTGAAGTTATTTTCATGTAAATTATTTCTTTACCTTGTAAGCATCATCTTGTCTTTTAATCCTGTACTATAAAAAGAAAAAAAAAAATACATTTTTGACAGAGGCTTAATGTTTTGACAAAAAAGTGTGGACCTTCTTATTTAAGTTTAGACTAAAGTATATTTTCTTAACTTGCTTGTCCCTCACAACCATTATGTTTTGTTTGTTTTGTTTTTCCTCCAGGCTTTTACTTCACCC
The DNA here is from genome assembly GCF_023343835.1 of Lagopus muta. NCBI lineage: Eukaryota > Metazoa > Chordata > Aves > Galliformes > Phasianidae > Lagopus > Lagopus muta. Next base: position 31,253,903 of record NC_064435.1, read on the forward strand.
TTTCCCCGCTCCCCTCCCTCACCTCCTCCCCCCCCCCCCCAAAAAAAAGATGAAAAAGCCTAAAACCAGATTGATGTATTTTCTATGGAGCAACATTTTATTGAAATAATAGATAGTTGTTCTCACCACTCTGTAATATTTTGATACTGCAATTAGGTTATCTTTTTAGGAAGCACTTTTATAAACTTAATACCTTTACACGTATGCAAAATTTCTATGACTTTTATTTTTACTGTTGCCTTACTGTTGCGATCAAAAATAAAGAACCAAGTGGTCAATATGTGAATGTTCAGATGAAGCGACTACTTGATTAAAAAAAACAAACAGAAAATCAACAGTGACACAACCCAAACTGAATAACTACAAAAACAAATTGGCTGATAGTACTGAGTTTTTTAACTGCTGTATAATAACTGACAAATTTTATAGCCTTGTACATACTTCTCTGTTATCTAATGTTGAAAACATTTTTAAAAATGAAGAAGCATAACTCAGGGTGGATAGAGTTCAAATGGATTTGCTTTGGAGAAGTATTTTGTACAGCAATTATTGATACTGTCAGTAAAGTGAGGCTACAATATACTTCAGGAACTGCTATTTTTTCTACTGTATTGAAAATATCTCTTGGCCTTTAAAACGCAATGGTAAAATCTAGTTTTGAATATAAATTTGGTGTGTATATATACTTTCACAAAGAGCCTTTAAAATCTAGAATTCAGATTCTTTTAAGAGCCAAAAATAATCATTTTAAGCAAATAAAGTAGTTGTGCTCCTAACTTCTTATTTAGATAAATTTTATTGCTTTAAGTTAATCAAATCTGTTATTTTTTGAAATGTTTCATATGAATGAGCAGTGATCTGAATATTTAATCTGTATATTCTTGTTAACTGCTCTCTATCATTGATTGAAAGGATTGTCACATCTTTGAGAATTCATGTATTTTCATACAACTGGTTCACATAACGGATCCTTTCAGATAGTCCACAGTGAAGAGACCTTATTTTGATACAAGGTAATGTGTCTGAAGAAATGGTTAAAGTGCATCTTCTCAGATACTTAAATCTTTTCATATGTTGGATTGCTGTTCTACAATACATGATTTCAAAGAAGCTTTATGACATACTGTATGTATTTTGTTGGAGTTGTGCGATGTAATGCAAAGCATTATGGTTTTTTTTTTTATCTATGCTATCACATGGACTACAATGAAGTTAACTAAATTTATGCTGCTCTTCAATGAAATCCTCTGTAATAAGAGAAAAAGAAATCCAAGGTAGATTAGAATTTACCTCAAGTCTTTTAGTTTACAGTAGAAATGCATTCATTGGTTCTCTTGTAGATTTATTGGTAAGTTCTCCTATATATAGAGGGCAAGGACAAGGCTTACATACCACTCGAGCCCTCAAATTAATGCAACTATTCTGACAATACAGTGGTGCCCTGAAAGGGGTTTAAATTAGATGAAGGTGGTGCCATCCTTTCCATAGGGTGAGCCTGTGTATGTAACTTTCTTTTGCTCGGAGTTTCTCACATGAAATGGTTACAGAATTGGCTTGAAATGATCTTGCTTTTATTTTGTGTCAATGTTAATGTTGTTAAAGACTTTGTTTTTGTGTTTAGTGTCTTTATACTATAACACAATAAATTCTTGTTTTAAAATAGATCACTACCCTTGAATATAAGTACGTGTGGACCTTTTCGTGGTGGAGTGCAGGAACATTGTTCATTACACTCAGCTCCTCTTGAGACAAAACTGTCTGTAATACTTAAAAGCTGTGATGGATATCCAGGAAGGGATTTCGGTAGTACTGAGATGTCTCCTCTTTCCTCCAGACAGCATCTGTTGCAAAGCTGAAGAAAATTATATCTTTAGGAAACAAAACAAAGACTTAAGATACAATAAATAAAAGAGCTGTGAGATTACTTTTCATTTCTCATAGATTTTTAAATAGTTCTGTACTGTTGTTCTTCGTTGTTTGACAAATGCTTTGTATATCATTGGGCAGTGGGAGTTCAGATGTTTGTTTACATCTAGGGGAAAGAGAGTATCTGTTACTTGATTAGCATACGTCAGGATAGTGCAATGAAACTCACAATTGCTTTTGGTCTGGATTAGTTTAAGATGTGGAGGCTTCTGTTTTGGAAAAAGTAAGACACTTTTGTGATATCTGAAAGAAATATTCTTGTGAAAAGTTCAGTTTTTAATGTAGGTATCATATGTTATGAAGAGTGTCCCGTCTGTTTGATTTTTAGTTCTCATTTTATTTGAAATTCTGGCCAGTGTTAACAACATCTAAGGTTTTAAAGCTAAGGACTAAGGAAACCATACGATTTCTGTGTCAGTAACTTCTAAAGAGCAGATTAGACAAACACTTGCCATGAAGAATTTATATAAAATGAATATTAAGGCTTTTTGATGGGGTTTTTGCCTTTGTTGTTGTTAATGTAGACATTTGTTAAAATTAATTATTTTTTTTAAGGAAAGAACCACCTGTGGCATCATGTTTTTTAAATACGCCTTGTTACTTTGTGATAGCGGAGTTGCATATTATCTACCTTTGTTGGGGAAAACTGGTGTAATTTTTTGCCTCTGTGGTAAAGAGTTCAGCATTATGTTGTGCTGTACACATAGAATGAAGCCTCGTGAATCCCAATCATTCTAAAAAGACAGCTGAATAGCTGAGTGTTGAACTGAATGACCACTGTAATATTCCATTTTCAGCTGCAGCTGCACAGGAGACTGAGAAAGTTCATTTAGGATTTCATTTGTAATGCAAGTTCTCGTTGGCCTATTGTTTCCAGGACCTCTAGAAACTTAGCAGACCATCAGGATCATAAATACCTTAAAATAACTTGAGGAGTAAAAAAAAAAATAAAAAATCCTTTCTTTTACTGTATTAAAACATAATTCAGAAATACAGATTTGAAAATATTTAGCTACTGCTATTTATTTTTACTTATTTTATATTTATAATTTTTATTTATATATTTATAATTATTATTTTATCAGCAGTGAGGGTTATTTTATTCACTTGCCATGTTTTGTCTTCCAGGTTTTAACTACTTAAAAAAAGAAGCGTTTGGTGCCTTTTAATCAGTTTTGTAATACTGACTCCCCTTGTACTGCTCTGTTTTCTGGTATTTAAAATCTCCGCAGTAAGACCTTTAAACTCCTGTCTCGTCTTCAGCAGTAGAGGAACCTATTCTGTTTGAGCACTTACGAGTGGATTCTGCCAAGAAGATCAAGATTAAGTCTTTTCAGATGAATATTCTGAGCCTTTTCTCTTCCCAGGACTACAATATAATCTGGATAGTGTTTTTGCACTCCTCCAGTGCACAGCGTTACATCTTTAGAGAAGGGATGAACAGAGCAGGTTTCCAGCTATTTAGTATTCTAGTGAACTGTCACTCAAAAGGAAGAGCTTGTTCTCTTCCCAACCTCATGCTTCACGTTCAGCCTTGCATCTAGCTTTGTCCCAGTCTGCACTGAGATGATTTGGTATGTTAAACAAGTAGGAAACGAGCCAAGAAGAAAACGTGGACATTCTTCTTCTCTGTTAGCAAACTGAATCAGTTTGCTTCCATGATCAAGAGTTTTGAAGCTTGTACAAGAAGGGTGAAAGGATTGAGCAGCTGGGAATTGGTAGATGATGGCTGAAACTTGATTCATATATTTAGGATTTTCTGTATGTTGTAAATCACTAGAAACATTGTTTTACAGGAACTGAGTTATATACAGTGAGAATTCTAAGACCTGGAAGTCTGAACTGCTTATGGCCATCTGTGGTGGAAGATACACTTACTGTATGTTTCAGCTCTGTTTTCCAGTAAAAGTCCTAATGGTCCAAAGCCTTCAGGTAGTCCATTACATCTCGGTTTAGATGCCTCAAGTATCTCTGCCCAGGACTGTTATTTTGTGTCCCTTTGTTCCCCCCCCTTCCACTTTTAAGAATTATTTTTAAATATTGAGGCTGCAGGCACTTATTGGTGTGGATGTTTTTGTGTATTGTTTTTTATTGGAATTGTTATTTTTTTGTTGTTCTTAAATTTGCTTTGTAGTCTGCTGCTGCAGATCTATTTCAGAATGCTTGAAAGCTCATGGTTTGTCTTGTGATTGTCTCATCCTTTGATCTGTGATTTGCATCTTTGCACCTCCTATTATTTCAGACATAGTTTTTAGAAAGAGAGTGCATCGTTGTTTTCAGCTTGTCACTGCTTAGGTAGAACAACTGGATAAAAGGATTGAAATAGCTATTGCTGTGGTGCATTATTAATGGGATCACAGAATTGTAGAGTTGGGAAAGGACCTCTGAAAATCAACCAATCCAACTCCCTGCTAAAACAGGTTCCCTACAGTAGATTATACAGAAAATCATCCGGGAAGATTTGGAATATCTCCAGAGCAGGAGACTCCACAGCCTCTCTGAGCTGCCTGTTCTAATGCTCTGTCAATTTCAAAGTAGGGTGGTTTTTTGTTTGTTATGTTTTGTTTTGTTTTGTTGTTTTTTTCCCAATTTTGTGTAGAACTTCTTATGTTTCAGTTCGTGCTTGATGCCTCTCTTCAGCAGTGCTCAGTGACAAGAGCCTGGCCCTATCCATTTGATCCCTCTTTTCAGGTATGTATAAGCATACATAAGATCCTCCCCTCCTCCTCCCCAGTCTTCTGTTCCCAGGCTGAGCAGTCCCAGGTCTCTCAGCCTTTCCTCATAAAGGAGGTGCTGCAGGCCCCTAATTATCTCTGTAGCCCTCCACTGGACTCTGTAGAAGTTTCCTGTCTTTCTTGAACTGAGGAACCCAGAGTGGGACACAGTACTTTGTGGTTAGCAGCTAGCCAGTTTTTTCCTGGTGGACTGGACTCTATCACTGAGATTGGAGGTTTTTAAGAGAAATTCACACCATTTGTCATCTCACCCCTTTCTCTGAAGATCTTTTCAAGAAGGCAGATTAAATGTGATGGTTTTGCTATGTATTTATATTGAGTCAGCAAAGAATGGCAGCTGTCATTCTGACAGTGAATTATTGCAGAGAATCAGCCTTCTCTCTTACTCTCTAAACTGTTCATGTCTACAGAAAAATATTGGTAGCTGTTTCACATGTATGAGATAAAGTACACTTTTTTAAAATTGAATGTAGACAATTTATTGATGGTTAGTACCTAAAAAGTATTAGTATTGGAAGTATGTATCACTAGGCAAATGAGTTGCAAATACCTGTAAAAAATACTCATTATCCGTATGATTTAGAGTGTATCTAGCCTGAAGTCTTGGTTTGCAACAGTATTTGAGTTTTCAGGGAAAGAAGAAATTGGGGGCATCAGCCTGCACTGATGTGCTGTATATCACCCTGAGTCTATTGCTCTTTTCAGTCTTTTAATGCATCTGTGCATTACCACGTGCCCCAAGCAGCAATTTCCATTTAAGCATCATGCTGGGGTAATGGATGACTTTGGTCTCCTTAATAGGCCGGACAATCCCGTGCTGTGAGTGTTTTTCCAAATAGTCCTGTGAATTGTGTTGACTGACAGGCGACACCATATGGAGATAAGCTGTGCTAACAAAGAGGGCTTGGAGGGATTAATGAGAGTTTGAAGATCAATTTTGATAGATTTCTGTGATTCTTAGAATATTGGTGGTGACTGATGTTAGCGTAGGAAGGTTTTTTGGAGAGAGCAACAGTGATTGCACTAAGCGGCATGTTTTACATTATGAATCGCTTGAAGAAAGGTGGATGAGGGCAAATGCAGAGGAACTGTGACAATCATGCAGCTGATGGAAAGGCCAGAGTTTTTTCATTTTTGGTCAAGATTAAAAAAAAAAAAAAAAAAAAAAAAAAAAAAAAGTATTGGAAAACTTGTATCAATTTGCCAGAATGTGCTAAATAAAGAAAAAGCACCGCCCCAGTCAAACTCCAACTGAAAGGGTGGATAGCCTTCTCTACAAATGGAGCTAATGGCTTTCTCTATACCTCTACATTAGTTACTCCAGAAATCCTAATGAAGTCTCAGACAAATAGACTTCATACTTTGTCAGACGAGATTCTGAGCTTTTGCAGATGAAAAGTGGATATAATGTGATACTTTACTGTGTGTTTTTGAAAGTCCTTTGTTATCTTCCTTCCTTTATTTAGTCTACAGGAATAGACTAAATTGTATCACTTGTGTTCTTCTTTGTATCCCAGATGTTGCAATGGAATGTTATATAGAAAAGCTTTGAACCTTTTTCTTAAAAACCATGCAAACGCTTCTTTTAATAGTCTTTACACTCATATAGATGTCATGTCTGTTTATATTATCTACATCTGTGCTACTTGGTAATTGTTAAACTCATTTCAGCATTTTGTGAAAGCTAACATTTTAAAGGTTTACTACTTGTACGTGATGTGAATTGGTGTTTTATTTGGAAGGCAAATTTCCTTACATCAGAGACTGTAGAAAGCTTTAGGTTGTACCGAATGATTTCATCTTCCTAAAATTCTGAAGCATAAATTCATGTAAACTTTTTATCCAGTATTGGATGTTCTTGAGTTAAGTATGACAAGAGGTGTTTTGTGCCAGCCAGCCCAGCCTGGAGCGTTGCTGAACCCCTCAGGGTTTAATGTCTCAGGATTCTATATGGAGCAAATCAAACTAAATGAATGGGAAAATTTCTGGTGATCTTGTATAAGCTGTACTGTTTTATGCCAAGAGCTGCCTTGAAATGCACAAGAAAGTCATTATAAAACCTGCCTGATTTTGAGTTGTACGGTTAGGAGTAGTTTGCCACAGTGTGCATTTACTTTTTTTTTTTTTCTTATTTATGAAACACTATTGCTAGATTTAGTCTATGGAAAAGAATCTTGCATCCGGTTTTATGCTAGAACTTGGCTTCTTGTTTTTGATCTCTACAGTAGTTTTATGTCTGGGTAAATGTTAAAGATGCTTTTAATAAATCTTGCTTTGGTCACACATTAATCTGTATTGAGATCAATGTATATCCATCTTGATATGTATGCTATATTTACCATATTTATTTTCAGCTAGTCATTTTCTTTAAAAGTGGTTTTTACATGTTCATTCTTTGTTTTCTTAAAGGTAAAGATAAAAAAGAACTAAAAAGAACTTGAGGAAAAGGAAGTGAGAACTTACCTGTTTAGGTCTTGAAGTTGAAAGTTAAGGGCTGCCTCTCTCCCAGCCTGAATTTCAGTGTTAAGGATATCTTTCGTTTTTATTTTTTCTTTTAATAAATGTATATGTAAAAACAATAATATACCTGGTTTCATAGAGAGTTGTATGCATAGTGAAAAAACTGATTGGAGAATGTTGGGGTGGTGGTCTTCTGTCTGTACAGATGTGGTGCATTATAGATTATGTTTTGTCTTAATGTAACTTTGAAGGATAAAAACATTTTCAAGGTGGGGATGTTTTGCTAAACTCTGAAGGTGAAGTAGACACTGCATTTGTTCAGACTTCCAGAGAAATTGAAAAAATGTGTATCTGTCGTAGGGCACTATACCTATTTAAAAAGTAGATATACTTTGTAAGCATTTTCAATTGCTGTTCATGTAGATTGGTGGTGCTTTGTTAAATACACACAACTCCACAATTTAAGTGGGGTTTATTCTTGCTTAAATTGTCAAATATCACAAGTGGTTAAAAAAAAAAAGAAGTGTGTGTATGTGTGTATATATGTAATGGATGAGAAAGGCCTGGCTCAGCTGAGTGTTGTAAAGCAACACTGTAGAAGAACCATCCAAATAACACATTTTGTGTTGTTTCTTAAAGTATTTTGAAACTCCTCTAGCCCCATATTGCCATTACCCTGACAGCACATAGTTACAAACTGATGGTTTGGTGACAGTGTAGGATAAGCTTCCTATGGATGTGTGGTTTTTAAATTTCCTTAGCAGACATGAAAGACCTTTACTAAGGATAGTAAACTTAATTTTGACAAGATTAGAAAGTCATGCTAAGGAATGCTCTGAAGTCCGACAGACTTCATCTAACAAATAATTCTTATTTTCAAAATACATTGTTATGATATTCTCTGATGTCCTATGGAAAAGTTCCAATGCTAGTTGCTGTGACATGCACAATATTTGGCAAACTACTTGCATGGTAAACTCATCTAAAAATGGCTACTTGGTATGTGGAATTGGGTAGTTAAATCACATTTAACATATGTAAAAATGCATAGGTTCTGTATTTCTAATTGATGTAATGCTATTTAGTAATGAAAAATGAAAGGCATAAGTCACAGAATCAGTAATTCTGTTAAAACAGGATATCATTTGAGTTGCAGTGCTGCCAGTTGTCCTTTTTTAGTGCTTCCATTCAAGAGTTCACTGTAAACTTATGAGTATACGTAGCCAATAACTTTGCTTTACTGTCCTATTGATTGTGATAAAGCTCGTGTATCATTACTGATCTCTGTTTACAACACTTGTAACTTTTGATTATTTTTTTTTTCTGGGAGGATAAAGAAGCTTTTTTCCTCTATGAAAACTCCACATAATGTTGTGTATAGAGGATTTCTTTTTCTTATAGTGTGAAGTCATGTATGACTAAGATAGTCCTTGTTCCAAGAAAACAGTCATTTAGAGTCTTACTCATTTGACATAGCTTTGAATTACTGTATAATTTTATAACCTTGCCCAATTGCCTTACATCTTTTTTCTTCTTTTTCCAGAAGACTTTTTCTTTTCTTTTTGGTTTAATGTCACTGGAAAATATAATTCCTTTTCAACTTGTTGTAGGTTGTATTCAATGTCCTGCAATAAAAGGAGTATTTTAAGAAGGCTAGGCTTTGTTAGTTTTATAATCCATACCACAGCAAGGTAGTTAAGATTGCTAATGTAGTTCACAGTGTGCTTTTTATTAGTTTACCTTGCATAGCTGCATTGAAAAACAAACACGCTGTGCATTATGGAAAGCACCTTTCTACTGATTTGCTTATGTTCAGCCTGGTTGTGATCTCTTAAATACACTGCAGGTCAACTTATTGCAGTACAAAAACATATTTGGCTATGAGTAAAATATTTAATTTTGATGTGCAACACTGTCCTGAACTGAAAGATTTTAAAAGCTCAAATTCCTCCTTCTTTTTGGTGACTTTGTCTACTGAAGTCTTTGATTTGAGAAATGTAGCAGGTATGGTTATGGTTAGGTGCACCCTCTCACCAGCATGGCCAGTGTTCTTAGTATGGACCCTGGTGAGCAGACAGAGCTCTGCTCTTGGGAGTGTGTCTTCGTATGTGTTTGAAGTGTGCTGCTGTGATCTGTCTGCAGTGAGGCAATAATTAGAAACCAAAGCACTGCCAGATGGGTGCGATGCTTTCTTGCAACACCATCAGTGAAAACAGCACCACGTCTGGACTTGTTCAAAGGCCTCTTTACATAGTCAGAATGCTATCAGTAAAGGGAAGGGGAAAAAAAATCTTGTAAACAGCAATTTATTTTTTAATTACAGAATCTATTGCTGCTTTGGCTTGTGATTACACTTCAGCTTTCCCATACTTTTCTCATGAGTAAAAGCAACATAATAAGTAACAAACCCTCCTAATTCAGAAGCAGATACACTATGATCTCTAGGTTAGTAATTCTTGTATTATTGTCAGTAATTCATCAAGATGTAGTTACAGCTGTCTTCGCTGCCTGCAGTCAGGAGATTTGAGGCACTGATTAACCTGAATTAGCTTTTTCTTTTCCTTCTAAAACATTGTGGTCTGTGTTTCAGAGAGATAATCCAAAGCTAGTTTTTTGCAAATGTGAGGAAAACATTAGAAATATATGAAAAGTTTTCTGTGTTCAGTGTAGATGGTAAACTTGTGTGCAGTAACTGAATACACACACACAAGTTCATACAGTTACCCTGCCTAATGACTAGATGTGCATGAATATGCATAACATTCTCTCCAGTTATAAGAAGGTGGGATGACTGTACATGAAGTTCTTAAAATTCCTTGTGTAGAAAATAAATTAGGAAGATGTGTGATGATGCAAATAGCTGACACAAAGCCAGTCATGTCTTTATAACCCAAAACAAATTAAATGTGTAAATTCAAAGTAGAGGTTTAGGCCTGGCTTTATTGCAGTTTTGGATAAATGAGCTAGAATAATTAATACTGCTAGAATAATTAATACTGCGTAGTTTTCTTAATGTATGAGTGCAATTATTACTATGTAGTATAAAATAATTTGCCAGTATAATTTCTTAATTTTCACTAGCATTGTTAAAAGGGAAGGCATTTTTTTAGGCAGGGCTTGATTATTTCCAGCATGGCTGTATGAGTACAACGTGAACAAATAATTTCAGGGAAATGCAATTTTACCTGCAAAGCAATCTGGATTTGGGTCAGTGGCCAACTAATGAAGAACTGCCTATCATACCTTCATGTAGAGAAAACTAGATGCAAGCTGGTGGTTGCAAAGTCAGTATGTCATTTTGTTTGGATTCACTTTGGTCGTGTGTTCTTGAACAATGATATTTTTGAAAGAATGGAGGACCTCAGACTTGTGCAATTAACTGGAAGCGATGAAGAGCATTGAATATATGATGACAAGCACAAGTTCTAATTCATTTCAATTCTGGAAATGATTGTGTGATTCATCTGCTGTAGGGAACTCAGATTTTAGATGTGAATCATGAGAGATGATGTGTGAGTGGTTAAAAGTTTGCTGCTCCCAAGTTCACCAGAAGAACAGTTTCCGTTAGCTGAGAAAGCTCTGTGTTGTATTTGTAAATTATTCAGTTGTATCGTGGTTTGTTCATGTCTGTCATTCTGTGTCCTGCACCAGGTAATGATGGTTTTAGGCACCTGTGTAACACATTGTTCATGAATGTACATTTTAAAAGTAGGGCTAAAAATGAACATTTTATCAACGCCTGAAAAGGTATGCAAGGGGGGCTGTAAAATTTCCATCCTCAAATGTTTTCAGAGCTAAACTGAATAACCTGAATAACCTGCTGGATTCAAAGCTACATCCAACTTTAACATCGACCCTACTTTGAAGGAGTTGAGAGGCTGTAGAGCAGATGACATCCAGAGCTCTCTTCCAACCAGTTCTACTGCTCTAATGTATAGGTTGAAAGCATGCACCTGCTTCTGTGGTTCTGTCCACTTCTTGTTAAATACATCACTGTGTGGTGGGTTTTTTGGAGGACATCATGGGATCTGTTGAGGAATAAAAACACATTTGTTGATGACAAAATGTTGGGCAAGTCACAGCACTCTCATTGTGTACATATGAAGAAGAGTGGCTATGTATGAACCATGCACCTCTTACTGTCAAAAATTAAGATTTTTTTTTTAATGATAAGTTGTTCTTACTGGGAGGTACTGACTGGCTTTTATCCTGTATCTTACAGTAGAAAGAAAGAAGTCATAAAGGTAGACAAAACTTAAATAATGACTCATGGTAAGTTTTTGGATAAAACGTTTTTGTTTTTTTATTTGAATTCAGTTTTCTTTCAGATGCACAGCATTTTTTGGCACAGTGTATTATATTAAGATATGAGATTCGTCTGAGTTTGTTTAAAAAAATTCAACATACGTTTTTAAACTAAGTTTTTACCTGTTTGACACTATCATGCAAATGTTGAATATCAGTAGCACAGACTGGAGATACTAGGAGCTTGTTGGAAACACAGTGACTGCTGAAAGCTCAGGTTCAGTACTTTGTGGTACAGTAGTGTTCTTCAAGCTAACAGTCAGTTAAAATTGCCATAAGTAAAGGCAAACAAACGTTTATAGAATCTGTCATGATCCAGCTTCTAAATTATCTTTGTGCAAAAGCTTTTGTAGTAGCCTCACAGAAAGTATTTGCATTATTTCCCATTAGTATATTATAGCAGAAGAGTACGTAAGGAATTACATCCTACTGTATTCTTGACCTCAATTCTTACATGGAATACAAGGTAAGGAATGCCAGAAAACTAAACAACGGAAGAATGAGAAGGGAAGGAGATGAAAAGCTACCCCAGCTGAATCAAGGGTGTGTATAAAGCTGTCTTAGCAAATGCTGCATTCCCGAAAGTGTATTTAAACAAATTATGTCATAGTAGTGTTCTGTAAATGTGAATAAAACCTCACTGTCACCTAGATACTCATAACACCATCTTGTCACTAAGCATCAGTATGTGTATTCGATGTATAAATTGTTTCTAATATACAGATGTATACACTGTGTCTGGGGCTGCATTGTTAGGGTGCAATTATACCCCCAGCAACTGGTTGGGCTCCATCTATCATCATGCCACACCAATTCCCTGCTTGGTTTCATGACGATGTTTTAAAATAGTTCCATGGAATAGCATAGATGCTGAAAGAAATGCAAATTTCAGCTTTGTTCTGATCATGAGCAAGTATCTATTGGTTTCAAAAATTGTATTTGATGCATCTGATGTTCCAAGATAGTCAGAAATTAATTTCACCTGTGCCTCAGTACTTTCATTTTTCTATCTACTGTTAATTTAAAGAAAGGCTTCATTGCTGAGAAATGGTTCAGCCTAAATCTGGCATTACGAAGTGCTTTCCATTTTGTTTTTCCTGCCCAGCCCTGTATTGCGTAAGTGACAAGCAAAGCCCTGAAAGGTGGCACTAGGGACGATGGTTTGGTAATAGAACCGTACGACTGCTGTTAGGCGGAAGCCCTTGAAAAGCTGCAGTGTTGATAACCTGGAGGGGTTTGCAGCCTCCCTGGGCAGCTGCTCGCTGGGAAGCCGATGTTTTGTCACTGCTGCTGCTTGGAGCCTCTGGGCCTGTGGTCACTGCTCCACGAGGGCAATACATAACAGCTGCAGCAGCTGCACTCCTCTTCACCGTGTGTGTTGCTGGAAGGAGCCGTGGTTCGATCGGACACCACGTAATCCGCACGGATTGAGATGCTGACATCAGTCGTGTTAATGACATTCAGCCTTCCTCTCACCACTCCTGCCTGGGAGAGGCGAGCAGCCTGAAAGCAGGGCTGTTAGGCGCCCGGAGGCAGAGCGAGATGAATAAAACCGAATTACAAAAGCGGTTCTCGTCTCGCCCCGTATCTTTTCGCGGCGTTCGTTCTCCCGGCCGCGCACGTAGGTCTGCCTGCATGCCCTAGCGAGCAGGCAGCAGCTCCCGGTGCGGCATCGGCATGGGCCGGGCTGTCGGTAGGGGGCGGGTCACGGCCGGGGGAAAACGGGAGGAAAGGAAAGGTAAAGCGCTGCGGGGCTGCTCTCGGACGGGGTAAAAGCTAGCAGCTCGGCGTGTGACAGCTGCCGCTCAGACGGACGATAACGCAGCTGGAGTAAAAGCTGATTCTTCCCGGCGGGGGGGGGGGGGGGGGGTTCTCTAGTGCGAAACTGAAAGAACCGTGAAGTTAAAAGGACGGCGGGCGCAGCAGGGCGAGTGACGGAGCTACAGCGGCTCATCCATCCGCCCGCTGCGAACTTGCGGGTGCCGCGTTCTCTGCTTACGCCGCTCTCGTACGGCCGCCTCGTTAGGAGCCGGCCCGGCCGCAGCACGCGTGAATAGCGGAGCTCCTCGCTCGGTGCCGCGGCCGCCGACGAGTTAGTAGCCGGGCCCGCTGGGGCTTCGTGTCCGCACGGCGCCGGCAGCGTCCGGTCCGCTCCGTTTCGTCCCTACCCGGGGGCGCCGCGGAGGGCCCGACGTAACCGGCCTCAGCGGCGCTGCAGGAAGGGGGGCGGCGGGCAGGCGGCCCCGGCGCCCGCGGTATGGCTGCCGCTAGAGGCGCTGCGCGGCCTCGCCGGGCCGGGAAGGGATGCGGACGGGGCCATTCGTGCTGCGGGAGCGGGGGGGAGCGAGGCTCCGGAGCTGCGCCGGGAACCCGCCGCGGGCGCCCGGGGCCGGAGGGGGGATGGCGGGGCGGCGGGCGAGGCCGACGGCGGGCGCGGGGCGGAGGGCGGCGGGACGGCGGTGCGGCGGGGCCGCGGCGGGAGCACCGGGGGGGGGCGGAGTGGTTGTGGCCGGCGGCGGCCGCCGCGGCGGCGGGGTCAGTTCTCTTTAGTGTTTGCCGATGTTGGAGGCGGCTCCGAAGCGTCCCCGGGAAGCAGGTAACGGGGCCCGCCGGGCGGCCCCGCGCCTCTCCGCAGTGAGAGTAGGGCGGGCGCGGGACGGGGGAACCGAGCCTCGGCCGGAGGGGAGGGGGTTGCCGCAGCCATGATGTCCGGGTTCTGGTCCCGCTTCTCCTCCTCCCCGCTGTCTCCCCTCCCGCCGGCGCGGCGGGGCCCCGGGCAGGACTCCGCCGACCCCCGGGCGCCCTCCTCCCGAGGCACCGCTGCGCCACGGCTGGATGGAGGAGGAGGGCGGCGGAGGCGGCACCGACTCCGCCATCCGCCCCGCGGCCCTTGCCGCCGCCACCTCCTCCTCCTCCTCCCTCGGGCGCCGGAGCCGGGCAGCGGACGGCCGCCGCGGGCACGCAGGTGGGTGACCCGCTGCAGCCCCTGGTCCGGCGCGGCCCTGGTTTTGGGGCCGGGCGTTTGGGCTCGGCTCGGCGGGGCTGCGGGCCGGGCCTGCCCGGAGCTGCGCGGGGAGCCGGTGTGGGCTGAAGCGGTCTCGCTCACCTTGGCCTGCCGTCCCCTCGCCGGCCCGGTGTGCTCGCTCCGCACGGCGGGTTCGGAAATTCCTCGTACAGCAGCGTTCGGGCTTCTGCACCTCGCCCATCCATTTGCGTTACGTCCATTGCCTTCGCTTCGTTCACCGTGCTCCTCGCCTGAACTTGGGACAGGGTGCTAAACTTTGCCAGCAGGACTGCGCTGTCGCGCTCCCAAAATGGATGTCAGTGTTCCTTCCATGAGGCGGCTGGCAGAGGAGCGGATCCCGGGGCTCAGCGGGCTCGAAGGCTGCGGGGCTGTGTTTGAGGTGGGGTGGAAGGAGAGGGATACGTTTTGCAGCAGGCCGAGGCCCTCCCCGGCCTTCAGGTCTGTGAGCAGAGAAGGCTCATCCTGAGTGCGGTGGGGTCTGAATGGGGCCACTGGGTGTGGACCTGCAGCTCATGGTGCTGCCTGCCCAGCCCACGGTGTCTAAGCAGCACCTTTCCTTGGCAGTGCACCCACCCAGCTCTGCCCTGTGGCAGGCAAGCTGTGCCTCTGCCTGCTGAGGAGTGTCCCCTGCGCAATTACTGTAGTACCAAATAAAGTTTGTTGCACCGAAGAGTGGGTGGAACATCCCTACTGCTTCTCCTTACTGAGCCTCAGTGATTACTGAGGAAATGTGTGTGGATTGCTGCAGGGCACAAGTAAAGCTATGGCTCCGGTGTGGCTAGGTGGGGTTGCACTGCACTCATGTGATTGAATGCAGGTGGCTCTGTGTCTCAGTGACATTACTGCTGCCCAGGAGTAAAGCCTGAGATGTACAGTAACTCCAGGTTGGGAATATTTCCTAAACATTGGGAGATTCCACACAGGCTTTGTTGTGACACTGCTGCCTGTAAACGGTGCCAGGTCTGACAGTTCCCTGAATGAAGGCTTTCTGACATCCAGCAGCGCTATGTGATTCCCAGCACCGACTTCCAATAATGGATCCTCCAGTTTGCCCTAGAAAAACTCCCGGAGAGGGAAATGCCAGCTCTCACTGTGCTCACTCAGATTCCAGGTGCTGGGAGCTGGAGTGAAGCTGCTGTTTGGTTGTGGTTTGTGAGGGAGAGTGCAATTCAGGTTTTCCTTGCTTTAAGGAACTTTGGTGATATTTGGCTTTGGCAGAGGCCATTCAGTTTGGGTTCTGGTCAGGCTGTGACTTGGGGACTTCATGGAGTTCTAATTCCCAGCTTCAGCTACCTCTTCCCTCAAGAGTAATGTCCAAGTAATATCACATTTGAATAATCTTCAGACCTGAGCTGTGAAAGTGGTTTGCAAAAGAGCTCCCTGATTTTACATGTAGCAAAACTTTGTCAGAGCTGTTTCAATGACTTGACCAAGTTTAAAGAGGCAATTAACTCAATCAGCTCCTTCCTTGGAGGCAAATATGAGGGCTGAGTCTCCCGCAGAAGTTTACAAACACAGCTCCTCCACCATCCTGGTGCATGTTGGTGGAGCTGGGTGTACTGGGGTTGTGAAGTGCCACGGAATGACCTTGGAATGGTGTTGCAGAGCAGATCAGCAGTTGCAGCCCTGTTCCTCCAGCCTCTGGGAGGGCTGCACCTGTCATGCTCTGTCTCTTCGCTTTGACCTGCCTGGAGCACGTGGCTATTGATCTGCTAGTCCTCGAAAAGAAGAGAAGCACTTGGATTGATTGTGTCTGGTCCTTCAAAATGCATCCTATTACACTACTGTGCAGCAGAGGAAGCAGATCTTATAAGGTGTGCATATGCAGTGCTACTTTTGTTGTGTGTTTACTTCATGCATACATATGACACCTGCATAGATTTCATCCATTGGAGAGCTGAATATCTGCTTCTTCACACCATATAGGTATGGTGGGGAAGGACCTAACCTGTGATCTGTAGCATAACTCTAAGAAGATAACTTCAGTTAATAAGCTGCCAAAGCTTCACTTTTCCTTCCTTGGCCATATCGGTCTCCTATCAGCAGCAGCATCAAGGAGCTCCCTCAGATAGGCCTGCCTTTACCTGAACCAATTATGTTATGTTTCTCATCTTTGGATTACCCCCACAGCCTGTATTTCTCACAGTGGTGCCTGATTTTTCTCTGTCTTCCCCAAAGAGGAAGAGAAATTAAGGAGGAGGATGCTTTCCTTTAGCACCTATGGGTTCTGTTGCTGGAGTCTGTGCAGGACAGCCCTTCAGGTGCTCATGCTTTCTGCTGGACTGACCATGTTAGCATCATACCCACGTGAAGATCAGGGTTGTGAGAGCCCATGCTGTGGTCCTGACCTGAACACCCCTCCTTTCCTGCTTGCTGTTCATTGCCTGCTGCTGCAGTACTAACAAGTTCAGGGGTTCTGTTTGGTACGGGGTGTATGAGGTATGAGGTGGGGGTGCTGAGAAGCAGGCAGGGAAGAGAATGAGGTGCACATCTCTGTGCAGGGAGGAGAGATCTGTGATGGTGTAAATGTGAGGAGAGCAGAGCTGGTTGGAGCATGAGGCAAACCTTGGAAAGAGGAGAAGTGGAACCTGTGCATAACAACTAATATATAATAAGAGCCAAGTGCCCTGCTCTTAGTGCTCATGTCTGCTCATTGTCAGGGAACAGTCACCATCACATTATCCAAAGTGTGTTTGTGTTAGAAGAGCAAGAGTTCAGTTAAAACCCGAGAAGCAGTTTGCCGTGCCTTGGTCTGGAAACTATACAGAATAGAAAAACTTGTCACAGGTTCTCATCTGAAAGTGCCTTTTGAAAACCTATCTCTGGTGGTGTAAGACTGAAGTCACACGTGTGTCTGTAGCTTGCAAAATTGGTTCATACTGTGTCTTGACAGCCAACGTTCTGTTTTTAAGCTGGTGGTAGTTGGAGTGTTTCCTGGTAGTGAAAACTGTGCTCCAGTGCTAATAGTGTCCTGACCTGTGTCATACCTCTTATTTTTGGTTTATTCAAGTATGCTGCTGTATAGTATGTGACTGATATATAACAAATTTATTGATACTTTATCTAATAAAATCAGACGATTATTTCTTTTTCCTAGTAAATAACTTCTTTCATATAAGGTGTTTAATTTTATAGTTCTCTATTCCTATGATCTTCTAATTTAGTCACTGCTGAAATGATAGTGGGGGATTTTTTTTAGACTAATTAGAAGTCAGCATTTGGGCACAGATTTCAGATGGTGTTTGAGAGAGATCATGGTAATAGCCAGTGGCTGAGTCATACAGCTTATACACTGGGTTGTCTTGCTATCCTTAGATTCTGGAAAAAGGCAGCTTGCTAAGATGTTGACCATAGTACCACACACTCAAAGGATGTATTTACAATCTCTTGAAAATCTCCAAAGGATTGCACTGACGTTGGTTGTGCTTACAGTTTCTCTGCCTGCCAGCTTTGAGGAACAGGGAACTAGTGCTTTTTGCCTCCTGGCTGCAGGAAACGTTTTTGAGGGTAGGAAACTGGGTTGTTCAGGGCAGCTTCTTGCAGCGCGAATGGTCCTCTGTGGGAACAAGAAGACTTCTAGGAAAGTCAAGAAACCTCATTTTTACTGTTACTGCTATTCCTAGTTTTTCTTTTTCTGTTTCTGTTTCTCTTCTCTTCTCTTCTCTTCTCTTCTCTTCTCTTCTCTTCTCTTCTCTTCTCTTCTCTTCTCTTCTCTTCTCTTCTCTTCTCTTCTCTTCTCTTCTCTTCTCTTCTCTTCTCTTCTCTTCTCTGTTATATGTTTGTTGTTTCCAGTTTCTTGTACAATAAACCCAATTAAGAGAAGTGGTGTTTGACAATATGAGGAAGTGTCAATATACCAGACACGGAGATTGATTTCTGTCATTGAAGTTATTCAAAAGTAATCGTTTATCTCACTTTTTGGAGAAGAGAACTTTTTCTGTGTCATCCAGACGACACATCCATACAACTGAAATGTTTTGAAGTGAGTGAATCATCATACACTGTTCCCAAGGTGAAACTGCAGAGTTGGTACAAAGAGGCGTTGGGTCAATTTGTAGCACACGCAGTTGTACTGAGACGAACAAAGAACTGTTTGTGGGGCATCTGGCTGTGTTATTAGACAGGATAAAAACAAAAAGTGGTCTAAATGTTCCTGTTAGAAATTCACCACTTTTTCCCCGCTTTTGATCCTCCTTCAGTCCTGCATACTAGCTTGCAGGGCTCTTTCCTTTTCAGAATGTGGTAAACATTTCTTCTTTTGGTTTCAGTCTTATGTTTCTAATAGTACTAAACCAGCCTGCTTTGAGCTGTCTGCCATCTGTGGTGGCAGCGTTTTTCACATGGACATTGCCAGTGTTGTATTGTGCTTAAGAGAAGAGTATACCTTCAGGATGTATTCTTTTTGCAACTGGTGAGAAGCTGGGAATCTTGATGAATAGAAAAAATGACTACAGAGTGGTTTTCATGAAAATCCTTCTGTCTGTAACTCAGTCCAGCACGCTTACAGGTCTTGTATGAAATAGGCAAACTCTCTGCTTCTGTTCTGCAATTAAGGATGTCTGTCCATCATGAAAGGGGCTGAAAAGTTGTCCTGGATTAGGAGGCAGGTAAAACCCACTCTGCTTTCCGAATACTATTTCTTAACTCTGTTAGATGAATCCATAAGGTTAGATGTGGGATTTGACCTTTTCAGAAAGGGAGAACAGCCCACATTGTCTTTTCTTCACTCTTTTAACTGGGTGGTCTTCATCAATTAGGCAAAGCATTGAGCAACTGAAAAAATCATTGAAGATAGTAAGACCAGATCCCATTTCTAGGTACTGATGAGGCTGTTATTCATGAGCATGTTCTGAATGTGGACTTGAAGCCAGCCTTAGGTTCCATTAATTCATCAGTTTTCTCCAGCTATTGTATTATAAGACTGTGAACTCACTGCAGTATGTGCTTTGGAGGCCCTTTTACAAATGACCATTACATTAAACAGTAGCTTTCTTTGCTATTGTTGCAAACGATAGCAAAGGGCAATGAAACTGGTGAAGGTTCTCGTCTTACCAGATGTGGCTGAGGGAACTGGGATTGCTTAGGCTGCAGAAGAGGAGGCTCAGAGGAGACCTTATCGCTCTCTACAGTGACATGAAAGGAGGTTGTAGCAAGGTGAGGGTCAGCCTCTTCTCCCAGGTAACTAGTGTTAGGACAAGAGGTAATATACTTAAGTTTGCCAGGATGTTCAGGTTGGATATTAGGAAAAAATTCTTGTCAGAAAGAGTGGTGAGGTAGTGGAACAGGCTGCCCAGGGAGGTGGTGGAATTGTTGTTCCTGGAGACATTCAGGAAATGTGTAGGCATAGCACCTGGGGACATGAGTTGGTGGGCATGGTGGTGATGGATTGGATAGATGATCTTAGAGGTTTTTTCCAACCTTTATGATTCTTTGATTCTAAGTCCTGTACAGCTTACATTTGCTTAGACACCTCTGCCACCAGGAGCAGAAGAGATGTATTTGCACTCAAACTAATATAGCTAATGGTCTAGGTCATTCTCAGTTTCCTGATTTCTTCAGTTTTGGCAGCCTAGTTTTTTACTCTAGTTTAGGCATTTTTCTCTTCATTTCACTTCATAAAGACAAGGTAGGGCAGTGCACTGTGGTTGTACTTGTTCAGCCAAGGCAGTTCTAGTTCCAGGACCCATTCCGCTTTATTAATTCAGATGTCTGTGCTGTTAACAACGGATTGCAAACCTCTGCTCCACAGCGTTGAGTCTGCACGTTTACCAGAACTTCTGTTTTTGACACATAACAGCCAAGATGTTGGTTGTCTTTTTGTCAAGGAGCACTCCATCTCTGGTACTCAGGGCCATTCTTGTTGGTTAGTGATAAGACTACATCAGACACATGTGTGTGTCTGTAATAGCATCTAATAGCATGTATTCTCTTGGAGATCTTAGAAAAGTGGGCCCTCCTTCCCTTTTAAAGTGTTCTTTATTTGATTTTTGTTTTGAAGGTGAGGAATAGGACTCTTAGATCAGGAATGGACTGGAACATTGACTCCCTGCAAATTCAGAGCAGTTTTTTCTTTCACTCTGATTTAGAGTAATTCCCAATTCACAGAAATTAACTTTATCCTGCTGGAGTTAATGCCCTGGGAGTCCTGAAAGCACAGTAAGTGGTAAGAAGGAGATTCCTTTAAAGTGAAGCTGAGAGCATGATCCATCTGTCCATTCAGTCATAGACCTGTACTGTTGCTAGCAGTTTTGGCATTCCTCCTATCTGCAAACTTCTTTTTCATTGTTACTCAGTTGCAGGTTCTGTTACCTTTTATTTTGAATCTTTTCACGTTACCACCGAATCAACTTCTAGTCAAAGTTGTCCTTTTATTTTGTCCTTTCTAATTTTATATCTGTGTAAAAGTTCTTAAAAGAATTTAAAATTTTAATTCACTGTTTCTGGTTATGGTTTTTTTTGTTTTTTTTTTCCTGTAATAGTTATGCTTCCAACTTTCTCCAGATTCAGAGTCCAAGTTATTCTGAATCATCAATGATGTGGATTGAGATCTTTTGCTTGCTACTTTGTAATATATCCTACTCCTAATCATTAATATGTAAGCAGTTGGAGGAAAAAGTCTGCTGCTTTTGTCATGCTGATTTTGTGTACTCACAGTGTGCTCATCTTGAACCAAATCTCTTTTCACTAGTCTCTTTTCTGCTGTTTGTTGTTAGTTTAATATCCTCCTCACTGATACAGCTATAGAGATTAACCTTTTGCCATCTTACCAGATGCGTGTTAGACTCTGCTGTGCTGGAATGTGTTTGCTCAGTGTTCAGCAGGTTTTTAATGTTTAGCTTCTGTCTGATCATATAGGCAGAAGTTTTTCTTCAGTGTTTTTTGCCTTTGCTAATTTACATCAGCTGAAAGGATCTGTAAGAATAACACTAGGAGTTTTCCCCCTGCCAGGATTGCCAAAATCTTCTGTAATCTGCACCTTCTTGTAGAGATAAGTATTTTTTGTCACACCACTTAAAAATTCCCCAAGCATGGATTTCTAATAAGGAATCAGCAGGCCATTGCTTTACTCATGCACTGTGCTGAGTTGTTGCTGATGACTTTTTGCATTCTCAGGATACTTAAAGAGTCTGAATTGATGGCTGCTTGTTGCCTGTTAGCTTTGTCCTCTTAGGTTTTCTCTGAGAACCTCCAGGCACATGTCTTTTCCCACCTGGTTTGCTGGAGCTGAGAGTTAGTGTCACCAAGTCACCACTGACTAAGTAGGATCTTTTCACTTCCATTTTTTACACTGTTTTCGTCGCTGAGCCAGGCTTGTGTCATCAGTTTTGCAACAGTGTGTGACCTTGCCCCCAAACTTAGCAACTCTAAACTTTCCTCCAGTTGAAAACAGATCTTCAGCAAGATAACACCTTGGTACAAGATAACACCTAGGTACAGCGTATCTAGTCTCAGTAGTTATTTTGCCTTTATTCATCAACTGGTGAGGGCTGCATGTGAGATAGGAAGAATGCTCTTTCTTTGGACTCTCTGAAGAGCTCCTGATCTGACGAGGTAGGCTGCATCTGTTAGCAGTGTGCCCATTCTGTTCCTTGGCAAACAGGGAAAATTCACCACTTGGGCTGTGAAATGCTCTTTTTGTTTAAATATACTTGTGAGGGTAATTAAAAAAAAAAAAAAAAAAAGGCACACAAACCAAAGTTGTATCAACTTCTTTCAGTAAAGCATAACATCCACTACTTTGTCCACTGAAACATCCTTTTCTGAAGGTCTTGGAACTCTTATGATGGGAGATTGATTATAGAGCGAGGAGGGCTGGTAGGAAGGGACTTAAGAATTTGTGAAAAGGAAGAATTTCTTTTTTTGTGAAGAATTAGGCATGTTTCTACTGCTTCACTAATCTGTGTTATGTGGAATGATCAGTAGTAGCTTGTCGCAGTCAGCCTAGGAAAACCAAAATCATTTTCTGAATGCCATTGATGTGTAATTTCTAGTTAGGGAATATGTTTTTACTCAAGAAGGGATTTTTGCGTCTTTCAGAATAAAGTAGGAGTTGCAGGAATGTTTTGCTTAGAATCATCGTGGAATAAAAGTGTTTTGTAATTTAAACACAATCAAAGCTATTTTGAGATGTTAAGAGTAAAATTACAGGTTGTTGGTACCAAGTGGAGAGAATACAGCTTTTTTTTTTAATAATAATTGAATAAGAAGCTAGAATCTGTGAAGGAGTTCAGCTTAGATGCTGATATCACAAATAAGGAACCAGTTACAAGTTTATGAGCAATTCTGTAGTGGCAGCATGTCAAGTCTGAGTCATGGTTTTTCATTGACTTAATCTCCTTCTGAACTTTTAAGCTGATGATTGATTGTTAAACTAGTGGCTTAAGCTGCCCTTCTTTTTGGCTATTTTTCTTCATGAAAAAGCTTAGTTACTCATTTTTGTTTTACCTAAGGCAATTGTGTTTTATCTGCTCATCATCTGTAGTTAAAAATGGTGTGACATCCTCTGCACACAGTGGCAACCAAGAACCATTTCAGTGTAAACTTGTTTTCAGTCTTGGTGCATTATGTAAATGGTTCACTCGAATGACTCAGAAAATACGAAACAAACAAAAACATACAATAATTCCTCATTTTACTGAAATTCAATTTCTCACGATTTCTGGAGTCACTAAATCTTCATTTCCTTGAGCCTTTCTGACATGTTTTGTATGGATCAGTTCTGGGATAGCTGTGAAAATTCAGCACTTAGAGTCAGTGTTGCAAAGTCTCTTGGTGATTGTCCTACTCCACTGACTGGAACCAGGTGAGGTCATGTTTTGAAGAAGTTACAGGTGTAGCTAAGGAGATGCATGTTTGCAGTTTCCAAGAAGTCACCGGTAGTTTAGATCACTTCCTTACCATGACAGATAAGAGAGTTATGATACTGCTATTGCCTTTTGGATTAGTGGTTGCTCCCAGTCAGAGCAAGCTAATACAGTGAAGAACATAACCCTCTAGTTTTGTGTATCTGATCAGTAAGGTGTCTGTATGCTAGTTTTTGGGATTTATCTCAAACCATGATGAGTTTGGTATGTAGAAGGCCTCTCCGCAAAGAGGGCTTTGGTGATCATCTTGCTGTTTGGTGGGGGGAAGTTTCACATTTTCTTTTCCATAATAATTCAGGGCATCCTGGCTAGGTTAAGCTGGTGGCTGTGTCTGAACCAGTATTTGGGCTGGCTGGTCCAGTCTTTTTATTGGGATAAAGTGTGTGGGAGCGTGCAAACTGGGAACTTGGTGTTGGAAATTTCTGCCTTTTTTTTTTTTTTGACCATTTTCTTTGATTTCTGGACAGCATCAGTGAAACAGGGTGAGTTCATCTTTTTGATGAGTTTATCTTTGAAAGATGGTGGAGATTTGCATGAAAGAGCCTAATCTTTCCCCTTTGTGCTGTGGGTTATGAGCAGGTTGAAGAGTGTTGGAATATTATGCCAGACTCAGTTTTTGATGCAGCAGATTGTCTTTTGTTATCTTTCAGTTTTCCTTTGGCACTGCAATCTTCGAGTTGATAGTCTCATTCATCTCCCTCATCGTTTCACACAGGAGTCTTGTAATTATGCTTCTGAGACTGCCTTAGGCCAAGCTGCTTTCCCCAGGAGATGTTTGCTCTGGTCACAGTGTGCTCTGAGGAATTTCCAGATGTTTGAATTTTTTTGTTTTGTTTCAGACTTCGCTTCGGTGTTCTTTGATATCAGCAACGTTTTCTAAGACTGGCAGTTCTTTTTTCCATCCTGCTTCAAGATACATATTAATGAAGTTTCTCTACTTTAGAACTCTGCTACTTATTTGCCAGTGCAGTTTCCCATTGACCCAGGTGGACCACCAGCATGCACAGGACTGGCGTCTACTTTTAATCATAGGGAAAGAAATGAGCTGTTTGTGTCTCCTGGGGTCACGGTGCTTTGCCGAGTGTTTGTGAGGCACGGTGCTGCCTGTGTTGCTCCTTTCTCAGCATTTTGGCGTCAGCCTTCCAGTTGCTATGGGAGCCAGAGGGATGGTTTGTCTTTCCTCTCCTCACTTTCTGCTGAGATTCTCTCATAGCACGTTTTTAGACTGTGTAATTTGCATGTGCAAATGATAACCAATGTCCTAATCTGTGCACTTTCTTTCATTTGTTAGGAAAAGTCTGGTCTTTGGCAAATGCTTTAGGTGTGGCTCTTCAGTCTGCGGTGCTTCTCACAGGAGTTTATTTGCTTCCATAATTATGTCTGTTAGTTTTAATAAGGTCCATTATCACTTGTTCGTCTAAGACAGGTTTGACAGTAGCCTCTGAGTAGGCTTCAGTTGTCTGTATTTCAACATGCAGTGCAGTTGGAGGTGGAAGTTATCTTGTCCTCAGCCATCACCCAGCTACCCAGAGATAGTGCCTGTTGTTGATCGCCTTGACTGTATTGATTAGTGGTGTAATGCTTCTGTTCAAACACATGCAGTAGTGCCATTTCGTTGCCTTTTTACAGTGAGGTTTTTCTGAACCATCTGCCACGTAAAATGTCAGATGTAGAATTGGTCTTTAGTGAGGACTTTTGCTTTTTTGAAGGTATCCATTTGTGATGTTTTAAGACATCTCAAATGGTGCTTTTAAACTGTGGATGGGCTACTGATTTTCACACTGTATTTCCTTTCACCACATAAACACTTAGCTTATATTTGGAAACCTGAATTACAGCTGTCTTTATTCCTCACCCGAATCCTTTGTATCTTGCTGTACAGCTTTGTCATAAGGTGCAGTTTACTGTTCTGGTGTGAGATGCACCACACATGTGGATGGCCTTACAGATCACACATTTTTTGTCTCGGATACGTTAGTGGTAGTTGCTTAAGCAATTTACTAGTTCAAAAACATTTGATTGTTCCATTATGTATCAGAAAGCAAATAAATATGTATTTCAAGTTGTATGAATCTTATCTCAGTTGCAGGATAAGCCATTTCTGTTCTAGTCCTCTTGCTAATACATGATAATTAATAGCAGTAAAAATCCTCACCTTTGACCTTTTTGTTTACTGAGAA
Organism: Lagopus muta; assembly: GCF_023343835.1. Lineage (NCBI taxonomy): Eukaryota > Metazoa > Chordata > Aves > Galliformes > Phasianidae > Lagopus > Lagopus muta. The sequence goes on from NC_064435.1 coordinate 31,279,398, forward strand.
TGTCTTAGATTTTAGCCTTTTGATTCCATACTTAGTTACCTTATTTGCCTACTCTGTTTATGTTTGGAAATGTTCTTGTCTTTTCAAAATTAGTAACTAAAAAGAGTTGTTAGAGAAGAATTAAATCAGTGACATGTGAGATATTGATTAACAAGGAGCAGTGGTCTAGGCACTGATTCATGCTTTATGTAGCATCTAGGATCAACATAGCACTGTAGATTAGGAAATCAACATGGTTTCATTGTGAAAGAAATAAACATGCAAGATGAAACAGATTCCAGCATAGTCTTCTCAGTCCTTGTTTTTGGTTTTAATGTGCTTGTTCTGTGTGGCAATTAAAGAAAGGTGTGACTGGTGTTTGAAGAAGTGGCTGAAATTATTAGTGCAGATTTTTCATCTGTTGGACTTCCTTTTTCTTTTTATTCTTCCCCAAAATACTTTTCTGCTTCTCCGGGTTTCAGCCAGCAATGGAACACTCTTCAGAAAACTTCACTGATCATATATAGAAGTTTGCAAAAGATATTCCTCTGCAGATGATAATATCCTGACAGAAATAACTTCTGTGTTTTCTGAAAGTGTGATAGGATTTCATGTCCTGACCTGGCGAAACCCCAGAGATATCTACAGCTGCTCATTCTGCCTGCGTCTGCCCAGCCTTCCAGGATTTGTGTGTGCCACCTTCTGCTGCCCTCAGAAAGCCAAGGAAGCCACTGTTGAGAAAGTACAGCATTTAGTTGTTCCTCTAAGGTGCGGCTTAATGCTGAGCAAGCAAGTGAGCTTTCCTATTGGCCTTGCAGCTCCTTTAAACTCGAGTGTTTGTCTGTAATCTCTGTCCATTCACCTTCTTCATTGTGTACATTTTTATCTTTGATTGTAAATCGTTTTATCGACTTAACTAAAACGAAAACTTTTGATTTATTTCTTATACCTCGTGAAATTAAAATGTTTGTAAGACCTGATTTCACTTACTGTCATATATTACTTACATGTTAGCTAGCTTGTAGCTGTGTCCATGTTTCCACTGAAGTTAAGTTGTCCCATTGTAAGGCATTGTAGGAAAATAATAATAATTAAGAAAAAATGTAGGACAGTGTGAAGAAGCAGAACTTCAGTGTATGATTTGGTAGGGAAGCTAAGCTGATTAGCACTAGTTGAAAGGGCTAATTGCTTGCACCCGTGCCAGGTCATGAGTTTATGGCTCTCTGTGTATGGGCACAGACTCTTCTCTTATCTGTCCCTTGCTTGTGAGCTGGTTCAGTCAGGTAACTTAACAGGGAGCTCTGTGCTGGGGGAAGATTGGACACGGGATTGCCCTCAGCTGTGGCAGCTGAGTGTTAGGTCAGTTGGCTGCTGTCACACTGCCCTTCCTAGGGCAAGAAGCAGCAGATTGATGGAGGAACAAATGCTGAGTGCAAGCAGTATGAGGACTAGCACTGATGGAATCTTCTTTGTACACCCATTTCACCTGTAGTTTCTTAATTTTGTGTGTTTAAAATGTATACACAAAGTAAATTTTATTACTAATTCTAGAGAGCTGTCTGCTCACTGTTGCTTTAACTCATGTTCCTGCTAACCTGTTTCTGTGTGGCTATCACATTATTTGATTTCATGGAACAGAAAAGATTGAATTAACTGCTGCTTGGAAGGTAGTGTGGAGCTGTGTGTGTTCTGTCATCCCCAAATCAGCTGCCAGATACAGCAGTACCACAGTAAAACAAATCAACATGAAGCTTAAGACCTGTGTAATATTTATATATGTGTGTGTGCATATACATATATGGAAGTATATAAGTAGCAGGTATTGCCTACATATATTTGTAAAATGTAAATATTTGTGCATTATATTTTTGCTTTATAGATTATACATTTGTATCAAAATATTTACAGTAAAAGTGAGAAGCAGCACATGGGAGATACATTTCGTTTTTGGCAGTTTTGTATGCTATAGAATGAAATCATATCAGGAGAATAAATGGATTTCATGAATTTTAAGGCTAAACGCAAACCCTCTTTGATTAGGAGTCTATATTAAGAGCTCAGTGACTTGTGAGTTTTTGTAAAAGAGTTCCATCAACAAGCTAATAACTACAGCAGAGATTGGTCTGGAAAACAACATTGAGATGCTGCCCACTTGGACCCTAATCACAGGCTGTTATAATGCTGGTCCTGAGCTTTTCAGTATTTTCATTGTTGTGGATGATAGAATAAATAGCACACTTGTTAAAGTTATAGATGCTACAAAGCAGGGTTGGAGGAGACTGCAGACATTTCAGAACTAGAATTACATTTCATTATGATCCTGAAAAATTGAAACAATTGTCTTTTTTTTTTTATTATTTTTTTTTGGTCTTTTTAAGGGAATTCTAGGAAGACAGGAACAAAGTCTCATTAGTTGCAAAACAGTCAAGCTCACAAATAAAACAGCATGTAACATGCTGAGTAGCAGTTCTGTGGTAAAGGACCTGGAATCATAAAGATGACACTGTTGTGAAAAGCGAGCCCTAATTATAATCTGTATCTGGAAGTACTGAATGTATGAGATACAAGATGTCAGTGTCTGGTTCTCATTGTTAGCTTTTGTAAAACACTGAAGTAAATGCTATGTGCCATTGGTTTCACACTTGTTCACGGAATAGACTATGTACATTTAGTTGCATGACACAGTAGCGTGAGCCTGTGGTTAGCACGCTGCTTATGTGTGTATTTTCACATTCTGCTCAGATGAACTTCAGCCTTCCAATTGCTGTTTGGGTCATTAGCTTCTCCAGCTGTGTTGCTTTTTCCCATGGAAGCTTTTCTTTCAAGTCAAGTTTTTGCTGTTTGCAATGTTCACATTTTGAAAGTACATTTAACCTGAAAACTTTATGCTTGTCTTTCTGCCTCCCTTGCTGTCTTACCTGTATTTTTTCTTTCTTTGCTTATTAGATTAGTTTTACATACTCTAAGAATCTTTTAACCTCAGCATTTCATTTGTATCTTATGTCCCTAATTGAAGGATACAATGTATCCTTGTATGTTCTAGAAAAGCAGAGGAAATGAAAATCATTAGGAAAAACAGAAGTAATTAATAGTGTAATGTGTGTGAAGCTTTTGAGTGTGACGTGGGTTGTGCTCAAAAGAGGACATTCATGGGACATTCATGTTTGTTAAAAATATTCTGAATCTATGAATATAACTAAACTAACATATTCCGGCATACAGAAAAAATAAATGGAATACTTGACAGTGATATTTTCTCTTTAACATCTGAGGGTTTTTTGTTCTGTTTTTTAAAGTGAGAGAAAAATTCATACATAGCTTATACATCATTGAATGAGAAAGGTAATACCGAATTGCCTACGCCTACTGACACCTGTGTCATTGCCTGGATACAAGAGGATTTCAAAAGCTGAGATTAAGAAAAATGCAGTTACAGTGTATTTACATCCCTTTAGGAGTCTGGTGGGGCCTTTCTGGTGTAGCCGTGTAGGATAGATTAAGAGGAAAAGCACTGCTGTATTTCAGAAGGCACCGCAGGCTTTTGGCTCTAACTACAAAACGTGTGGCCTCGTGCCTACGGACTTCAGCTCTGCGTACATATCTGCAATGAGGACTGCAAGGCAACATCATTGCTGTGGTGTTGGCGTGGCAATTGGGGACTTCATAAAGGAACAAAGCTGGCAGTCAGCAGCTGCACAATAAAGAATTCCAACAAAGATCCAAGTGTTTAACTTTGTGCACCACGAAGAAAAACTCCTTTGTGGGCCCTTTGGTGTATCAGCCCCACGGAGGGAGCTGGTTAGCCACTTGAGATGAGATGTGTGCCCTGTTCCGGCCGTACCCGTAATGGCCTGATGAGTTAGCCCTCTTTTATCTGCTGGATTTTTCACAGATATACCTGCAGAAGATTTGCAGTTGTTTTGGTTATGTAACTGGGTTTTTGTCTTTGACAGCTCAGTAGGATCTCCCTGCCTCGAGCCCTACATTTTGGGTTGGCCGTGAGTGGCTCTGTGCTGTGGGTCCAGTGTGTGCTCACTGCTCCTAGAATGCCATGACACTGGTACAGAGGTGGAGATGAGTGGGAACATATAGGTTTTCTCTTACATCACAGTTTGTTTACCTGATAATATGTAAAGGATGTTACAGCTATATGCTCTCTTGTCTCTGTTGCAGTGGGTTTTTAGTACTGGTTACAAGTTAGTGATCTGTGTGTCTCACCTACTGTGGAGTTACACCTTGCAATTACATTGACTGCCTGAGCAGCTCTGTTTATGCAGGTTAATTTACAAAACAGTTAATGGTTTCTTCTACGAGTTCTTCAGCTTTGGACACAAAAGAAAAGTAGTAAAATAAACAAAGCTCCACATCTCTAATAGGTTGTGATGTTATTCTCACTTCCTACATACTTGATGGCAGTACAGAATGTCTTTTTTTCTCTTAAACTTTATTCCCTTTTGTTCTCCATGATCTTATTACCAAACTAATTTTTTATCCTTAATAGAAAAGGATCGGACCTATGATGGAAAATCTATGGTGGCAAATCAGTACATAACAGCTATAAATATATCTCATAAAACAGTTTTTATTTGACTAATGCTATGTTCTGCTTTCTTGAAAAGAAGAATAAGCTCTAAAAATACTGGAAGCCAGAGGGTTACTTGAGAACTGACAGGGCTGAGGTGTTCAGAAGTATCTCATACAGTATCATATGAGTGATCTTTCTTACATTCATGGTTGGAAACTAAAATGCTGTAAATAGTCTAAAGTGTTCCTTAAGCTTTAATTATAATAATGATTTTTCATATTACTTATGTTGATGTCACTTTAAAGATGATGTTTAATAACTGCGGCCTGATTCTGCTGTTATTTACTTTGATACTTACAATTAAGAGACTTTTTGAATTGATTCTGATTCATATAAAATATTTGAAATGAGTATTAAATACATAGTTATATCAAAGAGTTCTATATTCTCAGTCTCAGGTCCCTCTAATAATATTGCTGTATTCTATGACACTTTCTGTTAAGTGACAGTAAAATGTTGGCAGTCTGAATTTAGTCCTTGAGTTTGAACACATGAAGTGGTTGAATGATCTCAGCTAACTGTGCATGTATTTTTAAAGTCTGTCACTGTTAGCATTTTACTTAGGATGTTTATGAAAAGAGCAAATAATTGCACCTCAGCTTCATTTCTAATTATTATGTTTTCCATTTTGGCTTTCCAGAGATTAAAAATCAATGTGTCTTCCCTAAGTAATATAAATAGGCTTCCAATCTGAACATCATCTTCAAAGTACAGTTTCACAGTAATATAATTTTCATTATATAAGTGCAGCTGTGCTGAAGTAGTCCTACTGCACAGTGTATGTAGTGATGTGGCATTTTATTCCAAATAGTGCTTCCTTTTAAGAACTGATATTTGGGTATTTTAAAAAAAGATTTGAGAGGGAAGGGTTCAAAAATATCAATTTAATCACCCAAAAACTTGCACGAAGCCTACTTGTTTCAGTAACATCCTAACTGGGAAGGGTTTTTTTAGGTGTTAAATGGGATTTTTGCTCAGGAATAGAGAATTACCCAGCAAACATAACAAGGAACTGCACAGTGGTGATGCCCCGTGTGAAGTATGAGGTCACACTTTGTGTCCTCCTGCCCCTTGGTCAGAGGGACCAGAGCTGCAGCCAGCAAAGGACCCAGATCCCAGACGGTGTATTGGCTGTTAAGGGATCGTCTGCACTTAGCGTGTATGAGCCTTGAAAATACACTTGTTATCTATTATTGGATAGGAACAAGTGACAGTATCAGGCTGTCCTATTTGGATAAGATGATTGGGATCTGGCGTATTCCAAGGTGAATGCTTTAGGCACTGCATTTTTGGCAGTACAGGAAATCTGTGGTACCTCTGCTTATTTATGTCAGTGTTGAAATGTTCAACCTGTAGCTTGGAAAAGTAATTTTTCAGAACTTACTTTCTTTTTTTTTTTTTTTTTTTTTTTTTTTTTTCCTTTTTATCTGTCTGTTTTCTAGTTTGCTAACAGAAAAAAAAAAAAAAAAAAAAAAAGGATTTTTCTCCAGTGGCCCTCTTTGGTATTTTGCATGCATGCACTTGGAAAACTTGCTACTGCAATTTGTTGCAAATCAGTTCTCGGAGAAAGCAGCCACTGCTGATCTCACCAATAGGAGAGCTGTATGGAATTTTGTTCTAGAGCAGTCATTCTTTCTGCTGTTCTTTAGGCAGGGTCATCCCACAGTTAAGTAACAGAACCTACAGCCAAGACATGTGGGTTCTGCTCTGGTGCTGTTCCCTGACATTGAGCAAACCTCTCTATTCCTCTGTACATTGCTTTGGAAGTAATTTTTGCAGGGCCATGACTTCTGTGGATAGTTTTGTGACACAGATACAGTAGCAGAAAGAAATGTTGTTGATATCAATACTGTCATTTGATATAAAAAATGCAGAAGCACCCAGCTCACGCTGATTTGTTTATTGTAGTGATACACAATGGCGCAAGTTAAGATGCAGACAACAGCAAACCTGTCCGGCCCTCCCATGTCCCCCATGGTGCTACCCCTGCCAGTTACAGCCGCAAACACTCTGGGCCTGCCTTCTGCCATGAACGGATCCATTCCGGAGTCGGCTGCCAGCTGCAGCAGCCCCACTGCTGGCCTTGCAGACCCCGCACCCGTCAGCAACCCACCAGGTAAGGTGTCCCAAGTGCATTCAGTGTGATTGGCTGAGGGAGCTGGGATTGTTCAGTCTGCAGAAGAGGAGGCTTAGGGGAGACCTCACTGCACTCTACAACTTCCTGAAGGGAGGTTGTGGTGAAGATGGGTTTGGCCTCTTCTCCCAGGCAACAAACAGGACCCGAAGAAATGGCCGCAAGTTGTACCAGAGGAGGTTTAGGTTGGACATAAGGAAAAGCCTTTTCTCTCAGAGAGTGGTCAGGCACTGGAATGGCTGCCCAGGGAGGTGGTGGAGTCGCCGTCCCTGGCAGTGTTCAAGAGGCATCTGGATGAGGAGCTGTGAGATGTGGTTTAGTGCTTGTGTGGCAATGGTAATGGGAGGATGGTTGGATACATGATCTTGAAGGTCATTTCCAACCTTGTGATTCTGTGATTCTGTGTTCAAGAGAGTCGTTTTGTTCACTTGTTAATTAAAAAGTAAATATATATATATATTTTAAAAAAGGAAAAAAAAAGAGGTCTTAAGGAGGTTAAAAGTAATGAAAGAAGATTCTGTAGAAAAATATTTTGTCTGAATTGGCTATTTACTAAGTTAAGGTTCTTTAATTGAGCCAGATTTACAGTGAAGTGCTGGTTAATAATATAAAAGCTCAGAAAAGAACATGTCTGTTTTGTTGCATTCTGAGTATCTTTTACAGAGAAGTTTTAGTTGCGCAGGAAAGCCTCCAAGTATATTTCTTTTCCCTAGAACAGAATGTCTTCAGACGGCTTGGCAGTATTCAGTGTTTCCTTTGTAGCCTAATAAGTGCAGTATTCCTATGCTGAACTGGGTATAAAATACAGAAATGTTATAAAAAGTGAACAGGGAAAGCATGTGCTAAGGTTAAATACAAGTAACCTGAAAAAAGAAGAAAGCTAAAAAATGCTAAGGCAGAGTACATGAAGTAAGTAGTCTAAGGAAAGTAGAACAAAATCCTTAAATGGAGTGTAGAAAGATCTTTGGTAGTGCTTTGAGAGTGACTTTATTATTATGAGAAAAATTGAGAACTGGGAAGGAGAGACCATAGAGTTTCATCTGTGTTTTATATAGCAACCTTCAAAGTGTTGGCATGTTATTCTGAGAGCACAGTCAATTCACAGAACTAGTTATACTCCTGAGAATGAACTTTGACATAGGAAGTGTAGCATATGCTTATGCCCATCTCCACTGTCATCTTTTGTAGGGACATTGTGAAAATATATTTTTTAAATTGCATGTTTTCAAAATGATCATTATATAGTGCATATTATCTTACGATTAATATGTAAAAGGTATTTAAACACTGAATTTAGCATATTTGCAAAAAAATATTTTTAGCCAAAGTATTTTTTTTTTAAACATTGTACTACTATTGCAAAGTTGGCAAAGTTATGACGTGTACCTTTCTCCACAAAAGCTTTACAGACTCTTTGTTCACAGCTCCTCTCCAGGATAACATGGCAAACCCCAAAGAGAAAACTCCAATGTGTCTGGTAAATGAGTTAGCCCGTTTCAATAGAATTCAACCCCAGTATAAGCTTCTGAATGAAAGAGGGCCTGCTCATGCCAAGGTAAGGTCACGCTTCCAGGTTATGAACTAGATGTTGAATGGTGAACAAATTATGTCTTGATCTTGATAAGCACGACTCTAAAACACAACTATGCTTCTAGTGTAAAGGGTTTCTTGCACTTATCTATTTTGCTTTATTATTTTCAATTTCAGAAAGTACGTCTGTGTTTCCTTTCGAGCTCTGACTTATAATTTGAGTTTATTGTTGGTCTCTGTAAAGACCTCCTGAGGGTATCACCACCTTTTCTATGTCATTCTGGAGTGTGTGCTTTTTAAATGTGCGAGTCCTTCTCTCCAGTTGGTGTGCCTCTGATGATAATTAACTGAATTTCTTTCATGGTAACGCAGGCTGCTGTGGAGCTAGTTATATGTAGTGATAACAAGACTCCCAATATGATTCTAGAATTAAAGTTTATAGTGAGTTGGCAGTTCTTGTTATTTCTCACGTTGATTTGGATATCTGTCTTCATTTTGTAAGTATGAATTAGGATGCTTTCAGGTTACAGGGAACACAGCAGGATAGTCTCATAGTAATCATTTCAAATCATTTTGAATATCCTCCACCATTAGGCACTCTCTAGGGGAGGAGAAAGAAGCCTGGTAAAGTCAAAGAGAGAAAATGACATAATTAATAGCTGCATTGTACTGAACAGTTTCAGGAGTGACAAAACCAAATACAACAGTGGCCTTGAATTTGCAGATTAGTAAAGTGTCAGACAGCAATGAGATCCCCTCGTGCCTTTTGGCCCTCATTTCCCTCGCCCATCATGTCAGATAGTGTAGAGCTGATGTAGATTCTTGACGTTCTGATTTGGCTGCTGTTGTGCATACTGTATGCTGGAGGAAGTGATGCTAGCAGGTACAGGGCTGATGAGATTTGTCAGGCTTTCAGGATCACTCATCAGAAATGAGGATTGAGGTTCTCATCCTCCCCCTGAAAGCGTTTGGCATCAGGTGATTCACAAGTTGGTTGGCTGTGGGTTGTGATGTATTAACTTGTGCTTTCTGTAACTTTTTCCTATGATGTGGCATGTTCATTTTGTTTTCATGACTGCAGTTAAAGTGCTGCAATCATGCAAAAAGCTGTGGTTTGGGGGTTGGAACTTGATGATCTTTGGGGTCCCTTCCAATCCAAGCCATTCTATAGTTCTATGTTCTATGTTCTATGATTCTGTGATACGAGTTGTATTACATTTGTAATATATATATATATATATATATATATATATATATATATATATATATATATATATAACTTTTAGCAGAAGAAGATACAGCTCAGATAAATTCATTGCTATTTTCCTGAATCATTGGAATTGAGCCTGTGTTAGCTTCACTTTTGAAAGACAGATTTTCCATGAGTTTCTTAGTTTTTCAGTTTTTTGGTTCACCTCTCATTATTTTTAATTATCCTCACAGTGATCAAAAACTGTTACGTGCTGTACAGACTGGCTGTTGCTCAGAAGAATGTTAAGTGTAATTTTGTCCTGTGCAGCAAGTGAGAATGGCACAGGAGGAGAGAGAATAAAGGACAAATATGATAATGCAGATTGATACACCTTTAGCCTTTGGAAAGCACAGACGTGGAGATTTTGGATGTGTTAGCAGTTCTATGTAGTGTGCGGTTTAGTTTACCTGATAAACGTCAGTCAGTGCTAGAGAACATGACGTAGAGGATGTGTGACTGCATTCCATTTAAGGAATCTCACATTGCTTTGTTCACACACATACTGTGTTACTGTCCAGTAGTGGTTTTCATGATTTTCAGAGATGTATTCTACCAGACAACAGCCTCTGTTATGGTCATGATAAATTCCTATATATTTTTTTTTTCTGCTTGTCTTTGACAAGCAAGATTTTACAACGAGGATGAAATGGGATGCTAGAAACTGTGGAGCTGTGGGAGAAGCAATATTTCTTAACAGTCTGCTTAGAATGTCTGGAGGTCTGCCCACTTTCTGAAAAATCCGAAGCTCTTTATTAGCATTAACTATGTCTCCAGGTGGATTTGTCAGATGGATATCATCCTTTGTCATTTACTTCTATGTCAGCGGCATCCCAGTAGACAAACTTGAAAGAAAGAAAGACCAAGGAAATGAAGCAGTAGTACATAGATGTGGGCAAGTATTGGGGGACATAGCGCTTAAAGAGAGAGGCTGGGGAGAAGGAGCGAGTTTGGCATGCAGAAAAAGTGAGGGAAGAATTACCAAAGTGAAGGGGGACTGATGTCAAGAATGCAGCACAGTGAAAACAAGCACAAACTCTTTGCGTTTCTGCTGTCTTGTCACCAGGTAATCAGGTTAAACATAGGGAATAAATGCTGCCACAGAAAATTGGTGAGAAATGCTTGTCTGTTCATAGCAGAACTGTGAGCTTGAGCCTTAGCATTTGAAAATTTCATCGGCTATTTCAGGCTTTGTTTTTAGCCAGTTTTATTCCTTTAATTAAATTCCTGCCTTCTACCCATTTCATTAATCCTATTCCTACCTATTCTGCTGTTTACTTATTTATTTTTTCTTGGAGAAAGGTTTTATGAGAAGTGTAAGTAAGAAGGCTAGAGCTTCAAGTACAGAAATTTACTGAGCAAGTCCTTCATTAACTTGAGATGTTCCATTTTGCTGCTCTAACAAATAAATAAGGGGTTACAGGCAGTTAAATAGCCATTACTGATCATATTTTTATTGGCTATACTCTTTTTATGAAAGTATTACACCAATACTTTCTTGCAAAATATGTATATATAAACTTCAGAAGCAGAAAAAAAATCAGGTCTGTTAGTAATAAGGATATATGTTTATTGATTACTTACATAATTATGGGTATTTAGCTGTATTACCTACCTTAGCTTTCAAGTTTGGGGAGTAGTGTTTGGCAGAATGCAAAAGTAAGAGACTTTTTTCATTTCCCCCTCACATATGAGGAAATTGTTATGAATGCTGTGAAAAAGTGAAATGATGGTAGGAACTGTGATCCAGGGTCTTGCACCATGCTTCTGAAGCTTGCAGTAGGCCAAGATTCAGGCCTACAATTAGGATAAAAGTATGAATTTATGGAATTGAGTTCAAATGCACTGTGTACATGTGTTAAGAGGCTTCAGTTCACATGCCTGTGTGCAAGTACTTGATAAGCAGCAATACATGTAAAGGCAGATTTAAGGGTTGTCCATTATGCCTATCTCTAGATACCTGGTTCCAAATCTAGCTAATTTAAATCATTTTAAAATGTATAGAGCAAATAACTATCCAAATGAAAATTCTGCTTTATGCTGACTCTAATACATAGATTTCTTTGTGCTTGCCTCCAGTAAGGTACATCTACCTCAGAAGATGGGCTATCATAATTTACCATGTGTATCTGACAATTATATCCTGCTGTATATGGTTAGAATTCTTATGGAAAAGATTTGAGTTTCTTATCTTTTCTCCTCTTGTTGTTAGATGCTCAATTTTAAACAGAACATGTACATATCATTCAGAAGATAGATGCTATCTGGTATCTTAAATGTGCTTTCAGATTTACCTTCACAGCTTGCACGGGCATAGATACTGCTTGGAATAATCCTTTATCATAGATTTTGAAGTGTGTATTGTTCTGTCAGCCACCAGTTTCTGAACTGTAAATTTTTCTATACTTCCTATCTTTACTGTAGAATCCACATAATGGAGCTATAGTTTTCATTCAAAAAAGATAATAGTTTTTTTCCTTTGTTACCTTGTATCATTGCACATGTATGAGTTGCGACTCTGCCCTTGCAATATGTGGGTTATGCAAGAAATCCTTTCACTGTGTACAAATATTTTGGCCAAATAATATGCTGTCTTGAAGAGTATGCAGTCATTTATCCAGATTATATATCAATTTATATTCAGATTTATTACAAAACTGTATGGTTTTAGTAGCAGTCTTCACATGTTATTGACAGGTGGAAGTGACTAAGTTAAAAAGTGTGAAGAAATGCGGTCTTAACTGACCTGTATACAGTCTTCCATGACAGTTTGCACAGTTATTATTATTTGTTTTTAAGAGAACTCTTTTATGATGTTGCTGTTTCACTTTGCCATCTGAAACACCAAATGTTGTCCTCTGTTAAGGAACCACTGATCTCTGTAAGAATCAGATGTGTTATCTGAGAGTTTAATATAAAGTAAAGAGGTGATGTATTCTCTTCATTCTCATAGGTTTTCATACAGAATGATGTATGTGCAGTGATAATCTTGCCAGTGTTCACTTGTTCTTTGTCTTGAAGATGTTCACAGTGCAGCTGACTCTTGGAGAACAGACATGGGAAGCTGAAGGAAGCAGTATTAAGAAGGCCCAGCATGCTGCTGCTAGCAAAGCTTTGAATGAAACTACTCTTCCCAAGCCAACTCCTAGACCGCCCAAAAATAATGTGAACAATAATCCAGGTATGACATAATAATTCTTGTTGAAGAGTTGGAATAGTATACTACTGATTAGTAAGTTGAACAAGATGTAGGTTAACTTGGCAGATGACAATCAACCTAGTTCTTTCACAGACAATATTAATTAAGAACCTCTGCTGGGTTTGCACAGGAGAGTTTTTAATGAACAGACTAAGACAATTGAGTGTAAGTGAATATTGTTTACTTAAGATGTCAGTGAATATTGTTTACTTAAGATGTAAGTGAATATTGCTTACTTAAGATTCAACTGTATACAAAGTGATTGTATGTGATCAACAGTAAACAGAAAAGATAGGAACAAATTGACCAATATTGCCATGGCAAAAGCTTTTTTTTAAAAAGAGGATTATTTTAGCTATTTTTCCAATGGAAGAGCAAAATTTTACCAAGTCTAATCCTCTGAAATTATGTCTGGTAGAAATGTAAGCTGAAGTTTTGGCATGTTTTTTTTTTCTATGAGGGGTAGTTTCAGTTTCTGGCATTATAAACTTTCCTTCTTAGCAACTTGTACTATTAAAAAGCCTTAAACAGCTTTAAAAGTTGTTTGAACAATTAAAAGAACATACATTGCTGTCTTGCATCATTCATCTTGAAGCATTACCTGAATGTTGCCTTCTATACATGAAGCACCTTTTGAGTGGCTGACATCTCAGCTGCATGATCAGTTCTGTCTTATTTGAGAAAGTTAGTAAAAAAAACCTGTTCCTAACTTTGTTTCACACTAATATGAAAGAAGGAAAATAGTGAGGAAAAAAGACAGAATCTTGCTTTCTTACTTGCTTTTCTTTCTTTACACTCCTCTTCACTTTTTGTGTCTATTGGGCCTACTCCTTTCAGGCACTTTCTTACAGTGGAGTCATTTTGCAGTTAATGTCTGGGCTGTGAGAAGGCAGGACTAACTTTCCTTTAGAGGTTAAGAGTATTATCCTGAGCATTAGACATTAAGGATTGTTCACTAGTGATGCAATAGTATTCTCTTGCTCCTTTGGAGATCAGTGCATTGCTTCTCCAGGATGCTGGTTTGATCCTGTGTCATTCACAGGGTGTTTTTAGCTGTTCAGAAAGTGGGTGGTAAAGATCTCTGTAAAAATGGATCCTGAGATTTGATTCTTGACATAGCACAGTACCTCTCAGCTTCTAGATTTTTTGGGAGGGGGCTTTTAGCATGTTTGTAAAGGGAAAAGCTGCAAATAAAAGAAATAGGCATTAAAAGAATTTATTAAAAACTGTATCATGTAATACTGTATTTTGCTTTAAATACAGTGTATTGTATATTCGGAAGAGAAGGCTGCAAGGTGACCTGATAGCGGCCTTTCAGTATCTAAAGGAGAGCTGTAGGAAAGAAGAGGACAGCCTCTTTAGCAGAATCTGTGGTGACAGGGCAAAGGGAAATGGTTTCAAAGTAAAAGAGGGTAGGTTTAGGTCAGATATAAGGAGAAAGTCTTCTACAGTGAGGCACTGGCACAGGTTGCCCAGAGATGTAGTTGGTGCCCCATCCCTGGAGACATTGAAGATCAGGCTGAATCAGGCCCAGGACAACCTGATCTAGCTGTGCATGTCCCTGTTCATTGCAGAGGAGTTGGAGTAGATGACATTTATGGGGCCCTTGCAACTCAGGATTTTGTGATTCTATGATCTTGTTGTCAAAATGATATTTTTCCATTTTTAGTATATAGCTGGATTCATAGCATCCTTGCTTTGGAATATATCAAAATTGTAGCTGATGTAGTTTCTGAATAAGTACTGCATAAAAACTTTCATCATTCGATACATTTTAACTATTTAAAAGCTAGATTCAGTTGTAATTGTAAAAATATTTTGAGAAAATAATAACTCCTTTTTATTGTAATGTATGTTTAGCTCCTTCAAGGTTTTGTTACAACCGGGAAGTGAGGAATATGGTAGATTATTGTATTCTTGAAAAAAATGTATTCAGATGAGGCTATAGTGTAGCTTCTTGTTTGGCATGGATGCAACTGGGCAAGTGGTGGTGGTTTTCTGTTTTTGTGTTCTGTCACCAGTAGGTGGCTGCAGAGGCACTCCTGTCCAGTAGTTCCAGTTCCAGTTTGTTAGATGATTCCTGTTAGATTGTTTGTAGTTCTAGTCTGAGCCTTTGAAGACTTATAAAGAAAATACTTTTTTTCCAACTTCTGTCATAACATTACTAAAGGACTACCAAAATGTATATTACTGCCTGTTTGTTTCAGTGCCTCTTTATTTGATCTGTGATTTTATTTAATGGTATTCAGTGGGAAGAAACATTGCTCTTTTATTTTTATAATTTCAGATTGTATTTTATTATAAGCACTTTGCAAAGATTAATTACCAGCTTGATTATTATTCTGATTTTCTCTTTCACTTATGAAGCTCAGTCTTCTGAAACTGCATAAAGTCTTCAATATTCTCTCCATTGCCTTTGATTTAATTGGCAGCATCTATATTCCCATCTTGTAGAGGTGGTGAAATGTCATTGTAGCTATTTACATTTTAATTTAAGAGCAACAAATAGCTTCTGAGTTTATTACAGCTCTCTTGCTGCTCATCTCCATCCTGGGTGTGTGTTTTGCAGCATTCATGGTTTAAGTACCTTACGTGTACTCTTTTCTTTCCTCAGGCAGTATAACTCCAACAGTGGAGCTGAATGGTTTGGCTATGAAGAGAGGAGAGCCTGCCATCTACAGGCCATTAGATCCAAAGCCAATCCCCAATTATAGAGCAAATTATAATTTTCGGGGCATGTACAATCAGAGGTTTGTACTTTTTCCATTATTTGATCTTTTTTCTCAGTTCTTTGTTAACGTGCGTTAAATCTTTATAAACTTCATAGAATATTTCAGAGTAAAATAAAAGTAAGATTTTACTCAGGAGAGTCTGTGCAGCCTCATTTAGAAGCGCACAACCTCCTTTTAAAAGAAGACAGGCACCCAAAGCTTGAATGAAAGAAAGGTATGTAAAAAAATTGTTTCTATTTTTTTTTAATGTGCAAATTGGAGTTATGGTCTCCAGCTGTGGCAATAAGGATGCAGGGCATTAACCTCAGAGAGGGGTTTTTTTAATTATTATTGATATTTCCTATCGTGTTGTTGAGATCCTTAGCACTAGAAGTGAAACAGTCTTTTCTTAGAAATTGGTTATAAAATTAGGAGGGCTGCATTTTGAATGTTAGCTTGAAAACACTCTCAAGTTTCCCAATTTTTACCATTCTGCATTGTCGGTTATCTCAATTCCTTAATCTTCAGTATTCAGTGAGTAAAAATCCTTTATTTCACAGTTTAGAAGCCTATATTTGGAAATCTCCGTTGATCCTGTAATGACAGTAGTAACTTGGAGTAATCTTTGAGAAGACAGTATTCCAAATTTTGCTTTTAAACTAACAAATTTGTGAAGGGTAAAATAAGATTGAAAACTAAATGTGAGGGGCAGTTTTGTTAAATGGCCATCAAAATATCATCTTGAAAATGTCGTACATTTTTGAAATATCTTCATCTTTGGTATTTGCATGATTATAGTAGGGATCGAAAAACTGTTCTACTTCAGTCTGAATAAAATATAATTTGTATTAGGTATGACAATTTGAGACAAACTTCAGGTAATATGTGTATTTTTTGCAACCCTGAGGGCTATTTCTCTGAGATTTCATCCCATTCTTCCTATTCTTTCTTTCCCAGAGGAACTGTGTTTGATCAGCTCTTTGGGGATTAGACTAAAACTCCAAAAGTAATATGAACAGTTAGACTTTCCAACAGAATGTTTTTGCAGTGAAATATGTTACCTTTCTGCTAAGGGGTTTACTTAATGGATTCTGTAACAATTTTATGCACCTCATAATTATCAAGAAGAATATGACTATGAATGCCAGAAAAGTGGTTTTGCTCAAATTGTTCTTGTTTGAAGCTGAATTTATAGCAGTGTTTAAAAATTAGGCAGTTTGAAATGAAAATGCAAGATGAAACAAACGAACTGGAAGAAAACTGTTTCATTATTCTACAGAGCAGAATGTCTGGTTATTGTGTTACTTGTGTGCTATTTCTTGTTGCTGCTGACTCATATATGGAATGGTTTAAGTAGCTGGATATGGGGCCTGAAATGAGCTTTGTTGGTATCCAGAAATCCTACATTTATTTTAATTGCTTCTGCAATGACATTATTTTGACTATTAGAAAAAAAGGCTACGGTAGAAAAAGTGCAAGTTAGTAAGAAGCATAAAACAGGAGATTCTAGAATCTCAGCTTAGTTACTGAAATATATTTATGGAAGCAGAACCCCAATTTAGCAGGTACTAACTTTAAAGACTTCTTTTTCTTTGCATGGGAAATGAGTAGTATGTCTACTGCAGTCTTGAAGTTTACTTACTTCTTGAACTTTGTTCCAATGTTAGTGTACAGATGGTACATCAACGTCACTTTTAAAATGTATTTGATTTTTTGATCATAAAACAAATAGATGAGGTGAGACAGAGGCCAGGATCTCCACTTATCTGCTCTACTTAGCTGAGTGCAGTAGGCTGTGCAGGATGGTTAATAGTATGGTGGATGTAAATTAATAAGTAACTAAAAGTAAATAAGTAGTAAATAACTATACCTGCCTGTCTGCATGTGTGCACACACCTCCTGTGCATACACTTGCACATGCAGTAATACCAGAGGAAGGAAGAATGGTGCCATATAATAATGTCTAGGGACTTGTCCTATGTCGGAAATAATTGTTTATCATCTTGTTTTGCATCAGAACATGCTAGTTCATTATATCATTATCATGCTCCCATAAGAAAAGCACTTAGACTCTGTAAGGCATCATTTGAATGCTGTTTATTAGAGCTGACATAAGAAGAGAATAGCATAGATAATCTTATGCCCTTTAGATGCCATAGCATCCAAACCTAAGATTTGAAATATAGTGTAGGTAGCATGCTGCACTCTGTATTTTTCATTTTCATCAGTTTCTAACTCTAGATTGAGGAAATAGCTGTGTTATTAAAACAGACAGTAAGTATGCAGAAAAGTTGGAAGACTTTTTTTTTTTTTAATATTGTAACTAAATTCCCTTTTCTCATCTCCGTTTTAAAAAATGTGCTTTTCAAGTAGGTGAAGATCCAGATTAAGACTTGGAGATTGTTTGGGGGGAATTTGATTCTGGCAAGATGAATGACTTGAGGGGGAAAGAGTAAAGAACTGAGTTCATCTCAGGACATATCTTTAGAGCAGTTATACCTAGTGTTTCAATTGGCACAAAAGCTCCTTTTCAGGAACTCGTGAAAGTGTGGTCTAAGAGCTGCTATTTGCATGCAAAGCTGAGAGCTGGCTTCCATGTCAACCTAAAATGATTTGTGCTGAGGTGACCTTGATTCCTCCTCCTCTTCCCTTGCAACCAGTCTGTGTTGCCTTTCAGTTTTCCTCGCTCCAGCACTGGGATATGAGCTGCTCAGAAACTAATCATTTTTGGAGGAGAGGAGGGTGTTGAGAAGAGGAATGGATGAGTTACTGCTTGACTAACAATCTGACCTCAGACACCTTCTCACCTGGTCACAAGGCCTTGTGCTGTCACCAGAGGGGCCAGGAATGAGTTTGCAAGCTAAGGCTCAATTAAATTTGTGAAAGACTGTGCTTGCTAATGCAGTAGGGCATATGGATATAGGCAGTGGGTGTATAAAGCACAGACAATATTGAAAGAGGTTTACACATAGAATGCAATGTTGCAATTGTAAGGTACACAGCCATTGGCATAAAGTGATGTTAAATATGAAAGTGAATTGTATGGAAGAAAGAAAAATAAACAAATGAGAGAGGAGAAAAAAAAGGGAAACAGAATCCCTTTCCAGTAGCCAGCTGGTAAGGGAAAAGTGGTGAGACCTTCTATATGAACATCCTCCTCTGAGCACTGTTTCTCATGCAGCTTGTGCTCCCCATATTCCCATAGTTCTGTCGTTTTCAGGAGGACCTGCTCACACTTCCTGTTGGTTGTCCCTGTTTGTAGTGCTGGTGGTGTTGCACCAGGGCAGGTGCTGAATGCCAGCTGCTTACTGAGCTTTGTGTGTGCATGGTACCAGGCTCAGTAATGTATACCAGGAGTTACTGCCAAGGAGAGAGGACAGAGGAGAGAAGAGCTTGAAGGTACCAGCCTGACTTTTCATTCAAAGGTGGTGCATGTGGTTTGGCACTGGGGTGGCAGCACTGGATGGTTGTCATTATATTGCATCTTGACGTGAGCTGATAGTCTGTGTAGTGCTGTGCTGAATCACGTCAATGCATCAGCTTTGGTCTCCAGTACACTAAGTATCTGTAGACTGCAGTTCATACTAGATTGAGATAAGTAGGGATAAGACTTTTAAAGCTTTTTCATCTCATTCATAGCATGGAGTCTTCTCCAGATTATTCCAGTAGAGTCTGTGCACTAGCTTTGTTGCTAGGAAACTCGATTGTCTCTGATAAGGTGAGCTTTAAAAAAGACTCTCAGCCCTGAATCCAGGGCCATATTAGACAACGTATTTTAGTTAACAAAAGGCTCAATTCTACTGAATTAAAATGAAAAGGAAAAAAAAAGGTTTTATATCACTCAAAAGTAACCAGGTGAATGCTACCTTTTTTAAGTCTCTCAGTTCTGAGCAGTTTTGCAGTAAAGGCATGTAAGAACCTTTTGGGTCAAACAATGCGCACTACAAAAAAGCTAATAATGCTGAGCACTGCATTTGGTATAGTTTGTTTTTCAATCTAAAAACTTTACAAACCAACTCTAGGGAAGTAAGTGCTAGTGCTTTCATGGACTGTGAGCTAACTCATTTTGGTTATGTGAATTTGTGAATTTGTCCACGCACCATTTGGCACCATTTGGGAGAACGGGCAGGCTGCTCAGGAAAGGATGAATTTTGAAACAGTAGGTCAGGTTTGAAAAGTATTGGCAGAACTGAGGATGAAATGTCCATACTATCCATATCAGTGGCCAGCTCTAGAAACTCCCTCGCACCCCTCAGTAGGCAGTTGGTTTAAACTATGTATAAGTTAAAAAAGAAAATTAAAAAATGCATTCAAATTAAAGCAATTAATATATATGTATATATAAATAATTAATAAAGATATGAGTTCAGACCAACCACAGGGTCATCCAGCTTGCCTTGTTGTACTGATTGCTTGCTGTAGGATATTTTGTCTTCAATTAGAACTGAAAACAGTCCCTGAGGTATTTTCAACTGTAGAATGTCCATAAATGACAGAAAAAAGTGATATCCTACAGACTTACCCAAACTAAGTGTCTTCAGCCAAGAAATAAAACCACCAGAAACTGAACACCAGCTTTTGATGTTTCAGTATGGAAAGCAGCGTCACAGAGATCACACAACTCAACCCTTGTTGTCTGGGAGAATTCAGAAGTTATTTGCTTATTGTATAAAATTCTCTAAAATGCGTCTCACCACAATCTAAAGAGCTTGAAAAACCTTGACTTTTTTTTTTTTGTTTTAAAGCTTTCAAAATTAAAAACACTTGTGAAGTATAGGAACAAAGGAAAAAACAATGACAAGCTAAAGGATGGAATATAATAATAATTAGAGCAGTTTCTTGTTTGGTTTTAGGGAATTTGTATGGCATGTTAGTTCTGTAAAGCACATGTCACGCAAGATGGTAATGTCCTTGGGATAAACAGCAGCTTCTGTGCACTGTGACAGTTTCTTCTGCACTGAGCCTTTATGTTCATTTTGTTCAGGGTTGCTTCTTCCTGCCTGTATATTGTATACTACAGACTAAGAAGACTGTTACCTTTCTCTGTAGTGCATGAGGGAAGAGTACAAAGACTGTTCCTTCTTGTTTTTTTTCTTCAGAGCTCATTCTGAGCACATTTCTTTGTTGTCAGCAAGTACTTCTTTACAACATCAAACTTGAGAAGTGAGGAAGAAGCACAGTCTTGCCTGTTCTGGAGCCAGCCAAGCTGCCTGGCCTTAAGGCACCAGGCATCTCCCTAAGTGTACATGTATATCCTTCCTCCTTCCTCCTAGGCTGAGGGCTGAGCTGTTGCGTAGGTCTTAGGTTTTCTTAGGCTTCATTGCTCCTGAAAATATGTGTATCAGCCCTGTGAATCAGTGTCCTAAATACTAAATAAGTGATTTTAAAAAGTGGCATAGTAAAAAGAAGTTTGAGGGACCAGTCTTTGGTTGATTCCGTCTGTGGACTTAATGTTCTCCAAATTCAGTTTGACTGAAAAGAAAATAGTGTGATTGTTGGATAAATAACTAAAATTGTCAGGTTGGATAAACTAAAAGATTGTATGATGAAAGAATGGATTAAAAATGAAAAGATTCTTTTTCTTCTGTGAATGCTGAGTTAAAGATTAAATATATGCATCAGAGGGAACAGATTAGAAGCTACTGTTACTTGACTTTGAGTCTGCTTAGGAATGCAATCTAAACCCTCACTCAGCTTTGTGTGTTTCACAAAAGTTACTTAGTGCTACGGAGAAAAAGAAAAATCTACCCAGAAGAACAGCTGCGGATAACGTAAGCCAAATTTTTGAGTAGGCTGCACTGCAGGATATGATACAAAATCTGTCGAGACTGTCTCCAGAAGTACACCTGCAATTATACAGCCCAGATACCTAATCTACAGAAATAGGATGAAGCCTGAAACTGTGCAGGCCTTTAGAAGTCCTTTTGTGCCACCTGAGTATACTGAGGAGATGTTTGTTCACAGAGAGCCTCATCCGTCTGAGGTTTCAGTCTAATATTGACCAGATCTGCCAGAAGCGAGGAAAAGATAAAGCTCTGTGGAATTATGTCTTTTCATTAATCCAGGTGTGTAATGAGCCTGTTATCTTTTGCTGAAATTCAGTTATTTCAGCTGAAAGTTATTCAGCTTTTTGCAACAAAAGTGGATTTAATACACAGATGTGTACAAAGCAGATGTTTTCACAAACATATGTACTGCAGCTCCTACGCAACCCTGAGTTACCCAAACATAACGCCATTTGAGGCATTGTAAGGTCTCTGAGATGCCTGTGTCAGACCAGCAGATTTGGCAGAAAACTTAGAGGAGACCATTGTAGGATGGCAGATGAAGGCCAGGTATACTGGGGCTTTTCAAATCACCCTGCATATCTATGCTTAGTCAAGAAATTGAACACCTAAAACCAAGGTTCACTCAGTGTGCGATTTTAGATAATCCACCAGGACTCCAGCTATTCATGGGAAACTACTGGTTTCCATAGAGGAGTGATGTGTCACGTCCTGCAGATATCTTTTGTGCACGACTGCATCCCACATGGTAGGGTGTGTTCATGTTCAGGCAGCCAGAGGCTAATGCAAGGCTGGGACTCAGATCCAAGCTCAGATACCTCAGTCGTGGTACCAGCCTGTCCACTGTAAGGCTGTTGTCTGTTACAACCAGTGGAAGGCCTGGTCAATGCAGTCATCAGTCTGGAGTGCTATTTGCTGTGCCGTAAGCTGTCTACATTTTATACAGGTCTCTCCAGGGCTTCATTGTAATCCAACTTAGCTTTCTACACATTATTAAATATATAAATTTTGGTGTCTGAATCTAGCACTGAATCCTACTCTAAGAAGTAATGCTAAGAATGTTGATGTGTAATAATTTTATGAATGCTGTAGTGGGAGTCATCAGACTATGACAGTGGAAGGATTGTAAAAAGATAAAAATCTCTCCTCAGAGAGAAAAAGTTCCAGAAGAACAGACTCTTCAGAAGTATATGAAAGAATGAAATCTTTTCTAGTTTCTGCGTAATAACAGCTCTAATGAGAGGCAAGCAGGCACATAAACTTTCTGCTGAAATTATTTTGATTTAACTAAGTCATGTTTTGCTACAGAAAGCTGTTAGGCTTTGTGCTCTGATTCCCAGGGTGAACAAAACCCTTGCTCATGGAGCAGGTTGGGCAGCACTGGGGATTTTACCTGGTTACAATGATTGGTTTTTCATTTAATCTATAAGGTACAACATCTCTCCCCTAAAATGACCAGAAGGAGCCACTTTGTCTTGCTTTTCCACTAACTGTTGAAAAGTTTTGTCCTTAAAATTTGTGTTTTATGAATTAAGGAGTGTAATGATAAAGATATTTACTGAGTGACTTTTAGAAAACTCTCTTCTGCATTCCTTACCCCCTTTTCCCCAGTGTTTTGGACAAGTGAACAAAAACACTTTGGGAAGAAATTTGAAAAACTTTGTGAGAGTAGAAATAAAAAGTTTGGCTGAAATAGATCTCCCTTAACGTAGTGTAATTTTATTCTGAACAACAGATATGGATGGATTTCAGAGAGTTCAAGAAAAGAAACAGTAGTCCTAACAGCAATGAAAGTGATAGTTCAGATCAGCAATTTAATTGTTCAGCTGGAAACATTTGATTTAGACCATTAGATGGCAGCATGAATTTGTGTTTTCATACAAGAATTTCACAGCAGAAGCACTGTAAAAAGTTGCCTTCTATAGAAAAGCTTTTCCTTACTTTAACATGTCATAATTCCAGTATCAAACTATCATTAAAGTAGGTTTACTGCACTGTTTCATCATTTTCTTCAAGCTTTCTTTTCCTATAATGATGGCTATAGTGCAACAACTTTAATGTTATTTTCACTTTTATGTGTGAATTTAGTGCACATAAAAGGTACCAATTTGTTAGCAGTGAAAGTTGAAGCATTGGGCATATCTACAAAAAGACAACAAGAATGAATTCTGCGTAGGATTGAATTTCTCAAGCTTAACCTAAAAACATTTCCTTAAGGTTAAAGGCTGCAGATTGGTCACCAAGCCCACACTCTGTTCAGTGTCATGATGCTCTGATGGTGTGGACATCAATTGTCTTGAAATGGACTGAGATTGTCAGCTGATTATTAACTTTTGTACACTGCCAGCTAGGACAGGATACAGAGCAAAATCTTGTACATCAGTGTTATTACCCTGCTGGTGCATCAATGTAACGGTGTAATAATCCACTCCCAGACTTATAAAAGAATTCTTTGTGTTCATCTTCTGCATGCTACATTTCACTTCCCCGGCCTGTTTGTTCCCAGTCATTGCATGCCTCCCACACAGACATATTGTTGTAAGGCAAGCGTTGAGTACAGCTGTGCTAGGGTTTTTCTTTGCTAGTATTTGTTTCTAGGAAAGGAAAAGGGAGAAAGTCAGTCCATTTCCTGTTGGTTTAAAACAGCAGAAACATCTGTTTGTCTTAAGATAGTTTTCCCAAAAGAAAGTGGCAAGGGAGCTTGCAGGTGATGAGCTTTGCCATTGCCAGTAGCTATCAGTTTAGACAATAGTGATTAGTATGGTCTGTTAAAAAAAATTTAAAAAAATTCCTAAATCTGTCAGAAAATGACAGAGGATATTTATTCCTGCAATAAAAATTCTGACAGCTCACGTTTAATTTCTATAGTGTTTTAAATCATAAAAAAAAATGCATAGAGTATCTGGGAGCAGAAAACCCAGATCCTGCAGTGGAATCTAGGGGCTCCATTAAGCTCTTCATGAAAGCTGTTTTTCTGTAGTCGCCTCATCCTGTTAGGATGAAGTTTCACAGTGCTCACAAAATGGTGTTAGGTGATGTGCCTTGACACAGGGAATGGATTTGTTCTGACATATTCATGCTATTGCTGCCATCCACTATGTTAATGGGTGCATTTAACCTATCAGGAATCAATAAAATATATATTCTTAAGTGTATTTGCAATCTTACATTGACAGCTGTTAAAAATAGTGTTATGTAGCTTAAAATTGAGCTCACAGGATATAGGGAAAACTCTGTGGATAGTTTTCCCAGTGCAGTGTCTCTGCAGTAGAGCATTTAGCTGCTTCATACTTCTTCATGCCTAAAATGTGAAACGTAAGGAATAACATTTTGCACCATTGTATTCTTCTGAACTGTCTTCACTCAAGAGTGGGTAGTTTTGTCAGTGACCTCTTGACCCTATTTATAGGGGAACTTCTGAGCCCTAATACTTTATTCTTCTCTCTCTCTCTTTTTTTTTTTCTTTTTTTTTCTAACTTTGATTTCAGGATATTGTGAGCTCCCTCAACCACTTGCATTCTTGCCCTATCTGCTTGCTCTTTCCTTTTGTGGTCCTTGGCTCGCATAGTGATTATTTCTCCTCAAGCTTCCATCCATGAACAGAGTTTGGGTAGATTTTTTCTTTGGACTTTCAGACTTCCTCCAATCTTGGCTTTGGAGGAGGTACAGATCCATGTCCTCGAGTGTCAACTGGGATTTTTCTTGTTCTCACTTAGGCTGAAAAGCATAAGGATGAAATAGAGATCTTCTTTCCTCATCTTTACTTAATGGATGTCTTTCGCACTGTTCTTCCATTTGAGGGACTTCTTTTAAATCTGATTCAAAAATCTTCAGACCCAGCATCTTTCCCCAAGACCCAAAGAATTTCTTCCCATCTTTTGGCCTTGCAGTTTGCTGAGTGTCCCCCAGTCCTTTCCCTATATCTGATTGTTTAAGGCTGCTTTACTATCAGGATACCAACAGAAGACTAGCATTGTTGGTGTGTATGAAAGCAAATAATGCTTCAGAAAGCTCTCCTAGGAGTAAGAATGTTTAGACTGTATTTCTTTCTTTTCTCAGTTAGAAACTTTTTTCCTGTGGTTCTGCTGAACTGTAGATCTGTAAGACATTATCAACAGAAGCAAGTCCAGATGCCCTCCTTTCTTGTTTTGGCCTTTCTGCTATGTCCAGAGCATGAACCCTCATCATCAAATATATTCTCTTTTCTTTGCCTGCTTTTCTTGTAATGCCACGGATCAACTGCTGTTAGGACTGAAATGATGGTTTGAGAGAATGTAATAATTTTACTGAAGAAAGCAAGCGGAAGAAAGTTAGTGACTAATTTTTACCAGATAACTCAATAAGATCTGACTAGAATTGTAATGGAAACAGCATCTCTTCTAGGCCAAGGTCTTTGTGCCTTTTGAACTGGAAGTTTTGCCACAGACTGAGAAAGTATAAAATGTTCTTTAAAAAGATGTCTGAAGATTGTTTTTATAACAAAATTCCTTTACAAATGAGTCTAGAACAGAAATTCTCACCAACTAACACTATAATGTAGTTCCTCTTTGTATCTTTTCTAAAGCAGTAATTTTGGTGGCTGCTTCTTTTCTGTGAAAGAAAGTACAGTTAACATCTTTTCAGAATGATTATTCCCAGGATCTTCTGAAGATCTGCTTTTCTCTCCAGGACCTTTTTAAAGAAGAATGCCAGTTTAAGTTGGTTATTGTCAGAGAAAGGTCAGCTGAACTCACAGCATCATGTACTTTGGCACCAAGAGTTGTTGGAATGAGTTATTTCACTGAAATGGAGCATCATCTCCAGTTGTGATCAAAAGGGAAATCATCTCCAGAAAAACAAATAAACAAAAAACTCCAACTAAACAACAACAGCTTTTCTTAGCTTTGAGTCCTTTTTTCATGACAAAAGAAGCGAAAATGGAGTCTGACCATCTTACTGACTTAGATGGAAGTCTGGCATTCATGACAGTGAAACAGAAGTGACAGTTCTTAAGATGGGCAGTAGCAGCTGGACCTTATTTCTACTCAATAGAAGTAATTCTCTATACTAGCTTTGTTTATTAAATCAAAAGTCAGAACAGCTATTTTGGATTCACATCTGATCAATTATCTTTGGTATCCCTATCCTCAAAATCTTTTTCATAGCCCTGCTTTCTAAAATGCAATTCCATACCAGCTTATAAGCATTTCCTGCTTTTCCTGCTTTTTAACAATTCTAGGATCCTACTTTTTAGTATATTAAGCTAACGCCATCCAACTTTTATTTCTTCATTAATATTCTGCATTGAATTGTATTCAGTGGACCAGCTGAAGCAACTCACTGTGTGCGTCAGTGACTACTGGTACTGGACCCTCATTGCAGTAATTTATCATTTTATTAGCTATGAGTATATATTTCCTCATTGGTCATTGGTGTAAATCCATTACATCAACTAAAATTTGAAAAATGGAAGCATTGGAAGAGAAGTATTATGCGTGCTTTTGATGAATGTGTGCTCCCTAGGAAATACTGCACTTTTTATGACTTTGTGTAAGAAAGAACTGAAGTACTGAAAGAATTCAGCACTCTTCTCTTTGCTCTTACCATTTTGCCCCTTACTGTCTTCACTGTAATTGATCAGCAGACCCCTCCCTTCGCTTCCCAAGGCTTCCCTTTCCTCCCCAAGTCTTCCCTTGTAAGGTCATCCTTGTTGTTTTCAACTTGTTAATGGGATTAGTGCATAGCAACAGAAGATATGTTCTGTTCCCCATTGGCCAAGCTCTCTCCATGTTTCATTTCTTTCCAAGACTGATGGTAAAGGTGGTCAGATTTCTGGACAGAAGCTGCTGCTGGCCGTGATAGTGCATTTTTAGAGGATGATGACTGGTGAGCTACGAGAACATGCGCTCTCAGTTAACTATGCTCAGCTGCTTAGAGGAAGCTTGCTAAGCCATAATTAAGTGTGATTTTTCAATTTGTTCTTAGTGTCAGTCCTTTAATTGCCAACCTTAAAATGATAGGTTAAATTTTGACTCAGCAGAATGCAATTTAGTGTCTGTATGTTTACATTCCTCCATGTGGGAACAGAATGTACCTCGATATGCACTAGTTATTTCAATTTAACTTAAATTGGACGGGGAGAATAGCTTTTTAAGCTTTCTTGGGCCTTCTTCCTCTGTGCACAATGTTAATTAACTTCTGTGAAGACCTAGCCCATAAATGATTTTATGTTTATACACATCATATTACCAGTATGTTAGATGAATGATGTACATTATTTTCTCATTTGCTAAGTCCATAGGCTGGCAAGTGACATGATTTTTTTTTTTTTTAATGAGAATTTCTTATGGAGAAGGAAAATAATATTGTAGTCAGATATGCAACACTATTTATGTTCTTTTACTGTAATGGGTATTTGGACAGCATTCTCAGTAACCACTCTGCGTGCTTGTAAAGATTAGTGAGTAATACAGTTCATGGGAAATTTTATGAGCTAAAGTAGATAAGAGTTTGAGATGTTTGTCTTCTGGATGTCTGTTCTAACCTCTAAGTATGCAGTGTACATCACAGCTTCACTATGTTTTCTCTTTTGTTCTTATTGTACTTGTTCTTATGTCACGGAAAAGAACATTTTCTTTTTACTTCTATTTATCTTTTTCTCCCCACCCAACCTCCATCCCCATTTCAACATTGACCACTTGACATTTCAGTGCCTTAAACTCTGGAGGCAATATTTCTGTTATGTTCTTATAGTGTTTATGCTATGTCTGCAGTTGAGAATAAGTTGATGTTGTGTTCACCATTTTCATGACTTAACTGCTTGGTTGATAGATAAAAGTACTTCTCCAGAGGAACATAACATTTTGTTCTGTGCTCTCTTCTTGATTTTGATTGTTATTTTTCACTTTTATTTCCCACCCTGTGTCCCTTGTATAGTACTTCAGAAGATTCAGTTCAAGATCCTTTTCTTCTTATTTTCTCTTTTTCACCCATATCTCATAGAATCATAGAGTGGCCGGGTCCTGCACTTTGGCCACAACAACCCCATGCAGCGTTATAGGCTTGGGGGATGAGTGGCTGGATGAGTGTGAAGAGGAAAGGGACCTGGGGGTTGTTGGTTGATGCTCGGCTGAACATGAGCCGACAGTGTGCCAGGTGGCCAAGGGGCATCCTGGCCTGCATTAGAAATAGTGTGGCCAGCAGGAGCAGGGAGGTGATCATCCCCCTCTACTCAGAACTGGTGAGGCTGCACCTCGAGTACTGTGTTCAGTTTTGGGCCCCTCACTACAAGAAAGACAAGAAACACAAGAAAGGCCCTGGAATGTGTCCAGAGATGGGCAACAAAACTGGGGAGGTGTCTGGAGCACAAACCTTATGAGGAGCGGCTGAGGGAGCTGGGATTGTTCAGTCTGGAGAAGAGGAGGCTCAGGGGAGACCTCATTGCACTCTACAACTTCCTGAAGGCGGGTTTGGCGTCCTCTGCCAGGCAACAAACAGGACCCAAGGAAATGGTCGCAAGTTGTACCAGAAGAGGTTTAGGTTGGACATGAGGAAAAAAAACCTTTTCTGTCAGCGAGTGGTCAGGCACTGGAATGGCTGCCCAGGGAGGTGGTGGAGTCGCCGTCCCTGGCAGTGTTCAAGAGGCGTCTGGATGAGGAGCTGTGAGATGTGGTTTAGTGCTTGTGTGGCAATGGTAATGGGAGGATGGTTGGATACATGATCTTGAAGGTCATTTCCAACCTTGTGATTCTGAGTCTATGGCTTAGGTTGGAAGGGATCTTAAACATCATCAAGCTCCAACACCCCTGCCATGGGGACACTCTTCCAGTAATTTTTTTTTTGTTTTAAAAAGGTTACTCAGGCTGGCTTTGAGTCCCTTCTTCCACTTTTAAGAAGGGCCTTAGACTGAATCTCTCAGTAGAGAGAGAAGTAAAAGCAGAATCAGAGATCTGAACTTTCTGTGCCGTGAACATCCGTCTATAACTGGTGCTGCAAAGCCGGCTTAGTGTATTTCACAGAATCAGAACAAACATTTGTTGTAGTACCTGTTAGATTGATTTGTGACGATTAAAGTATTCTGTAGCTTTCTGTTGGCTTCTTCTAATTACTTTGGATACGGAACACTCGTCAGGGTACATATTCTTTATTGCAGAAGGTAAACAAATTAGTAGCATATGGAGAGAGTAAACATAGAATATTTATTTTCAGCCAAATATCTGTATTGAGCAACTTGGAATTCAAAGATACAATGATGTGGCAATATTGTTGTCTTATCATCACAAGTTCTCCTGGGAAGATTCTATGGTAGATAATATTACATGAAACTGAATCCCCTCCCCTTTTCTTTTTAACATACAATTGTTTGAAGAGATTTCATAGCGTGATAGTGAAATCGTGAGTCTTTTTTTTTTGTTATGCTAATCATGTTGTTTGAAAGAACTGAATAGTCTCTGACCCAATATAAAGAAAAAAAAGTGAATAATCATTAACTTCATTAAATATTTGCAGAGTCAGCATAAATTTTAAAACAAAGCTTAAATAAAGACAGGGAAGTAAAGCAGGTTAAAGCTCAATCTCATGTTACCGTATACTAAAGGTAGAGTATGTCTGACTAAAGCATTAACCTTGTATGTGTTAGTTCATTTTTTAGGAAGAGAGAAAACTAAACCTGATTTAGTGGGTTTCAGTGAAGCATTTTATAGCATTTGATAAGAATTCTGTTTTCATTAAAATGAAGGAGGTGGGACTTTGTATAAGGAATGCAAGGTGGCAAAGGAAAAGAAAAGTGATCTGTAGTATTAAAAATCAAGCTTGGAGGAAGTTTAAGTGCTATTCCTCTTCCAGGTTTAGAAGCAATCTTTTAAATTATTTTTGTTAAAGGTGCACAGAAAGTAGGAAAGCAGTCATGGGATGCAGGTGTCATCACTACAAAGGAAGATCAAAATACACAGGAAGAATTGTGTGATTGTAACAACTGATGCATTAGAAATGGCATGAAACCAGGCTCTCCAATATAAAACGTAAGAGTATAGACACTTGTAGTACAGATTCATTTATCATGTGAGAATTATTCAGATGGAAATCTCAAAACAAGATAGTCATCTGATATTAGTAACTATTTGCAAGATAAACTATGAACAACTGATTTGATTGAACCAGAGGAAAGACAAATGTGATTTTTAAGAATGTGTTGATCAAGGTATTTCTGGTAAAGATCTATAAATACTGCTGTTATACAGAGCTCTGTTGGTCTTTCGTAGGGTGTGTCATCCACCAATCTTAACCCTTAAGTTTGGGAGCAGGACCAAGTATAGGAAAGGGCTGTGAGGGGTTGTAAGGGCAGTGAGGAGCCTTTAATTAAGCAGAAGGATTCTAAAATACCTCAAGTTGTTCATTTGCAGAACAAAGGCTGTGACAGAATGGAATGCTTGCATTAGAAGTTAAATGTAACAAAAAGGTACACGAGATATGTAGATTAAATGATAGTGTCAGTGCAAAACAAAACATAACATTATAACCAGACTGAACATTAGAATATTTCTAAATATCATCCCAGCTTCTAGATCATCCACCCAATAGAAGTACTGGAAGCAAGTATCTTGTTTTCTGATAGACCTTGGTAGATGAAGAGGACCACATAGTACCTGCCACTCATGGCACTTGCCTGTTTAATTCAGGATTTGCTTACACTGATATTTTAGAAGTAGAGAAGGTTTGGGATTTCACTTTCTTAAAGTGGGAAGTATCTCATTATTTCTAAAAAAAAAAAAAAGTAAAAAGTGTTTTTGAGTCTCTTTCTGCTAATATGTTTCCAACTCGGTTATTCTTTACAATTTAGACATAGGTAATTAAAGATGCAATTCCTTAGGAGGGTTCCATAAATGGGTCAGAATTGGTTTCATAAACTGATAATAGCAAGTATTATATAGAGGAAATACATTGAATCAAGTATTATACAGAGAAAATATATTGAATCATCCAGAATTACATTGGTTTTATCATTTTGTAAAGATTCAGATCACAGTTTAAATCATCTTTTGAATGAAGGGTAATCTGGGAAGATTACAATATTTTTATGTTAGCTGTGTGGCATGGCTGAGGGGATGTCAACATTAGAAAAAGTGCAAATGGTAAATAGACTTTAAATAAATCAGCTGAAGAGAATTTCTGAAATGAGAAATTTGTCTTTCAATCTAATATGGGGTATATATAGCTAAAAGTGTAACATCATGCCTTGTCTTGCTTGTTAAAGATTGTTTTTGGAGGATGTGGAGGTGATCCAGGAGAGGACAGCCAGACTGATCCAGGGATAGTGGGCTGTAGTTCTTCAAAGGAGTACTTGGAAAAGTCTTTGTTTCCAGGTATTGGTAAGGACCTGTGGAAAGAACCAGAAGGTAGATCATGTGAAGACAAAAGTGGCTGTGCTGGATGTTTCCCTCTTCAAAACATAGTACTCACATCTGTAAGAAATCCATGTGGCTAATGGACTGCTTAGAAAAATGGGGCACAGCCAGGGAACAGCTGCACTAAGCAACTTGCTCCCCCAGAGAAATTTCAGCTGTTATGGAGAAGAAGTTGCTCACAGCGAATTCTGTTTCCTACTCCACTGCACAGCCTGTGTCTCTGTCTCTGCACTTGTGGAGCTCAGAGCATTTTTCTAGTTGAGCCATGTCTGCAGAACTGCCAGTTTGAACCGGAGTGGAAAAGGAGCTCGAGGGACAAGAACAGAGAACGATCCTTTCAGCATGAAGCTGGCATCTGAAGAATGACTTTCCTGTACCAGTTTGGATGTCATATTTTAGTAGGTTTCATATTGGCCATACCAGTGCTTGTTCCTTTTCACTTCCAATACAAAATGGAAATAGGATAATAATAATTTCTGTAACATTTCCATATGGGGCAGTAATTGGGTTTAGTAATTGTTTATTACATAGGTGAAGAATACCTTGACCATCAGAATTTAGACAAAACCTCACTGAAGTTATTAGCTGGAGACAAAATCTAAATAAACTTCCTGGTTTCCTTATGCTTCAGCTTGCACTTGTGTTTTTTAGCCCCTTCTAAGAGTATAGTAACAATATTTATCAGAAACATTTATGCCATTGAGGAATACAGAAAAATGCAATATGAACACACGGCGCATGCACTAATACTTTATTTGTCTTTGTGTGTGTGGATTTGATGGCCAAGAAGGAAGAGGCCCCAAGGGCTCCTTAGTATGCAATTAATATTTTGGCTAGAAAAGAAGCAGATTGTTTCAGTATGCTTACATGTTATGACATCATATTCCAGTAAAATTATAATGAACAGAATTTTTGTTTGTCTCTGTGGCAAACCAAAATGAGTTTTCTAATTGTCAACAGACCTTGGTGATTTATTTAATTATAGTGGCGCCCGCTCACACCAACTTAGTTAAGGTCTGTCAGCATTTCTGTTATGAACCCCTATTTTTGGGAGTTTATAACTAGTTGTAAATATTTGCTCGTTGCTGAAACTTGGCATTCAAGGTCACAACCATAGAGCAAATACCCTTTTTCGAATTGACTATTCCAAAGTGATACCAGTGGTATTAGCTAAAATGCAGATTCCTTATTCTATGAAACGTAGAGGCAATTAAGAGAACCTGCTTCCCAGACCTCGTATGCGAAGGATCTTCTTAGGGATCTCATGTCCAGAAATGACAGATGAAAATGAACTTGTTTTTATAGGTTATGTATCATCGCTTTTTAATGTATTATCCTTTGTCACGTTCTAATTGAGCATATCATTTCATATCTGTATTGCCTTCTGTTGTCTTCTGTTCTTGTAGTCTTGTCATTTGCATGTGCCTGACAGAGAGTTTTTGCTCTGTGGATTGTGTCAGTATCACCTGGGAATGTTTGTACATAAGAATTTTCCTCAGAGCACAATCTTGACCTGTATGTAGTAGTAGGTATGCAGGGAAATGCATATTATTCAAATGTAGATAGTTCTAAAACCTAATGAGTCTGTGTGTGGTGTGTTGCTGTTTGACATCCTGACTGTTCCAGTTCTATGACTGAACAGACCTGCAGAGGGCTGAGGATTGTAGTGCTCAAGTGCTTGTCACAGAAGTACTGAGCTGGTATGTTACTGTGTGATAGTCAACAAATTCTCTGAGTGTCCAAGATTGGTATTCAGGCCTTTTGTCAACTCAGGTGTGTGCTGGGAAGGTTTGTTAATGATCAGTGGTAGATATGACATAGATATGACATCTTAACTTTGTGTGGTGTTGAATGGGCATGCCTTTCTAGGACCCAGAGTTATTCTGTGTTAAAACTCAGTTTAAACATTGCGTTCTGCTTTCAGACATAATATTATGATTACTTTAAAGGTTTTTGTTAATACAGATTTTATCCTTGCACTGAAAAGCTGAGGATGCTCTGTTTCTATTTCACACGTTCCATGTTGTAGAAAAGCCAATATACTCAGAGATTTAGGCCATCTTCTAAGGATTTCAGGTACTCCTTTGCACTTCCTCAGCAATGTTCACATTATCAGTGCTCTTAACTCAGCTTGAGGCCATGCAGAGCAAGAGAACTTTAATCAAAACCATGTAAAACCTAATCATTCTACCGATGCCGGAGTGCTGCATGAGGCTCTAGAGCCACAGGCTGAATATCATTTTCCATATTATCACATAAATAACTCCCTAAACACCCTTTAAAAGTAAAGGTGAGAAGGGGGTGAGGGAAAAAACGAGGGCCTACTGTGGGATATGAATCTGTAAAATGAACTTTTGTAGACTTTCCTCCATTGCTTGTAATGGAGAGAAAGGTAAGTTTAGTAGCTCAACAGGCAGGAACTTCTGATGGATACAGATGTGGAATTTCCCCAGATCTTTTTTTCTGCATAAAGACAATTGTATAGTAATAAGGTGGGATGTGCTATCTACATATCTGCTGGCTTTACGTATCCTCTGGTATGCTGCAGCCAACAGAGGCAGCAGTTTGCAGAGCAGTTTCCACCTTTTTGTTCTGGATTATCAGGGTGCTTCTTGTGGGAGGACTGCTGGAAACTCTGTAAGGAACTTGAGAGTGCCTCTTGCTGCAGGGAGAGGATAGCTAGAGGAGGCTGCTGCTCCTAGTAAGTTCTGTCAGTCACATCTAATCAAAACGTGCACTGAGCTTTTCTTCCAGCTAGCTCCTGACTAGAGAAAGCCAGACACCCTTTCATTGGATATGAAGGAGAAGCCCATAAAAGCACCACTCTCACAGGCAGCCAGCTGAAAGAGCATCTTGCACAGTGCCTCACACAGAAGGGGGCCAGAAGCTCTGCTGAGGACAGTGTGTGTGTGCTCAATGGTGGTAGTGGCATGCCACGCTGCACGGTTCCTAGCTCCAGCTGGAGCTGTCCCTGATGTATGGAGACTTGAGTCAGATCTCACCCTGGAGGGAAGACGGAGCTCTCCTGATCTCCAGCTGCAAGAGTGCTGGAAGCTGCCATTACCATGTAATGAAAATGCAGGAAGATGTCAGCAAGCTGTGCTGGCATTACTAGAAGTGATGAATGAGGGACAGGTTTGATCTTCTCTGAGACCCTGCAGGTATAAGCCTGATTCTCGAAGGAGGAGCAAGGAGAGTCAGTGCTTACTGATCTGGAAGATGGAAAGTCATATGATGATGAAGGCTGGAAGTCTGCAACTTTTGGCATCAAGAGGAAGGCTTCTGCTCCACTGTCAGCTCTGCAACTACCAGTTCAGTGCCACGACAACAAAAAAGGTTCCTGGAGCTCTCAAGCATCCAGCCGAGCTTGAGCCCTGCAGCAACACCAGAGGAATGTGGCATTTTATCACTGGGCAGAATTCTGCTGCTAGAGACAGAGCTCCTCATGTGTGAACCTGACCTCTGTTCAAGATCTGCTGCTTGCCAGGGGCTTGGAAATTGGGGAGTGACTGCCAAGGGTTGTCTGTTCCTTAGTGTACTACCTGCTGCTGATCTCCACTGTGGACACCAAAGATATTGCCAAGTGACATGTGGAGCGTAACAGCCATGACTACATGACAACAGAGACTGGATTTTTACAATTGTTGTGCACTCTTTGAGAATCACTGTTTGGAAGAGACGAGACCAGGGGATCTTGCCTTTGGCAGGACAAGCATTAGGCTAAGCAATCTAGTGAATTCAGGGGAGAGAGAGAATGGAATTGATCTACATTCAGGTACAGAATTGATGGACCATGTTAGTAAGCAAAGGCAATGTAGAAAAGAGAGATCCTGAAACAAACAAAACAATGCTAGTGGAGGCCCATCTCAAGTGTATGCACACAAATAAGGACAGTGTGATTTTTTACATCCTTTCTGTGAAATCAGCACTGCTGGATTCCCATCTGAAATGCAAGCATACTAACACACTTAGCACAGGAAACGAATGAGAGGAAAGGGAGGACTTCATGCAGGTGCAAAGCTATAACCTCACTGGAATCACAGACGTATGCTGGGTTAGTTCACAAATCAGGAGTGCTATAATTGGTGCATACAGATTCTTTAGGAAGGACAAGCTGGTATGGCAAGGAGAAAGTATTGCGCTTTTTGCAATAGAGTGGTAAGAATACATGGATTTCTGCCAGGGGATGAGTGATGGGTCACC
Source organism: Lagopus muta (assembly GCF_023343835.1). NCBI lineage: Eukaryota > Metazoa > Chordata > Aves > Galliformes > Phasianidae > Lagopus > Lagopus muta. The sequence continues at coordinate 31,315,156 of NC_064435.1, forward strand.
TGATAGTTCATGGGTGGGGATTAGAGGGTAGACCAGTACAAGTAATGTTGTGATGGGTGACTCCTACAGATAGCATGATGAGGATGAAATAGATGAGGCCTTTTTCAAGAACTGGAAGAAGCCTCATTATCCTAGGCCCTGATCCTCATGGAGGACTTTAACTATCCCAGTAACTGTTGGAGGTGAAACACTGCAGGGCGCGAACAGTCCAGGAGGTTTCTGGAGTGCATCCGTGGTGAATTCCTCATGATGTATGAGGTAAAAATTAAAAGAGCCACGTTTGTTTAGTTTGGAGAAGAGGAAGCTGAGTAGGGATAGGGAGTTTACTGTGGACTTCATTTAATGTGATGTATTTTTAAAGAAAACAAAGTCAAAGTCTTCTCAGCAATGCACAACAAAACGTTGAGAAGCAATGGACATGTGTTGCAGCAGGAGAAATTACAGTTACATATATGAGAGAAAAACCCTTCCAGAATGGGTGGTCAAATACTGGAGCAGACTGTCTGGAGATGTTCTGGAATGTGCATCTTTGAAGATACCAAAATACCCTGGACAGTGCCTGAAAAAGATGGTATAACTTCAGAGTTCGACCCTGCTTTTGTCACTGCACTGGACCAGATAACCTCTAGGATCTTTTCCAAGTCAAGACATTCTATAATTTTATGAAAATGTTACACAAGAAAATGCATTTCTAGGCCTTAATAATTCCCTATAACCGCGTTAAACTGTAAACAGGAAAGCAAAGTAAGTGCCCACTTTCTGCATTCATAAAGGCAACTTAGCTCAGCCCTCCAAGGCCCTATAGCTGGAGGCTTATTGGAGCCAGTATTATGGCTTTCCTCTTTCCGTATAAACATGTTTTTAGAACTTGACACAAAGTTCAGGGACAATAAGAATGGGCTGCTTATTCACAGTTGTTTGAACTTGAAATGTGCTGCTAACAGAAGAAAATGTATTTTGCTTTATAATTGAAACAAATCAGTTACACGTATTAATGAAAAGTCAGTCTTCATATGAAAGGTCATCACACACAAAAAAAGGAAAGCATGTTTTAATAAGGAGCTTTTAAGAGGAAGAAGTACTTTGCTGCGTTTTTGAGTGGTTCTAGTATTGTTGCAGTGGATCGAGCTTTTGTCCAAGCTTTCAGAATTTGGGGCTTTTGTATATTATTATAAAGTAGGTACAAGTTATATGTCATAAAGGAGAAAACATTCCTCATATGTGTATGTTTTTCCAAGGAAAAAATCTCCGGTGTGTTAGAAGAAACACTAAGGAAAGTTCCTCAGGCAGACCAGACTATCGAATATGAAACTAATTTCCTTACCTGCATAAAATATAATTAAAGGATTTTTTTTTTCAGAATTTTCTGTTAAAAGATTATTATTTTAGCATTAATTACATAAAACTATCTGTTGTAGATTACTTTTTTGTGGTGTTTTTGGGGAATGCATTTTCTCTGTAGAACTCGCTGATGTACACAAGCTCTTAGGTTTGTTGTCATGCTCCTTTGGCAGAACCTTCCAAAACCAAGAATGGCTTGCTGACTCTTCATTCCCTGCTAGCAAGGGACAGGTGTCAGAGTAGGGAGCTTGAGTTGGGTTAGCTATTTCTGTTACTGAAAATAGAGATGTTGGAGTAGATGTGAATAAGGGTACTGCTTTCTCTGAGGTATAACTGTGTTAGTTCATAGGAAACTTGAGCTTGACTTGTGAGGCCCCATCTGGAGTACTGTGTCCAGGTGTGGAGCCCTCAGTACAAGAAAGACATTGAGATTTTGGAAAGGGTCCAGAGGAGGGCGACTAAGATGATCAGGGGGCTGGAGCACCTCCCCTATCAGGACAGGCTGAGGGAGTTGGGCTTGTTCAGCCTGGAGAAGAGAAGGCTGCGGGGTGACCTCATTGCAGCCTATCAATACCTGAAGGGAACCTACACCCAGGAGGGGAGTAAACTCTTCAAAAGGGCTGACAACAGCAGGACTAGGGGAAATGGTTTTAAGTTGAAGGAGGGAAGATTTAGGTTAGATGTTAGGGGGAAGTTCTTTACTAGGAGAGTGGTTAGGCCCTGGAACGGGCTGCCCAGGGAGGTTGTGGATGCCCCGTCCTTGGATGTGTTCAAGGCCAGGTTGGACGGGGTCCTGGGCAACCTGATCTGAATGTGTATGTTTGGTGGCCCTGCTAGGCAGGGGGGTTGGAACTACATGATCCTTGGGGTCCCTTCCAACCCGGGTGATTCTGTGATTCTGTGATTCTGTGAAAACTTTTCAGTTTTTTGCTTTATCTTTCAGTGCCTTTCAAACATATGCAAAACAACAAACTCTGCCATTATGCTTGGAATTTTTTTCTGGTGCAAAAAGGGAAACCAATGGGTGGTGATTTATGCTTTTCTTTCAGCACCTGCAAAAAAGTTTGGCTACCTTGGTGCTGGAGGAGAGCTTCTCCCTATGCTTTGTTATGCTTTTGGAAGAGAAGTCTTTAACCTCTGCGACAATTTCAATGCTTGAACTTCAACTAGAGGCCAGAAATATGTTGTCTAGGTCCTTCACTCTCTTCCATCTGACTTTCTCTCTGCTAAACTGTGCAGGCTTGTTGTCCCTGTGGGAGGGTCTTTGTGTTCCTTCTTTCTCTGTGCCACTTGCTCCTGGGGCTGGTGTTGCCTCCCAGATGTAACTTCCACAGGAGTTTTCAGTTCTCCTAGGCCTAATTCTCTCAAGGCTTAGGCCAGGAAGACAGCAGCACGAGGCTGCTGACTTGGAACACTGCTCAGCTTGTTGCAGAGGAGTGGAAATGGGGGGTGAAGAGCTGGTGTGCATGTAGGAGCTGCCTTGCTGGTCAATTTTCATGTATTTGAGAGGGCTTACTCTGTGAGCAAAAACAATGTTGTAGTCCTAGCTACCATTCTATATTGCATACAGTGGATGGTTAAAATCTGTAACTTATATTGCTGCTTTCTAACACATAGAAAGGCATTAACTTGTTCATGACTTCTTTACAGGTATCACTGCCCAGTGCCTAAAATTTTCTATGTCCAGTTAACTGTTGGCAACAGTGAGTTTTTTGGTGAAGGAAAGACTCGCCAAGCTGCTAGACATAATGCTGCAATGAAGGCCCTACAAGCTCTCCAGAATGAGCCTATTCCAGAAAAATTACCTCAGGTTTGTGTTTCAGAAAACATGCCATTCCTAACCTTCATGTTTTGGTACCATGTTCAACAATCTACTTACTAGTTTTTCAGTGTCTAATTTTAAGTGTTCTGTTTTCATATTAGCCCTAAAGGCAGAGAAGAAATGCAAAGAAATCATTAGTGTTGTTTCTTTCTTTATAACTGCACACCTAACATAGAACAAGACTTCAACAGTGAAAATAAGCAGGCATTTGAAGATGAAACTGTCCTCAGTGTAAGAGTTTATCCCAAAGTCCCGCAGCATGAACTCCCAAGGGTTTATACCAAAAGTCAAGAAAATGTCAATGTAATCAGTGTCTTCATGAAGAATTAATATTAAACAACTGTCGTCCACGAATGTGGTCTTAAGTGACATGTTGCCAGTGTACCTAGGAACATGGCTGAGGTCACTGACGTCTACTGCAAAGCTGTCTGATGGTTTTAGTCTTTCAGCTCTTTGTTCCCTTTTTGAATAATTAGCTTTCTCGGTGCTGTGTGTGTAAGTGCTGTATATTGCTACTGCAAAACAAAAATCATTTTAAAATAAGTTGGCAGAAAAATTAGAGTAATCTTGGCAAATTGAAAGTGCAAATGAAACCAAAATTATTTTAAAAACTGAATAATAAAATTGCTCAGTCAGATAGGCGAAAAATAATGCATCAGGAGACAATCTTTTTTTCTTATCTTAAATGCAGAGGATAGTACATAGTATAAGAAAGTAAATAATATATGTAAATAATCTGGATGCATACCTGGTTTATGTACAGAGATTTAATAACCTTTGTGTGTATGATATTTACCTAAGAAAAGTAATAATATCTTTAACCTTCATGTCTAATTGGATCTATGTAGTGTCTATTTCGATGTGCAGGCTTTTAGGAGATGTCACCATGGCAAATGGAGTTTCCTAAATTCTTGCAGCGTTCTGTATTGCTGTCCCACTCATGAGCTAAGGAAGTAACTTTATTCTCCTCTTCACCTCCATGAAGGTGGTGAAATTGAATCAAATCCACGACTAACTAAGAGAAAAATTAAAGGAGGACTGTCAAAAGAGAATAACGTGTGTTGGGTGTGTTAGGAGTTGCGTGGTAGTGATAAGATCTGTGGGAGTGCTGTGACATTCTGGTGCAGCAGCTGAAGGCCGTCTGGGGTGCTGTAGGATCTCAGTAGCAGATGTCTGTGGGCAGGAAAATGAATGAAGTTCCAAGGAAAGCCTGTGTATCTTAGTCAGGCTGAGGCTACTGGTTGTAGGTAGGAACGATGAAAGATCCTCTTTGTCTCTTAAGTGACTCTGGACTACACAGAGATGAATTATATGGGGTTAGGTGCATCTACCCCAAGAAGTGCAGGTTAAGGTGGAATTTAGGGCCTCATATTGCCAAGGATTGGGCTCTTCTCTGCTGCTGGTCATGTGAATTGCAGAGTGGAGGGATGTGCCCTCACCATAGGGTTGCACCAGCTTTGTAGAGCTCTGCTTCCTTTAGCAGAACGGAGATGCTGGGATCAGCCAAGGAAGATGTGAGATTCCCCATGCCTTACACATGGATCAGTGCAGTACGCGAGTATGACTGGTTCTGATTGCTTGACTGGTGGAGCTCCCCTCTTCTCTGGCCAGTGCCAGATTGCTTCTGATGAGAGCAGGAAAGGGAGGAGATAGGCCTGCTGAGACCAGGCTGGCCCTGCATCCCACTGGTGAGCCTCACTGGAGTGGGGTCTGTGTAAAATAGCACGCTAAGTAGGTCTTTAACTCTGATCTTCAGAACCCTGTTTGCTTAATGAGGCTTCTGTATAGTCTTTGTTCATCTTGATGCCCACATTTATTTACTTCTTTTTTAACCGCATTAAGGATAAAATCCCCCATCAATATTAAACTGTTAAAGAATATTACCATCTTAGTGCTTCCTTGAGCAAATATATGGAAAGCGTGAGGTGAGTAGAAGCAAGAAACGATCAGCAAGCAGAGCAGGAGCGTAGGTGAATCTGAAACTGCTTACATAAAAGAGCTATTGTGTGTCTGCCAAAGCACCTTACTATCGCATAGATTTGAGGCTAAGAAAGGCCTTACAATTAAAGTGTCAGCTCTGGAATGAAGATCAAATTTAAATTCAAAGTACTTGGGACACTCCTGAGCATATTTTATCTTCCTGAAGGTGAGGAAGTTCCAGCTAGTCACTCCACTGTTCTTGGTGAAAGGATATGCAAGGGCTGAAATTTTGAGGGTGGAGGGGATATTCAGTGATTTTCAGTATTAATTCTGTATGGCTCTGTATTATTTTATATTAACTATGCCAGTGACTACTGTTCCCCCTTTCAGATATAAAATAAATTTGGTGCGAAGCTGAATGTAGCTAAATTCACCTAGCTATTCTGTCTAATCAGTATTTTCTTATCTTTGCTAAATCTAAAAACAGCTATGAAAAGTCTCTTCCCTCTATGTATTTAGAGATTATGCTTAAGTAATTTTAAATCTTCTTGTAGAACTAATGGTTTCCATAATGTCCTGGTGTAAATTTGTTTTCTTTCCAACCAGCTGTTCATCTGTGTGGCTTTTTTTGTCTGCCTTTCAGATTTTCAGTTTATAAAACACAGACTTAATTGAATACCATATTGTGTAAGATTTTCACTAAAGTTGTTTACAAAATAATGTTACTCCACTATTTGTTTGACATTCTGTCTACCCGAAGATACATTTTCGGTTTTTAATATTGTCCTTTTAACTCCATTCAGCTGATTATTCTCAGCAAGTCTGAGTCTTTCACTGAATCAATGCTTTGCCTGTCCTGTAATGATGCACATTCTTAATTTCAGTAGTACTTTGCATTTCATTGTGTGAAATGAGCTAGAAGTCCTACATAATTTCATTCTAACTCCCCTTGTTTCTGCTTTACACTGTACCCTTTCTTTTCAGCAGGTTCTGCAGACCTTTATCAGTTTTGTCTTGTATGTAGCTGAAGATCAGTGACAGGGATGTAAATTGCTTTTACGGAGTCAAGCATTTAGTGAGACAAAAAATGCTTCAAAGACTGTGTATTGTACCACTGCTGGTGTATTTCTGGTCTTCCTTTTTATTACATATGGTATATATTAAGAGATAAGAAATGATAGATACAATATTGGTAAATTCCCTTGTTATTCTGAAGAACTTGTTACTTTTTACTGTTATTTTAACTTCAGTATCTGGATTTTGTAGCTGTGCTGGTGGCTGAAGATTTACATCAGGCTTGATTATGTAAGATGGGAGCTCTGCAGGAATCCACCTAGTTCATCCCAAACTTCTTTGATGTTTACCTCCAGTAATAAAAAATTAGGAGTCTGGCCAAAATTACACGTCTGTTGAGAGATCCCAGTTTGAAGCATTCAGGGTACTGCAGTGTGAAAGTAGCTGGAAGATCAACCTCTGTAAACTAAGTAAAATGTAGCCTAGGAGAGTGACACCAAAAGGCAGCAGTTACACGAGATGATATCTGTCCCTGTGCCAGTGGTTGTCTGAAAAAAATAGCGTTTAACCTAAAGTGCAAAGCAAAGCCAAATTTTATGCAGGATAATGTTTGCGTGTGCCTTTTGTTGTTTTATCTCTAATCCTCTTTGTTTGTTATGTTCCTATGGATAAATAAATAGCTCTCTGTGTTGAGCAAGCTGTTCTCTGTCACTACCTTTTCATACTGGTCATTAATTCCCAGAGGGAAGCCGACAGAGGGGCCGCTAAACAGCTGGACCTGCTGGGGACACCTGTAACCTGGTGACCCAGTCAAAGCACAGGAGGGTTCACTCTATCCCTTCTGACAGAAGTACTGTCTTCAGTCTTTCTTGAGAAGTACAGGAGACTTTGTCCTTGCTTAGGAGGGGCACCCACAGAGAGGCTGTTAAGCGGGTCACAGGGTCTTTAATACTTGTGTTCAAAGCTTGTATTCAGATGATAATTAGCCATGCCATTTATAAGACTAAAACCCATGGAAGTTGTTTTGCCCTCTATCATTGGTTTATAAAATAACGTGTTTGTGTTCGTTTGATATGAAGCATAACTGCTTCATATCTGGCTTCACAGGTCAGTGAGTGGCTGGTAATGGGGCGCTGAGGTGGGGTACCCAACACTGATTCACAGTGTGATGGAAGAACGCAAAAATGACAGAGAATTTATTATTGTTGTGTACTTTTCATTTTCAGAATGGAGAAACAGGAAAAGAAACAGAAGAAGACAAAGATGCAAACAAGTCTGAGATCAGTGTTGTGTTTGAAATTGCTTTGAAGCGCAATATACCTGTCAGTTTTGAGGTATGTATTCCATATTACCTGTTTGCTGAGAAAGTATTGAAGAATCCAGCACTGAAACTCAACATGGTTAACAATGACACTTAAATTCATGTAAATTATAAATAAATATCTTTGGTACAATCATAGAATATTCTGAGTTGGAAGGGTCCCAAAAGGCTCCATGCAGGAGCACCCAAAATTCAAACCCTATGTATGATGGACATAGTGACTAGAAGGATACTGTGAGAAACAGTATCAAGAGCTTTGCCGAAATACAAAAAGAAAACATCAACTGGCTTCCTTCCCTTCATCATCTAGGTGCGTAACTATCATAAAAAGACACTGAGTTTGTTAAGCATTCACCTTGTGATCCTGTGTTGCCTATGACCGATGGCCAGATAGTCTTTCAGGTGTTTTTCCGGAATTCCTAGAATAGTCTCTACAATTTTTCCAGGCACCAAAATAAGACTGACAGGGCTGTCCTCTGGAAGATTAAGATTCAGTCCCTGGAGTGGTATGTTGGTATCTATAATGATTGATTTGTATCAGTACCTGAGAAATTGAGCTTCTACTACAGAGTGAGACATTCTTTCAGAAAAAGTATAATGCCAATATTTGGCTGGAAACAAGTAAATTGCAGGAAGGCAGTTCATGCATTTTCTGTATAATATTGTGGGATCAGAATTAGTGGCCACACTCAAACTGACTTCAGATAATCTTCAAAATAGAGTTAAATGAAGTCTTGGCTTTAACTGCAAGTGTTCATGCTGTACAAAAGTTCCCAGTAAGAGACTTTGCATGCAGTGTTCTGTTTTCAGAAAGTCAAGGCTTCCTTTCAGTCTTCCACACTGTTTGACACCTGATCTATCTCTACTTAAGCCTCAGTCTACAAATCTACTTCTTATACCTTTGTTTACATTAAGTAATTGAGAATTTTTTTTGCTGCATTCATTGAACTACCTGGGGGATTGAGTGACAACAACAGCAGAACTTTTCCAATGAAAAAGTTTTTACACAAACTGTAAAAATCTAACCTTATGGTGGTAGAAGCCACCAGACTTCCAAGCTGTTTGCCAAGCTGTTTTTTTTTAAATTTTGCTTTTTTAATGCAGAAAAAGTGGATGTATTGTTACACATTTACACTGAGCAAATGTGAAGGACATGGGAAGTGCCTTCACTGGTGATGGTTATTTTCTCGAGGCCTTTTTCATCTTGACATGCATGAACATATTTGCATGTTAAAAAAACATATTCTTAAGTGACGTGCTGTACTGCATGCTTTATGCAGTTACTGATTTTTTTGGCCAGTACTCATGGTTTGGCTGATGTCAACTGAGCTACTTGGTCCTTATTGGAAATTTGAGAAATCACTCATAAGCTAGACAAGGGAGCCAAAGATACTGAGTATTGATTTTGACAAAGAAATTCCTTGGTATAACAAATTTGTATGTATTTCATATATGGGGAATATAACTGCAAAAAAAAAAAAAAGTATAATATGGACTAATTGGAAAGTTGAGAAAGTCTCAAGCATAAAACTGGAGTCTGGGGGTGTTGGCTTATCAATTTGCAACCGCATGGAAAGAATGTAATTCCTGTGTATGATCAATGCAATGGAAAAACATGCCTGTGTTTCAAAAAGGAAGAGAAGAATTAATGCTTCAGTTTTCACACAAGTTATTTTCTACCTTAAGTATTTAAAAATATTTGGAACAGTTCCACAGAAATCAGTACAGTAAAATACAGAGAGGTGAATGGTCACAGATCAAAGAATAGCTTGGATGTTGGAATGGAAAGAGGCGTAGTGCTTTGAATACGTTCCTAACTTTGTCCCCGTGTTTCAACTTATTTAAGGGAGAGCATTTGGTAAGGAGAGAATGAAGGAAGAGACACTTAGTGCAGAAAAAGTCTAATGTGTCCTTTGCCAAAGAATGTTAACAACATTGAAAAAAGACATTTTTTTGCTCTCCTGACAGGTTTTGTGTTATTTCCTGCCCTTAAATCTGAGTATAAGTGACACTTTAAGATAGAATTTTGATTTAACTTGGTACTAGCTTGTATTTCAGTAAGTCTGCTAAGCAATTATGGATAATCCCCAGGATCTGATGTTTCTAATAGGATTTTATTTACAAATGGTTTTGTGTTATTCCAGGCAGGCATCAAAGCTTTCTCCAGCTTGTTTTTGTGCGATGGCTATAAAATGATCTGCCTTCTCTTCATCTGACGAAGCTTTAGCAAATGTTCCAACAGTGCTGTGTTATGCAACTAATTAATGGTCATAAAGATATGTAAAGTTCTATGTAAACACATTCTCAGAATTGCATAAGGGGTGGAAAATAAGAAGAGCATGCAGAACCCAGGAGTTCTCTTTTTTTAATGTAACTGTTCAAACTATGCATGGTTTCATTCCAGCTGCTCTGACAGTGTGCTAGGTGCTTGTTCTGTTTGTCCTGTTTTGTATAATGTTTTATATTTTAAATTTTAATTTAATTTTAATTGCCTTGGGGCATTAGGAAGAGTTTTAAAGAATTTCTATCAATTAAATTGCTAGCTACAATAAAGCCATTCAGTTCTGATAATAATAATAATAATAATAATAATAATAATAATAATAATAAAAGCTTCATAACACACCTGCCATGGATGTATCCTTACTTACCCTTTATTTGTCAACTTTTCAGCCACTATACAACTCTAAAGGCTTATGTGGGCAAAATGAGCAATTTTTAAGGAGAGGTACAAAGCTGCTAGGAATTGTCAGAACAGTTCTAAGATTTTACCTCCAATTTCATCTTTTAGCATGAACTGAAATCTTCCTGCATTGGTTCTCTAGCACCATGGGTGTTTTTTATTTTCCAAACTTGTTAGTATTGAATTAGGTTGGCTTGGAAGACAAAACTGAAGTCAACAGAGTTAGAAGAACTGTGTAGAAATGGTCCAGTATTCACACCAGGCATCTGATGCCTTAGGATGTTTCAGACTGTTGTTTTATTTCCCGAATTGTTTCTGGTCAAAATGAGGTGAAGGCTCAGTGTTTTGAGCTAGAAGCAGAGCAGATTGATGCTTCTGAAAGGTTGAGAATGTTCTTGGCGAGGAGTTTTGTGCCCATCTAGCTCCTGGTCTCCTGGGCATTAGTCTTTCAGACTGGGTGATGAATGTACTGAGTAGCTCTCATTCGTCTGTTTTAATAAACCATCCAGACTCTTTTTATTTTAAATTGGAAAAATCTGACATGTCAGCCCACACAAGCACATGGAAATATATTGGTATTTTCTAAATAATCGTAGATATAGGTGACATGTTTTTACTGACCTGTTCTTTGTCTTGTCTGTTATTTTTTTTTAATGTCCATTTAATCTTGTCATTGTCTTTTGATTTTTATACCTGTAGTCTCTTTAATAATTGAAGCAGCATTGCTCTTTCATTGTAATTGGACTGCTGTTTTTCATTTGTCAGCATGATTCATTAAATTGAGCCAAATTCACTCTTGATGTAACTTGACCTTAGATGAGTTTTGGCCCCATGTGTTTTCTCTTGCTGGAATTATTCTTTAAATCAGTGGAACAGAGAAGAAAAGTGTATTGAACTGTCACCCTTAATCAAATTCTCAGCTTTAAATTAGCCATGATTTGATCCATAGGTCGTATCTTTCAACTGAGGAAATGGTTTAATGTACTAATGCATATAGTGTTCTTGGAGAGCAAAGGCTGAATTTCTTTTAAGTGTTTTGTGTGCCTAGGCTTATAGAACAACTGTTTGAAATCATGTGGAATAAAAAGATCTAAAATCTGAGGTTAACAAAAAAATGTTGTTAGGTAAATATTTTTTTGCTAAATTACCAATTTTGGATGTTTAGCTTGATCCAGATCCCATCCGAATTCTATGGGGTTCATTCCATTGACAGTACAGACTTTTTTCATATACTTACTAACAAAGAAACAGTTTTGAATGTTTTCCAGGCAATTATTTACCTTGTGCCACATGCTTAGATGTTTCAAAGATGAAAATTACAGCAGAATACATTGGTTTTATATTCATGCACATGAAAATATAATCAGGTTTTATATTAAAATTCTTTTCCATATATATACTTTTGCGTGCATTTATATATATATATGAGAAAACTTATATAAAACTAATATTTAAGGATCTCAGCAATTATGTTTGTTAAGCAAGTTACGTTGTCCTTTTTCATCTGGTCAATATTTACATTGTTGTATATTTTATTAATGTCCTGCATTGCATATAAGTAGAAACACCTATATAATGCCATTAATAAGACCACAAAAAGATTAAGGACTCTAGTAACATTAATTTAGCCTTACTATTTACAGCTGGCGTGTTGTAAGATTTGGATAGCGCTGTGCAGTAGTCAGTTAGGGTGCATACTAATGACAAAGGAAAGGGCAGTGCTGAAGGATGTAGTGCAGGAACATAGCTCTACTGTGCCTGCAGTGGAATGACCCTGGGTGTTCAGCTTCCCTGGTTTAGGCTGGGGGCCATGAAGGCACGGCCGCTTCTCACACTTCACCTTCAAGTGAAGCAGTGCTGAAAACACTTCTGAAATCATTACCCTGAATCTGAGAGTGGGAACACTCCCGGACTGCAGTGTAAGCGTTGCATGCTGGTAAAGATGCTGCCTTATTCTGTGAAAATGTGGACAAAATGCAGACAAAGTGGTCTGTTAGTCTTCATTTTGTGTCTTTTTATTGAGATATGCTGTGATAATTGTGTTTGCTGGGTGAAAATGCCACAAAAAAGAGTTTAAAAAGAAATACAAGCCTAGGGAGGCCTCATTACAGTGTAACTGCAAAACTAAATAATGCAAGGGACATGACCTTGATAAAAAGAACTTTAATACAAAACATGTTTTAATAATACTAAGGTTGAAGGTTCCAGTCCATTAAAAATACAGTTATTGCACCAAGAAGGGCCTAGCACCCTTACCTCCCTTCTCTTGCACTCAGGCATTATACTTCTTCAGTGGATGGTTTGATGTTACTGTACCTACTGAAAAACATATATTTGTATTGCTTTTGAAGACAATGGAGAGATGTGCCTGTCAGATGCTCTAATCTCTCCTTGCACACATTACATGTACCAAAGATTAAATTAGGTAACTGCTTCCGCCCATCAAACAAAATAACTGAACCTTCTCCCAGATGAGGTCTCTAATTCCGGATAGACATTATCCAGACCAGTAAGTGTTGCGTACATGAATAGATGGCTGCCTTAGCACGTGCAGTACTGTGGTCTGTTGGTAACTACATCCTACCAGCATTGCCTCCTAGGAGGATACCTGTGCATGGAAGAGTGTAGACAGAAAAATACTAAACAAAGGTGCACCATTCAGAACTTCTCAATTTTATGTTTTCATATTACAACTTTTAGTAGTGGAGGAGTACTTCAAATGCGTTTTCTCATTGTCTTTCATCTTGTGTATATTTGGAAATGGATGAATGAATTAAAATTTCCATAACCAGTTTCTGTGTGAGTGACGGTGCTTTTCTTAATCATTCCTTTCTGGTGAGAGGGACAGCTGATTGTCGTGGAGACAGTGCTATGGCAGCCTTTCTAGTGGGTATGATGTCTCTGAGCTGTGTGCTCTGGCAAGGTAAGAGCTAAGAGCAGGCAGTACTGTCTGCAGCTCGGATAATGTCAAAATTTTGGCCTTTAGGGATGGAAGTTTGGAACCATGTATGAATATTCCAGATTCTAATGATAATAGAAGAAAATGGTCAACATATTCAAACAGTGCTGTGTAAGCACAGTTTTGAATATGTTGTATGGAGAGAAAGATTGATGGACCTTCATGAATTGAAATTCTTTAGTATGGGAAGTGCCTTGCAAGAAGACAGCAGCAGCCTTGTTTTAAATATGCGTTACTGCTGTATACTGTGTAACATATATTTTGAAAATGCACGTCTACTGTATTTTCTGTGAAACACTGTATATGATGGTTAGAATCATGTTATCCTATCAGCCTTCATTTTCTATCCTCAAACCTGGCACTGCCATTAAGACTCATCTAGATTTTGTGAAAACCCATCTAAATGCTTCCGAGTAGGAGAAGGTATTATATTCATTGGTATTAAGTATGTTGCACAAAAATATAAACATTAGATTATAGGATGATTTGACTCCAAACACTTTTGTTTAAAAGGTGATAAAAGAAAGTGGACCTCCTCACATGAAGAGCTTTGTCACACGAGTTACAGTAGGAGAATTCACTGCAGAAGGAGAAGGGAACAGTAAGAAGCTCTCAAAGAAACGTGCTGCAATGTCTGTCCTTCAAGAGCTGAAGAAGCTTCCTCCTCTTCCTGTGATTGAAAAGCCAAAACTGTACTTCAAAAAACGTCCAAAAACAATATTGAAGGTATGTGTCTACCCTTGTCAGAATTAAGAATACTTGCTGGGAGAGAAACAGTTACTCAGATTTTAAGTCAGTAAAGGCTCATTTGCCATTTTATGTCAATATTGTTACTAATTTGTTTGTATCTCATACCTTACTTATTTATTTAATTCTGACAATGCTGTGAAATTCTCCAATGCAATGGCTTGTAAGGAGCTGTCTCTTAACTGAGCTCACATCACAGCAAGAGTTAGTTCACGTGTAGTGGAGGATTGAAGCCTCCAAGCAACTCTGCACATTCACAAGGATTTTTAGCATCATCTCCTTTGAGAGGCCTCATTGGAATAATGCTTTATCTCAACTCTTTCCTCCTCAGAGAGAGTATATGAAATACTACTGAGTATATGAAATACTACTGATCTGGAGAAGTGCTGTACAGTCCAGCTTCTTCCCTCATTGAGCTGGATTTGGGAGTTTCCTGCTTTCAACAGCAGTCTGTTTTGATTCTGGAGAGATTTAAAAGAAATGCAAGAGTTTGTTCCCATCTCAGCCTAGCATGTCACTTGTCATACTTTCTTCGTTTCATGTGCCTTTGTTAAGGTTAGCATTTGTTTGATAACGTCCTTCAGCTCTCAAAGAGGTTGAAAATTTTCTGGAGACCAATTCAAGGAGGACTTGTAGGCTTTGAACTATCTCTCCGTTAAAGTGTATGCAATCCTAGAAGATGTTGATGTGCTTTTTGCTGAACCAATGAGACATCACTTTAGGGTCTCTGGAATCTTCTAAGATCAAGTTTCTTAAATGGTGCTTTTATTCCTGGTGGCAGATTTATTGCTACTCAGAGAATTGAGTTATCCTGCAGTGACTAGCCCTGGTTTGTGTACTCATCCTCAATATGAACAGAAACAAAAGACCATCTGAAGTAATCAATCCTCCACTTGATCTAACAAAAGCAGCCATAGAGTGTCCATATATTTATGATGCATCACTTCATTGTCTCAGCACTGTGCAGCTAATCGGATTAACCTGTCATCTTTTCAGTCCTTGTGAAGATGCTTTGCAAGTGATCAAAATCTTCTAAGTGATATCTTATTTTAGGAAGTATTATTTTGTGAGGTAATAGTAAACATTTTGTACATGACTTTTCATCGTCTGGCATGTTGGGCTTAGACCTGTGCAAAATAATACTGCTTGAAGTATATGTAAAGCATACTTAGCCGTTCAAACTTGTGTTAGATTAGTGATGATCATGGAGAGTTGGGCTGTTAGTGCCTGGTGTTACAGTCACTTTTGTTCCCATAGTATGCAGCCTCCAGACAAAAACTACAGGAAATAGCAGGGAACCTTCACATCTAAAACCTATGCTTTGGAGTCATGTTTTAGGGCTTAAATTTCATCTCTGTTTCTGAGAGGGAGGAAAAAAAAACCTCTTCAAGTTTTCTGGATTTGATAACAATTGTGACGATACGCAGCTTTTGATGAAATGCACAGCTATGTCCATGGCTTGTATTATGTTAGGTGAGGTAACGTCACACCAGGATGATGTGAAGTTTTAAATATAGCTTGAATTCAGTCCTCATTGAGTATTATTGAGAAGGGTACTAAAATAAATAAATACACAGAAGTGTGACCATTTGAAATCTTCATCCTAAGTACATAGAGAGCAGATTTGTGCAGGAACAACCATCTTGTTTAAGCAAATACTCTGGAGACTGCAAAATCGTAAATAACATGAGTTGTTTCTTAATCTTCCTTATTTTGTTTGCCCTCAAAGCAGGACAAGTGATTTCCCAAGGAAATCTAGGTTAATTAGGTAATTAGCTCCTACTGAAATTCGTGGTCTATAATTCTCAAAAACCGCTAGGCAAAAAATAGCATTAAAAGTTATTAATTCAGAACCACCAACATCAATGCAGCTTTAAGGGTCTGAAGGCTGAGAGATCTGAAAAAGGCTGTTTTCTCTGGCCATCTCATTTTGGTACATTTTGCTCAAGAAGGATGCTAAGGGTGTAACCAAGTAAAAACCTCTTATTTCACCATACACCATTTGCCATTACAGTCTTGAACTGAATTATCCAGAGTTGGTGATGTTAGAAATAGACATTAGTGAAAATAACCTGATTGTGTAGGAAGCTGTTGGCTTTTGAATATGAAGTCTTCTGAAATGCTTTTCTTGTGTCCGTTCCTTTTAGTTTAACCTGCATGTATTTTGAGCATCACAAAGAATGACAACAATAACTCCTGTATGCTTGTGCATATATTTATGAGCCTGTATCTCATGTCGCGCACTTTATTTAGACTGCTCTCCCTTTGTCTCTGACTGGCTTCTTGCCCACACAGCTGCCCTTGTGCATGACATTGTCTTAATTCTTTCACCTTCATCTTCTCTAACAACTTCAGCGATAACGCTATAAGGATTCGCCGCACAGCTTTCTTAATATCATCTCTTAGTTTCTTGACCACTTGTTTGCTTGTTTGAGAAGCTCAAATAAGCACAACTTTGCCTCTTCATTTGTGCTGCAAATGAAGAATAGCTTTCACAGTAACATTAAAACTATTCTACATTCAAAAGTCATTTGCATTTTTAAGTTCTTCTGTTGTGTTATGATATTCATCTGTTAAATAAAACCTCAGATGAATGTGTTTGAATCTTAAATCTCTTTTCCTTAGGTTTTACAAACCATATTTTCAAAGTTGTTTGCTTTGGGAGAGAATTCATTGTATGAATAGTAACACTAAAAGTATTTCAGAACTAATACAAATAGATTGTAGAGACTGTGGTTTTTCACCTGTCTGTGCAATCTTGGACAAAAAAAAAAATTCTGTCCATTTGTTTTCCCCTATCAGATCAGTTCTCCCATTATCTGTACATTTTGAAGTATTTTAAATACTTTGTGGGTGACTCACGGTGTGTACCATTTTTAGCTATTGGAGTTTTTCTTTGTATTTTCTAGCTTCACTGCATACAAACATTTTGAGGGTAAATTCCTCTGGCATGCAAACAGAGCAAGCTTTCTCCACTTTTAATTGCACTGTGGGATGGAAGGCAGGAATGTTGAGATGGAAATTATGAGACAAATGCACCTTCCTTTGTTATATGGCAGATCTTTTTTGTTCCCATGTAAAATCAACTCTTCTTAATGTACTGCATGTTCAGCATTCTAGCAGTCTATTTTAAGGATCCCAGGGAAGGGTTGTAGAAATAGGGCAGTGAAATATAATGGATGAATCTGTATTTTGTCCATCTCCACAAGACGTTCATAGATAGATTAAGGTGTTAGTAGCTCACCTTTGATAAATATCCATGCTACTTATAACTGTGGCAGACAGTGGGTGGTGTGAAATTTGCTTATTTCTCTTAAAATGAGTATTAGAGGTAGTAAAGCAGCACAGCATATATAATACTGATACGTAATGAAATATATCTTTTAAACCTATTTTAGACTGGACCTGAATATGGTCAAGGAATGAATCCTATCAGTCGTCTGGCTCAGATCCAACAGGCCAAAAAGGAGAAGGAGCCAGAGTATGTGCTTCTTTCTGAGAGAGGGATGCCTCGCCGTCGAGAGTTTGTTATGCAGGTACCATCTGCTGTTGTGTCTGAGATAGCGCCCTTGTTCTGTCATGCTCTAACATGAGAAAAATGGTGGCATAACACAAAAGCTGATTCCAGTGTGTTTAGCTTTTTGCTTTACAGTCAGCTATACAACTGGAGTATGAAACATAGTACCTGTGTGAACTTCTTTGCAGTTAGACTACATAATCTTTGAAGGACTCTTCCAATTGAACTACCCTGCCCTATTCCTTCTTTCTTTTGGTGGAAAGAAATAGTTAGGGCCCTATGAAAGTTTTTCTTGTAGTTACATTTTTATACTCTTATTTTTGTTTCACCTAGTGGTTTCTGGCTGCATCCCTAATGCTGCTTTTTGTTCATAATTTAAAATAAAAATACTTCCATTTTTCTTTTTGAAAGTTTTGCAGTTGTTAATCAGAGTGTTGCACTACAAGCAAGTATTTTGAAATATGAAGAATATACTCCATATTACCAAGTGTTTTGGTTTAAAAAAATTAGTACTGTAAATCTTCTAAGAATTCCTTTTAGATTTTCATCTGCTTCGGTACTTTTATTGTTATTTGAAATATGACAGAAACAGCCTTCTGACACACGTTTTAGCCTCTCCAGTTAATAGATTTGGATATAATACAGTAGGTCATCAATGTTTCTTTGATTTTTAAATTGGAACATTTGCAGGGATTTGGTGTAGCCAAACATATGATATATATTGGAATAATTTTGTGCCGTCCAGAACAGGAAACCTGAGCATGTTTTGACCTGTTGTCCACAAGCCGCACCAAAACGTCACTTCTGATCATAAGCAGAGTTTATGATGTACTAGCATTTTCTTCTCAAGAAGAAAAAGTTACATTTTTACTGAAGTCTTTAAATCTTTCCTTCGTGTCTGTCTAGACAGGCTAGCAGTCTTTGTTTCCTTGGATCTCAGTGATAACAATTTGTTTTTATCTCTGGGAAAAAAAATACATATATATATATACATATATATATATATATATATATATATATAGGGTTCCTTGTGTTTTAGGTTCTGATTTATGCATATAATCTTGGATTTCCAACTGTTTATGCTATTCAGAAATATTTGAAAAAGACCATATTTTTTGCTGTGCTCAAATCCTGCCCCAGTTAGAGATGGTTCCATGTGGAGTCAGCAAAGTGCTGTGTAACACAGTCCAGTATTAGAATGATGAGCTGAGAATTTGGCTTTCCACTGAAGAATTCTCAGCAGTGGTAAAGCATTTGGCATGAATAAAAAAAAGAATCTTAAGAGCAGTGAATACATAAAAGATTCCACTATCTGAGACCTGTGAAGAAAAAAAATCAAAGAAATTTCATAGAGGGTTTGCTTTTCATATATACTTCTAAACACTGTAGCCATATATTTACCCTTTTCTAATTCTTTCACACAAAAACATACTTCTGCTTCTCCTGACTTCAGGAAGTCTCTGTGGATTCATTATGACGTGCAAAAGACCTTATCAGAATATAAAGCCTTTGTATAAACTACTTAAACAGTGTTTTCATTTAATTTAATTGAATGTGGAAGTAAAATATCTAAAGATAATATGTTCATTTTTATCTGTCACACAAAGAGCTAGTTTAGATGTGATGAAATGGATCCAATTACTTGTCCTGACCACTAGATAAACAGAAGAAAACCTCTGATGACATTAGTTGGTGTTCTGTTCCCAAAGTTAATTTCAGAAAGCTCTTTCTCTTTGTAGTCAGGCCTTTAATCCTTGATAGAGGTTATAATAATAGCTAAACCAGTTTTACAGGTCTGAGAAATAGCAGAACGTTGATTTATTGTGGGTTATGTTGTAAATTATCATTTTGTCTTGTCCCATTAAGGTCTCTCAGTTTTATTGCATATAAGCTTGTAGTAGATTGGCTGTTTTCTGATTGAAATTTCTGATCTACATAGATCATAAAGGTTTTATATTAAGGTTATTAATATTTCTGTTTTATGTGGTTGAATGTTTTTGTTTAATTATATATGTATTTTGAAGGGATGTTCGTGATCATTTATTTACAACCTCTTCTTTCTATTTAGAATTAATAGGTATTTGAGTAAAAAAAACTTAAAAGTTTTAGGAAAAAATATATATGAAAATTTGAGGAAAGTGAATAATTACTGAATACCATAAATTACTGAATAACACATACTATTTATTTAAGAGCTGTGTGCCTGTTTTTGTCATCTTTTAAGCTCAGTACAGAATGCTTCATCTCACTGACCTCTAAGCTTTCTCTTATTCAGATTGCCTTGAGTATTTTATTGTTTTTATTTTATTTTCTGTTTCTTTTTTTTTTTTTTTTAAAACATGGTTTGGAACCATGTATTATTTCCAGAGATAATTTGGAAAATAAAATACCTTAGTGGACAAACTGAAGTATAGCTATTCAAGAACTTTGAATAATGCACAAATGAATTGCAGTGACAGTACTAATGCCTCAGATCAGATGCATACAGCCTCAATAGGGTAAAAGTGGTACAAAACTCAAAGAATGAGCTTGAGACTTGAGGATATTCATCATCTATAGTTTGTCTTTTTTTTTTTTTTTTTTTTTTTTTTGACATTTTAACTTGTCTTTGCGGTGTGAAAGGCATCTTGTTTGTTGGAAGTGCTTTGGACAGTACAAACACAGGTCCAGCAGTGAGGGAGCCTTGTTTTCAGAGAAAGTTTTGATAAAAGCTTTCAGGTGTGAAGACAGAAAAAGGAAACGGCTCCTACTCCTGCATTTCTTGCAGTGCAATGAGGTGGAAGGAAAGTGAACATAGTTTTCATCCATCTGAAAAACTGCTCTTTTTGAACCACAATCTCTGGGTCATTGTTTGTCTCTCCGTTGCTCAGGATATTGTCCTGCTGACGCTGGCAAGCTGCTGAAGGCTTGTACCAGGGAGTCCAGGTTATTCTAATGTTAGGAGAGAGTGAGAAACATAACTGGGGAAGATGTTCAGCAGAGAGAACGGGATTGACACAGATGTTGGTGGAAAAAAGATAAATAGAAATGTAGCTCTTTGGTATAAGTTTGTGGATCTTGAAAAATCCCAACAAGCTTTAAGTTTGGAAGCAATATTGTAATCCACTTTGGTACTGTTCTTACTTTTACAGGATTGAATCTTTATCAGAAGAGCTGATGGTAGGTCAACAAGATTATTGTGTGGCGATGTTAAACGGTCTTGCATTTTTTGTAATTATGATTAATATTTTCTTTTTAAGGTAAAAGTAGGTAATGAGATTACTACTGGAACAGGCCCAAACAAGAAGATAGCTAAAAGAAATGCAGCAGAAGCAATGTTGCTACAGCTGGGTTACAAAGCCTCTACTCCTCTTCAAGACCAGACAGAAAAGGTGAGAACCAATTGTGATGCCAAAATTCTATCTTTGTCTAGATTTCTTAGCCATACCAGCTAATCACTTGGTATGAACAGAACCTTAAACTTGTGCAATGTGCTGGGTTGCATGTCAGAGATCAGCCTTCATTTCAAGGCAGCAGGCAGTATAAGTGTAGTAAGAGCAATAGAGAACAGAAATGTAGTTTCAGAAGGAAGTTGTATGCAAAATTGTACATGTAACTTGTGTTTATATTTCTGCTTAAAAATATTCCTCTTTTATACTGCTATAGGTACAATGAGAGGACACCTCTTCTGGAATGGGGAAGAATGTTGTCATTAATTTTCATACATAAAGTACTCACTGCTATTTGTCTTCCCATTGAATATATTCTAGAATAATTCTAGGAGTAGCACTCCTGGCCCATCCTGACTTCGTTGATTAAAGGTTTTGTAATCAAAGTAGGTGTTAAAGTTTTACTTTTTGTGTCCTGACAAGATCAGAGCAAGGCATCTGGCTAAGCTGTGGACTCTGGACAGCTTCTGTCATACACACACACACACACACGGTTCCTCCATGTGTATATTTTGATCACAGCTTAAATGTTTGCTGTGGCTGCATAAGCCAACTGTTGACTCAGGTCAACAGAATGTTCTGCTGGGCATTTATAGGGACCACATGATAAATCTGTTTGTAGTGCTGTTGAGTGGTTATGGAAGGGGTGATGCTGCTTTATTTTCTTGCATCCTATGCATTGTCCAAAAAAAAAAAAAAAAAAGACAGTAAAACAAGTGTAATTACATATTTGCAGAAATAGAGATCTTAGAATTGGGGTAAAGCACAGAAGCCTAATATTATTTTGAACATAATGATCAAATATGATACTGTATACACAAAATGTGCACTACTCAAGATTTGTGAAATGGGTGCATTCAAGATAATCTTTTTTTTTTATAGCTTTGTTGGGCTAAAGGACATAAAATATTTTTAGAACATCTGAATTGATTTTCTGTATACAGTAGACTGACCATGTAAAGCACATAAACATGATATTTAGTATAGATTTAAAAAAAAAAAACAGTTCTCAAACTGAACAAGTGCTCTACACATAGAGCAGGAGAGATAGTAGTACCATCTGGGTTTGGGACTCTTATTACCAGATCAAAATACTGTGAACACATAAAACAAAGAGTTAGTGCAGTAATTTATTTATTTATTTCCAGAGTTCATTGGAACTCTGTTTCATTGTTTAAATCTGGAGTGTCAGACTGTTTCTTTTGACAAGAATTCTCATGGTATCTGTACACAGTATGAGTGAAATATAGCCTTCTGATTGATCTGAAGGATGCTTTAATTCAGCACTAAAAATTGTAGCATTCTTGCTACACTAACTGGGACCTCCTCAGATAATCTCCTCAATCAAGACATGTCTGGTGCTGGAGAAGAAGGAAAATAGCTGTTAGAGCTCTACCAATTTGACCATTGTAAAATTCCTTCTGTATAAATTGCACTGTAAAGATGTGCCATTAGAAGATTTTTGCTTGTTTCTTTGCATGCCAAGTGGAGCCCAATGCATATTAGCTAGACCAAGTTGGCCTCTAAATGGAGAATTTTCACTGTTTTTCACTGATTTTCACATTGGTAGCATAAGTGCAGAGCACTGAGTTAGTGCCCTGGGAGATTTTTTTAGCTACCAAAATTATATTCTACAGGTGAGAATGGAAAGTAATGCTTTCACTTTTTCATTTTTTCGCCTTTTCGTTTCGTATTGCCATCTTTCTTCTCTTAGAAGAAAACTGGAGTATGTTACATCTGTGGGAGACAGCAGCACTAAGAATAATTTATGGACAGTCGAACTCTTGTTAAATTCTCCATCATGATGAAAATAATAAACAGCAAAAGAGGGGAATGGGAAGAGTGTTAGAAGTTTATTCATGTTGTAGCAGTGCATTTGGGAGAGTTTGCAGTCATATTTTTGTGGATTCATGCTAAAACCATGCTGTTGTAACAGCACATACACATACAAACATATTTGCAGATTCAGATTGTGTATTCTTTTGAAGAACTGTCTTTTCTCTGGATATACTTATAATATTTTTATTCATTCTATGAATAAAATAAGTTAAGTGAAATTAAGTTTGTGGAATTGTGTATCCAGTTTGAGAGACATCTGTCTCTAAGACCTGCCACAGAATCATAGAATCATCTGAGTTGGAAGAGACACTTAAAGGTCATCTTGTCCAACTCCCTTGCACTGAGCAGGGACACCTACAGCTACATCAAGTTGCTCCAAGGCCTGTCCAGCCTGATTTGAATGTCTCCAGAGACAGGACATCCACCACCTCTCTGGATAACATGTTCCAATGTTTCACTACCCTTACCCTAAAAAACTTTTTTCTTATCCAGTCTAAAACTCCCCTTTTTTAGTTTTGAAACCATTTTCCCTTGTTGTGTCACAACAAACCCTGCTGAAGTCTGTCCCCTTCCTTCTTGCAGCCCCCCCTTTAGATACTGAAACACTGCTATCCGGTCTCTCCAGGGCCTTCTCTTCTCCGGGCTGAACAGCCCCAGCTCTCTCAGCCTGTCCCCACAGGGGGGATGTTCCATCCTTTTGATCATTTTTGTGTCCCTTGTCTGGATATTCTCCAGCAGGTCCATGTCTTTCCTGTGCTGAGGACTCCACATCTGGATGCAGTACTCCAAGTGAGGTCTCACCAGCACAGAGTAGAGGGGCAGGATTACTTTCCTCGACCTGCTGGCTATACTTCTTTTTGTGCAGCTCAGCATATGGTTGGCTTTCTGGGCTGCAAGGTCACTTTGCTGGCTCATATTTAGCTTGCCATACACCAGTACCCCCGAGTCCTTTTTGGCAGGACTGTGCTCCATCCTTGCATCCCTCAGCTTGTACTGATAGTGAGGATTTTCTGTCTGTGTCTGCATCTCAGTGAAATTTGAAAAGGATCATTTGTGTCACATTAATTGATCTGACAGTCAATAGCTCACAGTTCATGAGGACATTTCTCTACATTTATACATAAATCTAGAATACTGACACTTCATTTACTTTGTAGATTTCAAGAATTGTTTTATTCTGAACATCATACGTTAATTGCTTCCTTTTCCTGTATCACATAATACCCAGTGTTATGCATAACCAGTTCTATGATTCTGTGATTCAATTATAATCCCTGTGAAGACCATTACCTTCCTCAAAAACCCTATATATTAGAAAAAAAAAATCACAGGAATCTGTTTTGGTTTTACTTATGTAACTAAGTGGATTCCTAGCAAGTAGATATTTTAAAATTACACTCAAGTACTTTGCATTATTTATGCATTCTTTCATAAGCAGATATTAGGATCTTCTTGTTTTAGAATGTAGTTTCTCTGTAGTCTGTGTATATTTTCAGTTGAGAGCTGCTTTTAACATTTAATTTTAAGTCTGATTTGGTAACATTGAGTAGAGCCTAATCCTTGGAGAAATATTTATATTTCAGTGTTAGGCAGTAGTTATTAATGTTTATTCATGAAGGGTACATTCCTTAAATAACCTACTTTAGACCAAAAGTAAAATATGTTAGCAAAGATGTGTGAGCAAAGGTGGCAATCCCAAGTCACCCTTTTTAGAATTTTTCAATTAAATTTATAAATATGATTGTGCTGTTTAAGTAATAGTTTAATCTTTACTTATTTGTCTCTTTCTTTTGTCTCTGTTTCAGCTTGGAGAAAACAAGAGTTGGAACGGACAGAATGTTGGGTTTACTGAGCCAACAAGTAGCAGTAAGTATAGTTTCCTACATTCGTATTTATTCTTGGTTCTTTTAGTCTCTGTAGGATTTAGATTATTCAAGCCAATTGAAATGTTTTCTCTAGATTTGCAATTTGATCACTAAAGTCTGAAGTATCCTGTCTGTGAATATAGATGTGAATAAATGCAGGAACAAGATGATTTTCACTTACCCTTATTTTCAACATTTTTTATTTGCTCATTTAATAAAATCAGTTATGATTTTATTAAACCACTGAGTCTTGCAGGTTGTTGGGGAATTAAAGAAGTATCTGAATTGCAGAGTCAGTACCGCATTCCAGCAAGGCTGCATGTATCTTATGCATCTTCTTCTTCTCCAAGGGTGGAGATGTCACAGCTTCTCAGAACAACGTATAATTTTCCTCACACTGATTTATTTATTCATGTGTTTTTTATTTTTATCCAGTTGGAACATGTTTGTTTATGATGATCATTTCCTGTTTTGCTGCTACCTTCCCTCTGTGAAGTGCCCAACTCCATCATTTTGACAAACTTTTCTTAGGTATTGGAAAGCTACTATTAGATCTCACAAAGCATACCACTGTCCTGCAAGCAGTTTTTCATCATTTAAAATTAAATTTTCTAGACTCTAAGATCCCAGCTTGTCTACAACGATGCTGTGGGATATTGTGTCAAAGCCTTGCTAAAATCAAGGCAAATTACATCCATAGTTCTCACTTTATTCATAAATCCAATTTTTCTATCATAAAAGACAATCAGGTTGTTCAGGCATTTATTATTGTTTAGGTATTTATTCTGTCTTTGATAAATTCATGCTGATTTTTCCCAGCAACTTTTTTTTCTCCTGTGTGTGTCTGTAATGGCTTTTAGAAGACTTCCTGCGTGAGGAAGTCCCTTTTAGTCCCTGGCCTAGGGACTAAAGTAAGGCTGACCAGCTTGCCTTTTTTTAAAAAGATGATGAGGTTTTTCTCTAGTTGTTGGAGACTTCCCCTGATCTGCGTGGCTCTTCAAGGATGACAGATAGTGGCCACAAAAGACAAAAAATTGTTCATTTGGAACCCAGAGATATATCTCATTTGGTCCAGTGGACTTCTATGGATTGAAATTTTCTCTAGAAATCACATCAGCTTCCACTTCTAGTGGTTTCTGTCTTCCTCCTTGAGACCTGTCTATGCACCCAAAGACATGGGAGACCTTGCTGGTGAAGACCAGCTTCAGTTTCACTGCAGACACTACAGTTGTTAACAAATAGGACAAGCCTGTAGGTCTTTCTGATAGATTAAGCTGGCAAAGGATGGCTTAAAAAAGTCACAGACATGCTGGAGCAGGTCCAGAGGAGGCCACAAGGAAGATTAGAGGGCTGAATGTACCTCTCCAACAAAGACAGGGTGAGAGGTTGAAGTTGCTCAGCTGAGAGAAGTGAAAGCTCCAGGGAGACTGTATAGCAGCCTTCCAGTACCTAAAGGGAATCACAGGAAAGATGGGGAGAGATTCTTTTATCAGGGAGTGCAGAGATAGGATGAAGGGTAATGGTTTTGAACTGGAGGTGGGTAGGTTTAAGTTAGATACAAGAAAGAAATTCTTCACTGTGGGGGTAGTGACAGGGTCTCTCAGGACAGGTCTCTGAGAGAAGCTGTTGAATCTCTGGATATGTGCAAGGCCAGGCTGGATGGGGCTTTGGTCTGGTCCCTGGTGTAGTGGGACTTGTCCCTGCCCCTGGTAGGAGCTGGAACTAGATGGTCTGTAAGTTCCCTACCAACCCAAACCATCCCATTTTTCTACAATTTTTCCCAGCTCTGGACTTGGTGTAGTGTGGAAAAGGTCAAATTCACTTTTCCATGAGTACCTAATTCTTTAGAACCATGTTGATTTTTGAACCTCATAAGAGTCTCAAATGTCGTCTCTAAACTATGAATTGTAATAGAGGTGAAAGTATATTAGCTGTCTTTTTTTTCTCTATTACACATCTGAATTTGACATCTGACTTAGTCCAAAATGTAGTTTTTAAGAGAATTCAGTACTCTTCAACTATATATGGAGTCTTCTCAGTTGCTGGACCTGGGGAAGAATTGAGGAATAATTTGTGCTTCAATTTACCCCAAAGTCTTGCCAGTATTTCTAGTGACCTTGGTTCAACATATGCCATTATTTTTTCCTTGAAATGGAGGATATTACAAGATCTAAGACTTATTTTTAATTGCTTCCTTCAAGCCCTGCCTTGAAGGAAGTCCTTACCAGTACTAGATTATTGCTGTTCGTATTGTTAAAATCTGTAGGGACATGGCCCATTATCATCTACAATTGTTAACATCTTCAAATGTTAACATATTGAAGTTTAGGACAGCAAAATAAGACCTCAAGCTTTTCTCTGTTATCCTCACCATGCCTTGTAGCAAAGATATGTACAGATAATAGGATGACCATTTACTACCATCTGCTACACCAACAAGAAAATATTATGCTTTACCTGGTAAGAGTACTTTGTTGAACATACATGTAAAGCCAGATCTAGAAGGTGAAGGCAAACTCATTCAACAGGAAACAGGATCAGCAATCATTGTGTTGTAAACCTGTGGTAACCAAAGGACTCTTTTTCTTGCATTGGCACAGACGTATTTTCAGATACCACACTCTGTAGTACAGAACAGATTTACAGTCTAGATTGCATTTCTAATGCATGGAAGACATTCCTAGATGGTCTAATTT
This sequence comes from Lagopus muta, assembly GCF_023343835.1. Classification (NCBI taxonomy): domain Eukaryota; kingdom Metazoa; phylum Chordata; class Aves; order Galliformes; family Phasianidae; genus Lagopus; species Lagopus muta. The sequence continues at coordinate 31,342,308 of NC_064435.1, forward strand.
TCATTCTTATGATACCCAAGTAAATTGGAAATCAAATGAGGGGTACTAAATATGTCAGTAGCCATCATCTTTTTTTCTGACAGTGCTATTCAGACACCATTGTGCTTAATCCCCTGCGTCCTTCACTCCCTCTTCTAGTCTAGAGGACTCATTCATGCTAACTAGCTGACTACAGTGTATCGTTTTTGTTTTTGGAGGGGCTGTGCTGTCATTTGACGGAATAGGAAGGGTTTCAATACGTATGCAGTATTCACTTGATGTTTGCATTTGTTGTAATCCTAAAATTTAATTTTAAGCAGTCTTGAAAACCTAGGATAGGCTCTAAGATCGCTGCATCTACCATTTGGCATCTCCTATTTGGATTTCTAATAATTTTATTCTAGGAATTTTACTGTATCCTGTTAGCCCAGCGTATTATTCATCAGTTTCCTTTCACAGGCAGGTACTCTTTCTTTGTGTACATAGTGCACTAAATTTTGATATAAAACTATGTGAAATAAAACCGGAATAGTAAAGTGAAGTTGTACGTTGTAGTACAACAGAAACAAAAAAAGTGGAGTTGAAGAGCAGATTCCATTGTGCTTTTATTATGTAGTTTGTTTTGGCTGAGAAATACCCTTCAGTCTATCCTCCTACATACTTGATGCGTTTTTAGTATTTCCTGTTACATGTCCTTGAAATTTCTCCTGTTCCCCTACCTCATGTGCTTTTGTAGCTACCGTTGCAGCAGACTTCATTTCTGTTCCTCCTACTCATTGGCAAAGCTTCTTCCCACTGATTTACTTCTTTACCTTTCATCTTCATTTCACAATCCCAAAGATGGCTTGAGACAAGAACCTGTTTGTTCCTTTGCTTGGAAGATCTCAGACATCTTCCACACGTGGAATAACAGAGACATGAGTGAGATTTTTCCATGATGCTCCTGAAAGTGATGTTGAAGCCAGTATTCTTTGAGCACAACACAAATATTTGCAGCCCATGTAGAAGATGTTTACTGTTAACAGGATGCTCATTTATTTCTTAGGATTTGACTTAAGCAAGTACTCACAAAAACAAAATGTGAAACAAATAAACAGTCCTAATGCAAACTGTTGTCTCTTGGGAACATTCAGCTTTTGGTTTTGTTTTTCTGGATAGGGATAATCATACATGTCATACAGCATGTGTTCTAGGAGAAGCTGTAGATGAGGCACAAAATATTGCAAAATTAAGAACATAACTGTGTAAAACTCAAAAGGAAAAAATAATTTGAGGTTTCTTTATATTTCTGAAAAGGAAAAAAAAAATTGCTTTCATAATTTTTCTTTTCTGTCCTACCCTCAGTTTTCATAGACTAGATTTCCTTTATCTATTTCCAGAAATGTTGGTCTCCACAAAATAAATATCAAAAAACTAATGATAAAACAATTGCATTCAGAAGAAGCCTACCTCTCAGTAAAGGACAGGCTTTTTGTTTTTACTGCCTAACATTTTATTACTAAGGATTCCTGTGTGACTTTACAATCTTTGTTCTTCAAAGTACATCTGCTCCTGCTGTTTGTTCACCACCTGAAATCATAATCATTTGTTTGTGACATCACAGTTAGTCACTGTGAAGATGGTTAGATTGTCACTAACAGATGACAATGATTTCAGATGGTAAATGAGCAGCAGGAACAGATGATCTCCTAAGGAACAAAGATACATGATCTCTTGCAATTGTTCTCAGTAGAAAACAAGCTGTGAGAGAACAAAAGCAATTAGATATTCAGAAGTTTCTTAAATCTGTAATGAGAAATTTCAGCATTTGTCCATTAATGTAAACCCTAACTGTATGGTTACATTCAAATTTGTATTTAGAAATCTCAGGGTTTTTTTGGGGGGGTGGGTAGGGAGATGGAGGTGGAGAAATAGGAGCACAATAAATAAGTTATCAACTTTTATAAGGGAGTATCTTCACTTTGGAGGAAATAAAAATTATGTGAACTACATAGTGCTGGCACTTGATGGTTTTATAAAAACTTTTTAAAATAGTCCTTTGTATGCTTATTTTCCAGCTGGGGATTTTGATGAAGACTTACAGTAGTTAATTTAATACCTGTGTATTTCTATGAACAGTAACAGAAGTGTACAATTTGGGTGTAAAGTTTTTATTTTATACTTCAGACATTTTAAAATGAAGTTTATCTGTGTTACATTTTGCTGAAACATTTAATTCCTTCTGGGGTATTTCAGAGGTGATTTCCAGTGCATTGTATGCATTTTTACTCAGTACTAAGTACTGTTGTTTCTGGAAGGATTCAAATCAGTGTGTCTGTATGTGATACGGGATTTGGGCACAACTGAGGTGTGCGAGACTGTTGGTCCTCCTCCATTCCCCAAGTGTCCTTCCTTTTGAGATGCTTGGTTAGGTAATAAAAATAATACAAGTTTTGCGTCTTCAGATGTGATGCCATCACTGCTGAGTATAGATGTATATTTCTAGCATACCTACTGTTTTAAACACGCATCCAGAAAGTTGAGAGGCTTACAATGTAGGTTCAGTTTCCTTCTTCACTAGGAGAGTACTCACGAGGTACAGAGTAATCTGGGTAATGGAAACCTCTGTGTGGAGATGTGTATCTAATGATCACTATGATCTGCCAACAGAGATTCAAGGATCAGATATTGTCAAAATGCAATAAATCCACAGAGAAAGTATGATCTAAAGCAATCATGACATTGTACTATTGATTATCTGTTGATTAAAACATTTTTAAGTGAAGGTGCAGTCATGTATTATAGTAGTTTGCACAAAATACCTTCTGTGTATTTTAGGTACAGGTTAAACAAAAATGTTGCAAGCAACCTGTTCCTTGGTTCTTGAATAGCATAGATTAAGCGTAAATGAGAAACATACACTTGAGCTGTGAGAGCAATGGTTTAAATGTTCTGAGGCTGAGAAAAAAAACAAGTCTTAGCTTTTTTAGGAGATTGCTTAACCACAAAGCCTGTAATGTATAAATGGGTAAGAGAGAACTGCCACCATGGCAGTAGATAGCCAGCTGTCTGGGTAGTTGATTTCAGAGAAATTCAGCTTTTGCTTTTCCAAGTCTTCTAAATTTGCTATATGAATTATGTTTGTTCAAAGTTGCATGTCCATTCCTTTGAAAAAAACTGAGTGGGAAATATCAGCGCAAAGCTCTTTCTTGATGTTAACTCTCAAATTCAGATTTAAGAATCTCATTCTGAAAATGATCTGCACTTAATCTTCTTTGTTCAGCCAAGCAAACTGAGCAGTATCCCTCAATTAACCTCAATACTGCATTTCTGTAAATACTTTCACTTTTGTCCTTTTCCGATCCCCACCCTTTTTCTCACCTGGAACCCACCAGCTACATTGCCATTAGTCTACAGTAATATTTTCCTTAAAGATCTTGAACTGAGGCGTTCTTGCTGTCAGAACCAAGACTTAATTTTCCATTCTCCCCTCCATCCTCTTTACTTACATCAAACATCTTAGCCCTATGACTTCCACTCCCCCACGGTTTTCTCCTCCTCTGATTTCATCTTCACTCATACCTATGCTGTGTTTGTTGATGTCCCCCTTGACCTTCTTAGCTTCAGCAGCCTCTCTATCCTTGTCTTTCAGACTTGCTCATTCTTTCATCTCTTCTATATACAGGTCATGCTTTTGTTTTCATCATCACAGTTCTTATTCCCTTCTTAATCTGTTAATGAATAGTCTTGCCTAAACAGGTCACTGTCTGGTTGTACTTAGGCACTCTCCTAATTACTTCACACCCTCAAAGATCACTTTTTTGCTGCTTTTACAAGCACCATGATCTGTCAGCACTCTAGCTTCATTTACTAATAGGAATAGTATCTTTCTGCATTTATATTGGTTCTTTTACTTCATCTAGATTGTAGATTGCATGGGACGCCATTATATTGTTGGATCCTTACTGTGCAGAAATTATAATGTAGAAATAATAGTGTAGGTGTTTTGCTTATGTCTTTTTCATATTATATCTGTAGAAATTTCCCATTACAAAGATTTATAAGGTCTTATTTTTAACAAAACTGTATGTTCCCATAATCTTCCAGAGTCAAGCTGTGAAATGTTTTAAAGGACTTTTCTCACTAGCATTTAACATCAGTTATTACATAAAATATATACAGTTTAAGTCTCCTGTGATACTACAGTTTCAAATTGGGTGTACTGAAAGAGTTTCAGTAAAATCAGTCAATCAATCTGTTTGTCTGTCTGTCTATCAAGACCTAACCTCATGAAGAACAAAATAGTTTTTACTTAAATGTCATGGTTATTTTAAGGTTAAGTAAGCTAGAATTTTAACAAGTGTCTTTATATAACATCAGTTTGTTTAAGGTCGTATAGACGAGATCATTTATGGAAGGACATTATGTAATGACAAAACATTTTTTCTCATCTAATTCATCAATATATTGCAGTAGCTGGTGACTTAGAAATACCGCAGATAGTTGTGGTAAGTAGATAATGATTGAATCCTGACTTTTCCAGCCAAGACTGTGTGTAGACTGTTACTGAAAACATAATGGACATACTATTTGCCTATTCACTTGTTTGACTGATGTTTTCTGAGTTCCTGCTGAGGTAATAAAATTGGAAAATATTTCAGTATATACATAGGCTTTTTTACAACGAGTGAAGTATGGAAGGATAACTGCTTTTTATGATAGTATTTATATTTTTCAGTCTTGTTATTGAAATAATTATTTATATAAATTCTCTTTTTTTGCTCCCAGTGAGTTTGTAATGGACTATAAGACGAAACATGCCAGTTCTGTGACAGAATTGTAGCAAGTGAAAATTCTCCATGTGTCTTAAGATTTTGTCCATTTTAACTTACATAATAATGAAATCAGAGTTGCATTTGGGTCTAATTTTTCTTACTTAATATCTTAGTTCAAAATTTTGCAACATATTTTCAGCAGTGCAGTAGAAGGCTTTATTCAATCTGAATATGGGTAGCATACAGTGAAACAAAGTTGGATGGTTATTGATTGAGTTTTTTATTCAGTTTCAAGAAATGCTGGATAATCTCTGTGAACAATCTTTTTTTTTTTTTTTAAATCCATTGATGAGTTATTTTCAGAGTTATTTCAGAGCTAATGGCTTTAAACAATTTATGAGCAAGTCAGATACTGAATTATATATCCTGTTCATTTTGTGTCACTACACAAGACATGTAAGTACTACTACATGTTTGTATCCCATTCCAGTGGTTGTAGTGCAAAGAAGAGCATGTGCTCTACAGGAATGTCAGGGGAAGCCATACACCAGCTACAGGACTCCTGACACACCAAAAAGTGTAACTTTTCTGTTGGATTATGGGAGCCCAGATAGAAAATTGTGGTTTGGTTTTGGTTTAGACCAAATATACTGAGTTTCCTTGAAACAGTCTATGAATGGCCTTGAAACTGGAAAAGTCATGGAGTAGATACTATACAGAAGAGTATCTCTACAGTGTCAATCAGGAAAAATGGGAAAATCAGCTCTGTTACATATGTGGATTGACAATACAAACCTGATGTTGTACATCATCTTTTGGAGTAACAATAAAATCAAAATCTTAGCTTTTCATATTTTCCTGACAGAAATAGAAAACTGAAAATGGGACACCAGTGTTACTGGTATAGACACTTCAGAGTTGCAGGCAATACTGTCATCATTGTGAACCTTTCTCAACTTAGAAGGCCCACTGTTATGGGGTAACTTGTCTCTGTTCCTGTATCCAGTAAATTCTATTTTACAGTCTAGTTACATTTTTGCTTATGTGGAGTGAAGGTCCAAAGCCGTTCTCTGGTGGCAGCCCATTTGCAGAAAAGTCCCCTGGAGCCCTCTGGCAGGGAGACCCTGTAGACAAAGGATTAGGGTTAAAAATAGAACCACTTCAGCAGATTTTTTGAAGACTGCCACTGCTGCTGCTATAAAAAGAAGTGGAATCAAAGTACAGAGATGCACTTCAAGGGACAGACTCACGAAGCCATTTTGCATCACACATTTGCGTTGGAGTCTAAATTGTGTTGCAGCTGTGACAGCAAAAGTAGACAATAGATGATGAGATTTATTCTTAGGTGAGAGAGGTCTTTGGTTTGGAGTTTTCAGAGACTATAGAAGCTTGTAAGAGACTGCTAGCAATTACTGCCAAGGATGAGTAAGACATGTTTTTCAAATGTTAGTGATTACATTGCATCTCTTGCTTGAATGTTTTGGTAACACATTTGCCCACAGGTTTAAATAATATAAATGGAAATTATTTTAACATGTTTCATGAATGTACCTCGTAGTTATGTCCAGCAGAAGGTGCAGTGTTGTTGGTCTAAGTGGTAGAATTACAGTTCCTGTGACTCTTAATAGTTGTGATGTTACCTTTGAAGTATGACAAAGTCGGTATGGGATAACTGTTTAGCAGAGACATAAAAATCTTTTTTTTTTCTGGGGGGGAGGAGGGAAAGACTAGCAGATATATGAAAGTATTCACCTAGAAGTGTTCTACTGCAACACAAGGAAGTGTTAGAGCAAAAGATTTCTTTGTCCCATGTTTTTTATTAAAGTTCTTGTTTGAAGACTAATTACGAGAATTCCTGGAGAAATTTGGTCTGACTCTTATTCCTCTATTGATGTCATACTCCTTGTTTTGTGATAGCATAGTTACTGCAGTAACTAAGTTGTTATTATATATCCTTGAAGGATTCAACAGAGTTGAAGTAAGCAGACAACAGAGGCATGATATTAAAAAAAAAACCAACTTCCTCAATAATATGTTACAAATACATAATGAGTTCCAAAAAAACCCTCCATGCTTGATAGACATTTTCAAAGAGAGCAAATTTTATTGGATTTTACAGCAAGTTTCTAAGAAGCTTTATGAAACATGGGCCCTGAATATAAAATCTTAATTGCTTGCAACTATATTAATGTAATGGCTATATTGTAATGGAATATTACATTACTTTGTTTCCAGAAATAATCAATGACTGTAATATAATATCTGCTCTCTGAGCCAATGTATGATTTAAATTAATTATTGCTTATAAAGCACTTTGAAGTCTGTAGCTGAAAGGTGTTGCATAAGTGTAGAAGTACTATTATTAATTTAACATCACCATTAGAGTAAAGGCAGTGCTTTAGATGCATTTGCTATACTTTGCTCAATATCTTTTTATTCATCATATGCTGCATATTAGTTATTTTAACATTTAGAGAGCTTAGTAATCTGGAAGTATTCCAAACCATTGTTCCAGACAGCAGTTAGACATTTGGGTGGATCATGTAAAAACAGTGAGATGGCTGAGAAAGCATGTAAAATGTTTGTTTTAAGTAATATTACATCAATGGAACAGACATCTGCTGTACTGGATTTGGTTTTAAACGTCTTGAAACCTTTTTTTTTTTTCATGTTGCATGATCTTTATTTTCTGGAGAACTAATGCATTATTTTTAAAGTATGTTATTATAGACTCTGTTCAATTTTGATTTTCATTTCTCAAGTACGTGTTGAAAATCAGACATACAGTGGGCCAGGTCTTAGGAGGGACCAAACACCCCGTCACTCAGTGTCCTTGTGTTTGTTTTTGAAACCTGACTTCACCTACCTGAATCCTTTTTAATTTCATTCATACTATCTCTTGTATAAAACTATATATAAGTGTGATCAGTGATAAGCCTTGGAGGCTGTAGCCTCAGAAAAAGGGTATATTACCACTCTATTACATGATGATTATGCACTATAGAATAATAATGGGTGTTTACACAGCTGCTATTCTCTGCAAGGTTATATTCTACCTTGTCTCAGATGGAGAGAAAGACACTTTGGAGACCCCGTCCTCCATCCTTCCCGAGTAGTACTGTTGTGAATTTCTTCTTAGCTCTGGATTTCAGTGCAAGATCACCCTTGATCTTAGGGCTCCTCAGTCCCACACAGGCAGGGCAAGCAGCAAGCATGTGGTACAGGTGCATCCAGCTCTGCCTCGGTGCTGGCACAGTGCTGGGTGCAGTGGCAGCAGCATTTCTCTCTGAAACTGAGATATTCACAAAGCAGAGCTCTATCATCTGTTTTACATGTTCTTAAAGAGAACAGCCGCGCTCTCCAAACTGGGCTCACATAACCCCACAGCTAGGTCCTTCACAGAACTTTTCCAGAGCTTTGTGAAGGGTATGAGCTGACTTTCCAACTCTTTGAAATCACTGTTAATTTAAAAGCCAAATGTGTGAGTAAATCGATTAAAAGATTCACCTGTGAGCAATTTGCTGAGTCAGCAGTGAGGAAGTTCAATTTTCACTGTGTGGTTGAAAATGAGAATATTAATCACTGGTAATATTTTTAAAGTCTTTTTGCAGTAGACATTTCACTTAAGAATACCTCTTGGACTTCTTGGAGCAGAATAGTCCTTTGCAGGAAACTGGAAATTATTTCTCTTCTTTGAATTTATTTTTCAGTCTGAGATTACTTTAATATGTATTGCAAGTGAATTAAGCATTGAATGCTTTGGTTTCTCTTGAGATAACTAAGTTAGTTAAAAAATAAGTTTGTCATTTCTAAAATGAAACGCCATGTGGCTTGAGTTCACAGATGTTTTTTTCAGGTGTACACTAGGAAATCAATGTGCTGGTATGAAATTAAACATTTCAAGCTCATTTTTCAATTTAGTTACAATAAGAAAGAAGCTTTCCTCTTACATCAGCAGACCAGGTACTTGTGCTTCCAACAAATATTTCATTGTGTATAAAATTACCAAACTTTGTCCCTAATTCTGCACATTTTTATACACAAAAATATTATCAAAACTGCTTACGTACATGTTCCTGTTTTTGAGGATGTTTGGGATCAAGATGTTCTCTAAAAATATTAAATATTTTAAATGTGGACCCGTTGCTCCTAGTTTAGATGTCACTAGAAATATTTGAATGTTTCCTGCAGTTCACATGAATAAATGTAATTCTGTAATGTTTGCTTTAATTCTTTTTGATATTTATAATGACACATGCATACTTTCTGTGCTCAGTGTGAGCGTGGTCCAAGACAACGCAAACTATAGGATGCTGTATATGCAGCTAAATGTTACAAAAATTAAAAAAGATTGAAGGGCAGGCAGTTGCACAGGAGTCATGAGCACAGGAACAATGTGGCTACAAGGCCATTTAGGATTAATTAAGCCCAGGCTGCTGTGGTAATTCAGCAGATGCTTTAAGCCAGCTCCTGAGGCACTGCAGCTACCTACAAGGAGCCGTCCCGCCCTCCTTTTGTCTCCAACTGCTGGTTCTCATGAGTGTCACTGCATGGTCTTACAGGTGCTTGTGCTGGCACAGGCAATAGAGCAGCTGGAGAGAACAAACAACATCTGTAGGTGGGAGAGGGAAGAAGGACTTCTGATGGTGATGTGCTGTCACAGGCTAGTTTAGAGTATTTGTCAAACAACAGCCTGAATGACTCTATCAGGTAGGAGGCAGAAGGTTGTACCAAAATAATGATAGTGCTGCTGTTCTGAAGCAGCAGCTGTTCCTCATGGTTTGCAGAACTCAGAACCTTATTTATTCACATTGTGTATTCTGTGCTTGCCACGGTTTTAGAGTCCAGAAGTTTTTAACTACTTAAAAAGGGTGAGGGGAGAGGGGGAGGAAGAAGAAGAGCACTTCAGGTCTGCTTTGCTTCCAAACAGTTAGGTAATTTCATTTACAATTACTGTGGAAAAAAGATACTGCATTTAAGTGCTTACTTTGTATTCTGGTGAAAAGTATGTTAATGAAAATTGTCTACATTCCAAGACTGTTCTAGCGTAATAAGAATGATCTCTGCTTTTACTTTCAGCACCAAAGGGAATACTCCATCTCTCTCCTGATGTTTATCAAGAGATGGAAGCAAGCCGCAACAAATCAGCCCCTGGTACCACTGTAAGCTATTTGTCACCCAAAGAAATGAGCCAGACTTCTAGCTCTTTCTTCAGCATATCTCCTACAACAAATAGCACAGCTACAATTGCCAGGGAACTTCTCATGAATGGAACGTCCCCGACTGCCGAAGCCATAGGTCTAAAAGGAATATCTCCTGCTTCCCCCTGTTCTGCAGTGCAGCCTTCAAAACAGCTGGAGTATTTGGCAAGGATTCAAGGCTTTCAGGTATGGGAGGGGGAAAATGAAGCTCTTCAGCCAGAGTCATAGCATTGCCATCAGGGTTTTACTCTTGCCCTCTTGAATTGGGCATGCATGTAACTTATCTTGTAAAATTAGCTCATGTTTATGGCAGTTTCTGGGTCCAGGAGATACAACCCTGCACCAGTATACATTACATACGTCCGTCCTCTTTTTAGTTCCTTCCTTCCATTCACTTTACTACAGCCTGTCTTTCTCTCCGTTGTTTATTCTCTGTAAGGAATTACAGGCTCAGATCATGCTTCTGCTTGAAATTTTTGATCACCTCTTGGCATTCAAAGCTTTACAAACTGCTCTGACATTGGTTTCTCATGGACTCGAATCCAGATGACACTAATGCATTCCCTTAACTCTGCATTTGTCCTCTGGGTTGGGTTGTTAAAACTGTGCCTCTGCTTCCCACACTGCACCTGTTAATTGTCACCTGTAGAACAGAGCTTCAATCAGAAGGTGCAACCTAGGAGCAGGTTTGGTATTAGTGCAGAACAGATTGTTTTTCACATCACTGTCAATACTAGAGAGTGTAAGATGTCCTATGCTGAGTCAGCATGCTGGTCCTTCAGCACTGATGATCTGTATCCAGCAGTGGCAAACACCATATATTTTGTAGGACAATGAAAGCCTCTGTAGTACATTCAGTCATTTCTGCAGTGTAGAAGATGGAGAATGAGATCCTCTTCCTGAACACCATTACTTGCAAAATTACATGCAAATTTGTATGGTAGCTCATGTTACTATGTTGCACCAGTGAAGGATAGGACCAATTATGTAGAAACATTCTTTTTCCTGTCTCAGAGGCTTTTTTCCTTGTTTTTGTTTGTTTGTTTGCTCCTTTTCAGAGTTGTGAATTTATTTCATTTGAAAAAGTTGGTTTTGTGTGTTCTAGCATATGTCATTTGAACGTGTAAGCAAATTATGGAAATGGAAGGTTTCTGTTAGAATTTTTGCATGCCTGATAATGATATTTTTCATCAAAGCCCATGTAATTTACAAAGTATACAGTTGTTGGAAGTGATTTAAAAGGGGCTGCTAGTATTATGGAAATAGTGTCAGATGTTCTATTGACATAAGCAGCATAGTTAAATAACATCTGTGGACATCGGCTATCACCTGTTGTAGATTTGACCTAACATTGTTTCTGTCTAAAATGTACATTCATTGAGATTTCTATTGGCTTTCATTTTTAAAATGTAATTTTAATTCAATTGTTTGAATTTCTCTTAATAGAAGAAACAATAAAATCTAAGCCTCACAGTATGCATTTAACCTGCTAAGAGGAATTCGGTTTTTCTGAGTTCCACTTGTTACCTGCCTTGCAGTAGAAACAGATGAATTCTGATGAAAAGAAATTCAATCCCTGATGCTTTCACTGCCTGCTTTCACATCTTGTCAGATTGCTTGTGTCGACTCGTAACGCTTTATTTTCATAGAACCAGTGCACAATTTGTGTTATTGTTTTGATTCCTACTTGCCTGCAGTATGTGGTGATTGTAAAATGATTAGTTGTTTGTCCTGTTTTTTGTGTGTGGGTTTTTTGTTTTTTTTTTTTTCCATGCTTTGATTCTGGTTGCTAATGTAGAGATTGTTTTTAAAGGGTCTTACCTTGAGCCAAAAATATAATTCAGTTAGTCCATAAACTAGACTACTACATTTTACTTGCCCTGATACAAATCAAGACATTTGGTAGAGAATGTCTGTTATTGGCATATATCTTCTGTGTATGTAACTGCTGTTTTTACATCATATTAGAATGCTTTCTAACACTTTGCTTGGATAAGTCTGGTATTGATGTGAAACTCTGACACTGCTGGATCCCTGAGCTGAGGTGGAGCGGTGAACAGAATCTCTGTGGGAAATGGCTTAGTGGCCTGGCAGGTGCATATCACAGGTCTCTTCACCATTTCAGTCTAGAAAGCTCTTTGTGTTCAAGAGTCTAAAAGCCTATTTCTTTACAGGTTAATTTTCTCAGATGTATTTAAAGTAGAAAACTGCTGCATTTACAAACAGATAGCTTGTTTCGTGTTTCCCAAGTGACCCAAAATGATTTTTAAATTTTTAGCATGTATTTGTATTATGGTCCAGATGATAACCACAGTTTTGTCTTTTATTGAAGAACATATACATTCTGTTCTGTTACAATGTATTTTTGGATTTTTAAAAAAATCAATAAATACTCGTATGATGTTTCATTTGTAAATGTAAAAACATGTTATTTAGTCTTTTGAATGTTTATTCGAACTTCTTTAGCTACAGGGAACTTGTATTTAAAATGTGATGATTTAATTTAGACTCTACTAAACTGTATATGATCTTTCATGTTCTATTGTAAGCCTTTAATATTAAGTTATTCGACCAGTGTATGGAAAAGTGCTAAAAAAATTACATTACAATTCTAAATATATTTGTAATTGATAAGCAGCAATTCAGTGTCACTGAAAAAAAACAAAAAGAAACCAACAAAAATAAACAGGTGTTTAGCTCAGATTCTTTCAAGGCTTGGGCTTCAAATTACCAGTGATAATTAAACAAAAATACTTTACAAGCAAGCCTTTACAAAGTCTGAATGGAGCATTTTTAGTGCTCTCTTCATATTGATGTACGCTATCAATTAATTGTTTTGCAGACTTTGCCCCAGATGTTGTTCAAAGAGAAATTCATCTTTGGTAAAATTGTTATTTTTAAGTGACTGTGGTGTTTTAGTCATTGTTTTGCAGCTAGATTAGTTAAAGTTATTTTTGGTGACCATGTAATTGCAGTAAGTTATTCAGTGTTTGTTTTTGTTCAAAGAACAGAGAAACTCTTTACAGATGAATAATGTGAGCCTGCATTTGTTACGGAGGCAAAACGTATGTTGCAGGTAGCTTGTGTACAGTAGGAAATGCCCCTGGCTGCTTCCATGGTGAACAGATAGTACAAATGTGGTGCCAAGAATTGGACTCAGTGATCCTTGTGGATCCCTTCCAATTCAGGATTCTGTGATTCTAAAATGAAAAAAAACATGAGGGAGAGCCCACTGTCCCCTGCATGGCTGAAGCACACTTGGCTTGCAGTTTTGGCAGGACTTAGGTATGTTAACTTGTTGTCTGTGGTGACCATGTAATAAGACCTCACACATAGTGTAGTATGTTTCTACTTCTTTCTGAATACAGTGGTTACACAACTGACCTCTTTTTTTTTTCTTTTTTTTTTTTTTCTTTTTCTTCCCACATCTGTTTAGTGGTTAAACATTCCGTTTGATCAGTTGAGTGATTTGAATCTTGTACTGTTGGCCATTTCTGGATGTTTCCCATTTCCAGTAATGCAGGCACACACTTCAGAGGAAGTCCTGCTGGACACTCAAGTCAGGTTTACTTGTGCCTGTACATTTCAGCCTGTGGTTGAAGGCAGCAGTGGGTCTAAACCAAATTCCCACAGCAATATTGAGTTTGATGTTGAGCTTAGGCCTCTCTCTGCAGTAGGCACTCATTTTGTATTGTTAAAGGCTGGATTTGGAAATCAGTCAAGGACAGGATATTACTACTGAGATAGGTATGCGAATCTGAGCAAAATTTGTACCTCACTGAATTTCAAGTTAAAGCTGTAGTTTTGAACTGATCTTTGTGTATTTGCACATTCCTTGCAGCAGGACCACAGATCAAATTATATAATGTACCTAAATACCATTTTCAAAGCTGACGCAGGCACAATGGATGCTCACAGCAAGTCATTGAGTGTGAAATCATCCAGAAAGGTAGATGCTTAGGATTTTAATAAATGCCTGTGCAGATTAGTACCCAACTTCCAGTTTACTTGTAAGCATTGCTACCCTACATGTTTCACAGATTTGGGCTGCTGTCTCATACCAGGGACTGTGGTACTCCCTGTGAACTCACTGCTTGAAGTTATCGTACCTGTACAATTCCTGCCTTGTGCTGTGTTGTCTGATTCAGATGTGCACGGGTCTCAGGACATTCTCACATGCTTTGGATTTCACTCTGGTGTGATCCATAATGCTGCTTTCCTCTGTCTGCTCACACCTTGTGCTGACAGGTGCAAGCACTCTTACAGGAAGAGCAAAAGAGGAAGTCTTGTCTTTTCCAGACTTAGCATAGTATTTGAAGTAACCATCAATTTTAGTTGAGGCCTTGCTGTGACCAACTTGTGTTTTCTCTTTGTGGGTTTAACTTGCTAAATAGTACAGAAGGGTCATTTGTCTTCCAGAGTAAAGGACAGTGACCTTCTCATCCACCCCTACTGAGTTTGTGGAGGTATTTGAATCTTGTTAACAGTTTTAATGACAGTTGACGAGTTCCTGGTCTTTTTAATAATAAAGAGTTTAGGCTTGAAACCATTTCTCAGAGAGATAACTAAGAGACCACCAGGACAATTGGATTTGAGTTCAGTGGAAATTCTTAATACAAAAGGAATGAACAAGGAATCCAACATTAAGCCTGAAGTAAATAATTGAGATATAAATTGTTATCACAACTTCTATGTATATATTCTTGAAACTTGATGCAATGGCCTTTAACTTCCTTCATTAACATTTTGTTCTCAAGTACAACGACTCATTGATGATGGACAAAATAACAATTTCCATTCAAAAATTCTTTTCCGAAGCTGGTTGCAATTAAGAAATGTTGCTTATTTAGTTAAATTAAAATTTATTGCTCTTCACTGGATGGAATCAACTCTCCTTTCGTTAGTTTTTGTTAGCTACATGGCTCAGTAAAATATGCATACTGTATTTGCTAGAGCTCCCTGGGAGAATTGACAGTAGCTATTTCCCTCCTGTTTTCTTGCCTCTGAAGCTGTTTTTTACCTCAGTAAAAACAATACCTTACCCTTTTTCAGTCCAACTTCCAACTTCCCACAGCAAGCAGAACAAATTCTCTGAATTAACTCTGATTATTGCAAGAATTCTTTGGTATGGGTTGCAAGGTTAGGGATAAAAGCAGGCTGAAAAAAGACCCCAAGCATTCCCCGTTGATTCCAGATTTAGATAGCTGCAGATGGTTGGGTGAAAGTAGTCTGAGAAATGCTTGATACTGCAAATCATTCTCAACAGAGTCTAAATGTCCTGTCTTGGTTTTTTCAACACAGTGATCTTCATTTCTGTTACTGCTTTCATTTGAATAGAAGTATAGAATCATAGAATAAACTGGGTTGGTAAAGACCTTCAAGATCACCAAGTTTGATTGTCAACCTGAGCTGCTGAGTCCTATCACTTAATCATGCCCTCAATGCCATTCTTTCTTCAAAACAGGGAGCAGCTTCTTGCTTCTTCCAGCCTTTTCTCCTGGCTCTTCTGCATTGTGTAAAGTGACCCCATGCTGTGCAATTCATCTCTTCTTTGGTAGTTATCTACTGATCCTACTCTGCACAAGTTATAGCTAGAAGTTTAATCATTTTTGGGCGATTGTGACTTCTGGTGATCAAGTGTTTAAGGTAACTAAACTGTGGTAAAATTAATGAAAACAAAGACCTGTCTCCTATGAATCATGAAAGGTCAATATGATTTTGCTCAGAGAGTCACCCAAAACTTAGGGTTTGGGGAGGAAAGTTTCTATGTATGAAGCCTATGAAATGAATGTAATTTTAATTATAAAGTATGTGAGTTGTCAAAGAAAGTACAGTTTCAAAGTTCACTGCAGATGAATGAAAAAGGTATGTTTGGTCAAGAACCATTCATGAGTAATGCAGCAAGTGCTAAAAACTGGAATGTAAACCTGGATGATGCTCTTCTGTCCTTGAGTCTGGCAGCTGCAGAGTGGCTTGTAGCCACTGTCTGCTTGGAACTGGAGTCTCAGCAAATGGTCTAGTGCCAGTGAGTATAAAGATCTCACCACTAGTTCAAACTGAAAAATATAAGCACTAGCTAAAGGAAACTCTTGAAACTGCAGTATCAGTCTTTCTGGCATCATTAATGTAATACAGATTTGAAAGCTATGTCAGCAAACTGTTTTTAAATAAATACTTCTTTGAAGATGGTCCTATCTCCTAAATCAGGACAAACTGGGATTTAAAAAAAATTAAATAAGGCTGTTAAAGCAATTGTTGCTTCATCCACATATGTGAAACCCCTTGAAATAGCTTGAGGGTGACTGTGTTGCCTTTTATTATCAATACCTGCTGCAGCATACAGGCATTGGAATTGGGCTTTTGGATCCTCTCCCTCTACCTTGGTTCTTTGTCAAGTTGATTGGCACTGTACTTGCTCATTGATCAAATGTGTGGAAGTCATCACTGAAAATATTGAATTTTGGCTCCCGCAGAGGGACGTGTGTTCCTATGTGTTTGTAATACACCATGTTCAATGGCCACTACCAGAATCTCAGCAGCAATTTTTGTCTCTTACCAGCAGGGAGCATAAACACCTCCTATAGAAATGGATGACAAAGTCCTCATTATCTTGATGCTTTTCTTATAACCCTAATGTGAAGTTTGCACTTCTACTGATGACTAAACTATTGTGTGATGTTCAATACAGGTGTTTATTGTGGGCTAACCCTGGCTGGCAGCTCAGCACCATACAGCCACTCAGTCTGCCCTCTGACGTGAGCTGGGAGTGAGAGCTGGAAAGGCAAAAGTGAGAAAATTTATGTGTTGAGATATAAACAGGTTAATACATAAAGCAAAGTTACACGCAAGAAAAGTGAAATCAGGAAATCATTCATTACTTCCTTTTGGTAGACAGATGTTTAGGCTTTCCTAGAAATCACTCATAATGGTTATTTGGCAAGAAAAACATTGGAAGTTCAAGCTCCCACTCTCCTTCTCTCCCCTCATTCCTAATGCTGAGCACAGTGCCACATGGTATGGAATTTTGGTCATTGGAGCCAACTGTCCTGATTTTGTCCCATCTCAGCTCCTTGTGCCCCTCACCCCATCACTGGCAGGACAGTGTGAGAAAATGAAACCTCCTTGGCTCTGTGCAGCGCTGCTCAGCAACAGCTAAACATTGCTGTGTTATCAGCACAGTATTGGTCACAGTTCTGAAGTACAGCACCATACAGGCTGCTGTGAAGAAAATTCCTCCCATCCCAGCCAAAACCACTGCAGCTTTCTAAATTTCACTGGCATTTTTACAGTTCTGTACCAGTAAGCAGAGATCAGGAAATTGGAGAACACTTTTATCTGTGTGAACTTACAGTCTTTGTTCTCTGGAGAAAACTTACACTCTTTTATCAGGTTATTTTGTTACAAAATTTCCTCCTTTATTCAAGATTGCAAGTTTTGTTGGAGCAGTAATAGAGATTAGCAGGGAAAGAAGTTTCCTCTGGGCAAGAGCAGCTGCTCAGTCAGGTCTTTATTGATGATTTCAGTGGCGTTTGTGATTCACACAGCACCAGTTAGGAATATGGCCAGAAGGAGGTGACTGTGCATATCAGCCAGCAGCGAGGTGAAGATGCAGCATGGAGCTTGTGGTAGGTCCAGCTTGACCTGGACTGAAGGAACTCAGGTCTGAAGCAAAACTCTTAACAAACAGCATGAAGGGGTGAAGGGGGAGAAAAGAGGCGAGTCATCTCTCACTGTGATTTTCAGGTGAGGCTCTCAGAGGCTTTTTGCTCAAAACTCAGTCTCCTTTAGCATCGGGAGCACAAATGAAGTGGTATGTTTTCCAGCAGTGAGATGATTTCTTCTTCCCTGAGTTAATTAAAGCAGGGTGATTCTTTCCACACGATGTTATGTATCTTAGCTAGTGCACACAAACAGTCTATTCTTGGGATGGGTCTTTCAGTGAATTCAGGCAGCTGGTTCTGTACGTGCAGTTTCATGGTGATTCTATTCCTTGTTCAGCCCTATAGCATTTTGGGCTTTCACACACAGCGTGTCAACAGTATACAGCTCACGCTTCAGCTCTTCACTTGAGTGGCAATCTTCCTAAATTAGAGGAGCGTTCCTGAAAATGTATTCCCACTGGCACTGTTGATATCAAGGACTTTCTATCTCCAGACTGACTGAATTCCCCTCTCCCCTTATCCAGCTGTGGGGCAGGTACCCAGGAAACAGCTCCTCTACACATGCCCTATACCATGCTCATCCTCTGTCAGCTCCGTTAACAGAACACAGCTCTCATCTTCCTCTCATTCTTAGGCCATGTGGTGAGAATAAGGGATCCAGGCCCCCCACCCATTCTTCTATTTCCATTGACTAGGAGTTATAAAACTAATTTCAGTTCCTATTGCTGTGCGTACAGTATTTGTCTGAATCAGTACGTGTGAGGCAAGTAAGTTGTTTCTGAGAAGAACATCTGGTGTTATATATTGCTTCATTGTGCTTTGTAGTGATTTCACTTCTGAATAACTCAGTTTTTCTTATTTTTATCAGGTCTTTCTCATTCTTTCTGGGGAGGGATTGTGTTCAGCATTTTAATTTACTGGTTAAATTACTCTCTTCTACGTCTGTGTTACATATTTTAGTTGTAGACTGCAGGAAGGGAACTGGGCAGCAAGGTGCTCTTCAACATAATTGTGGTTTTTTGTAGCATGCCATGTCCCACGGCATGACTTCAGCCTCCTGCCACAGGCAGCAGAGATTGCTCTCTGCTCTCTCGAGTGCTGGCTCTTGAGACTAGGATAGCTCACTTTGCATGTGCTCCACAGGAGCACCATCTTTACTAATATAAATGCTTACCAGAGTTAGGGTCTAACAGAGGTAAGGTGAGCAGTAGGTCCTGTATATTGTATCCATCATCCTTTAGGCTGCAGCAGCAGTGCCAGTGGCCAATTTTCTCTTAGTCAGAAGCAAGCATCACATCCAGAGGTAGGAGAGAGCTGGGTCTGCTTGGCCTGACTGAGTATCATACATGGCCAAACCTTACTTATCCCCCATGTCACTGAAAACAGGAGCTCTGAATATACATAAGTAGTATAAAATAACTATGTGCAAGTTTCTTTGGCTCAGATACACTGATTTTGCTATTATGTTATGCTATATATTCTCTTTGGGAACTGTGTCAAGTTTTTTTCAGTCTTATTCATACTTCTCATGCTTTTATAGGTGACAAGTGTCTGCCTTGCTATACAGTTAGGAATGTAAAATACTGCTGCAGCAAACTGTGACTGTCTTTTGCTGCTTACTGTTATCTGTTTCTGGCAGAGTAATGGTTTATTTCTTAATCCAAAACCTAGGATTGCATTTTAACGGAGATTTAAGGCTACAATACAGCTGGCATTTGAGCTCTGTAGGAGAAGAGCATGCTAGAATCGCTCAAGATTTACTGCTGAGCTGTCAGTCTTCGGGCTACCGCGTGGCTTCCCCCATCTTGCAGTAGCTGCAGCAGAGCCGTGGCCACTGCTGGGAAGCAGACACCACGATTGATGAGCCCGAGGCGTGCTAATCAAACATGTGTTTTGTTGACACAATGATTGTGTTATATATCACATATGAATGTGCAGACCTTTATCTTTCCTTAATGATCTAGCAAGGGGTCTTTTTAAAATGTGGGTGTTTTTCATGCACTCCTTAGATTTGTTCCACAGGGGGTGACTATTAAACACATCTGACGGGCACGCAGTTAGCCAGCTCCCTGCTGAGATTAGTAAAATACTATATTTAGTAATCGCACTACATCAAGGAACTCCAGCATTGCAGGAAACAGTTTGATTCAATGCTTTTGCTCTGATTTTTTCAATATATTTTGTTAAATTTTCTCTCTTATTTTTTCGTCTGGGGCAATTTTTTTCACTCATTCCTCTTCTGTTCCGCTCTCACAAATGAGATATATGGGACTGTAAAGCAGATAGGAAGAAAGCAAAGTGGTATTCTGAATCTCTCTTGTGACGTTTTGTGTCTAGAGAGACCGATCTCTTGTTTCTTGAATTGGTGAACCTGTTACTTGTTAGGAAAACTCTACGAATAATATAAGGGTTCAGTTTTTTATGTACTAGAATACTGTATTATGAAAGCTTCTGGAATTGACTTTGAGGGAATGGTTTGAAAATAGCAAGTGGATTTAAATGGCTTTTTTCACTACTAGTATTTCTTCACCGATAAATGTGCATGAAACAGCATTTGAGCATCATTTTTTGATTTGGCCGTTTGAATTGTTTTATTAGGTCACCTGGCTGCCAGTCGATGAGTAACAGAGAGGGTAAACTGAAAGGCTGACATAGCAAAGATAGGCAGTTCAACAGGAAGCTGAAGGAAGCTTCACGGGACATTTGTTCAATTCGGAATCACTGTTTCAAAACCTGATTTTTCAGTTCATTTTAGTTGGTTTAGTTAGCTGTAAATCTAAAGCAATCTATGTAGAATCTGAGAAGTTCTGTAAATTTGGGACAAAAGTTGGTGCTTTCACTTTAAGGGGCAGATTTAAAGAAATAGCATCCTTTGTTCTAACAGAATAGTCGGGGCTTGTCAATCCAGAAGATTTGTGCCTTGCTGAACATAATGGCATTTTATTACCTAGTTTATTTCTGCCTAGCATTCTGAGACTCCCGCTGATGCTTTGACTCAGAGTAGTTTTTGGTTTGGAAACATGAACTCCAGCGTCACAGATTACTTCTTTCTTTTGGTAATTCATATATTTTTTTTTTATTTTTTTTTAAGTTAATAAATGTTCAATAAAGAAAGCATTTGGCCAGACAGAAGTTGTGTCTCAAACTGTGAACATCTAAGCATTGCTGTGTGAAAATAGCAGCCTTTCTTTTCCCTCCCTTCATCTTCTGTTGGTGCAGTCAGCCCAGCCCATTGCTGACCATAGATGAGTGAGTTTGTGCCTGTTAGCAGCTCTCTTGCCTTCCTCAGTGATGCCTCAGCAAAACATGGCCCTTGTTCATGCATGAGGGATGCTCAAATCCCAGTGTGCCCACTGAAGACCAGGAGAGTAACTCTTGCATGATGTTAGGGACATGTTTGTAGAATAATGCATGTGGGTTAACTATGGCCGTTGTCTGAAGTTGTGTATTGGTCCATTGTTTGAAACTAGCCCATTGCAAGACAAGTCCTGCAACATTTTTACTGTTTTTATTATAACACTGAAGAATACCATAGTGAAGCTGGATTCGAGAGACATGTATGTATATGAATGCAAAATAAGTGGGAATTTTCCTACTTATGGAGTAAAGTTACGATAGAAGTAACCTTAACTACAGCTACAGTCTTATACGCTGCAGCTTAGTTTTTCCTCTATAAAATAGCATGCATGGTTGAGAATTTTGGCTATGCCATTCCACATTCAGTTGTGACATTGTAAACATTCATTTTATATCTTCCTTTTTGCAAAGCTAAAAGTGTTCATCAAAACATTTCCATCTCTACAATAATTTAAAATATTAAAAACAAGGGCTAAATTTCAACGTGGCTGTAAAATGTCTTCAGATCTTCACATACGTTTCTATATGCACGTGCCTGTTGGTAGAAACCTTGCATGCATGCTCGTGCCATACAGCTTGTTCCTGAGTGACTTAATCTTTTAAAAAGATATGCAGTCGCATCTCCTGAGAATATCAAACATAAAAACATGGATGTATGAGTAAATCCACTCGGATTTTGGCATGTGCTTGTGGAAAAAAGTCATCTAGGATTTATTTCATTGTTTTGATGCCTGGGATGCACTTTGCGTTTTATGTGCAGCAGTTTTGTGCCCTGTCTACACAGAACAATGGGGCGCTGTGTTTGGGATTCCTGAGCGGGTTATACATGATTTATCTCAGACACTGGCCGTGTGCAGTTACCCAGGAGAAAAGCAAGCAGTGCTGTGTGCTTTTCCCAATAAATGGGCACTCATTTAGAATTATTGCCAGGATCTGGCAGTGGCACTACTTCATGCTGTGTGGAAGTACCTTTGAGCAGAGTTACACGTAAATCACTCGTAACAGGCTGAGGCTGAGTTCTTGAGTTTTAACTCAGGAACTTGTGCAGCCCACGCTGCAAACATCAACGCGTTGGCCATTATTTTCTAACCAAATCCTAATGCTGTTCTAGTAAAAGAAATCTCTGCTTTTATCCTAACCAAATCAAACATTCCGAACCTTAATGAGTGAAATTTCATTGCTGTTCAATCTTTAAAGCACATATTAATCACAAAACACAAACACACATTAATTACAAAAAATCAAAGCCTGAAAATTAGGATGTAGATTGTAATTATTCTCAGAAATTTTTAATTTTTTTATCTACATAATATATGGAAAAGGAAAGCGACCAGTTACGGCTGTGGTAGAGCCATTCCTCATGGGCCACACTGCCTCCTCTCCTGCCCAGCAGAGGGGTAGTTCAGGCAGGCTGGGGGCAGCACTCACAGCTCTTCAACCACAGGCACTTAGTAACTTAAATAAGAAAAGGATTACTGCAGTTGTTAATCTTAGCAATAGCTGTGCAAGCACTCTTGGAGCACTTGGCCAGCCTTTAGTTGCTGCTCCTTGTCACAGATTCTGAAGGAAGCACTTTCTACATCTTTTGTGTTCCCCTGCCCGGATAATTGTGATATTCTTAAAGCAGTTTTATAGACAATGAAGATTCTCTCATACTTAGTCATAATAGCACAGACATGTCAGACGAAACATTTACAGTATATTGCTGGCTGAAAATCTAGAACCATCTGCTGATGTGTGGACTATTTGGTAATATTCAGATACCACCATTTCTATCTGAGTGCCCATTCTGCTCAAATCAATAAATACCGCTCCACATTTAGTTGACAAAAAGCTCTCAAACTTCAGATTGCAGATCACATTTGAAGAAGAAACAGAAATAAAATAGTGAGTTTGAGAATGCAGTGTCTGGGCTGATAAATAGTAGAACAGGACATTTAACCAAACTACGATATTAGTCACATATGTGCAAAAAATATAGAGAAAAAAACGAATGTTCCTTTGCTGACTGTGTGAATCTCTAGGCTACAGAGACTTAATGAAAGGACAACATTTTATTTTGTCCCACTTTCGAAGTCCAGTCTTTTGTTTTTATATCACTGTTTTCTATAATTAACATCAAGAGTGTTTATTTTGGTTAAAATGAAGAACTTCAACAGAGCAAGAAATAATTAGAGGACTATTGTCTAAGAAATTATGAAGTAATGGCCTCGATCCATTAAGATGAGGCCAAAAAATGCATCAAGAAATTTTTTCAGGGAAGTTAAGCCTAGAAAGATACCAAAATTCTGAATTTATTGCAGTTTCAACATGGAACTCAAAAGTAGGGTGTGGATCAAATCTGCTGTTGCAGATGATGATGTGATGTGGTACTTCTAATTTTTCCTCAGAGTGTCTCCTGTTCTTTCATCTTGTTAACTTTGCTTTATTCCAGTGAGCATTAGTGTACTGTAACTTTATTCTTATTACTCCCATTAAAAATAAACCTACCGCATGCTAAGCAGTTCAGAAACTTTCTCAGAAGTTTCTGTTTTTCTGTATGCTCTCTACAACGCGTAGTTTTCTAGGTCACCAGATTTTGCCTCTTTTGCTATGTCATATTTGCAGGACACAATCTTCCTTGTCAGTTTTTCTGCCCCATTTCTCCACATTGCTTTTCCACAACACATACTGGTCAGGATATCTAGCTTGCAACTAGATACTGCAGTTGTGAAGTCTTGATAAGTTCTTGTCATAACAGTAGTCCTTGACATTTAAAGAACTTCAGTTTATATATGCAAGCCAAATTTCATACCTTCATACTTCTTTCGATTAATCAAAGTTAAACCATTGTATATGTGAAGGGGCCTCTTGTGGTTTCTAAGTAAGTAGTATGGCTTTTCTGGCAGAGAGCCATAGGCAATTTAGTAGGCACGTACTGTGGGGGTTGAGAGAGGAGGAGAGACAGGGATAATCCAGAAAGCTTTAATAAGGCCTGAGTGAAATTAGTGTTTCTATACTGACTGCGAGAACTTTGCATTCTGTATCCAACTTTTGGCCACAGCTGAATTATTTGGTTTTTGGTTTTTGTTTTTTCTTTAATGTGTTGTCAGTAAATTAATTCTGCAATACAGCAATGATTTGGTTTTCCTCTCACTCAACCAGTCTTGCACTGATTTTGCTTCACTTGAATGATTCCCAGTTTGCACCTGTGGCAGGGAAGATAAAGGCACAGTGAATACAGTATGCATGGTTTGTGAATCAGTATCATCAATGTTGCTAAATCATTTCCACAGGAACAACATGGCTCCTAGTTGTTCTCAAAGATAATTTTGTAGCCCACGTTTAAAGGTGAGGCTTTCTCATGTAACCTTTGCCTGAGATCTATACAGCTGTAAATAGATACTAACATAAAAGGTCTGTCTCCAGCAGAGCTGATCTCTCTTTCCATTTCTGACAGGGGTCACATAGCCAATGTAAATTACCACCATAAACCAAATTCCATCTTTCTTGTAGAACAAAGTGCTTGATCTGCCTGTCTAGAAGCTGGGAGCTACAGAGCAGATTGTAATATTTCAGCAATTCAGCATGAGTGGCAACATGTTCTTAATAATGAAATGCTGGCAACATTTAACTTAATTTTGTCTCGACATATTAAAATCCATCCTTTCTGTAGGGGATTTAAGAACTATCTGAAGGGGGACTGAAGACAAGAAAAATAATTCAAGTAGAAGCAATAGCTTCCTCTGTATTTCATGCAAGAGTCAGGTTTAATGTGCACATCTTGACGTTAGTAAAGAACGAGTTACTCTTAGAAAAAGATAGCCTAGACATCTCAGGAAGAATGCGAATTCTTCACCATACTATCTGTCATTTTGATTTAATTACAAAATCAAATTAAAATATACGACAGTGTGTAGCCATGCCAAGTAAGTTAGTGAATTTTATTAGATATGGCATTTCAATTGAAAAATGAAAACTGTTACTGCCAGGGTTTTGGAGGTGTAATGACTTACATGGATGTTTTATAACCAAGCTACAGAATGTTAAAAATGGCATCTACCTTTGAAACTGTGACTTGAAACTAGGTTCTTGTAATTGTGTAGGTATAACATCTTGAATTCAGTCTAAAAGGCTGTAGGGACTGGAGAACATAGCATTTGTAAATTATCCAACAGTTGACTTAGAAAATTTGGCCCCAGTACAATATGTGACTACCTAGAATATTTTACACAATCCTTGTTTTGTATTAAAGATGAATTCAATGTAAATGTTTGGAATTCTTCTTACAAACTTGTTGAAAAGGGACAGTATTGTAGCATGACTCCCTTGTACAAACCTGGTGTTTAGCAGATTACGTATGTTATTCTGTTATAGGTACACTACAATGATAGACAAAATGGCAAAGAGTGTATGACCTGTTTGACACTGTCTCCTGTGCAGATGACTTTCCAAGGTATCGGAAGCTCCATTGAAGCCAGCCATGACCAGGTATAATACCTTCACCCACACTCCTGTACTTTTATTACTATCTAGTAAGGCCAGAATGTCAGCATTAGTAAATTTATACGTAGACACGTCTTTTGGTGTTTGTATGGCATGTTTGTCAATGGGATTTGCCTATCTCACCATAGTAAAATCCTGAATCTCTAAAGAATTCCTGAAAAGGAGGCAGAACTATGTTCCCTTTTATAGATTCTTAAGACATATTAGGAAAGCCTGAAGAACTTGCTTTGTTTTTGTAGTAAGGTTTCTGCAAAGGTCTTGTTGTATTTTAAATATGTATCACTTCTTGTCTATCTTATTTTTACTGAAAGACTGTGAGTAGCTGGGAAAACAAAGAGGTGAAGCCGTCATCTCTAGCCATCATCTGTCACAAAGAAACTGTCATTTTAGAGGGAAATGGGATTTTCAGTCAGGCTATATGAAACTCCCATTTTGTTTGGCTATTGTTAAAATGTTTAATTCAAGCTTTGGGCGAACAGCCAAGAGAAAAAAATGTCACTCATCACCCTACTGCTTCCGATGGGAACTGAGGGGGACTTCCATTCTACTCCTTTCCTCCTCCATTGCTCTTATGTGCAAAACCAAGATAAGACAGTAATACTGCACAAATTTTCGAAGGAAAAAGGAAAAAAGTACAAGAAAATTTTAAACTGCACCTTGCACCTTTTAGATATTTAGTAGATTGGGAAAAGTACCATTTTTATTTGTCTTTGCAGACCATCTTTAAATTGTGCTATGCTCACATTTACCATACATTTAATCAGAATCTGTGCAAGAAAAGGGAAGTCACCTGAAGAATGATGAGAATTAGTTACCTTTGGGGAAAAAGTTCAGACACTTAGCCATGTTTTAGGTTGATGGTTTGTCTTTTTGTTGTTTTTTTTTTTCCTTGTTTTGTTTTGTTTGAATTGGAAGTCCCTGAGTTAGTTGTTAACATAAACTGAGCCCATTAGTTATTTACATGGTAACATGAGGATACTTCCTGTCCTTAAGTGTTTGGTGTTTTACAGTAATGGAGAGCTGGGGTAAGTCAGACGACTTCAACAGACGTATTCCATTGAGTCCTCATTTCATCCAGCAACTTGTTTATGCTGCTCTAAATCCGCTCAGTTTTTCTTTCAGTGAAGATCGCCTTTTAAAATTTACTTATGTCTCAAATACAATATTTAGACATTTCCATGAGTATAAGGTGGTCCCTGTCAACTTGCTAACAACTACATTCTGGGCTACCAGCCAGCTTGGCCTTTGTCTTAGCATTTATTTAGGCTAGAGTATGATATGTAAACAGAAAAAGACTTTGTAAGCAAAAAGTACGTTTAAGTCATCTAAATAATTATATATTTAAGAAGTCTAAATGAAAAAGTGTTACTGAGCTTGAAAAGTTAAGCACCTAGATATTAGGAAATTCCAGATTATACGCAGCATTAGTTTGATCCCAGAGTACCCATTCAGTGCTAAAAACAGGACATGCTTCTGGGAGGAGAGAGACTGCATTAAAAAAATATAGCTAAAGATTATATTATTGGCTGTACACAAGTGGGTAGAATTAAGTCTGTTTGGGCCATTATGAAGCTAGAATTTCCTAATCTTGTTTCAGTTTGCAGTTTAAGTAATGTTCCTTCATCGTTTCTTTTAGTTATGTAATTTTCCACATAGCTTTTAAAAAAGAGAGAAAAATGATTTGTCATTGCATGATGGGGTGGTTGTTGCATTACTGAACCCACATCACTTGTGCAAGGATTTCATCTGAGCTGGGAGCAGAAGAAGATAATCATCTCAAAGCCAACGGCCAATTCTTGGATCACAAAAGAGATCCACATGGTTGTCAGGAGGCACAAAGTTCTGCTCATCCCTTTTCTAGATGTGAAAGGCGCCCACTTTTGGGGGGAGGAAGATGCTGCTGACAGCTTTAGTTTGGCATGGGGAATGGCAGGACTGGGTTAGCATTATTTGCCATCACATAAATAAATAGAGAAAAAGTAGTAATTAGTAAACAAACAGAACCTACATAGTGTATTGGCCAGGCACTGGAATTAATTAGTGATGGAACTGGATCTCATGATGGAGTGATAAAAAAGTTCCCATTTCTTTTTAATTTCTATGTGATTTGGTATGATTTTACTTTTTACTTTTTTTTCCTACGACTTCACTTGCAGCAGGCTTATGTGGAACCCTTATTTTTATAAATTTAAGAAGCAGAACTGCTGTACGTTGTTAAGCTGAGTTGTCCTCATTTTGAAGTTTCAGATGGAATAAATGCAAGGTAGCCATATACTGCTATAAAACTGCCTTTAAGTCAGTTGCTATTTCTGCATGATCTATTTTGCACTGTATTGTAATTCAGGTGGGCTGCTCACGTGGACGCCTCTAATTTCGGTGGAGATGTGTGATTTGTGAGCTGTGAGCAGCTGTGAGGCCTGGCATAGTTTAAGTTAAGGATCTGTCTCTTTCTGTGTTTATGAAGATAATTATACTCATGTTAAATGTAAAATATCAGTTCTCTAAATTCAGTTGATGTTTTTTGTTGGTTTGTTTGATTGGTTGGTTTGTTTTAGTGGAAAACTGTCTCGGTATGACTGGAATTGTTTCAATGTGAGAAGGTAGTAGAATCTGTTATGTGAGTGTGTCTGATAAGACAAATGTATACCAGAATTGTCATTATGTTGTGGCAAAAAGGCTACAGCTGACCAAATACTTTGACCAAAAAAAAAGAAGCAAAAAATAAGAAAATCAGGTTTCCAATAGTCTGCTTTTGAGGCTGAGTTGCCTTTTGTAGCATAGGAAACTCACTTTTCACATCCAGTGGGAGATTTGTACCCAACAGATCCCAGTGATGCTGCAGTCCTATGTAAGTGTATTACTTTGCTGTTTCAAATTTACCAAGTCTTGACACAGCACTTTTCAAAGTCATTTGCTCTTTTCCTATTCATGGTAGGAAATTTGTCTTTTCATTCCTTAGGCTGTTTTAGATTCTGTGTTCGATAGGAGTAATTTTTTTGTTGTTGTTGTTCCAAATGCTCCATCATTTGAGCAATTTCAGATTGAAACAAATTGTTCATACTGGTACGTTAATGAGTGTGGATTCCAAACATCTGTCTGACAGAACACATTTCATTTGGTTATGTAGCAGTATTTTCAAAGCTATCACTATTTTTTCATTTTTCTTTTGGCAAACAGTAAGAAAAAAGAGCAACATTTCTACAGTGTAACTGTAGAAGTCAAAGTTTGTTTTGTTGGGTTTTGCATTCATGTATGCCTACTTCCTTAGCAGAAGCGTCATGATTTTTACAATACTTTTTCATGATTTATTTCTTTTTCTATTCTGTTGTGCAGTATCTAACTGCATCCTTCTAAATTTCTTTTTCCTTAATGACCGCTATTATTTAGTTGGCTTTTGTTTTGTTTTGTTTTGTTTTCACTAGAACTCAGCTACAAGCTACTTTTACTTAAAATAGTCACAGCTTGTAGTAAGTACCACAAGTTTCTAGAGATGTTCTCCACTCAGTATCAATTACAGGGCTTGTTATAATGATATGTAGGTTAAATTTGACGATTTGTGGAATACAAGAAATCAGAATTAACATAGTTTAAGTATAAAAGTGATGCTTCAACTTCATCTTGAACAGCTTTCATATCTGCACATCTGTTTTGCAAACTTGCAGTTAGTATTTACTGTCTTTTGTGACTCTGTAATGGTTGGTGCTTTTCTCAGTGTTTCATCTCTGAATGTGGGACCTCAGGAACCTAAATACCCCTGTGCTTCCCATAACTGTGAAGAAAATCCTGAAAAAGGGATATCTTGGGTACAATCTTAAGGCTTGTAGAGAAGCAAACAAATTGAAAGTAAGAACATTTGTTTTAAAATGAAATTATTTTTAAAAGTCCATCCTGGTAATAGAGAAAACAGGTTAAGCCCATCCTGAGATTTTCAAAGCTTGACATAGAATACTCTGCCGTTACAGCTGAGTTTTTAACCCCCAGATAACTTGATGTTCATTGTGAGATTACCAGTTCTCTACATAGATTTTAAGAAGCAGCTCAAAGACCAATGCATTTTTTTTTCACTCTCATTTTTTTAGTACTTCTTCATGATTGTGGAGACTTGAACATTTGTTTGTATGTTGAAACTGGCAGTGCTACCTACTTGTTACTAACTTTTGCTTCAGCCAGCAGTCTCTATGACATGTGCTGTTAAAGGAATGAAAATTTATCTTGTATGGTCATATCTTGAATCCATACCATCCTAATTGTATTCATTGCATAAGTTTTATGTTAGATCATGTTTTCTGAATTCTCCTACACATTGCAATGCATAAGATAGAACTTTATTTGTTAGGGCAACAATTTGGTAATGTTATATATAATCATATTTATATTTTAGTATAAATATAACTGGAGAAAAAAAATAAGCGGGGTCAGAAGTAGGAGTGGAAGACCTATGGGTGAAATAGACTTGGTGAGACAGCCTAGCATGGATGGGAAGGCTGTCCTGAAAGGATGCTGCTGCATGGAGCTCTTTCAAAAACTGCTGGTGAGAACCTGGAAAGACAGCAGCAGCAAACAATGAAATGAAACGTGCTATGTAGGAAACTGTCACTGTTGGTTGTCACCTGCAAACAGATGTTCCTGGGCAACGTTAAGGCCTTATGGTGATACCCGAAGGTGAGCAGCTCCTGGCGAGGTGGCAGTAGTTTTCTGGGGACAAAAGGCCTTGGGAATGGCCTACAGGCTTGAGACATTAAAACTTCATCCATACGGAGGTCCACATGTCTCTATTTTCTATGCTCTGAGTTTGTAGAGCATGCTTAGGAACATCATCGAGGGAAGTTACGTCAGCTGGAGTCACTGACTAACCTGTGAGAAAAACAAGCACAAAAGATTAATGGTGCAGTCAGTGATGATATAGAGGATGGGAATTCATCCAGTGCTGTAACCATCCACATCAGAAAAGGAAAAGGAAAAAAAAAAAGATTGTTTTACTGGATATTGCATTAATTCCTGCTTGAAATGAATTTCATTCTGGACTGAAATTAGTGCTTTCTAAATGTTCAGATTTACTTCTGAGTAGACATTTTTTATCCTGGACATAGCAAAAAAAAAAAAAAGGAGAAAATGCTAGGATTTTCTTTTAAAAATACAAGTATTTCTTCTTTCAACTGGTATTGTATGTTTCCATTGTCAGCTAATTTCTGCTTTATCTACTGTCAATTCAGTGCTCATCTCTCTGGGGTGATTTCCTCAATAAAATGAGAAGGATTTAGTATGATGCACGGAAAACTTCTAGTCATTTTCCCAGGGCTGGGTGATTCTGTCACAGCCCCTTCACTACGAGGACTCCTACCTGCTCTTGTGAAACCACCTCCTGCAGCCGAGGTTGCTGCTGTGCTGGTGTGAGCTGGCTGGCTGCTGCCATTTCTCTGACAGCTCCATAACCTTCAGGGCATGGCTAGAGCTGAGCGCCTGGTGCTCTCAAGGAGACAGTTTGCTTGTGACAGAAATATAAACTGCTTTTGATATATAGCACCAAGCTTCGCTCCTCTATCATTGTGTTGGGAAACTTGCACCTCTTAAGGCTGACACTGCAGTCAGGAGTCATCCCAGCAGGTTTAGGTTAGGCTTACCAGGTTGTTGTCTGCTATTTTGTACTTTCTTCCTTGTCTGCTGTGCTCCCCACAACTGCATGAGTGCATTAGTACGCTGTCTCCGTAGCCTTCATCTTCTGTTTCACATTAACTCACTCTGGATGTACGTGACAGAACATTTGCTTTTCCCTGGCAGCAGCTGAAATTTTCCTTGATGAGCCTGAGATCAAACATCTGTATTTGCTCAGAATGTGTAATCTTTCATTTTCCAAAAGTGAGTTACTAATTAACTGCCAAACGGGAACAAAATGTAAACCAAGACACTGCTGTCTCCCAGACCTTTCAGTGCTCTCATCTGGGGCTCCTTGAGCAGCATCCTAATGTGAATGCCACTCACTGAAGATGCAGAACAAGAATGTTCAGTGCTCTGTGTAGGTATGTTTGTTTACACAGTAATGTCAGTGGGGTATAAAATGCTACTGTTGCAGACTGTGGGTATCTTACATGTTTGTCATGTAAATGATGACAGCTGCCTGTATTTTGGGGTCTGTTTCCTACTCTGTTAAAAAAAATATCATGAGGTATCCATGTGACAACTATAGATGAAGTTTCACAACAGTAGCGAGGTTCACAGAATCACAGAATACCTGAGGCTCACAGGGCCCTCCACGTCCAACTGATCCGAATTATGCTCAAACAGAGACACCCAGAGCAGGATGCCCAAGCCCATGTCCAATCAGTCTTTGAGTATCTCCACTCCACTTGGAGTATCTGGGAGTCTTCACCGTGGCTGTTTCCTTCCCTTGACTTCCTCTCCAGCCCTGGCTGTTGATTCTTCTGCTTCCTAAACCACTGAGCTGGTAAAAAATTAACTCAAGTTTTTAGCCTGCTGAGTTGAACTGGCCCACTGAGAGTGAGAGGAGTACTAGAGCCAAAATGAGGGAGATATCAGGACATACCAGATATGACAAGTAAGATGGAATGGGTGGCATGCACTATTCACAGCAGCCAGCCGGTTGATCAACTTCCTATCTCATAAAATGTCACTTGAAGATGGCATGGCAAAAATTAACCCTGTAGAAAGTTGATTTTATTGTATAAATGTTTGGCTTATTTAGCATCTTTGAACCTGTTCCCTGTTCAGTACCATAAAGAAGAGAACAGGATTGCACACAGAAGGAGAAAGAGCAGGATCATAGCGTCTCTACCCTCAAGCTCATAACCTAGAGAATTTTAGCTGCTTTGGATGTGCACCCTTAGTTGTTGCTTGTATTAAAATACCTAAGTGGGTTTTCAGTACAGTGCAACATGTGGAAATGAAAAGAAAAGCATTAACAACATGCAATGAACCAGCTTTCCAAGGACCAGCTGCTTGCTATCCTTTGTAATGTGTTTCTAGTTTATTTTGTTTTACTATTACTTTAGGCTCATCAGGCCAATTGTGAAATAAAAGATCTTGATTTTTTTTGCTGCTGCTATTGATGTTAGGGAAGGCAAGAAGATAAAGGTACAGGAGAAACTTGGGAAAGCTGAAAGTGTCCGTTTTCTGCTTTTCACACTGTGGCAGGATATTCAGCCCATTTGCATTATCAAGAAATCTAACAGCTTTTTCCTTGGCAGGAACAACCAGCGGGAAGACAACAGGGGTAGGTTCTTCTACTCAGTAGTTAAAAATGAATAGACAGAGTCCCACTAGGCAAAAGTTGGTGACAGAGATGAAGTGAAAGTAGACTCCTCTAGAAGCTTGTCTTGCAGTTGGGATTGACAAGGTCTCATCTTTCATCTTGGCCTCTAATGAGGAGCATTTTCTGTCTAATAGCTATATTTGTTTCAGTTTCTAGGTCTGGTAAAGTTTTCCAAGCCTTTTGAATTAAAGCTAACGCTCAGTCAAAATGCAGTTGCCTATTTTAAAGGCACTTCCATTTTAGACTGGTACTAGGAAAATATACACACTACTTTATTGCCTACACTGTACTTTCCGAGTTATTTTTCACACTCTAATCAAAGTAATGCCATATCTGTTTGCTGATATGTTTTTAATCACTTGTCATTCAAATAAATTGCTTACCACACTAATTATATAATTGGCATTTCATCATGCATTTCCTTAATACTTCTACAAGACAAAATAATGGTTTGCACATGTTGCATCTGAAGAATTGTGCTTTTGCCAAAATTGTGTTTGCCACCTAGCTTTCTCACTCCACTGTTAAAATAACATGACATGGCTGGCATTATGCATTCAAGTGCTACAGAGTTTCTGAGCTTTTTGTCTGAGTAGTCATCATACAACTGGACCTACACAGTGCAACCAGGAACTGAATGTGACATCCTATACCCCTTCATTTCAAAGAGGCCAGGATGTCATAATTAATCTTCTGACAATAGAGAAATGGAGGAGGTTGGGTTTTATAAATAATTGTGAGGGAATAGTCATGCTTATGTACTGTGAAAGACATCAGGACAGCAAAACAGACCACTCCCTTCTGTCACTGGTTTCATTTGGTCCCAGTGTTACAGTAAGGGACTGTCTGCTCAGAGTTTTAGAAACTTTTCCTTTTTCTGTTTAAGATAGGCCTACATTCTGTAACCAGCCTGGTGGTGGGCTAGTGTAACTTCTGTAAACTTAGACTCTTTTCCAGCACCACCTTCCCACAGCCAACTCTTGTTATCTGTGTCTACAGAGCTTAAGCACTCATCTGTATGTAGTTTGGCCCATGTCTGTAGTGCTAAAGCACTTTTCTCAGTCTTTTAGACAAACTTGTTTATATTTTGGGCAGGGATAGGTTTACTGGGAGAACAAAGGAATAGTCAAGTACTGGGAAGAGCGTGAAAGTAGTCATGCATACATGCTTTGTGCAGATTGTGGCAAGCTCCTGTCCCATTTGAAGTTCAGTTCTGAAGTTACTCTCCTAGCTATGCAACTTGGGGTGTGAACTGGTGCATGAAAGATCCGGATCTCTGCAGAGCACGTGGAAGTTTGGGAGTTTTGTTTAGAAGCACCAAGATTAAATTCAATTCCTACAAAGTTGTGCAACAGCATCTTGCTTACTTCCTTGAACAGTTTTTTGTATTCTTCAACAGAAATGCCTTGAAGAGAAAGAGCTGAAGATTTTCCCATCTTGATTACTAGTGATTTACCTGAGAAAATGATTTAACTTCTTTCCTACTGTTGCAGTCACTGCCCTGATTATAGAGAGAAGTTGTCAGACAGATCCAGGGAAAAAGGTGTTTCCATTCTTTAGTAGAGCCCCGCTAACATAACAGTTTTCTCTTGACTCCCAAATTCATTTCGTGTACAGTTTTTATAATGTGGAGTCACACAGTGAGAACATTCGCCTGTTTGAGACAGAAAGAAAGGAGTCACCGTCTGGCCTTCTCTCTGAAGCGTCAAATGTGTGGCATACTCATTTAATGCAGGAGCTCCTGCATCCCCAGAAGCTTCTCATGTACTCATTTTCTCCATCTTGTAGCATTACAGACTGCCTGAATTCCAATATTGATATGTCTCATTCCAGCGAGATCCTTCACATATGCTAAATGTAAGAGTGCTTCCAAGTAATTTACTCTCTCAAGGATCCAGTGCTAGAGATAATAAACACTAAAATGGAGATATCGAGCAAAACCAAAACAGTGAACTCTTAAGTTAAACTTTACATTTCATACGTATTTCTTTATATCCACTCTTTCTCTTTCCCATCATTAAAGAGACTGGGAGACCTAGTTTTTCACAGATCCTTACGGCTGTACAAATAATTGATTTTACAGTCCAAAATCTCCTGTCTCATCCTTCATCCCCTCAAAAAATAGTTCAAATTGGTCCAAAATAAAGAAGAAAATTATCCCCGCCAAGAACAATAACTCATTTTGTACATGGGCTTTTGTAGTGAAACTAGAAAATTGGCTGAGATTTACAAAAATTGTGGGAAAGATGATGAATTATTTTGCCTACTGGCTCTGATGTTCATGCACTCACGCAAGATGCAGATGATGTAAATCTTACTCTATCCATGTTGCCACCTCATGCTAAATGGCAGGAGAGTTAGGTAGTCACAGGCATGTGAAGCAGTAACCTTGGCATGGCCATCTCTTCTTTCACTGTTTAAACAGAGTGCTCAGCAGGGCTGCGTGAGCTGAAGAAAATGAATCTCATTTCATATACCCTACAAGAGAGCAGCTATTCTGTAAACTGAGAAGGATTCAGATCCTGTAAATCAAAGTCCTTCCCTGTTGGCTATTGGGCGAATCAGGTTGTCCAAGGAGGTTGTGGATGCCCCATCCCTGGAGGCATTCAAGGCCAGGCTGGATGTGGTTCTGGGCAGCCTGGTCTAGTGTTTGGAGACCCTGCATGTAGCAGGGGGATTGAAACTAGATAATCATTATGGGCCTTTTCAACCCAGGCCATTCTATGATTCTATGATTCTATGATCTTGCACTTTTGTTTTAGCCAGAAATGGCCAAAGCTAAGAAAGCTTAACAGATAACATCCCAAGACTGGGAGCAGATTTGGTCAAGGCAACACTGCTTTCTCCAGTATATGTATTTTTAGGACAAACGTGCTTGCCCCCAGGCAAGGCCCGGAGAGCAGCGCACATCCAGCTGGTGGCGGCATTGCCAAACCTCCGTGCCACTGCTAGAAATGGGTGGTAGTTCCCACATGGGTCACTTGGCTGCCGGATTGGCTGCAAGGACAATTTCAGGTAGTAAGACACATTCAGCTAGTCTCTGCACCTCCCAGCAGCACCCAGGAAGCCTCCCTTCTGTAATTCCTCTGAGCATAACCTGCAGACAAAT
Source organism: Lagopus muta (assembly GCF_023343835.1). NCBI lineage: Eukaryota > Metazoa > Chordata > Aves > Galliformes > Phasianidae > Lagopus > Lagopus muta. The sequence continues at coordinate 31,378,121 of NC_064435.1, forward strand.
TGAAAGCTTCCTTTCCTCAACAGTGTAAAAAAGCGTCACATTTGTGTCAGGAAGTTTAAAACCGAGTTGCATGGATTTATAGGGGACATCTTGGCACATATTTATTGCTAAATCTGTTACATTGTCAGCGTTGCTCTAAGATGGGTGCTGAAGGCAGGACTGTGTGTGCTGCTGGCACTGGTGCTGCAAGCAGTCCCAGTCCCTGCACCTGTCACGCCTCAACTATTCACATGAAAAGCACACCTATTACTGATACACGTCTCCTCCCAGCAGCTTAAAGATTCCAGCTGCTTTCTGAGATCATAAAAGGCCTGCTCAACCATGACTTCAAAATGCCAGGCTATTCAGCAAGCCAGTCCTATTTCAGACTACTCCCTAAGTATTTCATACTTGAGCGTTGTTGTAAATAATGGCGGTAATTTTTTTCCAGCAGAGCATGCTGTGTGAAATTATGAATTGAGGAGATTTCCATGCTGTTGTATTTGATTCAGTACCCCATTGTCACTGATGTAAAGTGTTGCGCTGATACACTGTCATTCATTTCGTGGGACAGCAGGACCTGTATGAGGCTTTGCTCATGCACGTGAGCCTTCATAGTGTGCCTCGGTTTATCGGTGCAGGATCTAGGGCTGGATTTTGGAGTGTGCTGGAGAACAGGATCATTCTTTCAAAATCAAAAATAAACAGGGATCAGTGTGTGAGAACTTTGTTTCAGTCCTCTTATGCATGTCCATCCTTATAAGGAAAATAATAGAGGAGGGGGAAAAAAAATACAAAGGAGCATTTGATATAATTTTCTAATTTCTGCATAATAGTTAAGCAAGGAGACACAGGTTTTAGAGGGAGTTGAGGAAGGGAAAAGAAGGAATCAAATGTTGGCTTGACCCCAGAATGTTTAAAGCCTGATTTGCCCTTACAGAACAAAAATACCAGCACAGAAGTCTAACATGCTGGGAAATATTACACAACAGTGTAGACATGTCAAACTACCTTGAGAAAACCTGCAAAAAGTTGAAAGGTTTTTGGCCCTCATGTAAATGAACTGGATCTTGTGGCATTATTTTTGAACTCTTCTGATACGTAACACTTGAAACATTTTTGATCAAATAGCTTTTCTCAAGCAATTACACGTTCTTAATTTAGAGGCCAGTTCAAATGATTGCTTGTTACCTTCATTTAGCAAAGGTTCCACTGCTCTGGTTTTCTGATCCTTTTAAAAAAAGCAAACAGGGAGAGTTTACACAATAAAAATTCTTTTTTATTTTATTTTTTTTTTTTTTTATTCTCAAATTAATTATTTTGAAATATCTCACAGATTACATCAGTTTCTTACTTGCATTCATGTTGCAAGATGGCGACTATTGTATATTGCTAGTGATGCATTAAATTAGTTGTTTACATTATAAAATCTAAACATATTAGAATCTTTTGTGTTTGTCTTCAAAGATTCCTATTCTAATAAAGCTTTCTGAAACAAGTAAGGTTGTCTTTTTTGTTTAGTTAATGCATCAGTGGAGAACCTAAAGATTTTGTAGCCTTTAGCCATCCCTGTCTGTGTTTAGTAGAGTGTAAGGAAATTGTGTTTGGGACAATATGTATTTTCATTTAAAATGGGAAGTTATACTTTTAACTTAAGCATTTTTCCATTTAGGCAGAGTAACACCTGAGCCAAATGTAGGCAGAAAGTGTCTAAATTCATCCTCTTTCCTCAAGGACTCTGATTAGCTGTGGCTTTTAATTGCAGTAAAAGTGGTACATATAGCATATTGAAAAATAAGATTTTCACTGCATCCTTCCTATTTCTGATATCTGTGAGTCTCTCCTCTGTTCTGAGGGTTAAATGGTACAAGACCAGTATTTAGTAAGGGACGTAATTTACAATTTTAAAGAAGCTCTGCAATTTGGACTCAGATTTGTTCTTTGTCAAATACTTTAACAGAGATATAATGAAAGGGGAAAAAGTAAAAGCTGACAGCTTTAACATGGCTGGAGCGGCTCTGTGAAAGTAACTTTTTCTTTTGAGGGAAGTGCATGAACACATTTTTAGCACCAGAGAAGCTTCTTGAAGAAGCAGCTGAGCAGCACAGCAATGAAAGTCCATTCCTTGCCCTCAACGGATTCCATTTCAGTATGTTACATCTTAGTTTTTCAGCTAGCAGAATGGTTGCTTTACTGCTCACGCTGTATCTGCCTTATGAATCTAGATTTTAATATGTTTAGGCATATGTCCTCTGTCTTACAATGATTCTGAAAGACAGCAGTATTTTATTTACCTATCAAAGAAACAAAATAACTTGCGTTACAGTCAATGGCCAAATATAGTTGTCACAGTTATTTGCTACATCAACAAACATCACTGATAGGAAGAGGAACAAAGCAAATCTTAACTTCAGAAACGACTTATTTTCTGTGTACATGATATGCCTTTTAGGATAACAAGCCAAGAGCACTTCATGTTTAAACAACCTGTAGAGCATACAGCAGTATAGCAAGCTCTGAGTTATAGTAAGACTTGGAAGTGTGACAAAATGAACGATGAAATGAGGATACGGTACCGGAACTGGTTGGAAAAATTATGGTATTTGATAAAATTAGGAAACACCTTAAGGAACATCTTGTATCTGATTATGACTAACCAGTAAGAAAAATAATGAAGAGTAAACTGGTGGCTTCAGTAAACAAGACTTTGGACAAAAATTAGATGAGACGAAGACTTTTGATCAAAGAAAAATTGGTAGCATTTTAACGTAAAATGCAGGATTGAAAATAAATGAACATTTCATTTGCTGGAAAGACTTCTTTAATGAAAGAAGGTATGACAATGTGTTAAATAGTAATATATGTAACAGCCTACCAGACATTATTTCTGGGGCTGTCACTTGCTGAGGTATTAAGGCAAGATGTGTTCCATCAGCAGCTGAATAGACAGTGCCGTGTGTAACAAGACATTGGTACTCATGGTATCTGGATAGTTGTAGTAAAGTTTGAAGTAAATCTTGAAGCTTCAAAAATAATATGGGAGATCTTTGATTTGATCTACAAATCAAAGCCCCAACAGGAAAACTGAAGCTGGCATTCTGGATATACCCTCTATTTCTGGACTTCTGACTAGAGATACCTTAACCTGTGGTAGCCAGAAGCAAAGAGCATCCACAGCTTTTAAAAGGCTTTGTGCTTTGTCATTTGCAGGAGCTTTACCCATTCTCTTTTTATAAGATACCGGATGAGTAGCCACACTGTTGGGTCAATAAGAAAATCTGATTTTTTTTATTTTGTTGTCCAAGCGTCCTGATCCCATACACATTTTCTATTTTTATAGGTCTGCATATGTGTTGTCCCATTAAGGTTACCTGATGATTGGTCTGTGCAAGTGTACATACAGTCAGAAATGAAAGTTCATCTGATGGGAATGGAAGCTGATCTGAAGTAAAATACCCACTGTAGCTGAATTGCCTAGGTTTCGTATTCAGACACTGTTTTGGCTAAGATCTTGTCTAAGTGCATGAGAATAAAACACAGCATCTCAAGCAGTATCACTGATGTTCTTATGGTTAGTCTTTAATCTCCAAACTGCATAAAAACTGAAGTTTCTAGCCATATCAACAATTTCTATGGTATAATTAATGATTTGTATTTTGGGCCCCTTTTTGTTCTATTTTCTTAAACAAGTTATTGTGACTGGAGTTTGTATGGCTGTTGCCATACAAATCACAACCCTTGTCCTCAGTATGGATATATGTGCTGGGCTGTGTCTTGAAGAGCCACATTGTCTTTTAGACCTCCCTTTAGGTAGTGCCTCTTCTCTCCTAGGCCTCCTTTCTAAAATATCATTCCAGGATACAAATTCACAATTGAAGGAGAGGGAGCTGCTCAGAATATCAGGGAGGTATATGTCACTGACATTTTGAGCAGGAGTGCAATATTGTTGGGGATGGTCTTTATCAAATGAGCCTCTGGGGTGCTTGGTATGAACTTGTGCGTTCCTGATCACGTTCTTGTGCTCAAGGAGGAATTAGAAGGTAAGCAAGCCAATTCGTCAGCAAAGATAGGTATAATCAGGGATGTCCTCTAGCTTCTATTGTGCAAAGAAGCCAGAAAAGTCCTTTCAGGTGTTGAAGCAGACTGTGCAAGTATTCCAGTGTTTTGATGGAAGAAGACAGTCATAGAATCACAGAATCATAGAATCATTCCAACTCAGGTTGGAAAAGACCTTAAGATCATCGAGTCCAACCGTAACCTAACCATACTACCCTAACAAACAACCCTCCACTAAATCATGAGCACCACATCCAAATGGTTTTTAAACACATCCAGGGATGGTGACTCAACTATCTCCCTGGGGAGCCTATTCCAGTGCTCAACAACCCTTTCTGTAAAGAATTGTTTCCTGATATTCAACCTAACCTTACCCTGGTGCAACTTGAGGCCATTTCCCTTCATCCTGTCACCTGTCACCAGTGAGAAGAGACCAACCCTGCTCTCTCTTTAAGCACATTTCAGGTATTGGAAGAGAGCAGTAAGGTCTCCCCTCAGCCTCCTTTTCCCCAGACTGAACAGCCCCAGTTCCTTCAGTCTCTCCTCATAGGCCATATTCTCCAAACCCCTCACAAGCCTTGTTGCCCTTCTTTGGACCTGCTCCAGCACCTCAATGTCCTTTTTGTACTGAGGTGTCCCAAACTGAAGACAGTACTTGAGGTGATGCCTCACCAGTGCTGAGTACAGGGGCAGGATGACTTCCCTAGTCCAGCTCACCACGCCATTCCTGATACAAGCCAGGATGCCATTGGCCTTCTTGGCCAGCTGGGCACACTGCTGGCTCATATTCAGCTGACTGTCCATCAGTACACCAAGGTCCCTTTCCATCAGGCAGCTTTCCAGCCACTTTTCCTCAAGCCTGTAGGGTTGCCTGGAGTTCTTGCGACCAAAATGCAGGACCCGGCACTTGGTCCTATTGAAACTCATGCAGTTTGGCCATCAATCCAGTCTATCCAGGTCCCTCTGTACTGCTCTTCTCCCCTCAGGCAGATCAACACTCCCTCCCAACTTGGTGTTGTCTGCAAACTTACTGAGGGTGCACTCAATCCCCTCATCAAGATCATTAATAAAGATGTTAAATAGAAGCGGCCGCAGTACCAAGTCCTGTGGGACACCACTCGTGACCAGCTGCCAACTGGATTTAACTGCACTGACCACAACTCTTTGGATCCGGCCATTCAGCCAGTGTTTCACCCAATGGAGTGTACATCCATCCAAACCTTGGGCAGCCAGCTTCTCCACAAGAATGTTGTAGGGGACAGTGTCAAAGACCTTACGGAAGTCCAGGTAGACCACATCAACAGCCTTACCTTCATCCACTAAGCAGGTCACCTTGTCATAGAATGAAATCAGTTTTGTCAGGCAGGATCTACCGTTCAGAAATCCATGCTGACTGGGCCTGATCCCCTGCTTGGCCATTAATTGATCCATGGTGGCTTCTGAGATTATCCATTCCATAACCCTCCCAGGCACCAAGGTGATACTGATAGGTCTGCAGCTATCAGTATCATCTTTCTGGCCCTTTTTGAAGATGGGCGTTTTTTTTTTTTTTTTGCCAATCTGTAGTCCTTTGGGACATCCCCATTTAGCCAGGACTGCTGAAGAATAATGGAGAGTGGCTTGGCAACCATATCTACCAACTCCCTCAGCACTCTAGGATGCAGTCCATCCGGCCACATGGACTTGTGTGCATCCAACTTTCAGAGCAGGTCCAAAACTACCTCATCATGGATTATGCAGGGCTTATTCTGTTTCCCATCCCTATCTACCAGCACAGGGGGCTGTGTTCAAGGGAACACAAGGAACTTCAGAGAGTAAGAAGTCTTACTATTAAAGACTGAGGCAAAGAAGGCATTAAGTACCTCAACCTTATCCTGATCCTTGGTCACCAAGTTGCCCTCGGCGTCCAACAAGGGATGGAGATTCTCCCTAACCCTCCTGTTGCTGTTTCAAAAGTTTTGTATTTTGCAGCTAAAGTTTCCCTTACATTCCTTGTATGGCAGAAGAAAGTGAGGGCTCAATACCACTTCTCTCTGTACACTGACAGGAGATGTGCACCTTTCTGGTTGTCTGATCAACCTCTTACGAGATCTTGTTTTGAACTGTGTTACCTTTGGCACCTTTCTCTGAAGATCTCTCAACGTAGGTGAAGCCAGTACATTGTGAGATTACCTCCTCACCTTCTCTCACGAGCAGAATAACTGAAGTTTCTTTAGTCTCATAATACAAAGAAGCTTGTACATACTCACCTTCTACCAATGCTTGTTCAGAATATTCAAATCTATCAATCACTTAAACTTGGAAGCTTAAAGCTTAACATGGCCAAGTTCTGGAATATAACGCTGTCTGTATTGGTAATACACTTTCCTTTTCTTGATATTGTTCTAACTGCGTGTCTAAGGGTCTTGATTGCTGTTGTAGCCATTACACTTCTTTGGCTTGTGCAGTTTTTTCCATCTATTATTCTACTTTTTTTTTTTTTTCGGGAATAAATGAGCTGTATCTGAGTGAGATGCAGCTTGTGCCATTGGTGATTACCTGTTGAAAAATTTTATAATGCTTGTATCTCAGCATTACGGGTACACTCCAAAATAGCTGCCTTTCTATTAATTCATAGTCTGTGCTGGGAAGAAAGCTGAGAATGCAGCAAGAATGTATTGCATGTGTTGAAAGTAGGTCTTTATATATGGCAAACAAGATTCAATTTACCCTAAATTTCATTATTTCATGAGTTGCATTCTTTGAGTGCTGGCAGTAAAGTTCAAAATGTTAATATGCTGGTATGATTAGGATGCTTTTGATGAATGTGAACTGTGTGAGGCTGGGCTCCTATTCAGAATCAATCAATCAGTGCCCAGGGAGGTTCATAAGCAAATGTCGTTAAAGCGTGCATTTGCTGAGGGTGTATCTGTGTGCTTTAAATAATTGTCTGACATGTTCTCTGCCTAATATCCTTACATAGTGTCAAGCATTACAGACCAAATAAACCATAAAAATGCAAGCCTTCTGCCTACAAACACACAGGAAGTGGCAGACCTCTAAGCAGTCCTGGTGAAGTCGGTTATTAACCCAGTCTTATTTCAAAACACTTGTACAGTCTTAAATGAAATAAAATTAAATCTCTGATTAGGACAAAGTTCTTACCGATTATCTTAGAGCAGAAAATGTATTCACCAGCTGTCTGTGCAGTGTAGGAAGTAACGTATGTATGTTTATTCTCATTGAGTTACAAAAACTTAAAATGTCTGATTGCAGAGCACTTATGCAAGAAGTTAAAATTAACTCAGAGGGATTACTTGTACATAAAGTCACTCTGTTACGTAGGATTTTCAAGATCTGGCCTGCATTATATGCATCTATCAATGTACTTAAAACAGCTTGTCACTATGGTGTATCTCATATAAATTACTAATCTGTGTATACATCAGATACGCAATCAAATTATATTTCACATTTGAAATATGTTTAAAATATTTTCTTTTTATATAAATTTCTTCAGTGCGATGTTTTTTCTGCTGAAATCCGAGATGTTCACTTTAATTGTATAGTGTTGTGTTTCAGTAATTCAAGTCACAGTGCAGGTGGCACATGCAGTTTACTGATGTTAGAGATAGTACTTAAACAACTCCATGCTCAGAGGTAGTATATCAAAAGTTTTTAAATTGAGGGTGACAGGAACTGGTGCTGCGCTTTCATGTTATCCAACAATGTGGAAGAATTTTGACATACAGCTGGAATGATCAAACCACACCAGTTTTCCTTTCTAACTTCAGTTGACATGAATTTCAAAGGTATTTGGAAATTATTAAATTGTATGCTATGTTTTGAGAGTTAAAAGTCCTTAGGGAACTTGTTTATTATGCCTGATAGAAAGAGGCTTATGATCTGAAAACACTGAAAAAGCATCAGCAAAGCTGATAGATTTTTCAGCAAATCTCTTTTTATGTCTAATTTGTGATTCATGCAGAAGCTGTGGTTTCTGCAAGAGCTGTTACTATGAAAGTGAAACATGCCGCTCCTAACCTGCCTACATTATTTTACAAGTGTATTTCTTTCATCGATCAAGGAAGAGGCTGGCTTGAGAATAAAAAGGGTGTATCAGATTGTCCGTATTTGATGTAAATATGGGTAATATTCGTAAACATAATTAGCAAGAAGCCCAGAGTAGTTTGGTGATACATATTTGTTTCTAATTCACATTGTAAGAGATCTGATTTGTGCAAATTTAGGAAGTGCTGTGGAATATTTACTGGCTTGTTGCTTTTTGTCTGAAAAAAAATGTTGTAACATTTGTTAGAAGGTTGTTGTGTTGCTTAAAACCGACACAGCTCAAAAAGCATAGCTTTAAGCTTACTGATATGCACTTCGTTATAGGCTAAAAGCCATGTGGAATTTACAGTTTTCTGTGAATTCTCATCCTTTGTCTGGTTTCTGATAGCCATTACCCTTAGGACGTAATTTACTTCTCTGGTTATATGTATGTGACTTCTAAAATAAATGAGATTTTCAAAATATAAAGAAGGAATTGAATTTACAAAACAAAATGCTGTAAAAGCTCGCGGTTGTACGTTAAGTAGGAAAAAGGTATTTTTAAAATGGCTACCTGGATTTTTATTTAAGCATTTATTTAAATCTTAGTTACAACAGACAATTTCTCTGCATTTTTACCTACGGAAAGGTCTTTTATGTCACTGATGCTTTTTGTTGTCCTAGCACCAAGCGACTGCTGCATAGTGATGCATACCTCAGCATAGCAGCTTGGTTTCATAGTTATCTGACGGAACAGAGAGTGATCATTTGCTGTTTGCTGTACTTATCTGCTGCAATAACAAAGGATTAAATGCGTCCTCACTCCTGTGCTGCAGTTCTCACACTTTCCCTGCTGGTCCAGAGGGGTGAGAGAGAAGTGTTCATACCGAAACTCGGCTGAGATGGTAGGAAGGAATTAGTTATGAAGAAATCAATATACATCTCATTAAGTGAAAACAGTGTCATGTGTGATAGTGATTTCTGTTAAATAGAAGCCTATGGGGGGAAAGGATTATGGCGTATGATTGAGACACCTGTTGAGAAAATAGGCAACTATTGACAAGGCTGATACATGACTGAGTGACTGCTCTGCTAGTCTTCACATGATCCCCACAGAGAGTGAGCTTCGACCGCCTGCTAAACAAGGGCTGTTTGAAGTTTCTTTTTAACATTTCCAAGACGTTAATTCAGCGGGACATCTCCACCGGGGTTCTCCATGTCACCAAATCAGCAGCTGTTGAAATCCATTCACTTCAGCATGAGATGTTTGTATAAGTTCTTTTTTTTTTTTTTTCCCTTTTTCTTTTTCTTTTATTTGTGACAACAGCAAAGTAAATAAAACCCTAAAAATTCGGCACTACTTAGCTCACATATGTGTGAGAACGGCTTCTGATGGCGATTGTAGTTGCTAAGGCAGAATGTTTATTTGCAGAAAACATGACAATCTGAGTAGTTTATTGTGAGACACAAAAAATACTGGCTTTAATAGACATCTCTGTGACATTTTTCCAACGTAAACATTCAGTTAACTTCTGTGCCAACCATCAAACTTGTGCAAAAAGTGTTTTGAAACAGAATTGTCTTTGTTTTTCAACCCCTCAAAAATCTTAAAAGTCTGAAAGCAAATGTTTCCTATTTTTTCCAGTTAGTAAATGAAACGCTGTTTCTTGGGTAGGAAAACATTTCTATCTGACTCACATTTCCCTGAGAAAACAGCTTGTATCATAGAATTAGTTTAGTTTGAGGGGGAAGCAGAACAAGGCAAGACATGTAAACATATTACAAAGCTCACTTTGATATTTAAATGCTTTTTTTTTTTTTTTTTTTTCCTTTTCCTGGCCATCTGAAAAAAGGTGTGGTGAATGTAGTCAATTGTAAATAGAAACTCTGTATTTTCGGTCAGCTTCATTGTTAAACCCGAGAACTGCTGACCACATATGAAGACTCCCGGTTTGAGCTGTTTCTCTTCTGTTTATTAAATCTGTTAAGACTTAAGTGTATTTTTACAAGTTCATTAATGTATTCCATTCTCTCTGATGTGTTTTTTCCCACTATTATCAGATTTCATTATATGGGACGAATTATCTGATCAACCCATTATACAGCCAAGCAGCGTTAAGTCTGATTGGAATTTGGTCTTCCTTCAGTTTACAGGGGGAATATTGTGTAAATCAGACTCTCGGGTTTCAGTGGGAGGCACAGGGCTGCACAGCATCCATTTGTCAAGTTGATTGCACCTCAGTGAGGTTGCATTAGCTTGTCTTTGAACAGAAGTGAAATCCTATGCGAAGCTCCCCTTTCTGTCATTTACACTAACATCCATCCTCTTAAACCAAGGCCTCAGAGAAAAACAAAGTGATGGCACAATATCATCAGTCACTCAAGTTGTCTGTCATCTGTTTTCTTAAGGAAATGACTTTTAAGTTAGTGGAGCAGAAAATCGAAGAAAATTAGCAGAAGGTTGTTGTGGAAGTGGGAGGAATTTTTGAAAATTGCAGATGTATGTGGAGAAATCCGATGGTGAGCAGCGAGTAGAAATGCAGTTGGTTCCGGCTTTTGGTTTCGTGTTAATGGAGTGCCAGCGTACCTGATACGTAATAATTCAACTCTTAATGAAACTTTATTCATAAACTTGAATGGGGCTGTAAACGCACAATAAAAAGCTGGTATGCACATTTTCAGCTTTTATATCAGCGACTGTGTTTTACGATGCTGAATACTCAGGCAATTTGCACTCTTTTCCATGTGTCAGGAGAGCTGTGTGTGTATCTCAGAAATGTTAAGGTGGAAAGGCTGCTGTAAACAGCTCTGAGAGGGTGCTTGGGAGTTTTTTGAGTGCGAGAACTTGGTTTTTACCCCGATGCCCATGCAAATGGCAGCAGTAAGGAATGTGACTTGTTTAAACTGATGTATCAACCAGCTTGTGTGGTACTATTGCAACAGTGTCCGTAGGGTAAATGGTGTAAATGAAGAGAAAATAAAAATGTGTACGTTATGCACAAGATAAAAAGCACCACATTGGAATAGACGTGTTTTTTTTTTTCCTCCCACCTGTCCAAACTCTAACTTTGTTCACTCTGGGTGTAAATTTTTAATTTGTACTTGGTTCAACTTCAGTTTTGTCTTGTATATCTTAAGAGCACATTTTCACTGTGTGTTTTGAAGGTGGCTTATGCAGACTATTTTAGCTCAGAGCAAAACAGCACACTCCTAGTTTAAAATAAAAACTGTGATCTCTTGCAACAAACCAGTGTGAATTTTGAATTTATTTAGTTATTTTCAAATAGATACGCCTTCTAAGGTCTTTCCAGACATGCATTAAGTGATATGACTAGCATTTGTCAAATGTACTTCTTCCTTCTCTTTTTCTCTACCCAAGGAAAATTGCGTGAAGGTTTTATTTAATTATATGATACAAGTATAGTAGTCTAAATCGTACTGCTCAGTAATAGGCAGATTCCCGATCTTGTCACAGTTATTCAGGATGAGAACCTGTTTCCTTATATTCCTATTCCTTGTTTCCTTATATTCTTTTTTTTTCTTTCTGCTGTTATTAGAGGCACAGAACTTCACAAAACAGGACAACTTATTATATTGCTGATTTTAGCATGATTTGGGTGGAAAATGGTGTGACAGTGCAACATTCTGATATTCCTTTGGACATATGTAGTAGCACATCATCACTTAGAAAGAAGAAGGAAATGTAGATAAAGGTTAGTCTTTTAAATAATGTGCAAAGCATATTCTTGTAATGTTCATTTGCAAATGTAATTTTCAGCTAGTTTAGTTCTTCAGTCAGTAAATGCTCGATTTTTCAGGTGCTTCCCAAAGAAAACTTAAAATGAGTTTGCAGTCTTGAACACGCTTAAATTTGAATATCTTTAGTCAACAGAGACATTATATATGCTAAAGTCAGTCAGATGTGTAAGGGTCTGCAGGATCAGATCATAAATAAATCTCTGTTTCTCCTTCAAAATAAGTCTTAAAGTGTTTCAGAAGCCAATTATTTTTAAATGCAGCATGTGAAATTATGTAAAAAGTTACAGATTATAGAAATATCAAGTACGCTGCTCATGCAGCTCATGTTGCATTGAGATATATATTACTTCAAGTTGTGCTGTGAAGACGGTAATGGCTACATTTTACACTTCTTTCCCTTTTATAACCTAATGTTAACATTTAGGAATTTGGGAACTTGAGAGCCCTAGTAGATCAATCTTGATTAGTTTATTTTTCTTTGTAAAGATTTTGATAGCCTGGTAATGCTTTTGTTTGAAAGAGTATTCTTTACTTCCTCTTGCGGGGGATGAATTATTGTTACACCCAGCTCTTCCTCTGAAATAGTGAAAAACAATTTAGGTAACTGAATCTTTGATGAGAAGACCTTAGATTGAAATGTCTGGCATTTAATTGCCCTTTTACTCATAATTCTTCTGCATTTAACCTCAAAGGTGATTTTAAAAGTTATATCTTAATTGCATAGCCTCACTCAATCATTAGTACTTTGCTTTGCAGCAATTTATTACAACTTTATTTCCCTGAACCATCAATGAAGATGATGCTGAATTTTATATTAGCCAAATGTCTTTTTGAGATTAATGTGGTAATATAGATTTTATGCATGCTTTTCAGCTTTAATATTTGTGTTATTTGGGGCTATAGTCATAGCACAGTTGCTTAAGTAGTTCAGAGAATCCTCTGAGTTTTTCCTGAAGAATTGATGCCTTCAATTTATTTGACAATGTGCGTCTGCAAGAGAAAAGAATAGCAGTGCAGTCTCTGAAGTGCTTCTTTCTAGATATTTTTACAGCTTACTCACATGGGGTTTTCCCCTTTGAAGATAGTAGCTAAACTCCCATTGTGAGGTGAGCTCTGTGGTCAGGCAGCCTCAGAGATGGGGCTGCAGGCATAAGGACTTTGCCACAAACATCACTGTGAATGTGGAGCAAGTCACTTACTCTCCCTTTAAACTGTGCTTCTCTTTCATGATGTTCTTTTGGAGATGACTACATTCTTAAAACTTTTAAGGGTTCCAGATGCTAAGGCTGTGAAATACCAGGGAAACCTTGTGTCAGGGCAAGACCATGGCAGGATTCACTGTGAGCATGTTTCCTGTTATGTTTTCCAATTCATTTTGATAGGTAGTTAAATATGTCAGATAGAAAGAGTTGAGCCCACTCTGTGTAACTGTCATAATTTAAAAATTCACAGCTTTTCCATGTAGTCCATATCCAAATTCTCTCTGATTAGAACCAGCAGCTACTGCTGTCTCCTTTGCAAGCATTTTTGCTAGCCTAAAACTCCCAGGGATTTCAGTGGATAAGGCTAGTTTGATGAATACTTTAAGCCAGGTGTGCTGACACCAATGCCAAATGCGCCGTCCCGCCTTCCCCCACTCTTGGCTGCTCATCCCTGAGCCTCTACCACTCTTTCCTTTGAGCTCTTGCAGCTGTTTTTCCTGCAAGCACTGATGGAGGTGAGGATGGGGGAGGACAGGACTGTTTCCTGTGCCAACACTGCTGGCACGACCCACAGAAATGTTGGTTTGGGTGCAGACCCTAGAGCCAGCTGGGTGAGAGACATCACAAGCAAACCAGAAGGATCTCATGTACACTTTGGGGATGTGTCTTTGGGTGAAAAGTGGAATTTAGTGTGTTGCACCCTTTTTTAAGGAACAGGTAAGGTAATTTTAGTAGCAGTACAAACAATAGCAGCCTCTGCCCTAATTTCACCTTCCAAAACAGAAGACTGTGTGGGGATGAACTGGCTTTTTAATTAAGTAGAAGGAGGGTATGACTGAGTGTTAAACCAAGCTCCCTGGAAGTTGGGTATATCTGGAAGACAAAGACAAGGAGAAAGTAAAAGAGAGGAAGCAGGAGAAAAATACTTAGCCAAAGAAGCCACGGGAGGATAAGAAAGTGAAAGAAATAATTAGGTAAGTACTATGACAGTCCCATAAGAGGATGCGAGTCTGCATCCTGGTTGAAAAGGCTTCAAGAAGGGATGGTAGGAAATTTTTATTGTTGTGTATCTCCTGCATTCAATGAAAAAGGAGTGATGTTGGGGGCGGGTGATTTCAGAGCTGTTTTTTTAACTAGATATGCCTAAAAGATTCTTGACTTCATAATTTTCTCCTCCTAATAGGAACGACCCTCAGGGCCTCAAACTTTGGCTAATCATTTAGGTCAAAAGGGTAATAATAATGTAGAAGACCATGAATTAGAAGTGTACCCTGGGGAAAGCTTGACCCAATGCAGAAATAGAAAATAACCATACAAAAGTCTGTAATGGGATCCTCTGAAGCTAAATGGGAAAATGAGGGCTCGTACAAATACGCTCGCCATCTAATATGAAACATAACTCCAGAAGTATGTATTTTTATTCCCTGTTACAAGACTGAAACCACAGTGGAGTTACTGTAACACTGAGGCTGAACTAATCCCATCACAGGATCAGATCTTGGTAATAAATAGTTCCAGGTGTGATCCAAAGAGCAAGAATGTTTTGATTTGTTTAAGCTGAAAGGTGTGGAGTTTTTTCAGTCTTTCCACTGACAAGGGAAGGTTGTATGAGGTGTGTAACTGTGGTATCTTGAAAGAGAGACCTGTTTACTGCATAGCACTTTTCAGCAATATGTCTTAAATGCTTTATCCAGAAAGCTGATAGCATGTGTTACAGGTAGGGAGATGAGGCATGAAGATGCTCAACATCTTGCTAAAAGTCAGTCACCATGCTGATGGCAAGCCTGGTGGTATAAACCCTGGTAGAGCAGTCTACTTAGCTGCTTCCCCTGTATACAGAGCATCCTTACAATCTCCCACTTTGTTTACCATGAAACTTGGAGTTTGTTATAGGAGAAGTTTGGGAAAGTGCTATTATTCCCTATATATTCATCTTGTGAATGGCAATGGCTCAGAATGGAATGAGCATGTGTTTAAAGATTGTACCATAGATGTGCACATCTATGTGCACATAAAGGACCATGCTAGGGTCATGCTGATAGTCTTATGGCCAATGTCTCTCTGTTTTCTAGTCTTCAGTTTTGCAGTTTTAGACTACATCTAATCAAGCACTCTAAGGTCTACAAAGTAGGCTATAATTTTATATTAGGTTGCTAACCTAAATTCTCAGTACCTTTCTACAGGATGTAGCTGTCCTGGCAGCAGATGGCATAGCAGCAGATAGAATTGAATGCTAAAGAGGGAATTGCCTAGGGCTGGCTCCTGGGACACACTAAACAGTTCTGTATGTTTCTGACCTGGTCAGAATTTATACAGCTGCATCAGGGGCAGAGATTGGTGCTAAGTTCCACTCACAAGTCAAGAACTTACGAGCAGGAACAAAGTTTGTGGTGTGGAGTGTTTTTCTGTTCTGCTTCATCCACTTGTCTGAAGACAGCACCATAGCAATGGAGAAGGAAGGCAGTGATGACTGCTTTTCTGTACCTGTGCTGACACTTAAGAGAAAAAAGCAAGCGGGTGCTACCTATCTGTACAAATGGTCAATAGTAGGTACCAAGTACAGGACCTCTGAATGTACTTTCCTTTAGGCTGTACTGCTGTGCAGAGGCTCTGAACTAGGGAGAGTGTTTTAGGGCACATCCCCTTACAATACTCCTAGATATCTTGAATAATTCATAAAGTTTTGGACCCCTTTTTTCGCCTCAAACACACAGCCAGTTGTACTATAGAAGAGTTTGTAAAGCTCTGTAAGGAAAGCTGCTTAGCTCTTCTGCCTGTAAGTATTTTCAAGCAGTTTTTATTAGTCCCCATTATCAGGGGATGACTAAGCTGACCACTTAATTTTTGCAGAGTTTATACACTATAATAATTTACTTTTTATCTCCATATTAGGATTTTACTGCCTTATTTACGTTGTAATAGCAGTAGTGATCTTTTGCATATAGTCACATTGCCTTTGATTGGGAACAATGCCAAGAAAACTGAGTGCTTCATGATTTAATTATTTGTGTTCTTTGCAAGAGTAATTAAAGGATCATGCCAAAATCTTATCAGAGCATGAAAATTTAGCATACCAAGACTGAAGCTATTTAAGTGGCATGCCAATGATTTATGTGCTGACAAGATTCCCTTTTAGAAACTCTCTCTTCACTACTGGTAGTTAGAAGTGTAAAGAATGCAGTTACCAAAAAGTGTTAGGAGGAAGAGGGAACAGGTTTGCAACTGGCGAGTGACTGTAGATGTCTTAGTATCAAAAAATATCACCAGAGAAATTGATCTTTCAGGAACAAGCAAATATTTTCTGAGAACCAACCCATGGGCATGTATTTGAGAGTCATCCAGCACCGATATAACTATTCTTGCTAATCCTTTTCTAAACTTTTACCATAATGTTTTTGAGATCTAGTTACTTGTTGGGAGCATTGCTTTCATCTGTAAGCACTGTGTTGTTTCAAAAGTATTATGGTGTAGCTATTCCATGAAATCAAAAAAGCTGAGATATCTTATCAATATATTCTTTCTAAGCCACATATCTCTACCTGATTTTTTCTTAAGTATTTCCTCTGTCAGGTTAGTTAATACATTTTCAGGCAACAGATTTAATCATCTTCGGTATAACACTTCTCATGGCACACCTACCGAGGCCTACAAAGTTAATCCACATCTGTTCCTGAAGAGTTTTTGAATACTTAAAAATAATTCTTCTGATGAAGAAGGTGCTTAAAAGCATTTCTTTGTAGATGCTTGGAGAAAAATTATTTAGTAAGATAGCGTTCGGATCTGCAGATCATGTTTAAAATTTGAAATACATCAGTAGCACCGAGTCAGTTTGGGTTTCTCAGTTCAGCAACTAACTGATCCCAGAAAGAATACCGGCAGCATCCTGCGCAGTGCTGATCTTCAGCACTTTTAGAGCTTTACAGAATTGATTTCTCAGTCCCAAGGCAATTGTTCATATCATGAAAGTGCTGAATACTATTGTAGTCAGAAGCCTCTGTTTGAGATCAATCCAAGAAAAAATACCAGTATTTTGTTTCCAAGTTCTTTTTGTGAAATATTTGGCTCCAATATATAGAGAATTTTCATAAGGCTCTTTGAAAGTCTTTCGTTAGAAAAAGATGTATTTTTTTCTATGTGCATAGTTCACTTTTAAACCAAAACTAACTGAAAGTTGCTATATAAGCTTTTTTCTTAATAATCAGCGACAATAGCTGTATTTGTACCTCCCCAGAGAATTAATACACTTAATGTATTTAAAATATTTGAGTAGTCGTATAAAATAAGCAACACAAAGGTGCCATATTGAACTCATTAACATTTCTCTCATATGTAATCCCAAGTATCTAGATCCTTATAATTTTATTGGCAAAGGGAGCAAGCACACAGCTCGGCATACCAGCTGGGTTATGAGCATCTAAATATTAAGTCACTTCCACAGGCCTGTGTTCTGTTTTGTTTTCCTGCCTTGCAAGTGATTTTAATATTGGTTAAGAAGTCCCAACCGCTGATGCTGTCTACAGACCATACTTAGCCACGGAATTTGCCTGTTTCATTACCCATCTCCAGTGTGGTGAATGGGGTCTCCCTCAGTCCCTCCCTGGCTGTTCCATGTGTGGCTGCCCTGCTGCTCTTTGCTCACCAGAGCAGAACTGCTGCACTCAGGCAGCAGCT
This sequence comes from Lagopus muta, assembly GCF_023343835.1. NCBI lineage: Eukaryota > Metazoa > Chordata > Aves > Galliformes > Phasianidae > Lagopus > Lagopus muta. The sequence continues at coordinate 31,395,817 of NC_064435.1, forward strand.
CAGCCAGGCGCTGGGACCGATGGACCCTACAGAGCTGCCATTCCCATGACTGTTTTCGTCTGGAAGAACAGGGGACACAAAGAAAGCTGAAGGTAAAGGACGGGTCACTGGTTTGCTTTTTTTGTTCTTTGATATGAATAATTGTTAGAAAACAAAATGTAATTTTCACCTCAAAAACAGAAATTAGTACCATTTTTGTTTGACGGCGTGACATCTTATGTTATTAAAGAGAGCCTCAGATGGCTGCTAGGGATTAGTAGGGAAAAACATTTCACTTGTAGGTCACCCGCACGGGTCTGGCCTGGGGCATGGATGACTGACAGCTGCTGAGATGCGATGTCCATGGGAGGCCCCTGTGAAGGAAGCTGCCTGCTTCAGTCTGGTAGGATAGTGTCAGTGTCACCAGCCCACAGCACCACGGTCAGTAACCTCTGCAGCTTTCCTGCCTGGAGCACAGCCTCAGAGTGGTGGGACTTGACATCAGTGGGACATGAGGCCTTGTGCTGCTGTGCTGCACTTGTACAGTAAGCAACATCAGATCTGCAGCCTGTACAAGCTCTTGCACAGGGCAAAATTCTGCAAGGAAAGCCAATAAGAGCCTCTTTGATTGCAATCTTGCCTTTAAGCATGAGCATTGCTTTGTTGCGTAGCCATGAAGAAAGCAAGCTCAGTACAGGATTCCCTAGCAAGTACAGGATTCACTGCCCATCACATTCTGTCCTAGATTCCTCCCCGCAACCTTTCCCTCTACCAGGCCTCTCTTTTACCTCTTTCGCTTGCTGCTACACTTTCCCATGCCATTTTTCCCCCCTGTAAATGATGTGAAGCAAGTATCTACTGTTGTCTGTAGTGCTGACACAAGAAAATTAGACAAGGTATATTACAGTTGAGTTCAGTATGCTTTCTAGAGAAAACTGGTTAGGTCAATTTACTTGGCACTGTGTGCTGCTTTAATCTTAACTCAAGGCCTGCTGTAGATGTACAGCAGCTGGGGCTGATGTCTTCATGCATGGTTGCAAGTCAGCCAGTTAATTTCTGTTTGTTGAGAGGTAGGAATCAAGCAAATTTTTCTCTATTGAATGAAAACATTGTGGTGCTAGTAACAGGTGAATAAGCAGGGCTGGATAAGAAAACAACCTGAAATTACTGCCTAAACTTTGAAGAGCTGGATTCCACAGCAGAGAAGTCACAGTTTCATTCAATTTATAATGGCAGTAGTGTAACCTCAAATCTTTTATTAGAAGCATTAAAAAGACAAACTGACAAACTTTAGGACAAAACATGTCACTGATGGAAAAACAACTCTAGTGCAGTGCAGTAGGCTGCTAATAGGGGTGGTCAGTATATTGGTAAACCTTTATGCAGGCTACAGAATCTAAGTAAGTTGCTCCTCCTATCACGCTGACGTGTGTTCAGGCTCTCAATGACCTCTCAGGCTATCCCCATTAAGTTTGTTGCCATATGTCTCTAGAGGTACTTTTGGCTATGCAGTATGTGACCCATGAGTTCCTGCTGCATTCTGTGCACTCCACAAAGATTAGCACTACATTCACCAGGACTTTTGACTTTAAAGAAGTGCTCGGAGTTACAGACAGTCAAAGAATAAACTACTTTTAAATTGATGCTACTTAAACACCTATGTTTGAATGAAATGTAACATGAAAAAGCTATTGCTCTGTACCTCACCTTACTCACAGTTTTCTTTGATATCAGTGGTAGCCTAATTCCAAATATACCTTAGTGTTGTACTTAAAATTATTTGTATATTTAGAATATAAAACTTTGGTTCAAATGGACAACTAATCCTAATAGTAGAAAATTAGATCAAGGTCTTTCTTCTTCCACTTTTAGAGTCAGGCACCTGTTTCCTCTCTTTCTGGGAATCCTGAGCTATTCCTTGCTCAGCTTTGCACACCTCAGTTGAGGTTGTGATGTGGGAAAGGTCAGAGAAAGAAAAGTAACCTGAAGGTTAAAATCCTTTTTTTCCACCTCAGTCTACTCTCTTTTTTTTTTGTCACTTTTTCCTGTGTCTATATTTGTAGAAGAAGACCACGCTCCCTGTCACCATATTATTTTATCAGACTTTCTTTTTGTACAGCCTAACTTCTCTCATTTAGTGCTGAGGTGGAAAATTCAGACTAAAAGAGATGAGAAGTCATCCCCTCTTACTCTATAGCTGTATTACTGCTGAAGTTGGTATTGTTAAACCACTGATGAAGCAGTTAAAATTCAGGGACCTTTTTTTTTACCAAAGAATCAATAAAAAGCTATCATATGGAAATCTCCAAGGGTTAAAAACGAATCTTGTATGTTTAATTTCCATAGAATATGTCCCCACACCTAGTTATAAAGACAGCTAAGGTACAAACTTTAGTCTGATATTTCCTCTGAAACTTGACTGCTTAGATGCTTAGAATGCTTTCCTGTATAATTCTGTATTTACCTAAACCTCCAGGTGAAAAGCCATCTTCACAGCCAATGAAGCCTTACTGATTATTCCCTCAGAAAAATTAATACATTTTCTTTGCCCAACTCTAACACATGCTACCATTTTAAGTTAGGAGGATGAACCTGTCTGAGACCCTTTATTGCTCACTGGAGGAATGGCTGGCAGATAGGTAGCACTCCTTTGTGTTTCCGTCGTCCATTATGCTTTTAGTTTGACACTACAATTCAGCTTAATTGGTAGCTGCTACAAAAAGAAATGATCTCATCCTTTTCCTGCCATCTTGCTCCTACTCTCATGGCTGCACAGGCACCTACAAGGCTCGCTTTGGAGGGCTACCTTGTAAAAATGAGAAGAGATTTATGACTCCCCTTAAGAGTTGGTTGAGTGCCCATAGTGGTGGAGGACTGGAGGCAGGAGCATGTTTCTAGGGGAAGGAGAAAGGCTGGGCAGCTCATTTGAGCAGTGACATGGTGTTAGATGGGCTTAGTCGTCCAACAAGCCTTAGTATTCTGTAGAGAAATGCATAATTGCACTATTCCACAATAAACCTGTGGTTCCTGTTGTGAGTCAGCCTATATAACTGAATTAAGTTTCCAAATGAATCATGCTCCTAATGTAGTCCATCAGGCATGGTTGCATAGACCATCTGTTAGTGGTGACACTTGCATGTATGCCTGGCACTGCCACCCCTTGTGTCAGTGCAACAGTTTGGGTCTGTGGGATGAATGAGTCTGGAAAGTTGGCCAATGTGAAATGTAACTTCTATTTTCCTGGCAAATAGATGGTTGTATCAGCATAATTAATGGAGCAACATGGGCTGGAATGGCAGTAGGGGAGAGGAGAAAAAAGGAGCAAAGATCTGTGTAGATATTGGCATCAGAAGATTTATCTGTATAACCATTGCTGTAATAAATGTTTAGCAAAGGTTTTCTTTATCTAAAGTGTAAGGGACATCTGTGTTTGGAGCAGAAGGTCTGAGTTTACTCATACTCCCAACTTGCCGTGCTAGGAATCGTGACAATCTTGAAGATTAGAGTAGTAATGCAGTTTGCTTCATGTTGTCAGTCAAAGTGAGTGTGACTCTGAGTCCTGAGTATGGGGTAAGATAAAACAGTTGTCTGACCAAAGCTGGCAGTAAGTCAGCTCTTTAAGGAGCTCCTAGGATTAGATAGCACAGCTAGGGTTGATTGTTCACACAGTGCAAAGGGGAGAAAGGGGCTGAGGAAGAGCGGAATTTTGCTGGTGTCACATCACATGTTCAGGAACACGTTCACATTACTGGAAATGCTAAACTGGAGCAGACAGTGTAGGTGACAGGACAAATGTGGACCTGCAAAATATTGCAGTTATATAAATATACTTTTGTTAATGTGTGAAAGAGCTACACATAGAGCAGTGTCTTTGAACTTCAGCTCTCTATTCACTCTGCTGCTATTTTTTAATAACTGTCATTGTGAAAAGAGCGTGGGACCAATGTGTTCTCAAATGGATTCCAAGCAGGAGTTTGTTGAAAGGGAAGGAGGACAGCAGGATCAGTCCCACAGCATGATAGTAGAATTTTACAAACACCTTTGAAGCATTTGGATGTGTAGTGTTTTGCAGTTGCTTGAAAGTCCTCTGATGTCAGTCAGAGCAAATAGAAACCTTGCCATATGCTCCAACCTTCTTTTTGTGTGGCTGTGGGTTATGTGCAAATCTTTGAGGTGGCTGGTTGAACTGTTGTGAGCATATTGGGTGCTTGCATGAGTCAGGGCGTGACTTGCAATGTGCTCAGCATCCCACACTGATTGCAACCCCTTGAACTGGAGTGCTCTCAGCACCTCACCACGTCAGGATCTTAGAGGGTGGACTGCGTTATGTTACCTTCCTCAGAAATCAAGTGCTGTTCTTGTCAAATCATCTGCACCTTTCTCTCTGCCTAATTTTGTAGGGGTAACCAAACTTTCTCCCAAGTAATTCCTTGCTGTTACTTTGCTCTGCAGTGTATGAAGGAGGCTTGTCACGCAGAGAAGCCTGTGAGTCAGACCTGTAGGGCATGTCACTGTCACGTCAGGTTCTTATGCTGAAGCTAAAAACAGTTTGTGTCAGTGCTCCCCATTAGCCGCCCTAATTTTTAGATGGAAACTTGTCTGTCACTTCTGCTTAGCTGCATCATTTCCTAACATATAATGATGTGCAGGTTTTGTTTTGCTAGCCCATACTCTGTGTAAAGGCTTTATAACAAGACTCGAGATGTTGATTTGTTTATAAAAGAAGGCTGGTGTTACATGTTCATTCTTTCTTATGACTCTTCAAAACAAAGACAGTTACCTATGTTCAGCTTTGTTGCTCTTCCTAGTCTAGAAACCATTCATTTTATGCTAATTCTGGGTAACCTTTTACTCAGAACAGGATCAACTGATGTACTTTTAAAGTATGTTTACAGAGCATACATGCATACTACATCATGTGTTAAAAACTTTGACTATTTCACATGTGCAAATATGCCTTATTAGTAAAAGTTTACACGGTTGAACCCTGGTCCTTATTTTATGACTTTGCTTTACTTCTAGTTGTTTCTATGACTAATTTCCAGCTCCAATTTGCAGCTCAATTGTTGTCTATGTAAAAAATGTTTCTCTTGGTTCCTCTGGAAAATTCTGAATTTCTAATTATGAAAGGAAGCTGTTTATCGTTGTTTGAGGTGTCTGTTTGACAAGCAGTCATGCAGAAATAGTGCAGTGTGTAGGCTACCAGAATAAATAGAAGCAATCGTGATCCAAACTGTGGATAAGTAATTGGAATAATAACTAGAAATAAAGAAGCTTTATTTGCATTCCCTTTTCTGAAGCTGCTAAGGGAAAGTGTAGAAACTGATCCTTATCTTTAGTTTTTCCCCCAAAATGAGGATAAAATTGGAGTTAAGAATAAGAGCTTACCATATAAATTTAGGTTTGTGGAGGATGTACTGTAGACTGTCAAAAATAGTATGCCTAAGGCAGATTTGCTTCTGAGGGGAAGAATGCAATAAAGCTTAGGGTCATACTGAAATTGAACTGCAGTGTATTATGAAATAGTTCAGTTCTGTAATTCCTGGATTGTTACATTCAGATTTTTCAGCCACTACGGTTCTCTGTTGATTGAAAAAAATCCTCTGGTAAATGCCAAGGACAAGAGAAGTTAAGGATCTCTTTTTTCCTGTTGAAGTTGTGCAAAGCAAGAAGGAGATAATAATTCATTCTTTATAAGATACTGAATAGTGACCTGAAGCTGTTAAGTGTATACCAAAGAGATGATTGAGCATTGTGGCAGTGAAAATATACCTGGTGAAAACTGTCCACTACATTTATGTAATAGATCTTATATATTTTGTATGTCTAAGAAAATAATGAAGGTTTGGTCTCCTTTCAGACGTTTCTCACCCTCTGAACTAGGACCTAGAGGAGGAGGTCAGAGAAGACTGCATATTATGTATGATCTGTACAGTATCTAGCATGAGTTAATCAGACCTAGTGCTGCTCTAAATTATACCAGAACAAACTAGTCTTCTGACTCTTCTTTACATAATCTACTGAATGTGACAGTCTTTTTGGATTATTCTTTGCAACAGGTTTGTAAGTGTTCTGAAACTAACAAAGAAGCAGATGAAACCCATTTTTCTGGTACTGACAGTTCTTGTTTGTAGACTAGCTTTATAAATAACTCCAGGACATCTGACATCTTTTTCATATAAAATGTGTTGGCAAAAATTGGCGTGAATTGGTTCCATTTCATCAACTTTCTTTTTGGTTCTCACTTTTTTTTTTCCTTTTCTGTGGGAGTATTATATTTTTTTAATCATTTTGGAATTTGGAAGTTTATTCATATCTCCTTAAGCGTATATTATTTGAAGGAACACATAATCCCTTTTAGGCAGCAACTTTTACAACATGTGGCGGGTGCTTCTGAATCAGCATCAAAAGTTGGCATCTCCAGTACCTCCTTCATCAGAAGCAGTGAATTTTCATCAGAAGTAGTAGGAGAAACTTTTTTCAAGAGAACAGAAAGAAGTAGTGCTCCCTTACTCAAGGAAAGAGATAAAGTTGAGATTTTGTTATTAAAACGAAAAATGAATGCTTCAAAAACTGTCTTGGGTGCTACCTTCAAACTTAACAAAGAATCAAAAATTTCTAATTGAGGATAGACATTGTTGGTAAATGAGAATTGAACATGACTGGTCATATGACAGCACTATATGCCTGCTTATTTGTAATGGGATTTGATGATTTTGATGATGTGTGGAAACATGGGATGCAGTATATCCTCTTTGTGGCAGATCTGGAGAAGAGTAAAATGCAGAACAATATCATTTTCAATCTGTACAGTTAGACTAATAAGCTGCCCCCAGACTACTTTGTCCAACCTTTTGGTCCATTTGTTGTAACTACCAGAAAATCATCTGAGCTCACTGTTTAGGAAAATACACTGGAGAAATGTGTTAGAGCTCCTGAGACTGTTGCATGCTCTGACAATCTAACTGCTATGTGTGAGGACAAGAAGTGTGTGCCCAGCAGCTACTCTTCCCTCCATTCCATTTCTCCAAATGTGACCCACATGCATGGGCTGATAGCAGAATTGCAGCAGGGCTCTCACTGCAGGTACCTGATGCATTCATCCTAAGCACCCAGGAACTGCTGAGGTATTGACTCTTGGAGTATCACCCAGGTGAGAGCAACATGCAAGGCCTCGTCCCAAAGAGCAATGGAAGTGTGTGGATCATGGCCATTCTCCTGTCTGATGTTCACTTCTCAGCTAATTCAAATCTATTCAGATCTTCTGCCTCCAAAGCCCTTTGTTCAACTCATTGAACTCTGGAAGAAATAATTCAGGGAAATGCTTCAGGCAATGGAATGTGAGCCTCAAGAAAGGTCCAAAGTTTTCTGCTCATAATGGGATCCCAGTGTCTCTTAAATTTGTGGATTACCTGATCCCTTTTTTCCTTTCTTAAATTGGATATTTATAAGACAGAAAATCCACAGTGTTTCAGCTTTCAGGAGTACAGTGGGAACAGCCTATTGTAGTTTAGGCAGGTATAATCCTGATCTCTCTCACCAGAATCCCCAGTTGGAAAAACAACTGGGAGAACAGGTCACTTTGTGTAAAACAATAACTCTGGGGGATTCGTGGCTTTGCTCTTCCCAGATTATGAGCCTAGACACAAATGTCTGACCAAAGCAATGGAGCCTTTACAGAACCTTTCCAAAGGAAGGGCTGGATGTTTAAGCTGTTTTCCTATCCCAACTCAGAGAATGACTTTTTTTGTGATCATATATCAACAAATAAACTTTTAGCTAAGCTGTGGGAACAAAACCAAGTGGTTTTGGCCAGTAATAACATCACAGTGGAGTGAGGATGATGCAGAAAACTGAATTTTCTGATCTTAATTTTTGTCTCGTATTTCTAATACTCTACTTGAAGTTAATAGATGACATTCTATCTTATTATATATATATATGCACTTAATAGAAACCACAACGTTTCTCAATGTTGAAATCCATATTCTCTGATAACTTAATTCCATTTCTGGATGCAACAGACCTAGATTCGTTTCTACACTAAATGAAAACAGAGTGAAAGGTATTTAATATCCTGTCATTGAGACAGTGCAGGCTCCTATTATACAGTGAGTAATATATTAGTATGTGATTTTTTTACTGTTAAAATGGTCTGGTGGGCTAATATAAGGGTAAGATTTGAGGATAGACGTTATTTTTACATCTAGGCTGCCCTGAATAATTTCACTCTATCCAAATTTTTGAACAGTCTTTTTTAAAGTAATCTGTGCTACTAATTCTTTATAATATTAGTTCTTTGAAGTAATTGATTTTCAAGTACTGAAGTTAGCAAAGCATGGTTTTTAAGACTGCAAGGCAATGTAGCATCATATGAAAACCTGATTTTAAAAAAGTAACACAAATTTCAAAGAAACACAGTATTTTTTAAAGGAAGGGGAAATTCAGAGCTCTGTTGGTTGTAACAACACATTCTCAAGGCTGTTGAATTTGTGATCTACAGCTTTTCACAACATTATACACTCTATAGCCAGATAGGATAAATAACCACTTGGGCTAGAGCAGCTTTGGTAATTTAATCTTTTGCTTTCATGATCTTAATTCTGTACCCAGTACTGCTGCATTGATGCCCAGTAGAGTACTGAGACTGGCTAGGATGAAGGTAATGTTCTTCCTGGCAGCCAGTATGGTGTCATTTAGATTTGCGACCTGAACTGTGTTGGTAACACACTGATGTTTCAGCTGTTGATACAGAGTGCTTGCACAGTTTCAAGGTCTTTGTTTCTCACTCTGCCCTTCAAGGGAGTTGGCTAGGGCTGCAGAAGACCCAGGCAGAACTGATCAAGGAAATGTTCCAGGCTTTATAATCTTACGCTCAACTAATAAGCTGGAGGGGAGCTTTTTCAAAGTAATCATCATTCAGACACTGGCTGGTCTGCAGTGGGAGGTGATAAGGGATTGCCTTTGCATCACTTGTTATTTTCCTCTTTTTTAGTTTATTTATTAAACTATCTGCATCCACCCACAATGTTTTTTTTTTTTTTTTGCTTTTATCCATCTCATTTCCCCCTTCTCTCTGTGAGGAGGAATGAATGTTATAAGACTGTATGTTTCTTTTTTCCTTTCTCCTTTGCTAGCTCTGTTGAGAATGCAGTAGACTAATACACACCATTCCAGACAATATCTTGCATGTTTTCCTTAAACCTAGTCTTGCAAAGAAGTGACAAGGCCACAGATTTTGAGTGTGCCATGTACTAGGCTGCATAAGGATGGTTTACTGACCCCATCTGCACAGAAATCAGATAGTTTGACTTGCAGCGTTTTCCTTGCTCACAGGAATATCTTTATTTCAATCCTATCATTCATTTGCACAAAATTGGAGACTAAGGCAGAAAACATGACTTAGCCTTTTATTAGCTTCATGTGTACAGCCTTTTGTGGGTCATCCAATCTGTTCGAAGTAGGTAAGAAATAGCTCGTTCCCTACAACACAAAAGCAAACACTTCAAAATTCAGTTTTAATTTTCACTTACATGCATTGTGTAATTCAGTGGTCTGGAAATAGGCATTAAATCATCTCTCAGTAGTGTTCGTTGATAGCACAAGAAGAGCAGAGTATGCTCTTAAATATGGTAAGTCATAGAATAAATTGCAGCCAACCTGCTGGATTCAAAGAAGGTCCGCAGTGACATAGTTAACCACACAATTATTCACCAAGGAACAAGAGATCAAAGCCATACTGACAGAATGGAGAATTTTAGCCCAAAAGTAAGTAAGTGATCAGGAGTGGGCATCTGAATAAGAGTTCCCATTACAGTATTCAGCCACAAATGTGTTGGATAACAGTAAGTATGCTACAAGGTACATTCACATAAACGGCATTGGTCAAGTTGGTACTGGAAGAATTCATCTAGTTCCAATGTCAGCATTTTTAAAAGGATATGGAAACACTGAGGTAAGTTCAGAAAACAGTTGCAAAAAAAGTATTTGCTGGAGGAAGTGGAAGGGAAATGTCTTCTGGAGAGAGATTTGCAAGCTCATTTGGATTAATTTGTAAAGGGAAAAACTAGGAGCTGACTTGACTCTGTCAGAGTACTTACAAAAAAAAATTGTTGATTCCTAGGGGACTCTTTGATCTAGCTGAGAAGGACATAATAAGAACCAATAGCAAAATTCAGTAGGTTCTCAAATTCAAATGACAATGAGTTCTGAGCCGTAAAATGCTCACCAGTGGAATCAAGCTGGTAAATGTCTCTGCAGTTCTATGGGTCAGGGTAGGATTTCCGTAGTCAACACATACACACAGCATTAATACAATGTGACATACACAGGAGGTCGGAGTAGACCAGCTCAGGTTTCTTTCTGGCTTTACGAAACACTGACTGCATGTGGTTTGTAAATATAGCACAGAAATCTCGGTAACCTGTAACTTTCTTCACTGGTCCAGGTAGCACAGAACAGTAAAATCAGCACACAATTTCATGGAGGAAGAAAGAGCTAAATGGAAGAAAGCGTATTATGGGATGGGGTGGCAACTTGTTTTCGGATTGAGATCTCTGGTGAAATTTTAGGAGTTAATCCTGCTACCTGAGGGTGCTTCTTTTTGAAACTGATGATTTGGACAGGTCTCTTTTTCACTTCTCCAAGGGTATTGAGTAGTGCATTCAATTTTTTTGTTGTTGTGTTGTGTTTTAGACCTGTATCTCTGCATCTCTGTACAAGTAGCTAGTGGCTATGACGTAGGTAGAACATAGTCTTCCTCTCAACATAAGAGAAGAAAACTGATATCCAGTCTTTGGTTAATGCAAGCATAACTCACAAGTGCAGTTTTGCGAATGGTTTATATCTGTACCATCAGCCTCACTCTTTGGCTTGCTTGCTGTTTTTTTCAGAACAGTAAGCAAGAAGAGTTGCTTTTTAGAATTCTAATGTGCAACCTGTGTCACTCAATCCCTAACTCTCTCACTCAGTGCTTCACAATGCATGGTGAAACCCATGAGTGCTGAATATTGTGGGTCACTCTGTGGTTCTTTATCCAAGTAACGAGTCACTTTCACACAGCTACTACTTTTTCAGCACTAGGTAGTTTTTTGGGTTTGTTTTTTTGTTTGTTTGTTTGTTTGTTTTTTCAGTTAACAATGATTAATACTTTCCTGTAGATACTGTGCTTTACCATGATATGTGTTTCCTTCCACAGTATTTTTCTGTTTGTAGAGTGAACCTATGTTTGCCCATGCTTTATGACTCTATGAAAGCCTGAAAACTACAGAGGAAAAGTTAAATAAAACTCTCAAAAATGTATGATGACTTAATTTGGGCTTTAAAGCTGTGAATTTAAACCCTGTCTTGGGTCTTGAACACACAGACTGTAACACTCAGTTTGAATATTCCCTTTCTGAAGCATCGTTCAAATAAAAACACAGTCACTTTTTTTTTCATTAAATCTCCCAGAAAACTTCTGTTTTTTTCTTTTGACATCTTTTTCCACTGCAGTCTTAATAGTTGAATTTTGGGTAGGAGCTTACCTTGCATCTTTGGAGGATTTCTCCTTAAGCCACAGTGTTGTACAGTACTTTTCACTGACCCAAGTGCTGGCTTTTCATTTCTTCCCAAATAATACTCATAACCCATTAGCAGACCTAAGCATATATAGATAGATCTGGCACAAGTCATTATCTCTATATGGTTACACTTGTACAAAACAGGGTTCTGCAAGTGCACAGAGTACACCTGACTCTTCTCTGGCACAATTCCCTCTAGATTCTGTTTTTCTTCCATCTTCCCAAAGGAACCCCACTATTTGGTTTTAAGACTCCTCAGGCCCTGCTGCAGAAACATGAACAAATGCACAGCATGAACAAACAACAGCATTCCATGTTTTAAACCTTCTAAGCAGAAGTTCTGATACCCAAAGCTTCTTCGTTGCATCATCACTATAACGTCTTGGATGACCTTCAGACAACTACAAGGCTTCCAGGTTGGGATAGTTGCGTAGTTTTACCTATACTGAAAGAATAGAGAGAGACATTTACAGAAGCTGATTCCTTGCTGCTATTTATTTGGGAGATAGCCCAAGTATCATGCTCCAGAGATACCTATTTTCTTTGACTCACAGAAAACAGTGAACTTTGGCCATATCCTTGGTGAGTTTAGGGTAAATGAGGAATGGATCCATTCATGAATTGCTAGCGTGCCATCTCTTCTCCTACTGACAGTTTATTGGGGATTTTATTAAAGTAAAATATACTACTTGTTTTGGGGCAAATAACCTTAAATATAGGGATACTTTGAAATTTTGCAGTGGCAAGGCATGCAAAATCACAGGTAGTGATGTGTTCTAATATTTACATATGTTTTGAAAAACAATATAGGACATCAGATACATCTAGACCTAGGTAAGTGGTACACAGTATTATATTCTTGCCTCGTCAATTTTAGGAGTGGAGTTCCTACTCTGAGCAGTCTAATTCCCAATAATTATGCCTCTCCAAAGAAATTAAGAGTTTTGTTAGCTTAAGGATGGGCACCATAATCTACCCGTATTTAGCTCTAAGAGAATATGTATTTCATTGATAGAGGAGAGAAATATGAAGGGATGACTTTGAACTGGAGAAAAAAATGTTTCAAAGTGGAGGGACACATTTAAATGTTTAACCTCTGCTTGTATTAGCCACTTCTTGGCTTCTATGAAAGCTTCTTGGCATGTGCCCTGCCTGGGGTCGAGTAGGACGTGGGAGAGACTGTGCTTGGATGTCTGAAGTACTACCAGTTGGGGGGGGTTGGGAAATGTGTAGCATTCCAACAGATATAATTAATGACAAGTGTTGTTGTCTTTCTCCTGTGCCATCCACCCACTGGCTGCCTGGTGCTGACCCCTTGCTGTCCTGCTGACCTTTCCAAAGTTTATTTTAAAAAGGCATCCTTGCTTTTCCAAACTTTTCAGCTGGGCTTCCCTTGGGCTTCTTGTTCAGTGCATGCCCAATACTATGCCTGTGTCCACCGCTAAGTGATCAGACACAAGTGTTTCCATTAGAAGGATGATTAATGGAACCTTCCTTGGGAATGGAAAAAGGCAAGTGGGTAATAGAAGTCAAGAAACGTGTTAAAACTGAACAAAAGAACTTTGTTTCTTTGTTTCAGAAGGGATTTATTGCAGCAAATTGACCAAACTCTGTCACTCGCTTGGGTCCTGCCCACATCAGTAAAATATTATAGTTGTTTCCTCTGTGGTAGGCTTGAGAGAAGCTTGTGCTTTCAATCCATTTCCCAGTGAGCAACCACATCAAATAAATCCACCAGTTGAATCGGCTTCTGTGTTGGTAGATTTAGTAGATGTAGGGTTTAATGCTGTGTAATGCAGGTGCATGAAGTTTTGTACATCTCAGTACAAAGTAATAAAACAACGCCCAGGATTGAAGAGTATATTGGAATCTGATCTAGCTATTGTGAGAGAGCAGCTGTCAAGTTACTCCTGCCTCGTAGCATTCTCCGAGGAGAAAAGAGTATGACTAAGTCCCTCATTTGCATGATGAGGATCACAGAACAGTTTCTGTATGATCTCAAGCCTCACTTCACCCTCTGTTTACCATTTTCTCATTATGGGATGTTAGAGGCAAAGAACTGCCTCTTCTGTTTTCTTTTATTAGACCCTTTTAGTGCCCAGGGACAGCATCCATTCCCTCAGCCAAACTGACTTGTGCATGGATGGCACAGCATGGGCATGGTGACAGATTTTTCACTGCTAAAAGGAGTTGGTAAAAACAGTGGATGAGGCTTAGTGAGAGTGGGAGAGGCTAAGAGCCCCGTGCTGCCTCTTCACTGGAAAAGCTGAGGACTGAAGTTTCTAGAGCTACTGGTAAGGCCTTCCACAACCCTTTGTAAAGAAGCAGCTTCCCTATTTTTCATGATAAATCAGGGCTTTTGTTGCTTGTTCTTTCTGGTCTAATAGTATACTAAAAGTTTTAAGAGAAAATGATAATGTTATCTTCCCACAAGCCAAACAGAAAGGACAGTTCCTCTGCCTGCCAAACTTTGCTGTTCTTCAGAAACAATCAACTGTAAAGACTTGGTAAGTTTTTATTCAGCATGTGCACATGTATTCTTTATGGAATCAATTTTTTTTTAGGGCTAAAGCTTGATCCTGTTGCCAAAGCAAGAAAAACCATGCAATTCCACTGTATTGCAATGGGGAGACTGAGGCTTGGGGCTGGAGCTGCCGTTTTCCACTTAGCAAACCAGATGTGAATGAGACTCCTTTGCCACCTGTACATCACCAAAAAAGTTTATTCCATGTTTTGTTTGTTAAATCAGTTCTGCACGCTTTCCTGCCCTGCCCCATGTCTAAATCCCACAGTGCACAATGTGCTGGAGAATGGCTGGTGCTGCCTGGCATCTCCACGTGCCTGCACAGAGGAAAGGGCAGCCCCTCCCCTGCATAGCAAAGGCATTCTGTTTTTATGGCATCTGGGCTGCTGCAGCTGTTATTAGGAGGGGTTTGCTCTTTTTAGAATTTATTAGCAAATTAAGCATGACATTTAGTAAAATATGCAGTCCACATTGTGAATGTGTAGCTATTATGCAAAAAATATCAGTATATGATTGTCACAGTTTATTGAAAACTCCTTCTTGCCCTTATCCCAGTGAAAGGTGAAGATTATATTCTGACTGAACGTTCAACTTAAAAGTACATTTATTCACTTTTTGGTTTTGCCTTTAGAATTCAAAGTAGTATTCAAATTTAAGTTAGAATTTCACATTAAAAACAATATCAAAATATTGGGGAAAACTGATTGTCATTAGCTCTTCTTATATGCCTGGTTTTGATGATATCACTGCATCACATTTAACACAAGAGAACTAGTGGTCACTAAGAGCAAAGATTGTCTTGTGCTTCCTGAAAAGTGCTCTTTGTGAACAAATGCATTGTTAACTCAATATGCTACTGCATGTGTAAATAAGACCTAGAAAAAATGAGATGTTAGCAATTCAAGATTAGAAGCACATATGGCTATATGAGGGAACAGCCTTTATATAAATGCTGAATAAACTTTTATAAGAATGACAATGTATTCAGTTTACTACATTTTTTTTCCTGTTTTCTTAGTAAATAAAATGTTCTCACCCTGTTAAGTCTAAAAATGACTTTTTTCCCCAAGATTTTTGAGTTTTTATCAGCTACCACTCTTCATTTTTTTACATATATATGTGTGTGTGTGTGTGTATTTATATAGGTTTTTTTTAACTGCATTTGAATGATTGCTATTCCCTCACTGTATTGTTAATTGTTGCACTCTTTCTGGAGGGGACTAACAAGCTTTGTCAGTTCATTACTGCTCCTTTTGTTTTCTTTCTATGATTAATACCCATTGTTCATACAAAGTTACAGTTCAGTCAATTGTAGCCTAAAGAAAAGAATGAGATTAATGTTAAATAAATATAAATTATTAACCAATTTGCAGAGATGGTTGATTTCCATGAAGTAAGTTTCCTTACTAAGTGCATATATGAATGACAAAATTTCTCTATGGCATAACTAGAAACCAAGAAATGCCACTGCTTTTCCCAGTGTTTGGGAAAGGGAGGGTGGATGTTTCGTATCATTAAATTCTGATTTGAGTTACAATAATTTCCAACCTTAAAGGGTATGGAGTGGAAACAGGCCCAGAATGAGTAGATTGTAGACTTTATTTTCACAGCAGCTGGCTTAATCCAGTGCATTAGAGTCCTTCATATTTTGTGACCTGCTCCTTGTGTCTAACCTAAGAAGTATGCAGTGTTTTACACTTTCAGGACAACATCCACAGAGAGAGAACTGGCTGTATCCTTTCACATCTCTTTTAGACATAAGGCCATGTTAATTCAGATAATTTACTTTTGGCTGCCAGGGAAGAGAAGAACTAAAATCCAAAGGTGGAGGCCTGGTTTCCAGAAACACTGTATTTTCCTGAGAGAACCAAAAGTGTTTCATCCTGGATTCCTACCTGTGCGACCTGCTGTAGGGAACCTGCTTTGGCAGGGGGGTTGGACTCGATGATCTCTGGAGGTCCCTTCCAACCCCTACAATTTTGTGATTCTGTGATTTAAATGTCTTGTTTTGTGTATAGTCCATAGCACATAGAGATATGCTGTTTGGCAGATACATATTTCTAAAATTAGGCTGAATATTCCCATATAGCAAGAAAATATGAGGACAAGATTGTATCATGGAGGAACAGGTTGAAATGCTCTATTGGTCCTAGACTCATTTTTATGTAGCTGGATGTGTGTTGTAGTTTAGTAAAGGCACACAAGAGAGCTATTACCCTCACTATAGGAATTAAGTTGTCTTCTTTAAATTTAAGCAAAGTATTCCTTATTTACGGGGAAAATGGTTAGGTAAACGTAGAAGTGTTGATGTACTGATGACTGTTCCAGGAATTTGCTTTATTTTTTATTAGAACCATTGTGTTACTATCTTTTGCAGACTGACATTGGTTTACATGGCAGTTGGAATGATCTTCTCCAGTTGTATAATCACAGGCCAGCATGCGAAATCTGTGGGTGGTTGTAAGAGATTTTCTAGGCTTCTTTGTTTCAGGAGTTTGGTGTCCAAACATTATACGAATTGTTTATACCGATTTCATTGTGAAGGAAATAATAAGTCTGATCTCCTCCTCTCTTTATTGTAACTGGATAGCATAACATTTATCTCAAACATGGTTTCGGTGAGGTCTTATTTGTGATACTTGAAAAGTATCACTGTACGGTGTGCATGGTCATGAGTGCATTTTCTCCTCTTCTGGTGGTAGCCTTATAAAGCTAGCATTTCCTTCATGCCGCCACTGTACTCTTTATGTGGTAGTTACAAATATCAAATTCTTAGCATAAAATAAGGTTGGGCATATCGTTTTACTGCATTTTAATTAAAATTAATAGTTTTCCTTTTATTTTTACATTAGTATTTTTGCTTCTATTGTGAGTGTGTTGATTTTAAACAATTTAATTTTGCTCCATCGTGGAAGAGTAAAACTGCTTGTAGGCTGATCCTGGAAATCCTCTCATGGAGTTTGAATGCATGAGGAGGCTTATAGGAATTCATTTGCATAAAGACAGCTTGACTAATTAAGGATTACTATTACTTATCTTAATAAAATCTTTTAGTAAGGCACGGCTGTATACTAATTAAAATGAATCATATGGAATAAATATTGGGCAAAATAGCATCCTGAAGACTTTTCTTCTCAGCTGTGGCTGAAGCAGTTACTTTTCACTTCCATGCTTTACACGATAATGCTGACTTACTCAGACTCAGTTCCTTACACAGCCTGAAGGTATTCATGACAGGCCACTGGAGACACACTAATGCAAGTATAGCTATTTATCTACCTTCCCAGATAATCAGAGACACTATATAACAGATAACAGAAAGTTAACACGCTCAGGCTCACAAAGAGAAAGCACAGTATACGGAATATGATTGTATCCTGCAGGTTAAAAAGTCATTGAAAGGCAGAAGTAGTGGATTATGGATTCTGCTTTTACCACTTCTGAGCTTTGTGTTAAAGCAAGTGTTGGGTGAAGAACAGAAATTATCTTGGGGACATAGGGTGCTCCTCAGAACAACTCAGTAATTGTCATGATCATTTTAGCTTACAGTGTCAGGCTCTCTCATGCAGTATCTTTCAATTGTGAATCTTGAGTTACTCTTTCTGCATAGTGGCCCAGTTCAACAGCCAAATCTTCTCTATCACTGAAGAGCCTGAAGACTGGATTCTCATGTTGGAGCTGGAACATGTGTCTTGTTTGCTTAAAGCTAAGAAACTAAAATCTGTCTCACCTTTTCCTGCTTCTCCAGTGGTCACCTTATCAGTGAAAACAGTGAGCTCTGCTCAGGTCTGTAGTAGAGCTGGAATTGCTATCGTAGAGAAGGATCATGTGTCTGTGGGTCCTGTCTGACCGATCTCCTGGATCCTCTGTGCGTGAACCTGGTTTTGAGTATGAACTCTGGAGAGTAGCAGTTCAGCCACAGGTAGCTCCATATCCAGCTCATGGTTTTCTCAGGTTCTTCTGAGAAACCCGCCTCTTTTCTTACACCAAATAAAGAAGCCAAGTACTTAACTTTAGACCTTTGATTTTATTCCAAGGATGTGCTATTTAAAACCTCGCTCTTACAGTGCCTAATTTGTAAGCACCTAAATTCTTTATTGAATCTAACCCTGACAGGTTATTTTGTAACTAGCAAGATTTTGCATAAGCTCTTTTTGACATCTGTGGTTAATGGATTTTAATAATAGCTTCTAAAATGAAATGATAAAATAGCCGTTAGCAGATCTTCCAGACTAAAAGCCAGCTGTTCGGCAAAGTTATTGGACATGTATCTGGGTGGGTTTCTTTGACTGTAACTGTAAGTGGAGGAAAAGCAGGTCCATAGTTGCAGAGCTCCGTTAATCAGAGTCAAGGAGTGCCTAATCTGCATTGCTGAGCTGCCAGCTGGAGATGTTCCTGAACTCTGAAGTCAGAGTTCTTGAGAAAACCTGCTTTCTGCTTGGTAATGTCTCAGTTTAAGCATTTGCTGGGTGACAGAGTACCCTGTGTGTTCTCTTTTTAGCAAAGAAGCATGTAGGACAGCATTCATGGAGACAACCTGGTCAGTATTAAATGTGGAGGTTGGTGGCCCTGCCTGAGGTGGGGCTTTGGAGATTCATGACCTTGAGGTCTCTTCCAGCACTGGCCATTCTGTGATTCTGTGATTCTGTGATTCTGTGATATCTGGAAGCATCTGGTTCCACAATGTTAGTAGTCCTTTTATCTTCCTACCTGTTTCAGTAGCAGCCAACACTGGGAATCACTGACTGTAGAGCACATTCAGGTACAGATAAATTAACATAAAAATGTAAATAGATGCTGAATCTGAGGGTAGATTTAGCCTATCTATTAAAAAGGAGAGGTGTAGGAAATAATAGAAAATTTGGAATAATACTGTGAAAATTACATCTTCCACTTCGCAATGTGGATAGGAAAGTAGCAGATACTGATTTTAAGTAAGGACTAATCTTTCAACCTGCCTTTGCTAAAGAAATGGTTGAATTTTGTGGTACAATAGCAGGGTTGGGCTAGCCAAAAACAAGCAAATAATCAAAGTTTTACTAGAGTTTTTTACAATGCTGTCATTTAACTTGATCATTGAAGTGATGAATTGTTGAAGGCAGACTAGGCTTTCTCCATTTTCTATTTCTCCTTTAAGCAATAATCAAATGTCCCTGAAAGGTAGAACTGTGAGGCAAAAGGAGGAACAATGAAGTTAGTTATGATACTGCTTCTGTACTGTAAAAAGATAGGCTGAAGTATTTTATTTGAAGAAACAAAGCGTATTCAAGCATGGAAAGGGAATGGGTGTACAGAAATAGCATAGTTTTCTTTTGTTGCTAGAAAACCAAGGCATTTTCCGTCCTTGCTGTACAGTAAATACAAACTTTGTGCCACTTGAAAGATATTCACACACCTTTAGAAAGCTGAGTCCAAGCATAATGCTCAGCCTCTCCTCCGCTGCACTGAAGGGCTAGGTGAAATACAGCTGGCATTCTATTCAGCAGATTCAGCAGTGCCCTCCATGTCCTCCAGATACTGTCAGAATCCTCAGATCCAATTGGTAAATTGGAATTTATACTTGTAATCTAAAACTGTAAAATGCATGTGGAAGAAGTCCTCTTTTGAAAAAATAAGCTTTGCAGCTTCGTTCTTATATTAGTGTGTATGGCACTCTTCCCTAAAAAGCTGTTTTATTTTGCAGTTCACCTCTAATTCCTGACTCTGAGAGCTGGGATTGCTGGACGCTGTGTGCTAGTGAGGAATGTATAGGAGCTTAACAGCAGGAGCAACAGACCCAGGTTAAAAACTCAGTGACCAGGAACAAACGTGCCCTTTATTTCATCTCCCAGCTAAAACCCTAGATGCAGTTTATTGGCTTTAAACTTTTCTCATTTAGTAGAAAAATCTAAGCTCAGTGTTTCTTCTTAATCACAGCCACTTTAAATGGGACATATATGGCACTATAAATTAAAGTTGCACAGAAGTATTCTTTGTTCAAAAGACTTGGAAAATGTTTGACAGTTAACTGTTAAATGGTATCTAAAATACCTGGAATTTCCTTTAAAGAAGTGCATGCCTCTGCTGAAACTGGCAAAATCAAATTTACACGAAAAGATTATCAAAATGTGCTACTTGATCTCAAAGTTGAGAGCTAAGTATACACCTGAAAAATATTCAGCTAAATTTGTTCCCTAATGTCACATAGCAGATTAATGACAGAGTCACTCTTTTGAATGAAACAGATTTTTTATCCCACGTAACACATCAAGATTTCAAGTATTTTCACTCACTTTGAAATGAATTAGAAATCTCTTGAAATTTTTCACACAGAAGAGCGAACAAGTATGAATGTGTCACCCCACACCCCACACAACAGCCCAGTGGTCATGTGTGGCACTTCCCTGTGATTTTCTGACCGCCATTTGTTCAAGACTTAGAAAGACTTTCCTCAAAACTGAGGTGTTCTCTTAAAATTTTTGTTTCTTCATTCAGTGTCCTTCTGAAAAAGAATTTTGACTGTCTCTCCTCCTGACTTCTAGTCCAGGTCCCATCCAGCTGGCCATACATCCCCACCAACAAATACGTGAGTCACCTCTTTGAGGGACAGCAAGATCTGCAGCATCTTCATAATACTTCTAGTGTAATTTTCTTCTCAGATTTTGGGTCTTGACATAAAAGGGCTGGAATGAAGGATATGGTGTTGTGCATACCCAAGTGAAGGCAGAGAGCCAACAAAATGCTATTGTAATTACAAGTGAACATTCTTGTATCATAAAACTGCAAAGAAAAAACTATAAATCAGAGCTGTCCTGGTGGTCCCTGGCAGCAAAGCACAGGAGGTTTGAGCTCATTCCCTAAGCTAGCCAAGACTGGGATCCTCATGGAGACAGCAGTTCATTCCAAGGGAAGGGAATTCCTCGTGTCTCCTGAGTGATGGTCATGAAACGCTGATTTTGGTGGGAGTCAGATCCAGCCTTCAGCCCTGCAGGAGTGATGGTCTAAAAGTGCTGGCCATTGTGGAAAATAAGCAAGTGGAGATCTGGAGGAATTTTATCTTCAAGTGCTCTGTCAGGGTGTCTAGGAGCCTTCCACTTTCAGTTAGGTCTGCACTATTGTCTACATCCCATGTTCAATCATTCATTGTTATATCCAAGTAAGTAAGATTGTCCATGGATTGTTACCTAGTTTCATGGTTCCATACACTGACTCATGGCAACAGTGCTAAAATACTGCAATGGGAATAGAAAAATGAAACTAATAGTATCCAAAGTATCTCGACTGAAGTTCCTGTCACTGATAAACATGGGCTCAAACTTTATCTTCATTTAGAAATGGGTCCTTCTGCTCTCCTGGAGCATTTTTCTTTTTTTTTCTTTCTTGTTTCTCATGGACATACAGCTCTTTAAAAATCATTGGTCTGTCTGGATGTTTTACCACTTTCAAAAACAAGTCAGTAGCATGAGAGTGGAAAAGCTTCAAAGCTGTTAGCATTGGACAGGTTTCTAGAAACTTTCTGTAACACAGTCTGGGGGGAGGAGGATATTTCCTGTGTATCCAAAAGACATGGCTTGAGCTGAGCCCACATTTACAAACAGCTGGGGAGGGGCAAAACAAGATGATCTACTGTTGTGAAAATAAAAAATTAAAAAAACAAAAACAAAAACCTGAGAGTGTGCAAGTGCTTACAGCAAAATAAACCCCAAATTGACAGCTGCACAAACAGCACTTGCCCAGCAGTGGTAGTTAGTCACTAGGAATGCCCAGTTTCCCATCAGATTAGTAAGAATTTATAATTAATAGCACATTTAGCATCTCCTCTGTTAGCTTAATCTGCTAACCTGATTGTGGAGGAGGTAAAGGAGACAGAAATTCAGGGTCCTGCTTTGCTGAGCACGTTATCTCCCTGTTGATATAGTGTGAGATGAAGACAGACAGCTTTTCCAGAATCAGCCCCTCCACTGGTTTAAGAGCTGCAATCCTAAAAGGTGAGGTGCTCCTTCCTTAACAGATGTGACCCCCTTCAACTCTGATAAACTTCCTGAAAAGATGAGGGAAATCTGTGCCACACAGGATGTGCTCAGCACATTGAGGGATTGAGTTAGTAATGTCCCTGATAATTGTGGATACCTCATTGTAGGAGTCAGTTTTTATTTAAATTTTTTTAATAGGAGTATACACATCTGTCTTTATACCCAGCAGCTTTTCTGGCCCACAAGAAGTCCTCTGTGAGTTTCCCCAACTGAGCTCAGTGGGATCTCTGTCAGCTGCAAGATTTATGTCATCTTTTTCAGTCCTGAGAACTGTTCCTTAAGCTTTTCACATCTGGATTTAATTGGAAAGACATTAAAAGACATTAAGTGTGCTGGAAAAGCATATTTTAGAGAAGATCTTTATAGGCACTTCCATTAAAGGAGCTGATGGTTGTAGGTTAAAACGGGATGAGGATAAGCCATCAACAGTTAGCAAGGACAAAATTACATTACAAACTGCTTCAGATGAGAATTTCGGTGTGTAGCTCTTGGGCCTGACTCTGATCTCACTTAAATCAACTTCAATTAGGAGAAAAATACTGGTTAATGCAGTATAAAAATACACTGAGATCAGAATGAAAAACTTCTGCCTTTTGGAAACACTCAGATTTCTAATTACATGCCATATGTGCTAAATATAACACTTCTAGCTGTCAATCTAGATTTGGTACTTTGTTGGACATACACGCACACTTGTAAAATGAGACTTGGAGAATGAAGAGAGGGATTGGTCCTTACTGCTTTCAGGGTGGAAGCATCCTTCTCTGAATAGCTATGTGTAGATTGCAAGAGTAGAGTTACACAAAAAACAGAGATACTACGCAATTTAGTGTGTGGACTTTGCTGGAGATGTTGTAACGCAAGAATCCGGATCCCCAAACACTCCATTGTTCAAGCTCTAATGCGCTGCTTGACTGCACCAGTGGGCAGCCCTCTGTATTAAGTGTAATCTATTGCTTTTGTCTTCAAAGTCAAGTTTCTTGTCATATTTAGACTGACACACACTTATAATCTACGTTAATGGACTTGAACAAACACTCTTTCATTTTAAAACAGCTAAAACCAAGGAATTTGATATTAAGGAAATCAACCCCTTATCTAAATTAAAGTGTATAGACTTTAAAAATAGTAATGTGTCAAATGTTAATGAACAAAAATAAAGAATTCTTTTGTAAGAATTGGAATAAAAAGATATTCTTTAAAACATTTCAACAAAAACCCATTTCAATGAAAAAAACAAGTTTGTTAGAGGCTCTCACCTGTTTCTCTTTGAAGTGAGTCTTTTAATCTGCTATGTTGTGAAAAGTATTTAATATTAATGGAAATATTACCTTGCTGTGTGGTAGTGGAAGGAATGAGGTACTTGAATTACAGTCATGTGGTTTTATTTTCCATCGTTGCATACTTTTTCTCAGAATCTCCCCATCCCTCTTGGGCTATGATAAAATGCATGTAAACTAACAAAAGTGCCTAATCTTGGCCAGCCATGTTTGTGCTTGTGCACTCTCCCTTTATTTCAGTTTCCTTATCTAGAAAAACAAGAGTAATAAAACTAGCTCTCGTCCTTGGGTGCCGTTTTGTCTTATGAAGAACGTACTTGCAAATAGAGATGAAAAGCATTTAAACATTAATGATTGTGTTTCACAGGTAGAGTTTACTTTGCATGAAAGAATAACCATGCTGAAGTAAGCAGAGTAACACATAATCTTTACAACTTCGTTGTATACTAATTTTTGTATATCAATTTCTGTATTATTTTGTTGTATATTAATTTTTTATATGAATTGGATTTGAGAGTTCACAAAAATCTCTTAATATTCAGTGAGTTTAAATCAGCACTTGCCTAGGAAAAACGCTTAAATAATGGAATAAATGCTTATATCTTGTTTAAATGCAACACAGTTTAGAGCTCATTCGTTTTACTGGAACAAGTTCTGGCAACATGTATGTTATTAACAATATGCATCAGGGCCCATTTCCCGGTGGAGAATGACAGGGTCTTTACCTCATTTAAGGACTGGGGAAGTGATATGAAGCAGTACAGAACTGTGACCATCATGCTGATGAAGGGGATGGTCTGTTGTGCTGTGTTTTAGAAGTCACCGTGAAATCTTACGCAGCCAAGAAGCCTGGTCCACTTATTCTAAATCACTTTCTCCTGCAGTACTCATAGGGTTAATGACACTGGACTTGCAAATCTACACAGGGATGTGTAGAAATGCCTAGAAATAAATAATTAAATAAACCAATTTTTTTCTGAGAACGCAGCTGACAAGGATATTTTCCAGCCTTCAGTGGTGAAAGAGACAGTGATTCATAGCCTTTCTTCCCTGCTGGTGCAGCATTTTGCCTGAGGACATACATTCTGCTGTTTTCAGTTTTAGGTTTAAAGTCATACTTCTTAAAATCTCTTATAATTTTTGTCTGCAGCTTCTCAACCATTTTTGAGTGTTGCCTAGATTGTACGATATACCTCTACCTGTCCATCCAATCACTAGCATCTAAATGCCCTCATCTGTAGTTACTGAATGAACCTCTGTTACTTTGGTGTGTACCTCCTTCTGAAAGTTAGTACTTAAGTAGTTTCTGGCTGAGGATACAAAATTATAAGCAAGATTACTTTGAATTTTAATCGCTGCCTGGTGGAATTCTCTTGCATATAGAGTAAATGCTTGGAAATTTAATTTTAAATCATTTTCACTATGCCGATTAGTAAGATGTGATGATGCATTATTCTTTCCATCTTTATTCTTTCTTTTGTAACAATTTAAGGAAAAATGAGAAATTTAAAGATAAATATGCTTCTAAAGAATTTATAAGCTTTTAATTCAGATCCAGTGAAGACTGAAAAGGCAGTGAAATGACCTGACAAAGGGAGCTTGATTAGGATTTAATTGTTGATACTTGGGCTAAACTTTCACACCTCATTTCTTCACTATTAGAGGGTGTAGACACACCTCAGTAGATACTAGCACCGAACCTGAAAGCTATTCTGAGCTATTCAGAATGAATTACTAATTTACTGATTTCCAGCATCAATTGTAATGCAAAGTTAGCATTTTGTTATCACTTGAAATTACTGTTCCTCACAATAGAGTATATGTGAAGAGAAAGAAGTCTGAGAAGGTGCAGATTTAAGAACACTTCCTCTCTGAGTTTCTTACCTGAAGCTGTCCCTTCATATCTTACTCTCACCTGAAAGTAAAAATGAATTGAAAGTTGGCAAACAGACCAGCATTTCTGCCCCTGATTCTAATATTAAGTTTCTTATTCCATATTGTTTGATCAGGTACTCTTCATTAAAAACAAAACAAACAGACAAACAAACAAAGAAACCATAACTTTTCATTATTTTAATAATTAAGTGCTTTTCATGTGTTTTTTTCTCCTTGTGGCCAGAAACTCTTGAATTACCATTAAAGCAATAGAACTGTCTTGCTTCAGGTAATCATGCTGCTGTTTCATAGGTTTAAAGGTAATGCTTTGCCAGTCATTACTTCTGAAATTACTTCATGGTCCCAACTATGGTGATGGGTTATCTAGTGTGATTCACATGCTAGAATATAGCATCTCCTAAGTGACTCTTGACTGTTAATTCAGCTAGTCCCTGTACTGAAGTAGATTGTTGAAGATCTGCAGAAATGAAATGTCATGTTCAATAGTGTTTTTCACTCCATCCACTTCTTGTAGTATTGAGAGGCGTGGAGGGTTTCAAACCATGAGTATGTGTGTCCAATAAAACTAGGTGGATGAAGGTGACATGATTGCTGTTGTTGATAGAAGCTCTGTGTAATCTGTAGGAAAGTTTGTTCAAGAACAGTTAATCCTTACTTTATGATTACCCCCAGAAAGCTGGCAAGGTCAGACTTTACGTTGATTATATGTCATTTTAACTGGTGAATGCCTGAGTTGCCTTGGGATAGCATTAACTACTGCATGGGACTTGTTCTAAGCTACGTCTGTGCAGCTTCCTTCTTAGTTCAAACATACTGGGTTCCTTCTATCCTCCAGCCTTCTTCTCTTGACAGGCGCAATCAGTATCCTTAATTGTAGTGCCTATCAGGTGACTGTTCATTTGTGCAGACATTAATCAGTTTGGAAAATGCTGCTTCCATGTAAATTACGTGAGCTAATCAGATTATAACTCTGCGTTTTTCATGCATATCAAAAACGGTGCGAGGAAAGGGCTTAAAGTCATTTAATTAAGGTTTACATTGTGCTGTGTGAAAAGCCTTTCTGAATTTAATTTTTGAACAGATGTTAACATTGGTTCACATGAAATCTAATCAACTGGGGAGAACAGTACATTGTGAGGAAAGCAGTGAGAACTCCTAGCAGAAATTATCACTTCCAGTGTAGTGAAATCATTTAGAACAGAAGCTGTTGGGAAAAGGGATTTGTTTCAGTAACCGTCTCCTCATTTCATTTTAGCTTATATGTTGCCAACCTGGTGAATCCAGGGGGATTAAATGAAGATGTTAAGAAATCAAATCTTAGCTACCTCATGCACATGTGTGTAAGTCTACACATACAGATATTTCTTCCCTTTATGCATCTGTGTGTGCAGTTTTGGATGTGGACAAGTTAAAGGTGGAGGCTTGGTCAGAAATATCTTCATCAAGAGGAAGCAAAAATAGCAAGAACAATATTTTTAAATACATACAGAGTTTAATAGTTGCCTAACTTTGGAATACTAAGTCCTCAAACTCACCTCAACAGCTGTGATGTTGGGTTGTTTTTTTTTTTTCAATTGCCATTAAATGTTAAATTTAAAGCTGCATATTAAAAAGTCACGAAATGCATGCCATTACTGATGCAGACAGGATTTCTGCAGAGTTGTTGCACAGAATGATATTGCCTTCTGAGGCCTCAGCTGTCATAGAGCGGAGGAGAACCTTCCTGCTTTGTGGAGCACCATTTCCTCTAGCTTAGAAAGCAGATGAACACTGAGTGTTTGTAAATACACTTGCAAGCAGATTGATTCATTGCATCAACTCTGCTATTTTCTAGGCTTTTGGTTTGCGAGGGTAATCAAGGACTAGAGTTCGGTGTTTCTGTTCTTTTCACCTGGCATGCAAGCATTTTCTGAAGCGTACACTCATATGTGTTCATGTATGTACATGTGGTTTAAGATCACGAGTCATTTGCAGATTCAACCTTGTTCTCAGACCCATCTATTAAGATGGTAAAATCTTGTCGCAGAATCATAGAACCATAGAGTCGTTTGAGTTGGAAGGGACTCTTAAGGGTCATCTAGTCCAACTCCCCTGCAATGAACAGGGACAGCTAAACCAGGCTGCTCAAAGCCTGGTCCACCCTGACCTCGACTGTCTCCAGTTATCCACCATCTCTCTGGCCAAGTTGTTCCAGTACCTCACCACCCTTATTGTAAAAAACTTCTTCCTTCTATACAATCTAAATCTCCCCTCCTTTAGTTTGAAACTATTTCCCCTTGTCCTGTTACAGCAGACCCTGCTAAAGAGGCTGTCCCCTTCCTTCTTATAGCACCTCCTTAGGTATCAAAAGGCCACTATCAGGTTTCCTCAAAGCCTTCACTTCTCCAGACTGAACAGCCCCAGTTCTTCCAACCTGTTCTTGTAGGAGAGGTGTTCCATGCCTTGGATCATTTTTGTGACCCTCCTCTGGATGCACTCTTAACAGGCCCACATCTCTCCAGCACTGAGGACTCCACACCAGAACACAGTGCTCCAGGTAAGGTCTCACCAGTGCAGGGTGGAAAGGCAGGATCACCTCCCTCATCCTACTTATCACGCTTCTTTGGATGCAGTCCAGGATACAGTTAGCTTTCTTGGTTGCAAGGGTACTTTGCTGGCTCATGTCCAGCTTGCCATACAACAGTACCACCAAGTTCTTCTTGGCAGAGCTATGTTCTGTACCAACTTCTGTACAAGTAACAGCTTGTACTGATAGCAGGGGCTGCCACAACCTGGGAGCAAGGCCTTGCACTTTAATATGTCGAGCCTCATGAGGTTCACCTGGGCCCACTGCTCAAGCCTGTCTAGATCTCTCTGGATGGCATCCTGTCCCTTGGACATGTCAAATGCATCACACAGCTTGGTGTCATCCACTCACTTGCTGAGGGTGTACTGAGTCACACTGTACATGTTATCAACGAAGATGTTAGAGAGCACTGGTCCACGTACCTACTCCTGAGGGACACCACTTGTCACCAATTTTCATCTGGACATCGAGCCATTGACCACCACTCTGTATATAATCTAGTAACCAGTTCCTCATCCATCATGTAGTTCAACCATCAAACTGATATCTTTCAAATTCGGAGAGAAGGACATTTTGGGGGACCATGTCAAAGGACTTACTGAAGTCCAGATAGATGACATCAGTGGCTTTTCCCTTGTCCACTGATACAGTTACACCATCATAAAAGCAAAAAGGTTGATCAAGGACCTGCCCTTGGTGAAGCCATACTGATTATCCCATATCACCTCCTTCTCTTTGTTGTGCCTTAGCATAGCTTCCAGAAGCTATCCATGATCTTCACCAGCCAAGAAGTGGGACTGACAGGTTGGTAGTTCACTGGGTCACTCTTTCTACCCTTCTTAAAAATGAGTGCTGTATTACCTTTTTTCCGGACACCAGGGACTTCACCTAATCACCATAACTTTTCAAATATCAAGAGTTGCGTGGTGACTACATCAGCCAATTCCGTCAGTACTCTGAGATGCATCTCATAAGGACCTATGCCTTATGGGCATGCAGGTTTCTCAGGCAGTCGGAAACATGATCTTCACTTACAGTGGGAGGGTCATTTCTCCTTCGGTTCCCTCCTTTTGAACCATCCACTTGAGGGCTGTGTATAGAATAGTTACTAGAGAAGACTGAGGCAAAAAGTTGTTGAGTACCTCAGCCTCAGTCCGTTGTTACTTACCTGTCTGTATTGCTCACTAGAGGGGACTTTCCTTTTCCAATTGATGTACCCATAAAAGCCTTTCTTATCCTGCTTTGCACCCCTTACCAAGTCCAGTTCCAGTTGGGCCTTGGTATTCCTGATCCTAGCTCTACATAGCCTAGCAGAATCTCTGTACTCCTCCCAGGTTACCTGTCCCTGCTTCCACTGTGTGCATTTTCTTCTTGCTCTCCAAGTTTGACCGGTGGGCTCTGTTCAGCCATGCCAGTTTCCTATCTTCCTTTCCTGACTTCCTCCACCTGGGAATGGAGAACTCTTGTGCCCCAAGGAAATTTCCTTAGAGATGTGCCAGTACTGCTCTGCCCCTTTGTCCTTGAGGACAGATTCCCAAGCAGTTTTCTTGACTAATTCCCCAAATCGCTGGAATTTGACTTTCCTGAAATTCAGCTTCCTGATTTTACACTTTGCCTGTTCAGTATCTCTCAAGATTCTGAACTCCGGCACTGCATGGTCACTACAGCCCAGGCAGCCTCCAATCCTGGTGTCACTAATCAGTACACTTGTATTGGTGAGCAACACATCCAGCATTGCATCCTCCCTTGTGGAGATGTCTATTACCTGTCTCAGGAAGTTATCCTCAATGCATTCCTGGAGCCTCCTAGATAGCCTACAACTCGCCATGCTACTTTTCCAGCAGATATCAGGGTGGTTGAAGTCCCCCAGCAGAACAGAAGCCTGTGAACATGATGCTTTCTGTAACTGGAGGAAGAAGACTTCATCAACAGGCTCCACTAGATCAGGTGGGCTATAGTAGATCCCAAACACAAGTCTCCCTTTGTTGCCACTGTCTCTAACTCTCACTCATAGGCTTTCCACTTGCTCATGGCCATTCTTCAGGGACAGCTCTTCACACTTTATTCCTTCCGTGATGTAGAGGGCAACATCTCCATCCCTCCTACCTCCCCTATTCCTTCTATCCCTTATTGCCTACTGTGGACCCTTCATTCATTTAGAAAAACGACAAAATGAAAATTTTCAGTTTCATAGACTAATCTGAAATGCAATATGGATTTAAGGGGAAAAGCACGAAGTACATATAAGCTAAAACAAATGGGAAAAACTTGTCATGAGGATGTGGGCTTAAACGCACATGGGCTAGTGTAGTGCCTGTCTGCAATTCTTGCTAAAAGTATGATCTAATGTTACTAGATTGTCATTACAAGATGCTTAATCCCCAGAGTGAGAAACAGGAAGAATATTTGCAAGTTTGAATGCTATTTACTAATTGCCAATTGACTTGAGGAAAGTTAAAAAATGACTGGAAACATCCATCCCTGTCCTGATACACACACACAGTAATAATGGAAATGGCAGCCAAGACAAACAGCTAGCAGCGCGGTGCATCCTGTTGGCATCGTATTTTTGGCACTGTTGTAGCTACACAGAAAACAAGTGATACAAGAAATGTGTAAGGACATCTGTTCTGTAACCTATGGGGCTTCACTCACAAAACAGTTGTAAAATCTTCTGGGGGAGAGAAAAAATTCTCTGTATCTGTGCAGATGCTCTATTGTAAGAAAAATATCAATAGAAGGAAGTGTTGAGCCTTGAAAAGAGGAAATTGTTCACCAGATTCACTGTCAAATGTTCCATTCTTTTCTTTCCTTTTCATTTAATCTAAATTATGTGCCATTCACAAGTTAAATTTAAGCCAAGCCATGTAAATCCATTGGGACTAATAGAATTGAATCATAGATTAAATTAGCCTAATGTCTGCTTGTAGAGCTTCTTCACTGCAGTTTACTTGGGTTCTGTGTCACTGCTAATTATTCAGGTCACAGCCTTCAGCTACCTGCTTCCTTCCTGAATCCAAAATCTTCCTGCCTGCCTAGGAGTATTACAGGGCAAGGAGAAGCATTAGGGATATCTATTAAGGTCCAAAGTATCTCACTCTATCTTCCATCCACTCCTCTTCAGTCACCTCACACTAGTAGATATTTTTAAATGAAAGGAACTTTCCCAAAATGCAAAAGTTGTTGCAGAAGTTGGGATATATGTAGTTAGGCTTCCTCCACAGGTAAGCTACAGGGAGAAAGACATTTTTCCATGCAAAACAAATCAAATTTCATGTAAACCTGGAATACATTAGGAAACTGGAAGATAAAGAGGGTCTGTAAGTTGTAAGAGTTTGGGAGGACTTGGGGAAGGAGAGCAGCTGGAGATGTTGAATGGGAGAGCACTTAGGAGTGGGAAAAAGAAGAGGCCTAGGTAGGGGGAGATTTGTAGTGAAGTAGAGGTGTTTTCCTCTGCTGTTAAAGAAGTCCAAACTCTGAAGAGGCATTAATGAGGGAAGACCAGGGGCACTGGATTGGCTTGGGAAAGATGAGGGAATAAGTCAGAAGAAAGGGAGTAGGGACTCAATAGTGAGAAACCTGAGATTTTGAAAAGATTGTCAACTTCCAGAGCAGCAAAGGTGAGAAGGCCATTGCTGAGGACTGATGCAGGGGGCTGGCTCTTCAGCAGTTCACACAAGCACCTGACACTTCTGCCTGGAAGGTCAGGAATACCAAATACAGGATTGCTTTCCTGCTGCTTGACTCTTTTATAATTTGGTTTTAGTAATATGATGTACCTGAGATCTCACCTTTTATATCACGTTTTGATTTGGAAAGGGCATGGTTTGAAGAAGGATGAAATGGAGAAACGAGGTCATAACGAATTACAAGAATTAGGATTTGGATGTTGTGTTCTTATTAAGAATGTCTGTCTTTACTCATCTTTAATCTTACCTTCATTTTATATGTTTCCTTGAATTGTTCTATATTTATATCATTGACACCCATATAGTAATGATCCATGCTTACAGGCAAAGGATTTCATTATTGTGTATTGCAATACTCCTTCCCTTCTTGATAGAAAAGACTTTCCCTTTGAGACAGTTGCTCATATTCCTCCAGGACATTCCAAAGCAGTTTTTTTTTTTGTTTGTTTGTTTGTTTTTTTTCTTTTTTTTTTTTTTTTTTTTTCTGGAAAGCAACTATTAAGGTTGCTCTGTAATTTGTGTGATCTGCCTTGCAATAGCCAGTTCTGGGAGTAGAACAGTAGTGAGTAACATATGTACTTATTCAAAGCAATTCTAGAACGGAAGATTGGGTTGGTCCAATCAATCTCAATGATTTGAGGGTTTCAGTGACCACTTATCAAGATCAATCTGTCCTGCATATCACATGATTACGTTGTGATCTAATTTTGAATGAAGCATTACTTGGCACTGCTTGTTACTATGATCAGGGCCTCTCAGTCTAAGCCACTGTACAAACAAATAACCTGAACAAACCATCCTTTCACAACAAGTTTACAGTTCACACGTCAGACCAGGAAGCTAAGAATGGATATTAAAAAAAGTAAACAAGGTAGATTTGAAAAAACAGATGGGATAGCAATAAAGCTGTAGGAGGAGCAGATGTCTCAGCTTCCTTCTCACAGTACTACCTAGTAAAGTTCTCTGGGCTACCATACATAAGAACAAATGAGACCTGGTTGTTTGTTGATGTCAATAAAAAATAGGTATGAGAAGAAAGGAGATTCTTGCGTGCCACCCCTTCAATTGTTCGTGGCTGGTAGTTGATAGCCCATGTTCAACTGAAATACAATACAGAAACAGCCCTGTGTACGGAAGCACAGGAGCCCAATTTTAGCCTCTCTCTCACTTGCTGAGCAATGCTTGCATTGTGTTGGAAATAATCCCACAAAGAGGAGTAGGTGGGAGAAATTAGGATGTAGAAAGGTGTTGGGTTCCTGGAAGAAACAGAAAAGTTGAGAGGAGAGAAGAAAAGCCTTTGCGCCTTTGGGAAAAATTGGTTTGGCTGGAACAAACTTAGCGATTTCACTGTGTGATCAAGATCCAGAATGGAAAAGTGATCTTTTCTGATCTGGTGATCAGAGCCTATAGGAGCTGGGAATGCACTTCTGAAATGGCAGGCTCTGTCAGGTGGCAGAGAAAGAAATGTCTCATAAGAAAATGCAAATATACCAAGTGTCAAGAAAACTAGAATAAATGGGGAAAGGAAGGATACTGAAGGATGATAAAACTGTTAGATCCTTCAACAGGTGAAGCTGTGTCTGAGGTGAAGGTCTGGGGTTCAGCCATAGCAGGGAAAAGTAATAAAAAGGTGTAGGCAGCAGATATTTTAAGATGAAGGGAATCATTATATGAACGGATGGGAAGAAAGAACTAGTAGAGAGCTGGACAGATTTCAGATACAGGGGGCATAGAGCATATGGAAAAAGAAGAGTGGACAAAAAGCAACAGTGATAATCTGATGTTTAAGAAATGTTTAGCTTTTTATTTGCATGCTAGCACAAAAACCATGAAACCTCACAAACAAAAAGATTCCTCTCCATACGTTATGGGTGGGAGTACTGTGTACAGCCTTCTGAAGCTTTGGCAGCTAGTCATTACTATAGACAAATCTGGGATACACGGACTTTTAGTTTAGGACAGCCTGGCAATTTTTGCACTGTTATTCATCTTGCCAAAATACACATTGTCTGATAATATTTAAGTTGTATAAACATACCTTTCAAGGGAAGGAGCTGTTGAGAGAATCCAGGCAAAGAATTAGTTTGAGAGCAAATCTAGTACTTCATTACAATGGCAGCCTCTGTTCCTGACAGAGCCTTTGCTGTCCAGAAGGAACGGGAAATTAAGATAGAGACATTGATTCTTTCTATCCCAGCAATGACAAAGACAGCAACTTCCAATTCTCTCAACAGCAGTTGCTGGCTTCAACTTCAGCAGCAGTGCCAGAGAACCTGCAGTCAGTTCCAGTATTTGCAATGTCACCTTGGGTGACAGTGTCTGTGGAAAGCCACCTCTTTTTCTACCGTGTGATAAATGCATCTTAGGTGGGAGTGATTAAATAGAAAGTTCTGCTTTGCCTTTCACCTTTGAGACAGTAGAGACTTCATTTGTTTTATTGTTCTGGGTGTGTTTTCTAAGCAAGGCATGTGGTGCCTGAGAGTTTCATAATCAACCTTTGCTAAATTAATTACAAAAAATCATTTGTCTGTTGCCAAAGCAGCTAGGGGAGAGAAGAACAATGTGCCTCTCAGAGCTAAAGCAGGACTCATGAAGCTGAGAGAGAACTGTGTCAACAAAAAATGCAATTATGCAGAAAAATGTGAACTAAAATTTGATCATTATTCTGATGCTTTGTAGTTGTCTCATGTTGGCTTACCCTGTTTAGCACAGTTCACTAATGTGTAAGACATCAGTCTGCGTTTGTTCGGGTTCCAGCTTCAGGGTGCTGGCAGTGCCCTGCTGCACTTCTACCTATTGCTCACACCTTCTGCAGTCATCTGCAGGACAAGATCTGCAAGCTCCATGGGAAGTTCCAGGAAGTGTGAAATCAAAGAAAGCACGGGGGGAAGGTGGAGAGTCTTTTCTAGCCAGAGAGGCAAATATCCTAAAAGTGTATTATGTTATTGATGTAGATAATGCAGCTTTTGTTAGCACATACAGAAATCATTTCCACACCCAGAAAGAAGAAGATATCTCCAAACCTGTGCACAAGCTCAGTTGTTTATCATGGTGTTGTTCTGTACCCTCTTTATAAGCTCTGCAGTCTAAATGGCTTCAAAATACCAAAATATACATCCTCCTCCATTTGGTATTAACACAGTTGTGTCAGTGGGTTTTTAACAATTCATTTTTTATTTAGGCAGCATTAAGTGCCTTGAAACAGTTTTCAGAACAAGGACTGGATCCAGTGGAAGGGGCTATGAAAGTTGAGAATGGATCACTTGAAAAGTAAGTACCATTTAAATCCTTTGCATTTTAATGCCTGTGTGGCACTGTAGATAAGAAATATTAATTAAGAGCTTAGTTGCCCTTTTAGACCTGTGCAAAAACTTTCCATTTGAATTTGCGTAGTTTTTGACAATTTGAGAGGATAAGCAGGATTTCAAGTTTAGTATTACTGATAATATTTACTAATGAACTATGAGACAGTCAATCTTCCTATGGAAACCCCAAAGAAAAGGATTTTCTGTTTATTGTATGGATTATCTTTAAGTAGCATAACATGATTTTTCTCCAGTGTATTGTAGCACGTGATATTGCCTGTAAAGAGGATAGTTATCTGCAGTGAATCCCTATGTCTGCAGGGTGAATTTTACCCTAGAGAATTTAGAAGTAAGTTAAAAATTCTTTCAGGTCTTCAAAACTCTTATACAGAATATTATCTTTAAGAAGCAGACAATGGATACAAGTTTCACAGTAGATTTTCAAGTATTTAGGAAAGTTGGATTGTCCATCCAGTACAGATTTTTTTTTTCCTGCTGTTAGTATGTTTACATAAGGTCTTGTATTACCACATAAGTTAGGGAATGATAGTAAAAGAGAAAGAAGACTATAAGTGGCATTGGGAGTCTTCAGTAAATATATCGTAGCTATTTATAAACTAATTTAATCAGAAACAATTTTCCATATGATCTCATCAGCATAGTATTTGAACATAAATATTGTTGTTTCACTTTAAAATGTTACCTTCCACAGTGACCTTTGAATTTCATGTGCCATCTGCTAATAAACATGTCTTAAAGATGTGCAACCCTGGACCTTACCACTCTTGTTAATGTATTAATCTTTCAGACAAGTCAAGCATCTGGGAGAGAAAGCAGACAATAAACAGACTAACTCAGGCACCATTGCTCAGGACTGCAAGGATTCAAAGGCTGTCGTCTAGGAGCTTCCCAGCACCCACGGCTGCCACTGCATCCTTATAAACCTGTCAACACGCAATAGGGTGTATGTGTACAAGGAAATGAATGACTAATACCATTATTTGAGTCTTATGTGAAGACAACACTATTCTAACACAAGAGATAGTATACATGGTACTGTTTATTCAACTGTGGAAAAAA
Source organism: Lagopus muta (assembly GCF_023343835.1). Classification (NCBI taxonomy): domain Eukaryota; kingdom Metazoa; phylum Chordata; class Aves; order Galliformes; family Phasianidae; genus Lagopus; species Lagopus muta. The sequence goes on from NC_064435.1 coordinate 31,431,709, forward strand.
ACAAAATTGAACATTTCCCTTAGAACTCGAGATCAGAGCATAACTCAATTGCCCAGAGGCAGAAGAAATCTGATCATGTTACTGGAGGTTAAAACAACAACTAATTAACAGAAGTGTTAGAAAAAGAAAAAAAGAAAAAAAAAATTGATTAATAGTGAGGAAATCCAGTCAGCATTGTTTCAGTTATACAATTTTTCGTAGTGTAGTTTTAAGTTCAGCTTACTGTTTTTTAAATAATGCTTGAATATTTTAAAATTAACCAATGACAGTGCTGTGAGAATTGTAGTTGTTGTCTTCATATATAGTCATACAGCTTATCTTTTTATGCAGACATTATGCATTCTTCATTCTATATGAATATGTATGACTTTAAGATGCACTACTCGGAGTTGTATGCAAACAGAAGTTTAAATCATGACAAGTATTTGCTTAACATGAACAGATGTTAGTTATGATCAGTCTCAATATACTCCAGGAAAAAGCAAATATGGTATTTGATTTTCCTTGCCATTATCAATTAAAGAGGCGTCTTGCCTCCAGGCGACATGTTCCCCTTCAGTTCTGCTCTCTGTTGTGTGAAGCACATCTACACCCCATCTGTGTGTTGTATCAGCCCACCGTTTGCATCAACTGAGTGTTTTTAATCTCTGCATTCTGACCAACAGCAAAAGGTAGGATTGCAACCTTATCAAGCCAAGGTAGGAAAACTGTTTATGTGGAGATTATTCTTTTGTGAAGGGAGCAGCAGCAGAGATGAGACCTGTGGCTGCGCTCTGTACCAGCATATCCCATTTCGGTGTGTGGCCAAATGCAGTAAAACCACATCAGTTCATGTGCACAATGACAGTGTCGTCTCTTTCTTTACCACTTGCAGGTAGACAGCTAAAAGAATGGGTTGAAATAACAGCACAAAAAGCAATTACAAATGAATGAAGGTCTGGCTACCATGCCAGTGCCTGGTTCAATCTTCCCTTCCCCATGCCACTGCCTTCTACAAACCTACTGTGTTACAGCGGCAAACCTGGCATGTATGTCATTTGTTTTGTCCAAAACAACTATTTTATTTTTATAAACCTCTTGCAATAAACACATAAAGCAACTGCCAACTGCATAACAGTCCTGACAACATTGCACAAGGTCTCAGAAGCATGTAAACCAGGGATCACAATCCTAGTGACTCACTCAGGAAAGCAGCACTGTAAGGACATGGTGCAAGGTACAGCGGCATTGATTCAGCTCGTGGGGTGGTGTGTATCATGCTCTTACAGAATCAGCAGTCTCTAACACTGACGAGTTCTTCTTTCTGTTTCATATTTCTCAAGGGTATGTTTCACATTTCTCAGGGGTATGTTTCACAGTCCCAAGGAGCCTTTGTGCTAAGAGTCTGCAATTTCTCAAGGTTCTGATTCTGTGATATGCAATAGAGTCAGGAGCATGCAGACTCTGTCAGTTTCCACAGAACTGGGAGGTTTCCAGTGGTGTTTGGCACCTGGCAGACTCAAGTTAGTGAGGTAGCAGAGTATAATAGTTAGCTCTTGCACACTGTATTTCTCAGTGATACCTAACCTGCCCGAAAGAGCAGAAATTCTGTTCCTTCTTCATCTCAGCAGGTAGAAAAGCTCAGAAAACAGGCTTGGTCTGTTCTGTGGCAGTACCTTCCAGTATGCAGAATACGAATGGCATTACCATCGCCTCCCATGGGCAACAAGAGCAAAAGAAAGGACAAACAGGTTCCTTGATGAGTCGCTCCTCAAGGCAGGAGGCTGAGCTTGCTGGGAGGATGTGACATGGAGACTGGCAGTATGGTCTCTTTGGCACTAGCAGCACCTCTGCATGTGTTCCCAGTCCAGCGACTATGGAGAAACCCTTTGCTTTGTAGTGGTTTGCTCAGAAGATGAAGGTACAGGTTGATACTTTGTCACCCACAGCAGGAAGAAAGCTTCCCATGTTCAGCAGCAGGAATGGCAAACCTTTTTGTTCAAGCACTGGTGTCAGCAATAGTGCATAGTGTTCAGGCACAATGCCAACATGATGCCATTCCCAAGTCACAACCACAAAAATGCATCCAGTAATTCTCTAATTATTTCATGATTGCACTGATGGTAGCTTGCACCCGTACATGCAGGAGACCTCTGAATGGACAAATGGCAGCCAAATGCATGCCACCCTGCCTGACCTCAAGGCGGCTCATCCGGCTCCTTCCATTCAAGACAATGGCAAAGCAAGGTCATCTCTGTGAAATGTTCACCGTCTCATTGCTGGTCAAAGTCATGCTTGATTCTCACTCCATCTAGGTAGGAAGTGGTGGTGCTTCTTATTTTTCTCAAAACTCTTGAAACATTTAATAGATTTTTGGGGACGTCATTTAATAGCAGGACTTCTGACTGTTTTCCAAATGCAGGACCGGCTCATAATTGTCATGATCACAAGTCAGAAGGTTTTGTGCAGCCTGAGGTAAAGCACATACAGATGGTGGTTTTAAAGCACCTCCCAAGCCACGGGTTAAAAGCCTCTCCAAAGAGGCTCCACTGAAGGCTAAGACAGTGCTTTTCCTGACATAAATCTGAAGAAAGAGTTCCTGCTCCCTGCCGATACAGATGGGAGCACCGAGACCATTGCACAGAGCTCATCAAGATGCTGCACCTGAACTCCATTATGTCATTTCAGTGCTACTAATGCACTCTGAGGCTCCTGTCCCAACACAGAGACTTCCATTTGTCTACCTGTGTCTCACTCATGAGAAGTTTCTCAGTGAAAACCCTGCAGTATAAACACACACACGTACAGAAATGCACTTTAAATGTAGTTTGGCATTATCCCTAGCAGCCTCCCAAGAGCCCGAGGAAAATTCTTGTACCAGAGATGTTGCAGCAGCCGGTGGACTCGTCTCTGATCCTCAGTCTTGTTGGTTCACAGCTGTTCCTCCTTGTGTCTGAGCTGGCAGCATCTGAAAGCTGCTGGGAAGAACTTAGACCCAGTGATTTGAAAACTGATTTGTTTTTCCTCCAGCAGCCGCTTTTATTTTCTGATTTTGCTTCCCAAATTCAAATATGGGCATGTGAAACAAAGCAATGTCTATATTTACTTTGTTTAATCGTTAGCTGGAGATAAACACTGAAAAAGGATCAATATGTTTAGAAAGCTCTTATTTGTTCTAGAGTGTCTGAGTTGTTTTTTTTCTGACAGCAGTTAATCATTTCTAGTTATTATTTTTAGATTATATTGTCTCTGAGGTAGAGATTGGCCAACCTTCTGTTTGCAAAGCACCAAGAGTAGTTTATTTCCCTGTTTAGACTGCATCCCACCTATCATATCCTGCATCCCACTGCACTTTATAGATGAGTGAATGCTGTACTGATGTGGATCTGAGGTGCACACTGATGCTTAGGAATAAGGCTGGAAACAGTGCCTATCTAGCAGAAAACAGTGGGTTCTGTGATGAGCACTGTGTTAAACTCTTTTTTAAGGACTCAGAACACAAATTATCATTATTCTAGACCTACAATCATCATTAATCGGGAGGAATTATGCTTGAGAGAAAATAGGACCCTCAGGTACCCTCTCAGAAAATCTTTTCAACACCTTCTGGAGATCAGTGAATTAAGAGCTTGCATAGGAAAAGTGCCATAACAGAATGAGGGTATCTGATAGGGCTCGAAGCATGAGAATTCATATGGTTAATTTTATATCTGAGTTATCATCTCCAGTTGCACGCTGGCCTGTCAACAAATCAACACGCTCTGGAAGTTTCTGTTCTCACTTTGACACATGAGGCACCGACTTCCAAAAGGACAGATGTGCTGCTTCCAGCAAATGCAGTGAGCAGCAGGGCGCAGAGCTGGAGAAGAAACACTGATCTCTGTGGCCCTTCTGCAGGCACCCCAGCGTTTACCTGTCATTCACAGTGGGGATGAAGTTATCCCACTGCTGTAGTCTCTACCAAATTCAGCAAAAAAATTCTACCAGTGTATAATTTCACCTGATTGAAGCCAAAGTTTAAGAGATTTGGTGCTCACAGTCAGCTTTTTTTAGAGGGTCTTTGCAGAATGAGTCCTTGTTCCCTCTCCATATCTCTGTTCTCACACATGAGGATGGGGCTGAGCCACAGCAGGTTTTGAATGTCAGAATGGGAGTAGTTGGTTCAGGTGACTGCAGGATTATGGAATCCCTTCTCTGTGGCTTGAAATGACAGTGAAATCAAATCCTTCCTAAAGAGTATGTGAGGCCCTTGATCTCCCTGACAGTCCTTTACTACATGCATTTTATTGGCGGGAGGCTGCATGTTTTTCTTGTTCTCTCTGGCTTGCTCCAATTCCCCATGAAACAGCAGAAAGTTTCCCACTTCCTGCAGTGAGAGATGAGCAAAAATATTAAGCTGGATTTGTTTTCCAGCTAACGGGCAGAGGATTGGTGATTTTTCTTATTTGTTTCAAAACACAGTGCAGAGAATACACTTGTAAAATCTATCTTCTCCCTGAAACACACAGGGTTTCTCCACTCTCATTTGTGAGCAGATACAATTTTCTTTCTCTGCTCAATTAAGAATGGCAATTGCAACCCCAAAGAAAAACCAGCGGTGGTTGGAAGGTTATTTTTAATGACAGTGAAGACAGGGACTTGACAGAGCCCTGAGTACCACATTGCATAATTCTGTACTCTTTGGGGAGACGTTGTTCTGCAACAGATGGGAAAGGCTGGTGACTGTCCTTGGTCATCTTCTCACTGAAACACAGGAAGTTATCAGCACCGAGCTACACCTAGAGCAGCAGCGATCAGCACCGATGTTTGCTGTAGCACCCCAAGGATACCTCCACAGAGCTGCAAGAAGGATGTCCTGAGTAGCTCTTGCCTTCCTTCTCTGCAGCCGACGAACCATCCGTGTAAGATAAGGGAAGCAGCCTCCCTCTGGGTATTTACCTCTTGTGCAGGTTTCTGACTGTGTTGCAGCTGCATTCCTGAGGCATCTTACGGGCTGAGCAAGTGTGTGTGCATTGGTAGTTCAGATGTGTATGAAGTGTCATGGTGGTATGATTTCTATTATTCCACATGAACAGCACTAGCTTTCATTTTTGATCATAGAGCTTGGTATTTGCTGTATGCTGTTAGTCATGGATGGCTGTGCACTTTCGTGCTTGGGGTTTTAACTCTGTAGCACTTCAGTACAAAGGAAATTTAAAGAACAACAATGACAATGTTTCTAATCTGTTCTTAATTAAATAGCCCTCAATAATTGATTTATGGGAAGAGGGGAAACAAGACAGAATGGTAGCTAATCTGAAAATAAAACTTACTTGGCCCCCTTAAGGGCCAAAGTTTCTTTCTATCTACAGTGAACAGTATTTATGGAAGCCTGAATGCCAGAGAAGATTTGTTTGACAGCAGTCAATAAATGAGAACAAAATTCACCCACAGAAGACAGGTTATACCTTGCCCTATAATATATTAAGATTTCTTTGTACATTAAAACAGGTCACATAGGTCTATTTATTTACTTTCACTTGTGATTAAATGTGTGGCATATTTTTTTATAAGCCACTTGTTAAAAACATTCAAGGGCAATAAAAATGAAGTCAGTATAGTGCTTTAAAATGGTCCCTTTCCATTTGTCCACCCATACCCTGTCCACCCAGTACATGATAGTTGAACTGGACCTAAGACAGATTTATTATTATTACAGTTATTTAGACTCAAAGACATGAGATCTTCCCATGTGGTTCAAAGTGAAGAGCACACATATTTTGTTATGGTTGGCAAAAATGAAATGAAAATGTATGTGGTGCAAAAAATTGCATTACCTATGCCCAAGATATACCTGATTTTTTTTTTCAAAGTGAAAGACAGCTCCAGGATCAACTGAAGTTTGTCCATTGACTTGAGCAAAGCATAAATTTGATCAAATATTGTCCCCTTAGGACATGTAGCTACATCAAATACAATAGCAATAGGACAAAAAGAACTTACACTGAGCTGTCTTGCCTTGTATTATCATAAAATGAAAATTTATTGCAAACCAATCTTAACTTGCCTTTATACTGAAACAAAATATAAAGTAAAAGAGATGCAAGATATTTTCTTTGTCAAGTAAGACATACCAAGCCAGAGTGCAGTGCCATAACTGTACTCAGACCAGGTATTACACATGGCTAAACTAAGTTCTGAACTACTGTATCTCTAGGACTATCGATTGCAAGTTCAGCCCCAATAATGACTCACAAAGTTGGGAATTGTTTGCGTTCAAAATACTGCAGGTAGGTATCTGGTAAGCAGAGACTACGTATCTCGCATACAATAGATGGTAGAAGTAAACAATTAAATGAGCAAGCACAGAAAATAAGCAGTTCCACACAGAAGAAAAGTCACCAGGCCTAAGGCTGTACAGCTGATTTATGCAGCTCACTGCAAAGATGCTCTTATTATTGTGAAATATTTGTTGCATGTGATCAACAAAGCACAGAGAAAGATGTTGCTACTATTTCAATGTTTCTCCTAACTCATAGACACAATAACCCAAGGGCCAGAATGTTAATAGCGCTGACCTAATTAAACCAGAAAATACAAGATTTTCAAACATCTTTCAGACATCTTCTGAAAATCTGATCCCAGCTGGGCACAATTGTCTTCAGTATCACCTTTGGAGTCATTTTGAAACTGCTTTGGAAATACTGGCAGATCTACCAGCCTGTGGTGAAGTTCTAGAGGAAACCAAGTGGCTTGTAGAGGAGGAAGGATGCTTGCAAGACACTGACACCATTATGTACAAAATTTCACTGCAGATTTTGCAGGCATCTGAAGTGTGAGGATGTCTACGCAGATCTGAAAAAGATTGAAAGATTGTGCAAACATTTTCATGAAGCAAAAACTTGTGAGTAATCAGGGACTTGGTATTTTCCATGATTTTTATTTTTATTTTTATTTTTTTTTGCTATTTTCTATTAAATTTTGACTTACCAAAAAAATCCCCAACAAACGTTTCCCAAAAAATTGTGGTTTGCTTTTTCTTCTACAAACAGAAGTCCCTCACATTCTATTTCAGTAAAAGAATAAATATAAAGCAACTATTGTGGAAAAGAGGACAGTACTGGACTCCTTGGAATGGGTTTAAACATAATGTATATGTATAATATACTTTTTATACTGTATATCTACTTATCTATATATCAATATATATCTCAACGTATTTGTATACATACCTGGGCTTCACCTACATTCTAGATAAATAAATATATAGTTGTCTTATCTGAGGGCATGTCAGGTATGGAAAAGTCCCCATGTACTCCAGATCTAACACAAAAGATCTTGAAGTCCACCAGCAGTCTCTGCTTCAAGGCAGAAGCTCATCCACATCAATTTCCATTTCTGCACATGTTCAGAAACATTCGGGGCTTAAACAGGTATATGTTCAGGGTCTCATACCAGTTTGGTCAGCGTACAAAATCCTGCTGAAAGAGGAGCTCCTGGTGATTTTTTTAATTATTTTTTTTCTAATCAGTAGCTAAGACTGGAGTTTATCTTCTTCCTCTGCACCTTTCTTTGTAGTTTCCACTGAAGCTGGGTGTCATCCATCTCTCCACCTGGTCCTCTTCAATCTGGTTAGACCTATTTAGCATTCACTAAGGCAATGAGGAAAGTACTGCATTACCTAGGGTAATAGTGGGATGCAAAAGAGGTTGGTGCTCTAAACTTTTTCTGTGGATTAGTGATTAGTGTCAATATAAGCTAATCACAAGGCAGCTTTTCATGTTCAGTTCCTTGACTCTCAACCACTGAATATTAAATGATTTTGTTTGAGTGAGATAGTTTTCACAGAGATGTGAAGTTGCCCAATGACTTCTGTATGCTGTTGGTTAAAGTATTCTTTGAAGGTGGAATATGTATTTTGCCTGCGAATCGAAGACTTTGACAAAAATTCACAGTAATCTCACCCTGTGCATTCTTACAACCTGGTCTAGTCTTTGAAAGTAAAGCGATTGAACATGAAATACATGTGCCACCCTCCCCATAAGGAAGCATAAGCTCTGTTACTGAGAGGGAAATTACCTTTCTTCATGACTACTCCACTCAATTGATGAACTTCCCTCTCTGCAACAGGTGATGTAAGTCTAAGCATCGCATGACCACGACATAATCAACATCTTCAGAGAACAGGCTCAGTGTCAAGGTTTTTTGGACTCAAAACACCTATAACATCTGAAGTCAGAAGGGCATTATGTACTAAAACATACCTTAGCTTTTTTTCCTTCTTAGTTGCTTTTCTCTTTGATTGAGAAGTTGTATTAAAACATCATAAATTGCTTCAAGATTCCATGTCCTCTCAGCTCTGCTCTTGCTTGCATTTTTGCTTTCTCTGTTTAAATCTTTTACTTTTGTTTGTCAGCTTGGATTCATTCAGATTCATTGTCAATATTTCAGAAAGAAAAGGGCAGAACAAAATTTCAGAGCAAAAAGTGAAAGTGCTTTGGAAATAAAATTAGCAATTATATTTTACTGCTTCAGGCCTTCACCAATGAACAATTTCTGCAACATTGCTTGAAGTCAAAGAAATCTTAACACAAAAACAGTCAATAGTCAACTTGATAAAACCCAGACCTCCTGTGTTATGCAATTAAAGGTTAGACAGGGTGATAAGAGCTTTAATTTACCTTTAGGAGATATTGGTCAGATTTTTGGATTAACTTAAAATATATTTCCTGTGCATTTCTTTCCTATTTCTTCAATATTTCCTCTGGTGCAGAGGAAAAGAAAATGCTTTCCCAAAGAAGGCAAACTCCACGCTCCATAATTCTGTATTATTTCTTCTAGTGGCCAGGAAAAGCAGTGGTATGAATTCCCATACGGGCTTGTTTGATGTGAGTTCTGTTAGTATTAATTATTTATATGGCACTATATGTGTGCATGATTCTTTATAGACAATAGATAATATTCCCCAAGAGCTTGCAAATCAGGTGACCCAGTGGTGCTAACACTTCTTTAGCTTTCCTAGGGCTTACTACCTGGAATAATCCACTGATGTCAGTGGACTGCTTACACGCTGGTAAGTGCTCTGCTGGGTAGGAAGTGTTTGCAGGATTAGACTATAGTTAAAACATGATGTGATCATTAATGATGAGGGGCAGGGAAGGCAAGAGTTCCAGCAATAAGATCATGCTGTTGCTTTGGTTATATGAAGGTGTCAAGGGGTTAGGGCATTTTTAATGTTTTATGTTATTTGTGATCCTGTTACCAAGAAGGAAAAGCTCAGCTTTATAGGCCACACGGAAGAAGTGATTTTTCGAGCAGGAAGACTTGCTTCAAATGTGGGGAGAGACACAGCTTGTTGCGTGAGGAAGTGGACTCCAGAGGTAAGGAGGAATGCGCAAGAGAGACACTGACCATATGCTCTGAGAGTCTCCATCCTCTGCTGCAGCAAGCACGTGTCCAGTAGATCCTTGAGAGCTTTTTTTTTTTTAATTGAGGGCATTTTCTGAAGATTCCCAGTGCATTTCCAGCTCTTGGCAAGACCCAGACACATCTGTGACATTTAGCTGATAGCCTCCTTACTGAAGGGAAGGTTGCCAATGAATCCTTGTGCAACTGTTTATGCTACAAACCAAAGCATACAATTGCCAGTTTCACTCTTACAACATAGCATTTTTCTTCTTTAACTGAAAGTGTGGAACACAGCAGAGCTTATAAATGCTGAGAAAACAACCAGCTGAAACAAGTAATAAGAGACATAAAGGATGACAGACAGTAGGCCCTCTGCCCAGTGAGACACACAGCTAGGGCACACTACATTTTTAAAAGCAGCCTACAGACTTTGTGAAGAATATAGGATTTCCATGTGGCAGGAAGAAAACTGTTCCAGGATTTCAAACTTCAGAGATACTCCATCCGTTCAGAGAAACACTCTGTCCTCACAAATATTCAAGGCAAGGTTGGACGAGGCTTTGGGCAGCCTGATCTGTTGGGTGGTGTCCCTGCTCATGGAAAGGGCACTGGAATGAGCTGATCTTTAAGATCCCTTCCAAACCAAACCATTCTGTGATTCTGTGGAATACAACCAAAGGAGAGGGAAAATGCCTTCAGTGTAAAGGCACAGACTAGCTATGGAGTTGGGTCAAGGTCCCAGAGGAAGGCAGAGGTAGTAGAGAGGCCTGGTGTCAATGGAAAAGTGTCCTGGGAGACTTGTCACATGAAGACTTCTGCACAGAAGTGTGGCTTTACAGTAACAAGGCAGCAGTAGAAATGGTGTGTGCAGAAGGCTCCAGCATCTTTTCACTCCTGGTCGAGTGGGAGAACCTCCACCCTGCCAAGGGCTGTAGGAATGGATGAAGTGGCTGAAGAAAAGTTCTGTCTTTTGGGGTAATGTGGGAGCACACAACCTAATTGCAGTTTTGCTTTTTCTCACAGCTCCAAGGGTTGAAGTGTGTGAGAAAATAATTATAGTCACAAAAGTATCAAAATGATGAAAATTAGCAGGGAAATTCAAACAGGAAGATGATCTTCCATTGACATTCTACAGCATGAATACTTTAAGTTTTCAGCATTTTATGGAAACTGAACAGATGCCAAAATGGTTAAATGAGCCGAGAGACATCTAGACTTCGAGGGTAAGGATGGCACTTGCACGGAGACAGCCTTCCCCAGCCCTCACTTTTCTGAATCCCCACAACTTAATCCCTCTGTGGTCTGTGGGACTTCTCTTTCTCCTGAAATAGTCCATGATACGTGACTAAATTTGTTTCCATACATTTTTTAAAGTTTTTAAATAATTCTGAAATGCTCACAAAGAGCACTTAAAGCAAACAGATACATGAAGGCAGATCCACAGATTATGGGACTTGGATACTCTGAATTTTCTCTTCTCTTTTTGGTGTTTAACACATTTCAGACAGTATTCCTGCTTTCTCTTACACATTTGATACTTTTTAACCTGAATTTCTATACTTTATTAGTAATATGCTTTGAATTTGCCATAAAAAGAACCGGGGATGTAAACAGCCAGACCTTCCTGTCTGACAAATCTTTTATGTGTGACAAACACAAAACTAACCAAGAGGTGGTGTGGTTCTGATTTCATTTTCCTTACCGTACAGCTTTTGATGTAAGAACCCCGTGTGTATTTACCCAGTGCATCTGACACTTGAGGTGAAGCTTTTCTTGGCACAAGGTACAGCAGAGTGTCAGTCACAGCGAAATAAGCCATTGTCCTCACAGTTAATTAGCGTGCCCCTCCCATCGTACAGGCACATTTTCAAAGTTGCTTATGACCTCCCGCGTCAATGGCGTCACACATTCCTTAGTTGAAATGCGTGCAAAATAACACCAAACACATGACCAAGAAACACTCATGTTCTCTCTTCCTTGCAGCCAAAGGGAGAGCTGATGCTTCACAGGTTCATGTGTCATCTTCTTGTCCTTGCTGACATCAACCAGCAGCTCTCAGAAGTACGTACGGGCTTGACATTTGTGAATCAATGCAGATCCAATCTAGTATTTTCAGCAGCTGTGACTTGATCTTTAGTAGTAGACTTCTACTAGTAGTAGATCTTCAGTAGTAGACTGAGGAGTACAGAAAGACTAAAAGAGCTACAATAGCTCAGAGGGAAGAAGGTGAAGAATCATGGCCCTTTCACACAGCCAGGCCTAGAGGAAATTTAACAGAGAATGATCATCCTCACACACTTGCTGAGTCTTGGGAATAACTGTGACGTGGAGCATCACCTTAGACCATGCAGATGTGGCCTCTGGATGTATTTCAGCTTTCTGTAACACCACTGCCAGTCTGCAGCTACAGAATTTTACGTTAGTTTTGTACTGAATTGCCAACAGAAATTCTAAGAGATTTGGTCTCAAAAGCGTACTACAGAGTATACAGGGAATATTGTCTGGATGTAATTAAACTGACATTGCCCAGCAATTCCATAGATCTCCTCAACTGGTGACATTAATATATGGAGCAAGCATATGAATGGATTAACATATACAGTCCTATAATTAGCTGTGTTATTAAATTTTATAAGTAGTTGGGGGGAAAGGGGCTTGTTTGCCATCTGTTTCAAAAGTATCTCTCTTTCCACTGAAATCTGGATATAAAAAACATCAGACATGTGGGCATGACTGCCTTACATACATTACTGGGATTATTTCCCCTGAGTTAACCAAAGACAAGCGAGATTCATGTATCAGTAGAATGCCACACAAAAATGTGCATAGCATTTTTTCACATAACGTTCCTCTCCCTTCGCACTGTAAATTACGAATCGTGTAAACATCACGAATTACAGATTTTTGTTGGTTTGAGGTTTTTATTTTTTCATAATGAACCTCAAAACTATGTAATGGAAGAGTAATTATGCCAGGCTGTATGATAAATTCTTCCCAATAATGACTTTTTAATCCTATTCTTGTCATAACGGAATAATGTAACCACACAAGCATTTGCTTCAGTTTCCCTAGAAAACTTGTAATAATGAAATTATGGCTTTAAAACACAGACACAGACATGTACACTGACATTGAATAGAAAGCATATTTGTATAGAAAGAAGGAAAAACTGAAGGAGAAAGAGATCCATGTTGGGTATTTAATCACTACCCTTAGTTACCTGGAAATAGTCTTTAAAAAGTGAGAAAACTGCATTTTATAATTTTATAATTTTAATTTTATAATTTATAATTTATAATATATATATTATATATATATATATATATATTTATAATATATAATTTATAATTTTAATTTTATAAGCTTATGGACTAAGAGTAAGATCCTTATTTACAAACTCTTCAGCAGAGCTTTGTCACTTATTGAGGTATCCCATGGAACTTTGTGCTGTGAGAGCACAGGAAAATGAAAGCAGATAAGAAAGACAGACACCCACACCTGAAAACTTACAGTGTGAAAAGACCTCCAATACAGTAGCTGAGCACCACAATAAACCAATATTTGTATATACAGCCTTACTCTTAATGCCACATATCTTTAGAGTGATGAGCAAGCATTTGTGATTTCCAATCAACCATTCAGCAGTGGCTCCTGCACCGTGCAGATCAAACATCTAAACAGGTTTCTCAAAATGAACATATAACAGCAGTACCTGAGGAAAAAGTAGTTGAAAAAAAGGAAACCTGGATCTGAGTGGCTTTTCCATTTGCCTCAAGTTGTTTGAGAGGATATTCAGTTAAACCAGAGGCAGAGACCCACCCCGATATTATAAACCTGAGTTTGGCATTCATTCTCACATCTGCAAGGATTAATTTTAAAAGTTATGATAAAGCCATTGTGAAGGTATAGCACAAACCAAATGGAGAACATAAAGGGAAGGTGGTTGTTAGGTGCATGGATGTGTACAATCTAACTTCAGGCCTCCCATATGGTCATCAGAGAGGGCTAAGCTTTCAGCATGGGTGCTCTGAGTCACTGCCCAGAGGAGCTCAAGGGGTGATTATTTATACATCACATTAACCACACAGGAGTATATAGGAGGTCTAAAGTTCAGGAGCTGAGTGTGAATACCCCCCAGAAGGTGTAGAGTTTGCATTTCTTTCTGTTTGCTGCTGTCCTCTTGGCCCCCGTGAGCTCCTCTAAACCACATTATAGAAGACCAAGAAACTTTCTAATTTACACCAGCCAGAAAAAGCCACTATCAGCGATCCAGACTTAAGTTTCTCTGGTCATGACCTTCTCTCTGGCAGTGGTAAAAAACAAGTTATATGCTGGCTGTTTGTGCCTGTGCAGAACAAAGTGGCCAAGACAAAATAGCTGGGTATTCTTTGCATGCAAAACAAGAAAAAAAAAAGAAAAAAAGAAACTCCCTAACAAGGACTCTCATCCAACTGTTTTTCTCTAGAGATGCCGTAACATTAGCTAAATATCACTTATTTACACCTGAAGAAGTTAAATGATCTTGTTCCCATGAACTCCCTTACAAATGCTGTCCTGGTCTGCGATTTATATAAAAGTAGCTGTTCCCTTAATTTTATCCACAATAGCTTCATTCTTAGCATATGAACCTGCTTTGTCAGTATTCGCTTTGATTTATGGAAGATTTCAAACTACCAAAATAACTATCCCTTTTCTTTTCATTAAAGCTAATCCCCACAAAGACACTTTCATCTGCTGATTAGTCATGCTTCAGCAATCCTTGCTAACCAGAGGCTAAGTTATTGATGTGTTAAAGATGTAATCGCAGAGATTCAAGACCACTGAAGAAAATTCAACGTGTCGCTTGATAGTGTCAGAATTTCATAGCGTCTTGCCTTTATTTAAGCAGCCTGAGCAGCACATGCTCAGCAGCATGCTCAAATCCCCTGTTAGTCCACATGCAAGAAAGACCTTATCAAAAATTGTTGAAAATCCACGTACGAACATGATATTACAGACCATGAATAGAAGAGGTAGGGATTTCCAAAGTACTTCAGGGAAGTGGGAGCACCATCCCCATAGAGCAGAAAGCAAACTGAACTATGAATTCCCCCTCAGTTTTCTGAGCTGAAGAGGAACACATTTTCCGTTATAGCTTGTCCAAGTAATTGTGAAAAATTTGCCATCACATCTTGTTTTCTCCAGGCTTTGTCTCATTTCAATATTTATTTAGAAGTCGTCTAAGCAAATCGTCTTGCACCTTTTTATACACAGACAGTTCTGACTGCTGTGCCGATGATGACAAGCTATGACAATAAGCTCATATACCAGCAGTAATTCCCTATTTGCAAAGACGACCATCCCAGATACGTAACTTAATAGATGTGCTAAAGAGAATGAGCACTCATGGAGCTCTACACCTTGACTTAGCAATAACGGAAGTCTTCAGAACTAATCCACCACCCAGCAAGGCAGCTTGTATTACACTGCAGGGAGAGAACATGACAAGCCTTAACCTCCACTTCTGGCAACTAGCACCTCTGTGTCACAGTGGTGATTAGCAGATATGAGAGGCACATTTACATTCATTAGAACACATCTTTACTGCATGCACACCACCACTTTCTTCTGTTATATATGTATTCAAGGCTGATGTTTCACTATGTTGATCCTAACAGCTTTGTGCTGTTTAGGAAATTAAATATGAATGTGACACCTCTAAATCCCGGCTGGCTTTACAACTGGCGTGTTGGTCATGGTCTTCAAACAATAACCAGATTAAGTCCCATGTAATCACTTTTTAGGGCATAAATTCAGCTGCCATTACCAATAGTTATCAAGCTCTAATTAAAATCCACTTTAAAGAGGTCTTCTCCTTCTTTGGTGGATGACTGCAAATTAATGATGTTGGGAGGTCACAGTGGTTGCTGCAGCCATCCTGAGCCTAAAAATGGGTTAGCCATTTTTGTACCCTGCACCAAAACAGCATGCTGAGCCTGAGATGGCTGCCTTCAGAGTTGGGCAGTGTCACTGCATTGCTTCCCCAGACTGAAGGGGACAACAGCACAACAGTAGCAGAAAGATGCCCATATGTTGGCTCAAGAGGTCTCCAAGCTGGGCTGACACCTTGGTGTCAAGATGGGAGCCAGGCACAATGCATCTCGCTAAGTGTGGAGTCCTGAGGAGTCCTTCTGAGCCATCTGATGCTCCTCCTCCCACAGCCTTTTTACACAGTCAGGCACTAGCTGTACTGACTCAGATGTTTCCTTTGTCCCATTTTCAAAACCACAATGTGGATGATCCCATGTTCCTTCATCATTCTCTGTGATCTGCTACCAGTTGCTCCAGGAAGAGACCCTCTATTCCATGATCTTAATGTGCTTGGAGTAATTGTCTTTGCCTTGGATCAGTATAGCTATATGCCTTTCTTCTGTCATTCAGTTTCTGTCAAGTTCTGCCCTCTGGTAGACTTGATTTTTAATTTGGGTCTCTATACCTTCAGGTTGATCTCCTTTCTTGTTGTGAGCTTGATGACACTGATGACGCCCTTTCTGCCCCATCTGGCCTTATATTAACAGCATTCTTTTGTATCACTGATGTTTTTCCAATGTTTCACCCATGTTTTGTCAGCCTCCATTATTTTACAGCCTAAACTCATCATCTGCCCTAGCTTCTTAGTAAATCCATGAGCTGGATCAGAATCTCCCTTTCCTAGTGGATATTAGATGCAGAGCAGTATGTACAGGGTTCATGGCAGCCAGCTTTCTGCCTCCTTTCTGTAGCAGCTGCTTCTTCATCTGGTGTATTTCTGTATGGACAGAGTCCAGCTCCAGGGCAAATACTGCTCCTCTAGGAATGTTCTTGGAATTCTCTCACTGACCTTGGTCTGTAAGCCCAAATCCAGTGAGCACATATAAATTGGTCCACTGCTAATTTATGCTGGAAAGACCTACTCAATATAGCAATATGTCAGTGATATGTATATTTGAGATCTTTTCAAATGGAATGGGTTATTCTCACTCTCACTACCTTTCAGTTTTATCCTGGACAGGTAAGACTGGTAACTTCTCCACACAGTGTATCCAAGACTGGCTTCATCCAGGTACAAATCATGCCTGGGAAGTGAGGAGATTGAGATCTGCGCCACAGTCAGAGCCAGTCCTGCAGATTGGCACTGTATAGTGCTCTCTAAGTCCTATGATGGCCATTTGTTTGCTGCTGACATTGTAAACGAAATCAAATGAGGCAATCAAAATTTTATCCTCATATATGTAACAGGGGTTTGTATTACATACAGTTAGGACAGTCTGACCATAGGCTGCATGGAAAAAGGAAAAAACCAACATCTCTGCAAACACCCAAACTTGCTAAAGCTCTGACTTGGACCAGGTCCACGATTTGTATTTATACATTTAAAGCAAGTGATTAGTTCTCATATTTTGTGCAGCTTAAATGGAAATCTTAAGTATTGGACTTCCATTTTGAAATACCTTCATTTCTTCACTTCAGGAAAGTGATAAATTACTGTGAGCAATTGATCAGATTAAAATGTACAAAATCACTCATAACCCGTGTATGTCAAATTCCAAGGCAATTAGGATATTACTAGTGAAGAAAGAGATAGCACAGAGGAAAAACATATTTTTACTGTGACCTGTCAGTTCAGTGACTCAGAGACAGCCTATCTGTACCAGATCTATGAAGCAATCCAGAATATTTTAACCAGCTGGAATGGATAATGCTGACACACATGAGACAGAGCCAATAGTTGTATCTCACAGACGCAGTAACGGGACGCAGTGTAACTAACAGGTGTTGTGCTGCTCCAGAGGCTTCAAGGGATCCCATCCTACTTTTATTCTAGAGAAAAACAGTTTATTTTACATCACACTGTCTGTACACCTCTAATTTTTGCAAATGGTACGCAGGTAGTGAGTCTCTATAGGTCTTTGAGTTCAGTGACATTGCTATTTCTGGACAATCACCCATGGATATGGTAAGGAGCGCTCCTTGTTGCTAGGTGGCTTTGTTCACTCTGATACTGAGGTAGCACCCAGCCTTTCACTGCTATTTTTCAGATCTCCTTGAAAATAAGTCCTTCTTCCTCAAAGGAAAGAGTTAGTTAATTTGTGAATGCTGACTCACTACCCATTACCAACAGCTTATCAGCCCTTCTTATTACCCAAGAAGGTTTCACTGGAATCCTGATAAGATGATGTTTCTTGATGACAGTATGACCAGAAAGTTATCCCTTATGTGAACTTATGAGCTTTTTCCTTTCTTCTCCAGTATCTCCCCTTTATGGAGTATTACCTCAGAGCAGGAGGAGCCCTATCCTGTGTCACACGTGTCACTAGCATAGTCAAACTTCTTCAAAGGATTGAGCCAATACATCCTGAACAGCTGAAATCTTCTGCCTCCACATGAGCTGGCACACATTTGGTAGCTTCTCTGCAGTGGCACCTAAGGAAGCACACCTGGGGACACTCAAGATTGGAGCAACTTCTGCCCATCCCAGGCAGGCTGCTTTCTCTATTGGGTGAGCTGTTTGTCGTCCCTCCCCCCACAGCTTTTTTCCCTAGAAGGCTTGGAGTTTGCCTCCAATAGTTTTCTGATACGTATCCAATAGTCTTCCAACAGAAGCTAGAGGTATGACTAATAAATCAGGAAAGGAATTGTGAAAAATAATTTCACTAGAAGAAGGCAGAGTAGAGGGGGAAGAGCATCTCTCTCAACTTGCTGGCCACGCTCTTTTTAATGCACCCCAGGATACCATCAGCCTTCTTGGCCTCAAGGGCACACTGCTGGCTCATGGCCAACCTGTTGTCCACTAGGACACTCAGGTCCTTCTCTGCAGAGCTCCTTTCTAGCAGGCCAGCCCCTAACCTGTACTGATGTGTGCAATTATTCCTCCCCAGGTGTAGGACTCATCACTTGCCCTTGTTGAACCTCATCAGATTCCTCTCTGCCCAACTCTCCAGTCTATCCAGGTTCTATTGCATGGCAGCACAGCCTTCTGATGAGTCAGCCACTCCTCCCAGTTTCATGTCATCAGCAAACTTGCTGAGGGTGCATTCTGTCCCTTCATCCAGGTCACTGATGAAGATGTTGAACAAGACTGGAGGCATAATCTCTTCACTTGTTCGTCATTCATCCTTATGCAGAGCTCAATACATTCCAATTGTTCTGTGACATAAAGAGCAACTTCAACACCTTGTTCTGGCCTGCCTTTCCTAAAAAGTACATATCCACCCATGGCAGCATTCCAGTCATACAAGCTGTCCCCCCATGGCTCTATGATCACAGTGAGATTGTGGCCCTGTGGTGGTTGCATACAGAACTTTAGTTCTTCCTGTTTGTTCCTCATGATGAATGCATTGGTATACAAGCATTTTGGAGGAGAAAAGGGAACCGGGTTTCCCTAGAGGGTTGCAGGGGGATCCCCCACAGCTATTCACACCTTTGTTATCACTGTCCTTTGGCTCATGTCATGGGACGCAGTTAAGGAGCTTCTGTCACTGTTATGGTTGGTCTGGCTTATTCCCCAGTCGGTTGCAAGGGTGTAAGCTTTGCCATTTTGAAACCCACTGCCAAGTCCTTCAGTTTAAAGTCGTCTCACCAGGTTGGCCAGCCTGCTGCCAAAACATTCTTGGAAACACTCTTTGGTACTATTTAATTTACCAACACTGGAATTGGCAGCATATCTGGAGCAGATCTTGTTTTATTATTTTATTGTATAATTCAAAGTAACTTGAATGCCCCTTTTCCAATCTAAGAAGTCCTAGATTTAAGATATAATTACTCAAGAGCAACAACTCCTGGCTAGTAAAAAAGGTATTTCCGGACAATACTTCTATGAACATTTGTGATAGCAATGCTTGGCCTCATGCATATGCACAGAAAGTGACCATATGTGAGAAGGAATTTGCAGAGAATGTGAGATTTTTGTTTGTTTTTTTTTTTCAGGCACATCCAGCTCTTGGTGATATGGCTGGAAGTTGTGAGATTCAGCTCTTGTTTGGAAGCCTATGGGACAGGAATCACTGGTCTTGCCTCCTTTCATACCCTTTGGCTATTCATGTCATAGAAATTGTCACTGGGTGTTGGCAGACTTATGGAGAAGGTAGAGTGAATAATACCTGTAAATGAATGCATCTTTTATTCCAGGACATTCATTCACCAGGAAGGTTCATACAAGGTAGTTGTGTCTAGGGAATCTAAATGTGAAGTCATGTTGCCGAAGTAATTTCTGCTGTTACATGTGAGTCCATAGGTGAATTTGTATCTTTCACATGCCTTGAAAAAAAGAAATGGCTTAAACATTTTCCAGTGAACATGGCAAAGCCTTGCTGGTATAAACACTGCAGGGTGGTACATGTTGTCTTGTACTTTAACAGTGGCAGAAGTTTCCCAGTTCTAATAAGAACCCATGAATGCTGCTGGAAGTGTTGCGTGGTGCCTCTTCTTTATTAAAATCAGTAAGATACTTAGAGTCTATGGTGTTTCTCCCTCCCCCACTCCAATTATTGCTCAGAATCAAGAACCAGAATAATCCATTCTTTGCTAAAGATCTTCATCTTGCTTTTCTTAGCAGATCTCAAATCCTATACAAGGCACAAATTCACAGTTCTGCATGCAAGTATGAGAGGGCATTCCATCTGGGACCAGGAAGGAAAAAGAACGTTAACGTGAGATTACTTTCAACCAGTTCACATAGTGCATTTCCTCCACTAGCACTCCACCACCCACAATCCCAGCTGGCTTTGGATTTTTCTGAAAACCCAATTAAATGTTCAGGACATATAACACATAGAGTATACCTAAATGTGATAAAATTCCACTCTCATCGCCATGTCAAGGGGTCCCAGGTTGTGAATCACAAATGTAAATGAGTGCAGCTGAATGCTTTTCCATTTTCATTTTTGTTTTTACCATGGGGTTTGAAATGTCACGTTCTGTAATATAACTTCCCTTTTCTAGTCACAAACAAATGACATCTGTCCACTTTCAGTAATAAACCTGAATGGAGGGGACATTTCCTTTTAGCTAGGTGGGCCCCTTCTTAACCTTCAGATTCCTAGTAGAGCTGGGGAAAAGCAAAACTTTAAGAAAAAAATCCCCTACTGATTAAACACACTAATGAAAAGAGTTTTCCTTCAAGCCCCTGAGTACTGTTTGCCTCACACAATCTCAAGCATACTGATACAGTTAATGTTTGAGGAGCTGCTTGCTTCTCCCACTCTCATTCTTACACCATACAGGAAACCCTTTCAGGAAATGAATATTCAGTTAGCCTTCTCCTCCCTCAACACTTTTGGTTTACCAGTCGAAGACAGAAAGCATATAAGGAAGAATTAAGGTAGGGTAAGAGCACTGGAGAGGCAGGCCAAACAAAGCTATATCATATACCTTGATTTTTTTGTCTGACACAAAGCTCAGTCTTCTTTCTGGAGATGCTTCCATCAAATAATCTGGGTTTCACTGAGCAGGAAAACTTCACTTCTTATCCCACTCTGGGGCTTGTCATTCTGAGTTGCCTGTGCTGAATCTGCTCTGTGTCCCACAAAGTCTCAGTATGCTTTTTTAAAGGAATACCTCTCTACAATTTCATTCATTACAAAAGCATGGGCTTCCAGCCCTTATTGTATCCCAAGTCTGTACCTTCTTGTTGTTGCAACAGTCAGGTGCAGACCACTCTTGGAAAGGCAAGAGTGTGGTTTAGACAGGACTCATCCAACTCTTTCATTCAGGAGCAGGGAATGACTGAGGTTATCAAGATGAATAAAAACTGGGAAACAGATTGCAAGCAGTCGTAATGAAAAGGTCATTTATTCTTTTGTTCTTAGTCACCATAAATACCAGACACATAATTTTAAAGATTAGATCGTCCAGGGCAAATGTGTGGCAAGTCTGGAAGCAGTATCTAGTTCCTCTGTGAGGAACCACACGTCCTCCCTTTCTGATGATTTATAGATCTCCTTTCAGAGAACAAGAGAAAGATTTTCCTGCCTTCCTCAAGCTACAGCTGAGGACTGCAGAATAGCACCATCCCTGCCACCAGAGCTAGTTAAGTGCTTTCTAGATAAATGCTTTTTCTTTCTGCTGGAAATGTAGATATCCTGAAATTGAAATGTTAAATGAGAGTGTACTGGTTCTGACTGTTTCATGGATGCTCATTCCTTGCCTCCAGATTTTCTGCAGCCTGCCTGGCCAGTTGCCTTGACAGGCTCAGGTTTTCTGTCTTGCAAAGTATTCAGAAAAGCACCTCTTGGTTTCAAAACACAAGGAAACTCCACTGAAAGAATAGTTTTATTTTTCTCAAAGCAGATAAGCAGCTATCACTAAAGATTGGAGGGACTGTGAGAGCTTAGAAAGTCACCCTTCTAGACGGTCATCATCACAGCCTGAAACAAGAGTTTTCTCTTAAAAAAGGCACTATTCTTTGCCATGAACTTGTCAAACAGTTGATAGAATCATAGAGGAATTGAATCATAGAATCATAGAATTATTAAGGTTGCAAAATGCTTCTAAGACCATCTAATCCAACCATCAATCCATCACTACCATGCCCGCTAACCACGTCCTTCAGTGCCACAGCTCTTTGCTGCTTGTTCTGTAGAAGGCCCTCAATGTTTCCATGGACAAAGAAGCAGGTTCCTTCCCAATTTTCCTCCTAAGGAGCACTGCCAGGTCATGCCAGCCTGCATGAATTCACCAACTTGCATTTGATTCTTCCTCAGGTTATAACAGGCACAGCAGCTTTGCCATGCTATTGTGGGGTACAGCAACTTTTAGCTCTCCTTAACCATAGTCCTCTCCTTTAAGTGTAGCCTTTTCTATGTAGCATCCCCCCCAGACTCACTGGGAGATATTTCAACTCTGGAAAATGCAGCTGTACTTCTTGCAGCACATGAAGGAATTTCTCTGTATTGATCCTGCCTTGCTTGACAGAGATGGTGAGATATTAGCTGTTGCTAGCATATGGTTCCTGGGGCCAAACTTGAATTGAAGGCCATTATGGTTTCTGCTGTTACTAGTGGCAGTGCCATGCTGGTTTGGGAAATCATCAAATCATCTGAAACATAAGAAATATGCAAAACTGAAGACAGGCTGGTCTGCTGCTGCTATCATCACCAGGTCACACCTCAGTTCCCTTCCATGCCCATTCCTATCTTGCATCCCATACCTTGCTCAACTGTAAGGAAAAACCCTTGAAAAGAAAAGAAAAGAAAAGAAAAGAAAAGAAAAGAAAAGAAAAGAAAAGAAAAGAAAAGAAAAGAAAAGAAAAGAAAAGAAAAGAAAAGAAAAGAAAAGAAAAGAAAAGAAAAGCAACAAATCCAAATAGTAGCAGGAGCAGAGTTGTGCTGCAGCAGGTGGAGTGTTCGAGGAGAACACCAACAATGGTATGGCATGAATCAAAATAGTATCTTATGGATAGTAACACTGGGGACATGTTTACACACAGACCAGCACAACTCTCTGTAGTGACTGTAAATTTTCAGTGCCACTATGCAGGCTGCAAAGATTTGAGATGTTACTTGGTGAGATGAAAAGAAAAATCTAACACGGAAGTTATTGCTCCTTGGCACCCTTTGTTTCTAATGTTTGTTCAGAATCTTCTCAGTGGGTAACCAGCCACCCAAAATTCTGCCAAATATCAGTCAGAGCATCTCACCATCATCCCTATCAATGCCATCATCATCTTCTAATGGCATAGACGTGCTATTTAGAAATAAAACAAATACATTGTACGTACCATGTCCACCTACAGAAAAGACATGGATATTTACATGTCTATGTATTTACAAAGCCATTGTGCCTACTACTACTACTACAGAACTCATGAGAATGTTCTTTGAAAAAAAAAATACATGAGATTTAAGCAATTATCTTGTATGGGAACTGCTGAGTCACGGCCTGAACCTCTGATTGATCACCTGAGGCGAGCCATGAGTCAGCCAGAGGAGCACAGGTGAAGGCAATTCAGCTGTGCTTCCCAGACCTATTTAAGAGCTGGCTACCAGTGGGGAAGGATCTCTTCTGGAGATTGTCTCTACTGGTGTTTTGTGGGTGAGCCCAGTGTAAGGGTAAGCCTTCCATTTATTCTCTTTTGTTATCGTAGTCTACTTTCCCTAACTCTCTTGTTTATTTTGTGGTTATAACAGCCTAATATTCTTTGATTATACATATCTTAATCAGGTTCTATTTCTCTATGGCCTTCTGATGTTCTTATCCTTCAAGACTTGTGCTCCTCACAGCATTTTTCTGCTACAGGGATTTCTAGGAAAAATAGTATCAGATCTCCTAAGATGAGTCACAGCACTTGGCCACACAGAATTCTGTTGTGAGATGAGGGAAAACACAAAGACATTGGATAGAGATAGTTAATTGTAACCCCTGATTTGGAGCACAAGAGCTTAGGCCATGTCACCAAATGTGGGTCACTGACTTCAGAGCCTGCGGTTGCATACTGTTCCCATCTCTAGTTCAGAGGGGATGTTCTGGGAGTCAGCTTAACTTTATAGCCCGTGAGAAGTTCACCCATAGTTTATATTTTCCAATATTTTCATGGTGACTAACAGTGTTATTGAACTCCAATGAGGGCAACCCTTCTGGCCTGGGTGATCAGGCCCACCATGCTTCTTGTTTCAGAAACACTGTGGTCCAGAGCTTTATGGTCTGTCCCACATCTCCCTGACCAGCTGCAAGATTGTTATCATCCCTCAATTTCTTCCTGATAAGAGTAGCTGTTTGAAGAAAAGATGTGGCTTGTCATGCTTGCCAGTATCAGGGAACTTCACAGTACGTATGATGTGAGCACTCACCTTCATGGCAGCTGAACTACCTAGAGTTGTCTCTATGTGCCTCCAAACACAGACCTTAGCTGTGGCCAGCAAGTTATCTGGGGTGCCTACGAACAGGAGAGACTGAGGATGTGGACCGAACTTGGACACAGAGCAGACACCAGCAGCTCTGAAACCTCTGAGAAGAGCCCCGAATAGAGACAGCATGTGGATGCATACACGATGCTGATATGCCTACCATACAAAGGTGGTAGAAACATGCTTGGCTTGGAAAGTCACAGTGGTTGTACTGTGCCTGACTGGTGTAGAAAAGTTCCTGTATAAAATGACCAACAGCAAATCTTGAGAGAATTCTTTCATAATCAAGATCATTTTCTATCCCACATGCAGGAAAGCAGAGGGATATTGCAAGAGGGAGATTTTGCTAAGCGGATTAACATATTAACTAAAAATAAAGATTGGACATATTTGGAATTCTAGGATAATCTTGCTTTTCTGGCGACAATAGAAACCACTCAAGCCCCTCTCCCATGCTTACTGTAGAGCTCAAATTGATTCTAGTCAGTTAATTCATGAATTTATCTGTATTGTGCACGAAAAAGATATGTCTGTGCCTAGAGCCCATGCTGACATTTGGTCCAGATGAACTAATGATTGACATGTTTTGATTCAGAAGCTGCATACCGCAACATTAATTAGATTTATTTTTAAATGCAGAATAGGTCCTTTCTGAATTAGTTACTTCAAATTTCTTTCCCGTACCGCATCTCCCTTTCATTTTGTCCATCCAAAATTATAAACCTCACTAGGAAGGAGATCTTTAAAAGCTTCCTATGTTCTCAGAAATGTCAGACCTCCATGTCCTAACACAATGTGTGAGCCCACAGAGCCTGAGGGGGTCTAAGTTGTGGAGATATCCATTGGGATAACAGTGTCCACTCTGAGCTATGTGCTGCAACTTCACTGTAGGATGTGCAGGCATATGCAAGCTTCTGCTTTCACCAACCCCATGGCTTCTGTTTGTCTTTCTGTGCTACAAATACACATTTGGCTAAGCAAACTGATATGCTGACCTCCTCAGTGTGGCCTCTGTGCATCTCATCAAAGAACAGTCTCACACCCTCTGCAGGATCACCTGGGGGACATTGTCGCTGGGAGCTATGAATGATGTCCTGTTAGGAGAGTGCCCAGAAAGCCAGCAGCTCCACAGGGGTGCAGGGTGCTCCCACTGCCTATGTTATCTCCAAGTTGTGTTAATGAAGGTAACTGATGTGTTTTCTCAACCGCTCTCAGAGGAGCTCTTGCATCAACTTGGTGACCAGCTTTACTGCAATTCATGTCTGTGGAAGCTTTAGGCAATTCAGTGAAAAGGACAAAGAGCCCATGGGAAACTGGGCTCTGTGGCACAGCCATGGGTATGGTATGTCTGTTAGCCAGCCAGCAGCTATTTACATTTGGGCAAATCGATCTCACCATTCCTATCTACCCAAATCTTTTGCAACTTAAAACGATTTCCTTTTTCTGAGCTGTAAAGACAGCAGAAATTGCTCAATAATTAATGAAAAATAAATGCTGTAACATTCTTCTGTAGGAAACTTCCAGTGGGTTTATATGCATATGCGTATGTGTGTTTATGTATATATGCACACATAAACAGACTGCACAATTTCGGCAGGGGGCTTTCTATTTTACATTCTGCTTGGACTAACACTTGCAGTTTAATACCAGATATCACTGTGAGACATAATGAGGGTCATTAAAACTATTTATTAGCTTATTAAACTGAACTGCCTTCACTCTTGCAGCTGGACTGTGTTTTATAGAAAACCCAGCAAATCCCCAAAGTCACACAACAGGAGCCCAACGCACTTTAGCTGATGACAGTGTAAATATCAAATTTACTAGAGCTAGCAAGTGGCAAACACAGTTCTGGTATGTTATTTAAAAGTCTGCCATGAGGCACAGTACGTAACTCTCAACTCGTAAGAGTAGAGCTGCTCAGTAAGGAAATATGAGAAAAATTTGATCAGATTTAGTGATATTTTCAGGGACAGAATTTAATTACTATCAGCCTGAAAGCTCTTAGGTATTTTTTGCAGGTCTGATCCAACAGCACTGAAGTAAGAGGAAAGATTGCAATAGTTTAATGTGGGTTTTAAACATAATACATGAGATATACAGGAACTGCCTGCAGCTTTATCAAAATCTACATGTTAAATAAGTTTTTTATTTTAGTTAAGTTCAGGAAGGAAGTGAGAGGGCCCATCAGGCTCTGGTTGTGTAAATGGTGTGTGTTTCTGTATGCGTAGGTAGGTGTTCAGTAGGCAAGAGCATACGTCTCTGAT
The DNA here is from genome assembly GCF_023343835.1 of Lagopus muta. Taxonomy (NCBI): domain Eukaryota; kingdom Metazoa; phylum Chordata; class Aves; order Galliformes; family Phasianidae; genus Lagopus; species Lagopus muta. The sequence continues at coordinate 31,458,203 of NC_064435.1, forward strand.
TTTTGAGGTGACAGTATCAGACGCCTTTGGATGTGAATGCTTTTTTCACATGGTGGTTCCTCATTTTCAACATTTGAGGGACTGCAATAATGTGGTTTCCACCATTTTCTGCACCTTAGATGTGGGTGGAGGTGAAAACAATGCAAACATAGGCCTTTGTTCAACTGTTCACAGCCCCTTGATTGGGAGAAATGCATTTAAGGATCAGCTGGTACCTAACTCCTGCTGTAGGTACAGGGTGATGCTGCACAAGGTTCTACCCACAGCAAGAAGCTGGGCTGGTGTCTCCTGTTCCTGCAGATGCTGCAAGGGCTGAGCTAATGGAATTACGCTAGGGTCATACAGCCCTTTAACCTTAACTTTCCAGTAGTCCCGCACTTGTGAGGATGATGGGAAAGGCTACAAACCACTCATTTCTTGAATTGTTCCTCCAGGTCAAAGATGAATGGGCAAGTCCCTGGAGCAACTGCTAGCTGCAGTATCAGCCATGCTTTTGGCACTAGAAAACTTCATGTCATCCAAAAAAAAAAAGTCAGAAAGAGATTAGTCACAGGGAAATGCTCTTTGTTCTTAAAACATCCTCTCCTGCAAACTCATCTCTCAAACCTGCTGAGGAAAAGAGGCTGCCAGGGTGCTGGGTGAGCAGTGTGGCCAAAGGCAGAAAAGCTGCTTGGTCATTTTGAGATAACCGTGACTAAGATTGATGACCGCACAAATCTGTGGTCTGCATTAATAATTATAATAACAATATCACATGTCCCTTTACACTGCCATTACAAGGAACTCATGAATAGTTTTGCATCATTTTCCATAAAGTAAAAGGAAAACCCCTGCTGAGGTATTTTTATTCTCAGCCTATCTCACTGTCCTGCTCCAACACCCACAGTTCTCCTGAAGATACAGTCACTGCTTATTCAAAGTTCAAGTGTAGGGGGACCTTGAGCTGTTCTGCCAAAAGCTTTCCCCTTCCTTCGCCACCCCCGCCTGAATCACTGGCAGCAAACATAATAGCAAAGGGTGTCACATTCATTTTACTGTAATCCTGCAAAGCAGACTGGAATATTTTTCGACATTTCTTGTAAAGCTGGATGCAAGCAACAGTGTGTGTGTACACGTGCACACGTCCAGTTGCCAGTAAATAATCTTGGACTCACACATTTGCAAAATCAATGGTTGATTTGGCTCTTCTCTTACAATTAAGAGTGTATATTCAAATTACAGTCAAAGACTTACTTCTCCAAGCTTTGTTCTTCCAAGTGCTTTGTTACATTTCCTATACTAACAGCACAGAAGTGTGTCACAGATAGCTGAAAGGCAAAAATTATAAGTACCCACACCCCTATACATACATTTTTATAATGACTTACATTGACATGAGCCAGGAAATTTAGAGTTCAGTCTCACATAGCCTTAATTCATACCTTTGAACACAGAAACTCTTCTCTCTATAGGGCTATATTTTATAAATAACCAGTGGGACTTAACCCCAAATTTTTACGTGGCCCTGATTGATCTGGCTCTTCTGTTTTCAGCTTTATCTTTTACAGCTTTTCTTGCTTATTTTTCAAAAGGCAATTCTTACAAAGGGAGATCGGGAAAGAATGGATTAGTTTTCTGTTAGACTAGTGCTATTTTGCAAGTATTGGGGTATTTTTTCAATTTTAATTTATCTTAGGCATGCATATGCTTTTTATGTTCTTATGAACGCAGTGGAAAATATTGTAATTACCTTTAAGGACTCAACAGTTAAGAAAAGCCAAAATAAATTGCTTGTACAACCTTGTTCCCTTGTCTTACACTTACGTACATAGATGGCTTTCACTTAGGGTTGATCCCAGTTCACCCTGGCCTTTGCCCTTAACACTCCCTCCACCTTCCCTGTCCTGAGTCTCTGTCACCCTGGACAGCCCAGTCCTCCAGAGCACTCATCACATCACAGCCTCTCACACCTCTAACCCTGTTTTTCCATCCCCTTCTAAGCTCCTGGCCCACAATAGCCAATGCCTTCTCCTATCAAAGTGTGGTTTGTCACTGAACACTCTGACACACAGTGGTGGTGTATTTTGCACAAAGACAAGCACACCTTGTAGCAGCAGATCTCCCACACACTTTGTTTATAGTCAGTAAAAGGTACAAATAGCCCCACTCTGAAAACGAAGACAGAGAAAGGCCATAGGGACTTAGGCCAAGTGCTCTGCAGAGGTGCAAGCCAATTTATTAGTCTCTGTCTGCAGCCTTTGGTATCTATAGATCAGAGGAAGGGGCGATGTCCTAAAGGACCCAATAGTGGTAGAAGAGGCATCTGCAGAGAAAACTGGGACCCTGACAAAGGGTGGTTACCTCTTCTAGGAAAAAAAGCCCCAAACACTTAACAGAATCACAGGATCAAAGAATGGCTGAGGTGAGAAAGGGATCTCTGGGTCTATCTGGCCCAACACCTTCTCAGGCACAGACATCCAGAGGAGGGTGCTTAGAATCTTGTCCATGTAGCTCTGAAGATCTCCAAGGAGGAGATTCCACAGCCTCTCTGCACAGCCTCTTCCATTTCAGCTGGAGGAAGAAGCAGTAGGCAAAGCTGCTCTTTCCTCCTGCACAAGGAAAATCCTTTCCCACATGCAGCTTCCCAGAGCCTTCCTGGGCTGAAGCTGAGAAGAGCAGCTGAAGCCAGAAGAGCAAGGCTCTTGGGCCAGCAAAGCAGTGCAGGCAGGACCATGGCTCTGCAGCTGAGCATTGCAGATCTTGTCTGGAAAGCAGCTGAATTCTGTTTCCTTTTTCTCTATTTTCCCTTTAAATTCAGTGACTAGTCATTTTTAAAAGTGCATGCTCAAGGATCTCCAGTAAGGAGCTGCGATGTCATGCCCCTTCCTATGCTGCCTGTGCAATCCCTGCACTGTTATATTTGTTCAGAAATGTGATTCTGAGAGAAGCCTGAGGAGAGGCAGTATCCTGAGCAGAGCACTGACTGACAGTGACGTGAAGCAGGGAGCAATATGACTGTCACCTGCAGCCTGAGACCTCCTGGGAAAGCATAGTTTCTGAATTTTTTGCAAGTAAACAGGATTGCCTCACAGAGACAGCTGACTCCATCTTTGGTTTCCCATGCAACACCTGCAGCTCCACATATTTGACTAAAGTTTGGGTCAAAAAAAGGGTAACATTAATATAATTAAAAGTGATGTAATGAATGTAACTGAATGAATGGTTTCTAAACAATCCAAGGTCTTCTGGGCTATGGACTGTTGGGATCCTGAACCTGAAAGCTTGTCAACCCTTTCCAGAAATACCAGCAAGTGTTAGGAAGGATCTTGAATACATCCTCACTGTCACCCTGATGGATCGTGTTCCCCGAGCACCTAAGAACAGCTTCCACCCATGTGGGGACATTCCTAGTGCCCTCAAAAGAGGTATTTCAGGGCTTCAGCTCTGGTTGCCTCCCTATCCCTCATGTCCCACAAAGGTGTACAGGATAACAGTCCAGGCATTGCCCATTATACAGCTGACCATAAAGAGTGTGCAAGATCCATATCCTGTAAAGAAACTTGTCCCAGTCATATCCCAAATACTCCCTTAGCTCTGTATCATCTTTCTCACTCTCTCCAGCTCCTCAGGATGGATTTACATACCCAGCTTCACTCAAGGCATCTTCCAGCACTCATAGAATTATAGAATCATAGAATCATAGAATAGCCTGGGTTGAAAATCATCTAGTTTCAACCCCCCTGCTATGTGCAGGGTCACCAACCACCAGACCAGGCTGCCCAGAGCCACATCCAGCCTGGCCTTGAATGCCTCCAGGGATGGGGCATCCACAGCCTCCTTGGGCAGCCTGTTCCAGTGTGTCACCACCCTCTGAGTGAAAAACTTCCTCTTAATGTCTAACCTAAATCTCCCATCTTAGTTTAAAACCATTCCCCCTTGTCCTATCATTATCAACCCATGTAACCCATTTCACTCTGCCAATTCTTTCCCACCAAACTGTTCCTTTGTTTATTTTTCTTGGTGAAGATTTCTCCTTTTCTCCTTATCAGAAAGGATGTCCCCTCCACACTTAAAACTTCTCACGAATCTTCAAAAAAAACCTGATGGCAAAGAGCACTTTGCTGGCTGTTCTGCTGTGTGGGCAGGTGAAGTGGCCAACAGAAACACGGAGTTTTCTGCCCTTGTGCTGATGGAGGCGCAGTGCTGCCTCCAACATTGCTGGCAGTCTCCAAGAGTACAGAGTAACAAAATAAGTACATGAAAAAAGCCTGGCAAATGAGGTACTTTATGCAAATTTGGTTAAAAGACTTCTTTACACCACTTGCTTTGTGTTGGTCAGAATGTTGATGAGGCAGAGAGGCAGTAGAAGCTGTTTTCTTGCCTTTTGCGAGAGGCAGCATCAATTGGCTGGGTTTTATATAGCACCACTTATTACAAATACATGCAAAACCGCAGTGAGCAGTAAAAACATCGCTTGCCATGTGGACAGATTTGTTTCAGAGCAAGATGTGTGGTTTGGATGCAGATCCAGGGTACTGAACAAGGGGAGGCAAGGCTGAAAGTTCTGTATTGTGTCGGTGTCTGCATCCAAAAACTCTCTACAAGTCAGATGCTATTAGCTGTATCAGTTCAAAGTGAAGAAACTCAGGAAAATATTGTCAGAAGCAACTGGTAGTTTGTCTCCACTTTTTCTCCCAGTGGAGGAGCTTTCCAAATTCACTGATACACTTTTGTGAATTAGCCATTGGGATGCTGAGAGCACAGGTGCTCTGAAATGCCTGCAGTTGAGGTTACAATATAGCTCCGAGGTGATCTTTTGACTTTTGAGTCTGATTGTTTTAAAAAAATAAATAAATAAAAGAGGAAGAAGCATCAATGACTCCATTTCATTAGAGCTTTCAGTCTGGCAAACAGGCCAGAGGAATTTCTTGATCCTACATGTATCCTCTATGTTTAGTTTTGGGAACTGATGTGTAATATCAAACAGATTAAAAGAATTGCATCAGTTTCTCATTCAGCACATGCAGAACTTTGCAGTTGAAGTTTCCCAGTTGATCCATCCTCTTCCCCCCAGTCATAAATAAAGCCAGGAGTGGAAGATTCCCTTCAAGGAAATTTATCTCTTTGACAGTCAAACAGGTGGCAAAGTTAATGCTAAGTCCCAAGAGAACTTGGTTGGTAAGAATGGCCCTGCAATAACTAACCACAATGATTTACAAGGGACTAAATTGCCAGATTAGGCCTTGATAATTTTTCAACTCTTGACTTCGTTATTACCTCGTGGATCTGGATCTTACATCACCTCTAGGAATGCCTGGGATCAAATTAAAGTGGAAACACCTGGTTGAAAGTCAGTTCAAAATACAGATTTGAGAACGAGGGGGCTATTTCTGCTTGCTGGATTTGCTTTCTATGCATGGTAGACATCTATAAATTTGTTTCTCTGTATTTGAATTCTGCATTCAAATGCCAGTCTACCTTGTGTGTTTTTGCTAACAATCACTGCTCTTTGTAAATACATCCGCAAACCTGATCTGTGAAGCTGATGCAGTAGTTACATCTCTGAAGTCGGTGTAGTAGGTAAATGAAGTGTTCAAGTGAGGTAAATTACATGTTCCAAGACCTAGTCCAAGATGAAAACCCGTGTTTTGATCTAGTGCAGCATGAGTGCAGCATGACTACATAAGGAAGAAGACAGAGGTAGCCATGCAATAAAGGTTTGCAAAGAAGCAAGATGATACCACAGGACAAGTAAACCATTTTTGTTTAGTGGCATGTGAGATATGAATGACAATTTTCACTAGGAATTTATAGACTTGAACAATACATTGATGCATTCAGATGCAGAGGGCCATGATTTAATGGATGGACACAGATGGATGAAGCACTGTTTGTGGGCAGATTTTTGCAGCCATTACGATTTCTTTCCCTTTGTATCTCAGCTGCCCTTCCGCAGCACTGGGCATGGACATGGAACACACAAAGCAGATCAGCAGTGGGGCCCTTCCACAGGGCATCAGGTAGAAAGCCAACGACTTATCTGGTTAAGACTGATACCAGGCCAAGGGGCTATTTAAAAAGAAATTGAAATAAAAGAGGCATACAGATGGTGGCAGTTCCAGCAGAGAAGGCTTCCACTCTCCCAGTGAGTCCTGCTGATTTTGATGGGAGCCTGCCTGGATGGCTTTGGGTGATGAATCTGGCCTAACAGCCTTGATCCTTGAAAAGTGATCAGTTCTACCATGGCTGTGGTCTATGGTGGCAGAACTTGGACTTGAGGCATTTCTCAAGCGTGTTGTTCAGAGACTGGGGTACTGGTGGCACATAGAATGCCCATCTTTGCGTCCCTCCAACCAGTGAACTGCTTTGCCCTCCTTATAGGTGGGAGGTGAGGATCTCCCACCCCTGAATGCTTTCTACTTGAGAAGGTCTCACCTGGGGAGAAGTCAATAGATCCAGGAGTTCTTCACCACGAGGACACACAGTACTGCCCCTGCCCCATCCCTGCCATCTGACTCATCTGTGCAAGTGCCAAATGCCAGCCTGGTGCTTATTGTGCACTGGGTGTGTCAGGAATATTTTTCTTGGCTCTTGCAAGGACAGAAGGAGCCAAAGCAGACTCAGCCCACACAGCAGCACAGCCAGCCCTGCCAAAGGCCTCAGTTCCACTCCAGCTTTGTAAGGAGGTGGGACAGTAGCTGTCCTCTTCTTGAGGGCAGAGGAAGACAATATATATGCTGCAGAAGGATTGGTTCACAATCTTCAGGATAGCTTTGTTTAGTACCTGACCACCTCTGTGTGCTCCTGCTCACATGCCTGTGTTCTCTCACCCCCTTTCTGCCAGGTGAGAAGGGTGTCAGGGTACGTGCCCCCTGCTTTTCTCATCTGTGGCTAAAGATGCTTTTGTCCAGCTGAAGGGCTGTGGACAAAAGGACGGCTTCTCCAGCTGCAGCAACACCAGAAGCTTGGGCAAGAAAAATCACCGCTGTGTGTGGTAAATATCACCCCCACTTCTTTTTTGGGTGCTTGAAACTTCCCAGCGTAGGCTGGGAGAGAAGCAAGAGCACGAGAATGATGGTAAATAGCTTCCTTTTCCCCTCCAGAGGCTGACGCGGTCAGCCATGTCAGTCAGTTCCAGTCCCCTGGGCCAGACCCAGCAGCCCAGCAGGGACAGGGGTGAGGATGCGGCACCTTGGCAGGTGAGAGGCCTCACAGTCCTGACCACGACACTGGGATTATCTTCAGGGAGTGAGAGTTGGGGAAAAACTCCAGACAGTGACAGAACAGGAAGTTACAGCAGCTGTAGGAGCCGTGGTTAATGAATTTCCCAGTGGGGCTTTAGCTTTTGCTCTGCCTTGTTCCCTCTGGCCCAGAGTGCCGTATTAGTTTCTCCGCTTCCCAGCCATCCCAGTCCCACAAGCTGTTTTGTGTAAGAATTTTCAAGGCAGCAGATTGTGTTATGAGTCCCCAGTGAGAGAATAATTTTAGGTCCAATTCCAAATATTTAGTAACAAAGGCTCGGCTTCCCAAGGTGAATCCCAGGAACACTGACAGCATCTCCACATCTGATCATTCAAACATCAGGAGGAAGGCAAAAATGAAAATATGTTTTTTTGAGAAAACAAGAAACTTGGGTCTCACAAGCTCAAGGGTCGTGGAATTCCAAGTGCAGCTTTGCCCTTCGGTAAAAAGGGGCTGCCTTGGCTGACCTGACTGCTCATATTAGATGCTCTAGGTCTTCAGAGGAGAATCTTCACAAGGGACTGCAGATATTTATAATACCAAAAAGCCAGGGAAAGTTAAAAGCTGTTTCTTGGAGACTCTGAGACCTCCAGGTCTATTGTACTTGCTCATTCCAGATAAAGTCTTGCCTCTTTTTTTAGCAATGGATAACTTGGGCATAACTTCCTTCCATTCACTGCTCTGGTCCAAGTCCCATCCTGAGATGGACAGTGGCTTGCTGAAAGTCACTATGATTCTTCTTCAGTAGAAGTGAAATGAGTTATTTTCTTTAGAAAACTCCTCCAACAGCTGTGGCTTGTAAGTACTCTACCTATACATAAAGATTCCATATTAAAACATATTTCAACTTTTTTTTAAAACTTACTCCCAAAGCTTATAAACTTCTCTTACACCTGGCATTACTATGGAGAGCTTAGCTTGTTCTGCTGCCAAGGAAGGACACTTACACACCTTCTAATTGCTCTCTTTGTTTGGCTTTGCTACACAAAGTAAGGATGTAAAAGAATACTACACCTGAACAGTCAGTCTGAGCTATCACTTGAGCAATCTGAATTTTCAGAACCATACTAGTATTCCTCAGGAATTCCCAGTTTAGCTGTGAGACTAATGAACTGCCTTATTTTGCACATGCTAGGAGATGATGTATTATGTGAGCTACACGTTACCTTTACACGTCAAAACTGTTAGTTAAAGAATCAGAGAAATGGTTGCTTCTGTAAGTTTGGAAAAAAAATAAGGAGAACAATTGTTTAAATGATTTTTGTTTTGACTCTCTGCAAGCGGAGAAAAGCTGGCATTTCTTATCAGGTTGTTTGGATTGTGGATACAAGTGAGAGATGAGAAAATCCATGTATCAGTGTTTTTGCTGGATCATTCTGGTTTATGATCCCTCCACTGGAAGCCTCAGTGTCATCTGCCTTGTGCTTATTTCCCACCACTGTGAGCACTTGTTGGACAAGAAACTGGCAGCCCTCAGCATATCAAGCACTGCAGTTCACAGGCAAGCCCTGGGAAAGCTGAGGCTTTGAGGAAACACTGGTCCCTTGGAGATGTATTCATGTTAGGGCTCCCACTGTTTCTACCAGAAGCAAGGTTGAATTAGTAGAAGCAACATGGTAAGAGCTGGTGATGAAAACTCCATACAGATACCCATAAAAGGAAGAGAAATGACACTATGTTGATTTGGGAATACTTAGAAGACCTTAATTCCACCCTCTACTCTGATCTTTCTGCTGACAGGACATTCCTCAAATTACATGTCAGAGGTTGAACTAGCCAGGAGTACCTGTCCAAAAAAGCTGGAAAGGTCTATATTCCTGGTTTCCAGAGCGTTGATCTTGCTTAAATGAAGCCAGAACAGTTTACACTTGTTGCAAAATATAAAGGTGCATGCACACAAGACATGTAAGTGTATACATGTAAGCACTGTCATCCCAGAGTAATTTCTGAGCTGGGATGTGTGTGGACAAGAACTGGCAGTGTCCTTGGGACAATGGCTGGCTGCAGCTGCGATCCAATGGGGACCTGATGTCAGCATGTGGCCGAGTGCTGTGTGTGCACGAAGCTGCTAACATGGGGTATGGAGAAGAAACCCCTAAGGCTATATTAGCACCCCATTCTTCCTCTCCTATCAAAAATCTGTCCCTGGACGCAGCAACTGGCTTTGCTAATGGCTCTGAGCTGATCCCAGTGTCTCAGTGCCACAGCAGCTTTTATCAGTAATTGGATTAGGAAAGAAAGGCTCCAATTATCAAAGTGCCATAGACACTGGGACAGGCATATTGCTTGCTGAAATGTTTTTGGTCAGAACAGGCTAACATGTTGAGGGCAGTTTTTGGTCAGGCTGTGTTTAAAGGAACTGTTTTTGAAAACGCATTGCAGCTTCTTCATTAAGAGCTACAGTAGCCCTGTTTAGGGAGGGGAAAAAACATCCTGATGATCTAACTTATGCACACACACACATGATCATGACTTCTGTGCATTCATCATTTAGTTCAAAAGCTTTTTTTAATTTTTGTGGAAGAGATGAATTGTTTGTGTATAGCCAGTATTTAGGAGTTAGGTAAGTATGCAAGCTGTAATGCAGTTTCTGAAGTTATTTTAAATATTTGGGTTGTCCACTTAAACTATGTTTAAATAAAGTTAGTACGGATTTCTTCATTCCTTTGATGGCACGATAAACCAGACTTTCTGCCACTACATACATCAGCATTTAATGGCCAGGTTGAATCATGGTAGACTGATTTAGGATACCAGGTTTTGAGGATTTCTGTAAGTGTATTTCTAACTTTGTCAGGGACTGCCCCTGGACTTCTCAGCTTTCCTTTTTTTTGCAAGGAAGAGGAGCAGCTGTGTGACTAAACACCTGGCATTCAGGGTTAGGAGCTTCCTGACAATGTCAGCCTTAAATCAACTGCCCTCATCAACCAGCTCTGCCTAACTGTGTTTTGGGGGCACTGAGAAAAGCTTCTGCATGGGATAGACAGTTTTCTTTCTTTCTTGTGCAGTATGGACTTGCAAGCAGTGAGTACAGCCCCAAGCTTCTGTACTCAGGAAACATAGGTTTTACGCGTTAATGGGCAGAAACAGACTCTGCAGCTAAGTACATAATGGATTACCACTTAACATTGTGATCATCTGTTTTTGTTAAATAGATGCTTAGAACTGTTTACTCAGAGACGCTGAGAAAAGTTAGGAATCAAATTGAGAGGTTAAGTTAACACTTTAATAGGCATTAAACTCTTGTGCAGATGCACATGTTCAGAGCCATAGCGATCAGGTATAATCCTTTAATTTATGTGCATTAGCTACACATCTTTGATTCCTCTGAATTCCCCAAGTTCCTCATAAAGAAAAGGCTTTTCAGGGTTTGCCCACGTACATAAGCTATGACAGTTTGTGACAGTGTTTGAATGTGGAGAGCAAAGGTTGCTCCTGGAGTATTTATTCATTATGAAGTGAGAGGATATGGTTCCTGATTAGGTTATCTCAGCAACAGATCTTCTGCACCACTTATATGATGTAAGGTAAGGTATACGTTTACTGTGCTCTAACGATTCACCACCTGACCAGGCCTAACTGTATGTGAGGAAAGAACTACTTGAACTACAGTAGGCATCTAAGTTTGGTGCTCCAATCTGCAAAGAAATTAAAACACAAAGTAACCAACATGTACATGGTACAAGAAATTGCTAACACCAAAACTGAAGATATTTAAAGCCTAAATTTGCCTTTTCTCACTCGGATTACCTAATGGGTATACCCAGTTTAGAAGCCCAGTGACCGCATACTTCTTATAAAGGCTGGGGAGTGGAAGAGAATGAATACTCTGAGAACAGCTTGGATTTTACAGCAGTGAGTTTTCTCCCCCAGATATATCAGCCCTACAGAAGGAAAGTCTAGGCTTTCAGGCTCTTATTTTGCTCATAATTTTATGAGACTAATCCAGGCTCTGTTTGCCATTAATTGGTTCACTGAGAGTGGATTCAAATTACTGTAGATTTCTTTCCTATATGGCCCAGCCCTTAAGAGATGCTAGTTCACTTCCATTGCACGTCTACTAACCAGAATGAAGGCTCCTTCCCTTCTGTCTGGAAGAATCATAGAATAGTTGAGATGGGAAGGAACGTCTGGATCCATCTGGACCAACCCCCACTCAGGCACGGACATACAGAGCAGGGCACCCAGGCCCATGTCCAGGCAGCTCTGAAAAACTCTAAGGAAGAGACTCCACAGCATCTGGGCAGGCTGTACCAGTGCTCTCTCACCCACGCCACACAGAATTTTTTCTTGATCTTCAGAGGCAGTCTCCTGTGCTCAAGTTTGTGCCTGCTGCTCTTTTATCCTGGCACTGGGCACCAGTAAACACAGCCTGGCTTTAAAGGACTATTTGTGTAGACGTTTACAGACAAATTCTCAAAGTGTAAGCCAAAGAGCAAGCTACCATGAGATAGAACTGGTTGTGAGAATACATTTCTGACATACCATTTACACTGCAGTAACTGTCTGTACACAAATACTTAACACCGACCAAATGCAAGAAAGCTTATTTCTTAGAGAGAAAAAAGTGTTATCTCATACCTTTCAAGCTTCAGTTTAAAAGGAACATGTGTAAACTCCAAAGGCACCATTCCTGTGACCAAACAGATGATAATGTCTCAACTAGCTAGCCAAACATCTTTAGTGAGAAAGAATCCAGCTCCTCCATAGTGAAAGTACCCAATCCTCATATAGGCACACAACTAAAACAGGATGAAAAATCCCCAGAGCCTAACTCAGGTAGTGCCTATTTCTCTCCACTGACTGTTAACCCATAAGTGCCACTGTAGATGTGCCAAGTAGAGGGTGTGATTTGTCCTGTGTACTAGGAAAGCAGTTCTAGAGAATGATCTTTGGATACCTGATTTACATGACTACAAGCTTAGCATTGTTAAGATAGGAGCCTTCTGTGAAATGTTCAATGATCTGCTTATTCCAGCTGGTTGTTACAGCATGACAAAGACAGACAGTTACCCAGAGGTATGTCGCATTTGCTCACCTAGGTGTAACAGGTAATGTCCTACAGAATGAAGGAAAATGTTCCCATATCAAGTTGCATATTTACAGTATTAATTTAAAACTTCTAATCTGATCTATTTACACAGTAATTGTCATAGTTTCTGATCCCAGTGTTAAAGGAAGCTCTGAGTGTGACACGGTATTTACAGCAGTTCAGGACAATCTAAGCCAAGTCACAAGTCGTCACTTCCTGCTCTGTATGCAGCACCTGTGCAACTGGAAAGACATGAAGTCAACAAAAAAATTTCTTGGATGAATGACAACCTTTCTAATGTTCTGTTCCTTTTAAGGTACAGCCAGAGTTAACAGAAGTTCCAAAACTGTTTCCAAATCAGTTTTTTTTTTTTCCCTGAAATGGAGAAACTAACATTTTGAATTTGTTTAATGTGAAGCTTGAATTGAATTTAAGCACAGTGTAGCATTCTGCAAGGCATGCTATCAGTTGGGCTAAATCAGTAGTTATGCTGTCTCTGGGGACATTGTCTGCAATAACTTTGATATTACTTGACAAACTAGAAAAATAAAAGATTAATCTCAAAGGACCTCTTGACAAGCACTTAGGCAATTCTTCTAAGATCTACATGGCATTTGTTATCTCCTTTCTCTACATGCAGCTAATTGACTATTGAACAGGAGATGGAGTTAAGGGTCTGAATACTTTTAGAAACATGGTCACAGAGGGCACCAACCATGAGCCTCAGTTCACAGAGGGCACCAACCATGAGGCAAACAGTTCAAACAGAGAGATGAACCATATGTTCTGGGATAGTATTGAGCTCACAGAAATCAGTATGATAACGTATCTACTTACTGAAGTAGAACTCTACAAACCCTGAAATTTGCTTTTTAAGTTGGTCTATTATTCTCATAAAATGGTATGATGCTTCACAGGAACTTCGTATTATGGTCAGCTTTTTATTTTTCCATTTCTGCCAGACTACTACGTGTTTTGGGAATCAATATCAACTATAAAATCTGCTTCTCAGTCACAGACAGCAATATAGATTAAAACACCTTAGAGGGGGAAAAAAGTGCATTAAAATTATGCTGTGTAATGGAATGAAATTTGCTGTACTTACTCTTAGTGAGTTTGCTGCAAGAACATGAAGTTAATTACTTCCCTAGGGTCAAATTAAGAGTCATTTTCAAGAGGATGGAATTTGGAAAAAGGGCTAATGTAAACAGTTTCATCTACTTTAAACTAATTTCTAAAAGATTTAGTTAAAACACTATTTTCCAAACATACAAAATAAAAACCAATGTATGTATGCTATGCACATGTAATAAGTAGTAACTGCAACTGCACTGAAATATTTTTTAATCCCTTAAAAATCACACCCACACTAGGTTATTTTTATGTATATCTAATTAAGCTCTATAGAAAACCAAAACTCTTCAGATGCTCACTGACCAATTACTACATTGACCAGGTTAGAAACTAGAGAGAAAAAAAAAACCTGTCAACTCCTGAAGCCTAATTTCACAGTACTTACTAATGCTTAAGAGATTAGACTAAACCTTGTAGTTGACAAAGCAGACACAGGAACTGAGCAATAAGTATGTGAACTGTGTTGATGATAAAGAGCTATGGAGCACGCACAAGTAGCTTGAACTAGTCTTTCAAGGAAGCATTCCAATCACGGATTTAAGGAAAAGGTGGCTCACTTTAATAACCACAGGCATTGGTCACTATGTAACAAGACATCCTAAAAAAAGTAATCACAATTTGTCCAATAGTAGTTTACAAGTGGATGGTATACATTAAGATACAGAGGTAGAAGTTCACTTTTACAATGCTTCACTAATACAGATTACCAAATTCAAGGCACAAAATTGTTCGCTTTACAAAAAATACTGTAAAAATGTCATTTGCTGTTCTACAATGTGAGTACAACTCAAAAAAATCTTTACATCCTTCCATACTCCACATGTAAAGTTGCATCAGGCGTTACTCTATTTTTCATTTGCTAATAGTTGGCATATGACCAGCAGTTACATAAACAGTTTGTATCTCAGCTGAGTTGCTTTGTCTTTTAGGCACAAGTCCAGTTACAGAAATTTAGTACAACAGCTTCCTCAGGGGTGGGAGAACTCTGTCGGAAATAAGTACTACGAAAAGAAACATAGTCCATAACAGCAGACTGGACTCGGACATATATAGAGGGAAACAGAACAGAGCATATTTCAAATCAAGTGACTTGAAAAAAAGTCGATTTAAATTACTGACTGCATTCCTAGAAAGCCAGATGCCCAGTACAAGTTTGAATGTATTTCTGATACATTCACTTGCCTTTGAATCTGCAGAAATTTCAAAAAATTTTATCTTTGTTTAAATAGAATACACACTATTGGTACAAAAGAGAATTACACCACAATCTGGCCATGTGTCCTTTAGAGAGCTTGGATTAACAAGCAAAGAGATGCAGTCAGAAACTGTCCTTGAATTTGCTAAAAGGGCATAAGCAGTAGCTTAAATATAAAGATTTCCCTCCCTGCCCCTTACCAAACACTGTAGGGAAAAATGAACAACTTCTGAGACATTGCATCTTCTGGTTGTAGACAGCTTTTATAAATCTTGGTAAGCTGAGGAAGAGATATCACACAGTGCATCCCTACAAGAAGTAGTATGACTAGTTTACTGTACATACAGTGAGATTCTAAAGGACAATGGTGGCAGCTACATTGTAAATTCACCTTGTTTACCTATCACATTTTCCAAGTACTCTAGTCAGTTTTATTTACAGTATATTAAAAAACATTGATTTTTAGAGTTCAATACACAGGTTGAGGACCCAAGAGAATGCCACAGTAAGATGATGACTTTTTGCATCTCTTAGATGCAAGTGCACTTCACAATTCACTCAGGTAACATTATCATATTCACCTATAAACGTTAGTCCATCCGAACCAGTGTTAAATTCCATTTTTTGCTTCATTGTTGTTTGTAGCCTGTTTCCTTTGAGCAATGAAGGGGTACATACACTTGTCTGCTCCCAGAAACCGGTACATGCATACAACTGCTTCAAAGGGCAGAATACTGCAAAACACAAGTTAAAAAATTGTTAAAAGATGGCACAAAAATAAAAACGCCCTGTTTATTATGTACTTGGGCTTTCAAATGAAACATACTAGCCATCGCAGGGGTTTCCTAAGACAGTTTGGTAAAAGTATTTTCCAGGACATTTTACTGAGAAAATTGAAATTCTAGAGACCCAGCCATACAAGCAGGCATAAAGGTGGAGGAAGAAGTTACTTGCTCACCAGCTATCAGCTTAGAACACATTTTCTGCTGTTCTTCACAAACCTGTGCAAAGTGCACCACAAAAAGTCTACTAACAACCAAAAGTAGTGCCAGAAGTCATCACATTTAGAAAAATCTAATTTGGAATTAGTATTAGTTTATGCAATTCTTTGATCATCAGATGTCTAACAACTTTTACACGTATTCTAAACTCAATCACCCATCCTCAAAAAGAGGTCTGAAATAAAGAAAGCAATTTCCTCTCTGCCCCCTTCAGATAAAATTCCAAGAGGTAAAATGAGATGAATATCTGACTACAGACCCTCCCCTCCTTCCTATATACTACTTTTATTTCAAGGATAATAGGAGTTCTATCAAAGGACTAAGACGGAATCTCTTCAGCCTCTGGAAACAGTGTGACAGACACTCATTTAGTGGAAAGTAATGCACAGAATCTAGGCATTAGGAGTAAGGATCACTGAAATAGATGTCACTGGTACAGGTGTCCTTGCTGGCAGTAGTACTGTTTGTGCAGTAGCCACTGGAGGGCCTTTGATCTAAGTGCGGCTGCCTGGGGCATGGATTATGCAGAAGCTTTGATCTCCCTGTTGGAAGCTAAAGTGTTGAATGCAAGAAAACCCCAAGGGCCTTTGATGTGACTGTTGTTGCAGGAGGCACTGCTTGTGCAGAGAGCACTGAAGCACCCTCTGAGCTTCTGGTTGAAGCTAGCTCAAAGATTGTAGTGTTCTCAAGTTGCTGGCAGAAGAAACACATACATACTCTCTTCCAGCAAAGATGAGAGCAGTCAAGGTCCTCCCTCGTCTTTGGTGACCCTATCCACCAGGAGAGACTTGAAGGAGAGAACAAATGCTTTGCAAGTACAGCAAAAATCCCAATGCTCTCAGTTTCAACCATCTCTCACAGGACTGCAAGATTTTAAAGGTTCCTACTACACACTTAAGGTTAAAGAAAAAGAAAAATCCATACAGCTGTGAAACTGTTCTTTACAAACTAGCATGCAAGTGATGATGCATAAGTGGAAGTGAGCCAACTCCTGTATTACATTGCATCACTGAAATAGAAGGCTAGTTACAGAGTTCTCATCCCAAACCTGAAGTGTTAGACAGAATAAAAGAAGATGATTCCTTTAAATAACTTTTTCCACAAACAGACTCTGCAATTTGGCTCTGAACATGCAGATTTTTACTGTATTGATGCAAGTCCTAGAGAATCTGCGGGCAGGGCCTCCTCCATACTCATCCTAGACACAAATGACACAGGTTCCTTTGCTGGAAGCTTCCTTATTCCCCCATTCCTAAATAAAAAGAACTCACAAAATGGAAGAAAAGTCTGTTGAAGAGAATATAAATCTAATGAGAATGGAAGATAATAGACATTCAAAACTAGGATGTTTTGATGACAACGCATAGGATCACAGTTTTATGGAACTTCCCAAGAAGGCAATATTCACTTATGTGAGCCAAGAGACAGGAATTATGACTGAACAGCACCTACGGCCTGTATATGAGAGTGTTTAAATCTAGAAAGCGGACATGTTCACATATTTCACTAGCATTCTGCTGCTTGTATTGCCAACTAAACAGGCATCTCAGATGTTACCTTTTCATGAAGGTGACCATATACATGAGGCGAGGCGTGCAGATCATCGGCTGATCTGTAAGGATAGCTCTCATAGCCTGCTTCACACAGTATTCTGGTTTCAATGGTGGAAGGAAAGGCTCAATTTCTTTTCTGAAATATTTGATTAAGGCTGATTAATCAAGATACATAAAAGACTGCCAACCTCAGAGAGTATATTAACTCACTTTTTTTGCTTTTGGAATGCCTTAGCAAAGAACAAATACTTCAACTTTTGTATTCACTATTCACTTATAGGTCAAAATTTGTGCTAAGGACCATGGGACAAAGGAAATTCAGAAAGTCCCTTTCTGGGGTCAGCACTACTGATCACACTAACACATGCAAACAGACATAATATTTATTTTAATATTCTTATGGTAATGAGGTTAAATTACCATGAAATATTTTTATAAAACTACAAACATAAAGAAGACAAATTTTACTCACCTGATCCTGCATCCTCTGAACATTCCTGTATCTACAAGATAAGGGCAGACTAAAGTTGTTTTGATTCCATCCTTCTCAGCAGCTTTCAGTTCATGGCTCAAAGACTCGTGAAAACCTACAGCTCCAAATTTGCTAGCACAATAATCCTGTGTTGGCAATGAACAAGGGAAAAAAAAATAGCACCTTAAAAGGGACAGATATGAATCATGTTTAAAGCCAAAGCATATTTGATGCGACTCTACACAAACTTAGATAGCAACAACAAAAGACACCCACTGAATGCAGCATCACATCAACTCATCTGTCACTTCAATTTTAAAGCAATCAGCACAGAATCATGAAAACAGAAAAGTTGAATGTATGAGATTAACTTGGAATCAAGTCTCTGAAGCAGGCAGGTTTGTATGGCAAGTTACTCTGTTTACCAGTTTGCTTAATATCAAATGCTGGAATGGAAGACTGAGAAATCTAATACTACATAGGGGTCAGATTTGAAGAAGCCTAGTGATATGGCAGGACATAGGTACAGAAATCTGAAATGTTTCACTTTTTGTTAGTTTCAATAGAAGGTATAACAAAGATTTGGTTGTATTATATATTTAATTTTAGAAAATTGTATAGTTTGCTTATCTCATAAAATACTCCAAATTCAAAAATAATTGCAGAGACAGCAGTTAACATCCAAGTTTTCAGTTGGATGTACCCACACCCATCATCAAGGAAATTCTCTCAAGAATTCTCAAGAAAGAAAATACATTGAAAAAAAAGCTTTAACTTACACCAGCTTAATTCATTTCTGCTAAAAAAAAAACAAAAAACAAAAAACAAAACAAAACAGGGCAGTTTAAGATTCTGGATTCAGCCTAAACAATATGCAAAAAAAAGAAAAAAAAAACAAAAACAAAAAACCTGCATTTTACAAGGTAGTATGACCATTATTCTGTAAGACTTATTCTTTTTCACTACTTGAATGATTTTTGTCTCCACTTGCATTTGTACTAATGACTCAAAATGCAAGCTAATATGCTCTAATCCTTACCTAGTTTTGTGTATCAAACGAGTCACAGGAACTGGTGTTCTCAAATGGCTGCCAGGTCCTAGATGACCTACTGCTTATAACTTGGAGCCTAGTAAGGCATGTGAGCCACCTATTCTGCAAGGAAAGTAGGTAGCCATTTCCTCATGGAAAAAAAAAAGGAAATAAAAAACAAGATTTTTCAAAAATCCTTGCCTTTGACTTCAGCCTTAGCACTACATTTCTTGGCAGTAATGGGTAGCTGGATGCCTTTGGAATTACCAGTAGTTACCAGGCTACTCAACAATCATTAGCATTCTGAATGAATCCATGTGGCAAGTGCACAGGTATGGTGTCTGTTTCAGTCCTGTGGATCCCACTCACAGAGGGATGTTAGATGATTTGGTATCCATATTACTGTAATCTCCAAATACCTTTGAAGATTTGACTATTTTCTTGAGCTGCTAATACAAAAAAAAAACCTTATTGTAAGCCAAAAAAAAAAAAAAAAAAAAAAAGCCAGATTATTACAATTCAACAAACCTCTACTCCAGCAGTACTGAACAGTCCCAAAGAACTTGCAACTGTCACAATGTGTCCATGATTCATTTCCAGCATCTTGGGAAGGAAGGCTTTAGTCGTCTACAAAATAAATAAAACAAAGAAGAAAAAAAAGGTGAACTACTACATTAGTTATAAGTGTTCAAAACCTTTACCTCAGTTTATGATAACGAAGTTAGAAGATCATTGCATAGATATGGAATTCCTTGGTTTTTCAAAAATGCCAACAGAGAATCTATAGCAAGTTTGTGAATTCAGACAGCAATGATTGTATCTCCAGAAATGCGAAGGTTAAAAGATCAATTGAGCTCAGACATGTTTATTTTTCTGCAAGAGACTAGTTATCAGAAAGAGATAATTTGAACCTAAAATGGAGGTCACTTTTTTTTAAGACAGAAAAAGGAATGCAAAGTGTTTAATTACTCTGTGCAGCATTTCGGTGTTAAGATCAGTGCCAATTACCAGTTCTAATTATTGATAATGTATTTTCTCAGCTAGATATGGTTGGTTTTATCCACTTAACTTACCCTGTGCATTTTACAATAACGAAATACCTGAGAGGCAGATGTTTTGTTGATATTACCTTTCACATACAAAATGCATTAAACATCTGCTAGTTTGAACTGCTTTCCATCTTTATTAGTATCCATTAGCATTGCTCTAATTAAAAGTAGATGTATACATCCATCATTAATTCCATATCTGAAGGGTTTCAAAGATAAAACAAAATCAAGTGTCGAGATGAAACCTTATGAGTGCTTTTAACCACCACTCTGATTATCTCAAAGTTTGTTTGCTTAAACACCTTTAAAAAAATAAAATTTTAAGTGATAAATTGAAGGCAGTTCTCAGAAGACCACCTCTACTACAATATCTAGCTTTCTCATCTCTTTTTGAAGCCAACTCACACTAACATTTTTTTATATAACATCAAGCAGAACATCATATATGCTGAAACTCAATTATGTAGTAAAATGGTTTGCTCAGTTCTTATTTACTTCTGCTTGTATGTAATCAGCATACTATACTAGAACGCTTTTAAGCTGCCAAAGAATTTCAGATAATGTATGTTAACCACAAATGTGTGGTTAATATATAAATCTACTCATAGCAAAGCTTCTATTCCATTCTAACTCAAGCAGAACTACTAATTCTTTGTCCTCCCAGAAACCAAGTTTTCCCATGTAATTTGGATCCAAACCCAGAGTATGCAAATGCCCCTGAAGTATTTGCTGCTTGCTTAATTGTTGGTCTGAATCTTGTCAGCTGCATTGTTAAAGAGACATGCAAGCTACATCTGAATCCATCTAATTCCATTCTTATGCTGTCTGCATTTTCCAATCACAGATGTCAGGATAGTTTTGCTCTAATGATTTTCACATGTTCTTGTACAGCGTATTTGCCTGCAGGTGTTAAATGACTAATCCAGACCTCCTAACACCACACAAAAGAGTGTTTTCACTGGATAGCTGGCAGATGATAGAAGATTAACAGACCTCCTGACTCTTTGCCTTTTCTACTGTTGATTCATATAACTCCTAGATTCTGTCATAACTGTATAATGAAGCTAATTATAAAATATAGTCTGAGAGCAAGCTGTCTTGCATTTGTTTCTTTCCTCGTGGCAGGGATCTCTAAACCTCTTATATAGAGCCTCAGACAAGAATTTAGTTCACTTGTTAAACTAATCTGTGCCAGGCACATGAAGTTTCAGCCTCTCTTCCCATGTTGCCTGGTCATCACGAGGTAACACAGTCTCAAAAAGGTAAGAAGCTTCACTTTCCTCAAGTTATACAGTACATTATTTCTCCACAGTCACCCCACAGCACTGACCACTGTACACTGGCCCATGCCTTCCACACCAACCTCCTCAGAGACATCAGAGCACCCAGTTCAGTCCTGCTAACAATTTACTCCCCTCCATAGCATTAGTCAGTTCCATCAGCAGTTTTCACTTAGGTTTCAGTTATCTGTCCACATCACACTGGAATGACTGATTGCCACCCCACACTGCCAGAAACTGTGATAACACAGACTGAAGCCATGCCTGCAAAGCATAGGAACTACAGAAAGAAAGAGGCACTAGCCTTGGAGTTTGTCCCTCAATAGGTGAGGGGGGGAGACAGAAAAAAGTAGCAACAGATTTTTTGTCCTACCACATCCAAGGCATAGACAATGTTTATCTCATAGGAGAAACTCAACAGGAAAGTGCATCTTTAGGCTTTTGGGGTGGTTTTCTTTTCTTTTTTGTCTTCTCTATTATATTGTCATCTTCTTTCTTTTCATCTTTGTTGTTGAGAGTTGTGGAGGAAATACGCTGAATTGTAGTTGTGTCTGTAAATCCATATTATTACCTACTCTTACAGTTGGTAAAGATAGTTGCACTGTCAAAAATGTACAAAACACAGCTGTCAGCTATCAACACCTCAGCTAAATAGATAATAGTAAGTCACCTTGGTGCTGCCATCCTCCAGCCATCTGCTGCAGCTGGGAGTCAGTACTTAAAAACACGCATGGCGAGAGGCAGACACACCCTATTGGGGGACACATTTTCAGTCTCAGAGTAAGGCTTGCCCACTGCTCCTCCCAACCTCCTCTTGCTGGGAAAAACAATCCCAAAGTGAAGTTATTCTCTTCCGTGGTATAAGCAATCCCCAAATAAATCAGTGTTCTTACTGAGCTTCTGGCACAGTCTACTTCGTTGATCAAAGCAGCTTCCTCCATACCCTGGTCCCCAGTTTTTCTGTCTGGTACATAAACCAGACCAACCTAGTTTCTTGTTTCTAGTTTCTTTCAGCTTTAGCTACATCTGCCTACCAGACCTGACATCTTCTCTGTGCTTGTCGTGATGCTGAGAAGGCAGTTCAAAGTTCGATTGTTTCAGGGGCAAGATGCCTCTTGGGTGGCCTTCCCATCTGGCATTTGTCTGAACAGGTAGCACAGCCCACATGGGCTTTCTGAGGTGACGCGTGGACACACTAATCCTCCGCCAAAAAAAGCATTAGAAAATACGACGCAAGAAATGTGGTATTGTCCACGACATTAGAGGTCAAGAACCAGGCCCCCAAACTAACTGAAATGATTTAATCAAACTATCTGCCTCAGGTTTGATCTTTTAATTTCAGTTTTACATCTCACAGCTGTGGAGGAAGACATATAACTAAAATCATTTAAGTGGTTCAAGTTGAAGTGAGGTCTTTTATTAATGACAAATGTCATACAGTTTTCAACACAGAGGATAAACCAGAGAGTACAGTAGATGAAAGGAATTATGCTATGAGGAATCAGGAAAGATGCACGGTGTTCAAAGTCAAGAAATTTAAAGTTAAGCATCTTCTTTACTCAGAATTGCTCTTTTATTTCCCCCTCTCCTAGAAAAACAGAAAAAAAACCCAAAGTACTGAACAAACAAGTTTTCTAATCTGCAGTTTAGATTAGATAAATCTGAACTGGTAGGTAGGTAGGGCAGACTGATTGTAAGAAGCTACTCTGAACAGAGAGCAGAGCTAGTTCTTTTGTTTGTTTGCTTTTGAGACTGTTTAATTTTTATGTTCAGGCTCCACAAAAGACCAATTTCAAACCTTCTAAGCAATTTCCTCCATGCTTCTGAATATATAAGAACTATTCCCAGTAGCTGTAACATGTATTCCATGTGCACACAGCTTTAATGACTTATTTCTCGTAAGTGTGAAACTGAACAAGCATTTACATGTCACTTCATAGCTTTCGTAATCTGTTCTCAACATTTTGGTTTACGGCAAATTAACTTCTAACAGTCTAGCACTTCTTCCCTCCCCTTCCCCAAATTCTTTAGTTCCATTCTTAATGAAACAAAACTCAAAAGATTGTGCAACACAAAGAACAGCACAGCTGCAATGTCAAGACAAATTAGCCTAAATACAGCAAATGAGAATATGAAGAAATACCCTGTTTGGGAAAGTGATTTTTTTAATTAAATTTTGGAGTAATTATTCTTAAAGTAGAAAGCAAGCCTACATAGAAAACAATGTTAGATGTATGCAGCTTGAAACAATGAATACTGAATGAACAAAGCACACCGAAGTGGAAAAGCACACGCTACCTCATGTTTATAGACTTGTTTTTATATTAAAGAAACAAATAAAGCAGGGAGCGATGTGCAAGATCCTTTAAAGTTTCTATTTTTCAATATAGTATTTTTTTTTCCCATACTTTCTGCCTTTCATCAACACCCAACCAGCCTTTACAACTATTCTGATAGCACGGACAAGCTGCTTTACATAAAGGCAGAAATTCCTTTATGCCAAAGGGATAGCTTATTTTCCACATGATCCCTTCAAATAAGGTGGATAGAGTGTAGTTACTTTTCAGGGGCTGATAGGAATAGGCAAGTTTGGCTATTGCTGATGTTAATCCACAAGAGTAGCATGCTGGTGTAACAAATAATGATTTTACTCAAGCCACAGCTATTCCTGACTGCCAGAGCAGCCAGATGCATAACAGTATTAATAGGTACATCTGGGTAACTGCTTTTTTGTTGTTGTTGTTTAATCTTCCTGTTAAAGACTTTTCAGCCAGATCCACAAGGCAGAGTTGGTGACATTAGTCACAGACCCATCTAGATGACTCTATTTAAGCTTGGAACTAAGGTAGCAGAAGTCACAACAGCCTGCTACCATGGCTAATAACATGAAAGCATTAATATGAAGCAGTGGAGACAGTGACAAAAAAAAAGTTCCGGTTTCTATTTAAAATGCACCTCCATCTTCTCTTTGCCTTGTGCGGACATTTGATTTTACATTCTTCCCTTTCTTTGTGGACCACAGTACAGCACTGCAGGTTCTCCTTCCATGCAGGACAGCACATGGCTGCCATGGGGTAAAACTCAGAAGTTATCACATGCCCCAGCTTTCTTTTCATTCCAATAACTGGAAAGTAAGGTATGGAAGTCTGACAAAAGAGAACATCCAACTGTTCTGCAAACTGTCTGTGGCAGCCTAAGTCTTAATGGAGGTTTCTCAATACTGGATAGAATAGCAGTAATGCACTCCTGCACGTTGAAAGGAAAAGTGAGGCACCTAAAAGGCAGAAAAAAACCATGGCAAGCTTGTCACTAAATATACTCAAGTTATTTTCAACTATAGTCATATAGTCGCTCTTATTTCAGAAGATAACCACTTTAAGTACATTTTATAAACACGGGGTAAAACTTCATTTACAGCATTACAACAAAAGCCATTGCCAAATATTTTTAGAAGAGTCTTGAAAGTATACCCTAGAACAGTGTAACGCTCAAAGGAGCATTTATTCACATTAGAGGCTACAATATCCAAAAATGCCTTCTCACACACCAAAGCATACCATTACAAGATTGGATTTAACTGTTCGTTTTCCTTTTATTTTTCAATTGTTTCCAAGAGAACTGAGCACAATAGTTTGACATTTGCACCATCACTTAATTACTTTTTCTGTATTATATCCCTACCCTTAAATTCCACTACACAAGTATCTCCAAAATATTAGTTTAAGGTGAGATTATTAACTGTGCAAAGACTACATCAAAAGTCCTGAACTGGATACTAGAGAAACCACACAGCACAGCAGACATGGCTGTGTTAACAGGCTGACTACAGAGGGCAGATACCAGTCTACAACTATTGTTGACCTTGCAAATGTAAGGGACCAAAATCGTGCCTCAACTTGAAAGGACCTCAGATGTCTCTGCTGGCTGGTTTCAAGAAGCACTGGGCCCCCTCGGGATAATTAGCCACTGTCTAAGTAAATATTTAAATAGCTGTAGAGATCAGTGCTATTTCTGATCTTCAGTTTCTATTCTCAATAAACTATTGTGAAAAACAAGTCAGAATTATGTAATTTTCATACAGTAACGAATTAAAAAAGCCACGCATTTTTCTGGATTGTTCACAGGTGATCACGCCTAGATCTTTCTATATGAGATTGACTGTCTTGCTCAAGCCAAGCTGCCACAGACATCTGTGGCATTAAAAACATGGAAAGAAACTATCTGAACAGGCTTTGCATTCAAAATAAAAAGCTAGCACTTCAATATTTCATTTCAAAAGGAGTCCCTGAGTTATTTACCTCCTGGCAGGCAACACAACCTTTAATTTCTCATTAAAGCTTTATTTGTCCTCCACATAAAAACCCACTGCTCTGGGACCACAGGGATTCCTTTAATATTGAACTGCAACAGCAGTTAATGCTTAACGCACATGCACAGTAATAATGTTACAGTTGCCTTGCAACCACAAGCTCCTGAAAGAACAAGTCTGTAAGGATGACAAGTAGCAAGGAAGTGAAGCCACACACGGGCACACCAATATTCTGTGTGCCCTATAACTGTAGATAGAGTGAAACTACAGATAAGATCCAACCAGGTTAAGAGGTGAAGGTAACAAAATAAGTACTTTGAAGAACTAAGTCACTAAGACAACACCAGATAATTTTAAACTCTATTTGATTTACAGAGAAATAAACATATTTTTGCTCTCTCTAACTCTGTGTGAAACAGGACTTTGAAGTACACAGAGTCTCTGCTTAGTGAAATCATAATCTATTACTTAAATCACTTGTTTGGAGTTTTTTTTTAATTAATTTGTATCAGTAATTAATGCTCCTGCTTTCTCCTCTCTCATGGCTGATCCATCCACAAAATCCTTTGCTTCTCAAGAGACACAATCAGCTAAGAAGCATCATATCTGTAAAAAACTTCCTTTATTGAGGTTTATAAGTGGATTTGTTAGTAGTTACAAAAACGTATCACGCAATTTGCTAAATAAAAGTATGTTACAGTCCATAATTACATTTCTACATTGTTTTGCATTCGTAGTACTTTTAGGGTGCCATAACAAAATTTCTTGAAATTTCAATATCAATAGCTACCACTGTTTCCAGTGTTTCCAGCTCTTGTGGTAGTTTCCCTTGCATTGAATAAACTCACGTTGAGTGTATCAGAAGAAAGCTGAAACTGAATAAAGTAGTTTCCTTAATCAAAACTTAGTGCCAGAAAGCTGTTTACAATGCATAGATAGTAAAGATAAGATAAGTAATGCTAATAAAAAAAAAAAAAAATCACAGGAAACTAATACACTAGTTATCTCTCAGTCATTAATCATTGTTTTCCACTCTTTACTACCAGAACTAATTATGCCAAGCCTAGGACAACTGAACATAGCCAGGATAAATTGTCTTTTGTATAGTTTGTTAACAGGGCTTAGTTGGAAAAGGGTTGTGTATACAGACAGTAGAATATGATAAGTGCTTAGGAAAGGACCTTGCAACAGAGACTTTTGTTAACTTATCATGTCACTACATTGTCTCTCCCTCCCCTTTCGTTTAAGGGCTTCATTTCCTGTGATATTATCCCAAATTGCATAACCAGGACTGGAACAGAAAACAGCTTTGTTCTCCCCTTACTCTGACGTGTAGGTAAGTACTCAAGCATGCTACCTAAATAACAGAATTCCTGTTTCAGAAGCTTTCTTCTTGAGAGTCAAGATGGAAATTCCACTGTTCCCTAAGCCTTAAGGCAATCTAGAGCTAACCAAAGTCCCAGTTGCCTTACACAAACCTTTTCTTTGTGTTCAACACCAGAGCAGCACTTTAGACACCTTTAAGGGCATGTACTTCAGGTACATGTACCACAGCCAAAAGGTGGCCCCAGTTTTTCCTTAAGAATGTTTCACTTAAAAAAAAAAAAAAAAAAAAAAAAAAAAAAAAAAAAAAGAGAAGCCTCTGCTTTGTATGCTTTCTGGGCATTCAAGCTGAACTACCCCTGTTAATCTATACCAGCAAGTGGAAGTTAGGGCTTTCATGTTACTGGTATGCAGTCTCCATCTTTTTGCTCCAAGATCTTTTGTATTTTTTCCTACTGAGAAGAAACGGGTTGTAGATTTTTAAAGCTTTTAAAATTATTTCCACCCACAGATGTCAAGACTTCTATTTAAGTGTCTGGTCTTCCTAAAGAGCATACGCTGCACCAGTCATTTCTGTGGAAGCATCTGTCTGCTTCTCATGGACATGCTTGTATATATTCTACCATACATGCATATAAACTTATTTACTTTATCTGTACTTACAGATATGGCTTGCATAACTGCTTTATATATGTGCATCAGTATATACTGCTACTTAAATCACCTATTGTACAGTTAGGGCTCTTCACTTCTTGCAAATCTTTGATTTCATGTAGCTATAAATAATGGAGCACATTCTCCACTCTAAAAAGGCATCTTTTCCACTTCCACTCTTTCTCCTTTCTAAAGACCCTTCAACTGGAAAAAGTGAGTCCAGTAAGGTAAGGCAGCACAGGACACCTAGATGAGTGTGCTCTGGAACTAACATATTTTCAGCTGAATCCAGGACACATGCATATTGTGTTATCTTCAAAAATAAAATGATGCTTCCCTTCTATCAGAAACCTTTCACTGACTATACTCCTTTGCCAGCTTCTTAAAGGTATTCATTCAGAGCACTCACAGACAATTCTGCCTGCACTGAATTTCAATGGCTTTTAAGGCTCAGACAGTACAATCATACTGGATTCTCAACAGCTAGCAATGAACAAGGGGAAGAGTTTATCTCCTCAAGCAGGGCAGAAGTGCAGAACATAGGTTGCCAGTGATTGTGCATTCCAAATGCCAAATTAAAATTTTAAAAGCTGAAAAGTTTTAGTAGTAGGTTAGATAGCATGGTAAGAGGGCTGTTGGAGACTTGCTATACATTTAGTTCTGCCTCACATTGCAAAACAAACATGATAAATGTCTATTGGAACTTGGGAACAAACACATACATGCAGAGTTCTCTGGTCAGCACAAGTTTAAGACATAACCAAGCTGAGAACTCAAGCTTTCAGATGAAGTCATTATGCTGAAAAGATGAACTCTTTCCACCTGCCCAAAGATATCTCATTAAGCAGATTGATGTTTATTGTCTACAAACAATATTTCAATACGCTTTCAGACTATAACCACTATCAAGCCATGTTCAGTTTAAGGCAAGTGCTACACAGTTGGCAGTAGTCTCTGAAAACTAACATGCAGTTTCAAGCAGAAGGATGTGCTTTCTTTAAACAATCATATTAGCATCTGAGCTTTTCATATATTCAAAACTAACAGAGTTCCACCACCACTGTAAGAAGCTAAAGGACTTAAGTTGCAGTTTCAGTAGACAGCACTATCAACATTATCTTCTTCCATATGCATATCTGTCAGTAAAGATCTAACTTGCATTTATCCAAATGCCAAATTTAAAGTTACTTCAGAGTTTGCTGGTCAAGCAATATCAGAAGATAACAGTTGGCTACTTCTTTCCACAAAAGCTGGGTTTAAGCCCTGTTGAAGTCAAATGACTAGAAATTCTGCTTTGTTTATATACTGACAAATGGCCCAGTCAAAGGATTCGTGGTATTTCAGAGCAATGTTGACATTAGTGTAACAAACACATCAGTCCCTCACCTTCATTAGCACAAGTTTGTAGCAAATGTCCAACCATTTGGAGAGCAGTTATTTATTGCCAGCTATTTGATAATCTTGACCAAAAAAATGAAAACATGCCACTGTGAGTCAGTGAAAAATCCACACAACAAATTCATTTTAGAAAAGCTATTAGATAAGAGTTCAGAATATTCTGTTCAGTGAACAGGAACGCAATTCAACTTCCAAATACACATTCTTCTCCAGCTTGCCATAAGCTTAGTCATGCTCTGGAATACTTAGTAACGCTTAATATTTTAGTCTGCATCTTTCCAAATATTACTAGAGAACAGTACTTAGGGAAAATATGAGGTCATCACTCATGTTTTACAATTTACGTAACTGACTTTTGAAGATGTGGCTAAACCAAAAAAGTATATATATATAGTCTCTGATTTCTTTACATACCTTAAGGCAGTAGCTCCACAGCACTGTTATTGCAGTGCAATATCTGCATGAGTATGAAAACTGAGTCACTACATTCACCCTTCCCCACTCCGTAACTTAGGCCATTGTTTCAAATCAATTACTTTAAAAAAAAAAAATGAAAGTAATTGCACCATAACTGAATTTCTCACCAAAAAAAAAAAAAAAAAAAAAAACCAAAAAACATACAGGATTAGGAGGAGAGCTTCTCTCTTCACTCAGTAGTCTAATTTACTGGAAACTAAAAAATGCAGAAACCATTGCAATTGAATGAAAATTCAGCTTTAGAGCTTGTTTAGAAACAAGCTAAAACCCTAAAAGAAGGCTCCCATTTACTACAAAGTAAATCACTGAATGAGGAACAGTATTTTTTAAGCACATGGAGATAAGACATTTTTAAAATTCAAAGTGGAAATACTTCTCCCTGTCCTTCCTAAAAAAAGATGTCTAAAAAAAAAAAGTTTTAGCAGGTAAATATTCTCTTGATAAGACACAACAAAAAAGACCAAAACTACAGCTAGTAATTGACCAAAACAGTGCAATTGCCTTCTATGATGCACATGAGCAATCACAGTATCAGTGCAAAGCAATAAGCAAAAGTCGTCAACCCTTTATCTAAGGGTTTTTAATAGTGCATAATTAAAATACTGCTCTCTCTAGAAATGAAGTTACTAAATTCAGACTATTATGACTGATGGATTTAAATAGCTTGGAACCACATATGCCTATTTAAACGATTTAAGCCCATACATCCTATTCTAGAAAATCTTGTCAAGAATGAGGTTTCATTAGACAGCT
The DNA here is from genome assembly GCF_023343835.1 of Lagopus muta. Classification (NCBI taxonomy): domain Eukaryota; kingdom Metazoa; phylum Chordata; class Aves; order Galliformes; family Phasianidae; genus Lagopus; species Lagopus muta. Next base: position 31,488,084 of record NC_064435.1, read on the forward strand.
GTGAAGGTCCTGTCTGCTACCACATGGTTTTATCCTACTTCCAGTTTCTTTCACACAAATGCTATTTAGCGAGTGCCAGTCTAAAATGTTGATGAAGCAAGTGTAGTCTCTAAGAAGCAAAACTAATCAATTTGAACAAGAAAATGAAGCTTCCCTCTGCAGAGTACTGTGAGCTGAATTGGTTCATCCAAGGATCAGATGAACACCAAAACTAGCGTAAGGTAAAACATGGATTCAAGGGATGTCCCATGCTTGCTGCCACTAAGCTGTCTCTAAATTTTTTTCCTAAGTCAACAGAAATTATGGCCAAGTTACTTTTAAGCATATGCTCAAGCACTTATACAAGCCAATGCTGTAAGTGGAGTGCTTGAGAAGCTGTCACACAAGTTCAAACAGATGGCAGAATTGACCAGGGCACATTTAGGCGCAGAATTCAACAGCCAAACAAACTTGAATTTCAAAAGGCTCACACCAAGAGAGTCACCTCTGCTCTGCAGCTGTTTCTGCATTCCGTGGCCTATAACGCCCTCCCCTCCTGATTGTGATACCTCACTTGTGTCAAGTGTTAATTTGGCTGGCGTATAAATCATTATTCTAACACAATTATTTACAAGAACAAAGCGTTCATTCAGAGGTTTAAGCATTGATGTAAATCTCTTTCCTGCTTGTTACATATCTCCTTTCAAAACAAACGATAAGAAACTGAGATGCCAGCAGCTTATGTCTCCTTATTTAGATCATAGCTGTATTTTTCAATACACCTTTTTATGCAGCCTAAGACCATGAATACAAGCATACAGCATAACATGTGACTCAGTACTAGCTTGCCTGTGCAGAAATACTTCTACCACTCTTCACAAAAGACACACACGTATCAATTACTCAGTTTTATTATGACTGTGAATAGCCAGAAACCTTAAAAGCTAGGGAGCAAGGTTTATCGAGTAAATGATGCTTTGGCTTTTACATACAGAGGACTTCAGAAAGTCCTTATATTATAAATGCTTAACAAAAACCTCAGGCAAACAAACAAGCAAAACACACACACACACACACACACACACACACACAGTCCAGATCAAATCAAGTTATGAGACGCACTGGGAAAGGATAATACTTTCCAGCTCATACAGATATAAAAGTACAGAACACTATAAAAACATGATGCTAAAAAATGGCAGGGATAGTGCTAGAAAACACAACATTCATCTTCCTTCAACCTGTCTAGAAAGAGTATTTGATGGCCCTCAACTACAGACAAGGATTGCTAGCTCACATTGTTCACTTGAGGCTGGTTTGTCAACGAGGAAAATACTGGGTTAGCAAGACACTTATTCACATCTTAATTAAGATTATATTTCTCCATATTTGAGCACATAAACACATCTGCCTTCTAGAAGTTCTGCTATTGTCACTCAGTTATTACAGAAAGGTAATAATGTGTTAAGATCTCATTAACATCATCACTTTTTGTAAAATTATAAATGTTACTTTAGACAGAACAACCAGTAATTTAACACTTCATCATACTCTATCAAAGCACTGCTCTTCCAACCACTAAGGGACAAAGAAGGCACATGTGTAATTTTTATACGGAGTATTTCCCTGAAACAGCAGAGGCACTCTCTCCACTTCAAGCTAGGTTAAGCATCACATTGGCAAACTATCCATTCAAGGTTTCCTGCTTCCCAAATTTTCCATAGTATCAAACCAAAGTCAGTTCAGGAGTTTTTGCTTATTCAGCTGACTTAACTCATTCCAAAAGAAGGAGAAATTTAATCACCACACTGATCACTCATCCAGCACCATTTCTTCAGAGCAGATTAGCAATCCCAAAAGCACTGATATGGTTTGCTGACAAGTCTTTAACCCTCATAAAAGTCACAGGAGACTGAAGTGTGAGATTACCTCAAGGACCTTTCCTCTGCAAGCTACACTACACTTCCAGCTTTATTTTAGAAGTCTTTGGAATTACAAGCCACTAATAACTGACTAATACTTCAAATGTATTTCAATTAGTTTGAGAAGTCTTGGCATGTTCTCTTCAGAGAAATTCTCCTTTCCCTTAAAGGGCCTATCACATTTCTGTTCTGTGAAAATAATGTTATTGCTTTGGCCAAGTGGTACACCACTTTCACAGCCACTGACCTACAGGCAACAAACAATTAACAGGCTGCAATTCAAAAACCTTTATTTTCTGGTTTTTTTTTTGTTTTTTTTTTTTTTTTAAGCCCAAGTTCCATACATCTTTCTAATGATGCAGAAAATCCATCTCAAAAGTATGCCTGAAAGCAGCCACAGAAAATTGAGCATAATTGAAGCACTTTAAGACCCACTGAGCCATCATTTCAGCTTTGTGAACTGACAGGGACAAAAACAACAACAACACACTTTACACCATTGAAGAAAAGGGAGATGCATGGATTCAACTACTGCTTGAACAAAACAGGCCAGCATTCTCCATCACACAAATAAGATTACCTAGCACAGAACACACATGCAGGAAAGCTTGTTTTCTAACACATGTAAAGAATCTTCAATACACTCTTCTCACAGTCCTGATGGAAGTGCTGCCAATGAAGCCAAGAGCTCTAGAAGCTGTTTTGGTAGAGCTCCTCTCTCACATACTAATTTATTGCTTGAATTCACACAATTCCTACAAATGACAAACTAAAGGTGTTTGTTTGTTTGTTTTCTTTCAAATATGGCTGAGACTCATCTACCTCCCCAACCCATACTGCTCGGTAACTCTTCGGATCAATGAGTACACTCATTTCAATCCACACGTATGGATACTCTTGGAAGTGATGCAAGATCCCTTCCACAGCAGAAACTCTAGGTAACTAATCAGATGTATTTCTTTTGTTTATTTGCTCAAAAAGGATCAGAAAACTGGAAAAAAGTCAGTAAGACTGATTTTTTTGAAAACAATCACAGTAACTTAAATATGAGAAGACTAGCTTACAGATGCATACAGATTGCAAGATGCAGGAACCAATTGTTACAGAATATAAGAGTCCAGGTTGATAGCAACCATACTTGACAAGGTCCTGGTACACTATACAATACATCAGTAAAGAAAGCTCAAAGCCAGTAGTTTCAGAATCATGAGCAGGCATGAAGTATACATACATCTGTTTATTTGCTTAAGATTTTGTTAAATATATTGCTGCATTAGAGGGAAAGATGGATATTTTAGAAAACTACATCTGGAAGACAGTATTTTCCTCAACTGATAGAAGATTTCCTCTATTTCCTTGATAAATAAGCCCAAGAACATATGAACCACAGAAACATACCAAAGCACTTGCAAGATTTAAATATGACCAATACCCTATTTCTGTAGCTAAGAGCCTGACTGCTTTTGGTTCATTTTCATTACCCAGCATGCTACTGCATTATATGAAACACATGTGCTGTCTAGGGTAATTTACTGGTGGCATGTAATTGGAATCACTTTGCAAGGGAAGAGTTAGTTTTGATGACACTTTTTGGATCATATACACATGGTTTGGTTTGAATTTGATCCAACTCATTTTTCAAAGAAAAAAGTCAAGAACTTATAAACTTAGTAAGCAAACTTCTTTGGACATGTTATCATGAAATT